>NC_092515.1:37498001-38144668 GCF_047511675.1 Marmota flaviventris | reverse complement strand
AAGGATGTGGTGGAGGAAGGCAGCTCCTCAGCACCAGCCCCGGGAAGCAGAGACAAAACATACTCCCCAAAGCATGTCCCCAAAGACTCACCTCCTCCAGCCACACCCTACCAGCCTGCAGTTACCACCCAGCTAATCCCTATCAGAGGGGATATCCCATTTATGTTTTGAAGATTCAAATTGGTTTGAGAAGCAGCTCATGGACTCCATCAATCACATCACATAGGGAAGCAGAACCCACAGTTCCCCCTACCCTAAACTTTTACTGCCCTCAGTGATTGGGGGATATGATTTGAGCTCTTTTCTCCTGGATCTGAGATAGAGAAGCTGTAATTGATAGCTTTCTGCTGCTTTTTGTTGGGGTCTCCAATACTGAATCCATAAGCTCATCTTCTTAACATAATTCTCAACAGGGCCCCGATGCATGAAGGAGACCACTCTGAGACCTGTGGAACAGAACTCGAGCTGCATCTCTGGTTGCAAAAAAATAGGGAACTGAACGCCTATTTGGGTTCTATTTTTATTAAAACCCCATTAACTTGTTTCTATCAGAGCAATTAAAGTGTCGAGGCCTGAGGCTCTGCACAGCTGTGGAGGCGGCTTTATTGTGAGCGCTCTTCTCCAGCGGAGAACTTTCTTTTCAAAAGGACCCCTGGGGGTTGGCGGCAGGCTTATTCTCAGCCCCAAGGTGGGTTTTCTTTGCAGATAATGTGGTCACATCCTCTGCAGCTGGTCTTAAGTTAGCTGAGGCTGAAGATAAGCTCATTGCCCTTCTCCTTTTCTTTCTTGTATAAACTCAAAAGCACTAAAAAGGCTGCTAACCTGCTGCAGCAAATGTAAATTCCTTTCACACCTTACCCAGGGCACAAGGAGGCCAAGTGTGAAGTTTCACTGAGTGGAGCTCAGAGGAGTCGCAGAGTCTCACTGCTGTCTCTACTTTTACACCTTGGAGTCAGCTAAATCCAAGTGAGTCAGACCCTGTCCTTGCTCAGAGCCAGGGTGGGCGTGACCAGATGTCCTCCTGCCCCACAAACCCATGCATCTTAACACCAAGGCACATTCTGGAACTGGGAAGCTTGCAATTGGGGGTGTAATGTAGCAACTACCTTGTGCTTTGTGCTCTGGGGATTCAGCAGGTCTGGGGTGTGGTTCTAATATTCATAGGTGGGGCTGGTCTGGGGACCATATTTTGAGAACTCATGTAGGTTTTTGTTCCAATGCTGTTATTACCCTGGAGGCTGTCTCTGGTAGGCACACTCTGATTTGGAAAGGTGACCCTGCCATTGGCTCTCAAGGACATCAGTATGGCTTCTGCTAGGCTCCTGCTTCTGATGATCTCATAACATGGCTCCAAGTGTAGGGCCCAGTCTTCCACATTCATCCCTCAGGGAATCTAGTCTCATCTGTCAGTCTCGTCCAAACTCCTGCTACCCAGGTCAGCTCTCAGTCCTGAGAACAGGCGAAGCCACAGACCTCTCACCTTTTCCTGCCCTAGGATGTTGGCCCTGGCCACTCTCACTGTCCGGAACCACGTCCTCTTCAGCCAGCCATCTCTGCATCCCTCCTCAGAGAAACCTTACCTGAACTCGCCATTTAAAGAAGGTCCCCCAACTGTTCCCCTTCACACGCCCTTTAATTCATTTCGCACATCCTTTGGCAATCCAGTTTCCCATCTGTCTCACCCTATAGAATGTAAACTGCACCAGGGAAGGGGGATGCCCGGCCATTCCACCCCTCAGGGTGGGCCCCACCCGGGTGCTGGCACAGGGTAGATCCTCTTGGAGGGCCGATGGAGGATTCAGTGAATGGGATTAGTCTGTGCTCCCAGTGAAGTCCACAGAAGAGGCCGGTGCCCTGCAGGGCTCTGCTTCCTGCCACCATCTCTTCTTCCAGGCCAACCGTCAGTCATTCCTCATTTGTTTTGGGCAAGGCAGAAAGCAGGGAGGTAGAGGGAGGCAGAGGAGGGCTGGCAACGGCCGGAGTTGCAGATTAGACACATTCAATCAAACCCAGAGGGCTGCTCAGTGTTCTGCCAATTGAGATACCCAGATTAAACAGGCCAAGGCCCCTGAGGCAAAATGCCATGCAAAAGAACTTCAGAAATAGCAACCTGCAATCTCAGGAATGAGCATGAATTGACAATGGCATGAACTGTGTTTTGAAACAAAAAGTGGAGTCCTATTTATATAGCAGATAATGGGTATGTGACATAGGCATAGCTTGGGCCAATTTTTCCAAAGGAGACACTTAGGAGTGGTGTCATGATTTTTTTTGGTAGAAGGACCAAGACCGCATCGAAAGGGTGTCTGGGAAAGGGCTGCCCTGGGCCTGGCTCTGCTGCTAACTGCACAATATAGTGGGGTAGGCGAGAGCTTGACCTTCAGAATTGGCCTGACCTGGGTACAGCACTGGTTATGGTGTGACTTTGACACTTATTTAACTTCACTGACTCTCTTTCTCTAAAAACAGGGGTAACAGTAGATTTACCTCTCAGGGTTGTTGTGAAGATTAAATGAGATAATATAAAGTTGTTATCCTAACACCTGGAATAGAAGGAGCTCTCAATAAACAACTATTACTAGTAACACTGTGTATGGGAAGTCACATTAACTCTTTGTGCCTATTTTTTCTTTCCTTCTTTTGTAAAAGATAGGTTTAATAACTTTTCTATTCATCAAAAAATACTACAAGGCCGGGAATGGTGGCGCACACCTGTAATCCCAGCAGCTCAGGAGGCTGAGGCAGGCAGATGGAGAGTTCAAAGCCAATCTCAGAAAAAGCAAGGTGCTAAGCAACTCAGTGAGGCCCTGTCTCTAAATAATATACAAAATAGGGCTGGGGATGTGGCTCAGTGGTCGAATGCCCCTGAATTCAATCCCCAGTATCCCACCCCCCAAAATCATAACCAGTCTACGGAAATAACAGTATTTCAGTGGAGCGAGGCTTTCAATTTTTTTATTGGTTTCATTTTTTAAAGTCTTAAAAGTTAGAGAACAACTTGATCCTCACTCTGGCCGTACACCAACAGGATACATCATGCTCTGTGGCTCCCTCTCCCTCTATCAAATCTTTAGAGTGATCCAGAAATTCAGCTGATTGGATCCTCTGAAATGTTGATCAAGTTCAGAGCTGGCTTTAAACCTAAGAAAATATTTCCCGGACTGCTCAATTATTTTGGGAAAAAAAAAAAGCACATTATTTAATATTTACCTGGAATCTTGGATTAAGAAATTAAGAGTGTCTACACAGTGCTAAATTAGAAAATGACAGTGTCCTTTGAAACAGTTTTTAAAATGTTCTGCTCCTGAACAAAGAGATAGCAGAGTGCCAGGCCCTCTTGGACCCATTAAGATAAGGCCACTCTCTGGGAACAACTATTGCTATTTCTCTCCTCCAGTGCCTCTGGCAATGTGGCTCTGAAGATTGGGTTCTCTCTGCAGTCTTTCTTTGAGCCCCAAACAAATTTCCACCATCCTTTTTCTTCAATAATCACACTCTCTATCTCTTGCCTGCCTCCTTCCTGTATTGAACAGAATCCATATTCCTTAGCTCCTCATTTGCTTTTTTCTTGTGCCCAAAGGAGAAAATGCTCTTGGGGAAGAGTTTTAGTTGTACAAAGGGAGACATGCAAGTCATGTGGAAGTCAATAATCTTCCTTCTCAAGGGTAAAATGGCAGAAAATGTCATAAAGATTTTTTTTTTTTTCTGGGTAATTAGCCATCCATGGGCGTTTGCAAGATGAGCTGGATCTCTGCTCCCCTATGAATTCTGAAACACACGCAGTTCCCAGGCACTATTTTCAGAGCTGTGCTGACACTTGTTAATAATGTTGTATATAAAAATCGTGCTCATTTTAAACTAATTTAGACACAAAGAAAATTAGCTACCGGGTGCCAGAGGGAAAGAGGGAGACAATCAAGTTACTGTTATGAGATGGGGGAACGGGAATGAGATGCTAAGTTTTAAGTAGAGTCCAAGAAGTCCTTTTCTATTAGATGCAAATACTAGGGAAAAAGTGAATTGAGGTGACAAACACCTTCTCTCCCTTCCAGATGAGTTTACCAGCAACTTGATCCTATGCAATCTCTGACAGGCCCTGAGCTGGCCCTCGGTACTCACCCCAGAGCAACGAAGCCCCCCAAGCTGAACTTCTGAAATGGAGCCAAGACCTTGATAGTGAATTCCTTTAAAAATTGACTGCCCATTAAGTGCACTGTGGGATTTTGGATTGCATTCTGAAACAGGAAAGGACATTATTATTATTATTAGTGGACAACATGGGGTGAGGTCTGCATTAAGTCTGTGCTTTTAGTTCACGTCTTGTACCAATCTTAGTTTTGATAAATGTACCAGGATTATGGAAGATGTGAGAGAAAACTGGGTGAAGGAAATATGGGAACTCGATTCCATCTTAACAACTGTCCATAAATCTAAAATTATTTCCACATAAAGAGTTTAATGGAATGACATCCCTTTAGTTCATCTGATTCTGATCTTAGAAAAGCGGGCACTGAAAGGAGACCTCTGCTTCTGCGGGTGGTCCCATTTCACCTTTCCCCAGACCACAAGGCGGACACCAGTGTAGCTGGGAGGGAGGATGCTTCTATCCTAGGATAAGGCTGCTGCTGGGCTAGTGACTGTGTCTGGTTGCATCGAGCTTCCTCTGATTAACTAGCATAAGTCTGGAAAAAGTCACAAGACCAAGCTCAAACCAAAACAGGCCAGGCCTGTCACCTGTGATTGTTATTTGCTTTCAATAAGAGGGTGAACTCTACATTCTCAGACTTGGCCCTTGATTCAGTATACATTTTATTCTCTGCTCTTCAGGACGGGAGATTTCAAGCTGTTCAGAAGGGTAATAGTAAATCTTAGTAAATAAAATTCCAACTTTTAGACATCTTTCTTTAGGGTTAGAGCATTTAATTGTCTTAATTGTTCCCATGGGAATGCGGCATTAAAATTTTAAGTCTAACTTTGCCAGATCATAATGATTTTTATAGTTAAGTATATATCCTACATTTTGTTCCACAAGTTTCTTGAAGCATAGATTTTCCTCTTAAATACATAAATATCTACTTTGAGAAACACATCTGACCTCTTTTACTAAGATCTGTCTACAATATAATATTTTTACCTAAACACAACTGTTTCAAGCATAAACATAAAGCAGCTCTTTTGGGGTTTCAGGATGGTGAAACAGAAGAGATTCAGAGTGTACCTGACCTTGAGTTCTGCATTCCAATTTTAATACTTCACACAGTATTCCAGAAACATCTTAGGCCCAGGGTGCTGGAAGCCTAATGAGAAGCCCTGTAAGGTGTTCAAAATTCTCTTAGGGAGATGGATTTTGTTTTTTAATACCTTTATTTCTATTTATTTTTATGTGGTGCTGAGGATCAAACCCAGGCCCTCCCATGTGCTAGGCGAGTACTCTACCACTGAGCCACAACCCCAGCCCCAGAGGTGGAATTTTAACTTAAGAAACAAATGATCTCTGCTATTGAAGCAGTAAGAAAAGTGATCTCAGACCACTAGGGTCAGGACAAATAGTGCCATCTCTGCCAAGCTGGGGCAGGTGCTGAAGTCAAAACATCAAACAGGTGGTTGGTTACAAGTCTGGGTCTGGAGGGAGAGCCGAGCTGGCAATCCAAGCTTGGGAGTCAACAGCATTCAGACGGTGATCCAAGGACCATGCCTGAAGCTGCCCAGAGTTCAGAGGTCAAGGAGAACAAGAGAAATCCAAAGGGAAGACCAAGCCTAGCCCCGCTTCTCCCTGCAGGCCAGATTGTCCCTAGGAAAAACCTGCACACAGGTTGTGTCTACAATTAAGGCCACAGCTATCTGGGAACAGAGCCCTTAAGGGGAAAGGGCACACATGTACTCCCTGGATTTCAGCAGAAATTTGGTAGCTGATTCAAATTATACTCTTTTGGGGAAAAAAAAAAATCACCTTCTTGAAGGATTCCAATAAAACTGACTTGGGGAGTGTTGAGAGCCACAGCGGAGTTGGAATGGCCCCTGGCATTTTGCCAGAAGTAATGGTTGAGAGCCATTAGGATGATGCTAGATTGATTCAATTGCATATAGACCCCTGCTGTCAGCCTGGGGCACCCGCTACTTTGCAGTTCTCTGGGGGATTTCCTGGGGAGTTCGCATTGGTTGGGGAAGTTCTGGTGGAGGGAGTTCCGGTTGGTGTGGTGTGCCGAGAGGAGCCGTGTGGGCGGCATTCGGGAGAGTTCCCGGGGAGTGTGCGTGGAGTGCTGTTGGAGTTCAGGCAATAAAGTTTCCTGTTTGAACATACAAGTGCTTTGTGGCAGCTCGGTGATTTGTGCCCAGCCAGACTGCGGCAGGGGAGAATTACCAGGAAGAGAGCTAATCTGACAAGTTTGCAGGCAGATGTGCAACAAAAATGGGCACAAAAGTTACATGTGATGTAATTTGTGCAAAATTTAAAATGGAATAAATTCCGTATATGCATGCCCTCATATTTTTAGCATGTAGCCCGTTTTTTTTTTTTTTTTTAAGAAAGGGGTAAAAATGGCAGCAGCTTTAGGATTGTCTTTAAATACAAAGCTGTCTGTGATAATGATGCCAAAAGCAGAGTGAAAGGCTCTTCTCTGAACCGCTTCTGGGGCCCTAACTACTATACTTGGTGCACTAGCAGTGGAACTTGTCTTCTTAGGAAACGCACGTTCTGACAGATAACATACCTCCTATTTAGAGGATGTACAAACAAAAGAGCAGTTGCTAAAACGTGTTTATTTGGGCATTATTGTCAAATATGATCAAAGGCAAAATTCTCGGGTTACTTTGCTGATCATCTGTAGCACCAGTGACAGAAATAGCACTCGTACAGAATGTATTCACAGGCAAAGCTGATCACTTATTTAGCACCAAAGTCAAATTGTAAAAACATCAATTCCATCTTAAAACAGGCATTTAAAAAAACACTTGTCATTCTAAATTTGCATCAAGATATTTGCACAATCTGGATACCCAAATTCCTTTAAAACATCCAAAAATAAGGACAGTGTTCATTAGTGGTGGGAGACTAGAAAGGGAGCAGTGGTATGGAGAAAACTGCCCACTGGACAGTCCAATGGGTCCCGGGAAATTCTGTTTCCTACTCAGCCTGAGTTCCTCCTTGCTCTCCCAGGAAGAGTTTCAAGCTTGCTTAAACAGTTCCCCTTAAATGGTCGGGGATCCTCCACTTAATAATGTAGCAAAAACAACTTGCCCCTTAACCTTTGCCATGTTTTTTAAACAGGGGTCTTTACAATCTGCAATCTTCTGGTCCCGATTTCCAGATGTAACAAAGGCTGGTCAACTCCCTGACAGCCTTTCTGGACAGGAATGGAATAAGTGCACGGGTGCTCCAAAGATCAGAGACAAACACGAGCTCAGTTTAACTATGTCCCCTCTAGCTTGGCAGCAGAGTGATGATTTCAGTCCATAAAGCCCCGATACCAGAGGACAAAAACAACACCTTCTCTTCTCTGCTGTGCCATTCACCTGTCTTCCCCTTTTGCTCTCTACTGGGTGACTGTTTTGGAAATTGGGCTAATTCCCTGCAGGCAGGCAGCAGGAGATATTTACGAGTTGGGCCAACATCACGGGGGTGCTATCTTTTGTTCAACTATGAGGAAGACGAGGCAAATACACTCAAGAGAACATGATGTGAACAGGCAAAGATGACCCACTTTGTACCTGCCCTTTGCAGCTAGTGAAAGGGACATCTTATGCTGCCCAAACTCCCCAACACAAGAAATCCCAGCTCCAACTTGACTGTGATGTATGTCATTGATCCTTATTTAGCACAGACTTTGATTTCTCTTTGGCTATGTATTCTTGGGTCAAAAGGCCCAGGCTGGGTGGGACAGGCCTGGAGGACACACAGGGCCAGGGCATCCTTTCCCAACCAGTTAATCCTGACTCCTGAAACTACTGCAGGATGTATGTTATGAAACGGGATACAATCTGATCCTGTACAAGGTCAGCTAGGTCTTATCAAGGACATAAACGAGATAAATCCACCAATAACAATCCTGGGTTCTTCTGGCCTTCAGTCTTCCATGTTGGTGAATTTTCTCTTCTTATAATTCTGAACAAGGCTAGAAGCTGTGATCTGAGAAGCCTGTCCCTTCTCCCAACACTGGAAGTCATTCAGTCCTTTCTGGCCTGTTTGAAATAAGCCCCTCTCCATCTCATCTAGCTTGGCTACCAGTGCCGAAGTGTCTTCGTTGTAAGCATTCTGGGAGGAGTCCATGATGCGGCGAAAACGTCCAATAAACGTCTGCAGAAGAAGTGAACAGGGGAAATCAGGGTTGATCTCACGTCCCATAAAACCAGATCCATTTTTATCCTGGAATGTTTGTATGGCATGAAAGAATTTGTTTTCGGACTCAGAAAGAGGCCTGAGTGCTGTCTACCACTCAAATAAGCTACTGCACATTATCAAGCCTTGATTTCCTCAACTGTGAAATGGATTATTGGGAAGATTGTTATGAAAACCAATGAAGTAATATCTGCAAAGCACCCAGCTTTTCAAAAAGCATTACTCAGCCCGGTTTGGTGGTGCATGCCTATAATCCCAGAAGCTCAGGAGAATGAGGCAGGAAGATTGCATGTTCAAAGCCAGCCTCAGCAAAATAGCGAGGCCCTAAGCAATTTAGCAAGACCCTGTCCCCCCAAAATTAAAAAAGAATTAAAAAAGGGCTAGCTTGTGGCTCACTGATTAAGAACTCCTGGGTTCAATGCCTGGTACCAAAAAAGGAGCATTACTCATAATTGTCATTGTTAACAAAGGCTCTAATAATGTACTGCAGTCACATGCCAACAGCTTTCAACTGCAAGCTTTTTTAATTGAATGTGGTTTCTTTTTTTTTTTAATATTTTTTTAAAGTTATACATGGACACAATATTTTTATTTTATTTATTTATTTTTTTTAATGTGGATCAAACCCAGCTGAGGATCAAACCCAGTGCCTCACATGTGCGAGCGAGGCAAGCGCTCTGCCAATGAGCCACAACCCAGCCCTGAATGTGGTTTCTATCATTCTCGGTCTGAAATCAGGATGGAGACCCCTGAGCTCTAGCGGTGTCATTTTAAATTGGGCTCTGAGCGCAAACCACAAGTCCCTGCTCCAGTTTCTTCAACTGTGTCAGGGTGAAGTCACCCTATCTGTAAGCAATTCTAAAGCACTTAAAAGTAATAATGGGAAAAGAAAACACCCAGCTCACTAAAGAAAGGTAAGACTCCAATTTAAGCACACGTCCTGGAAACATTGTAAGACAAATGGATTTTCCTTGTTTTTATCTTTCTGCTCAAAAGAATTTCATAAGCTTGAGTTCAAGCTTATAGTCTCTATGTAGACTTCCTTTTTCTGAATGGACAGCAACGTTTTTCTTTACTATTTACATTAAAAGTAGGACTAGTACCTGGTGGGTCAAAGAACCCTTAAGCCTGATGGAGGACGTCAGCATAGCCCAGGGAGCAAACCTGTCTTGAGTTAACAGCTCTCATAAAAATAAAACTGAGGAAGTAAACTCTTTCAACTGCTTATATCCCAACAGGTAGAAAGGATGTTTCTTCTAATATTAACAGAAAAAATAATAAAATTATGAAGGGTTAAAATAAACTATGAAGAATGATAATATACACAACATGGTTTTGTTCATGAAAAATAGCATAGTTACTATTTACTGCATGTGTTAAATGGTACTACATGGTACTATTATTAATCTCCAGAACTGATGCTTGGAGAGGTCAAGTCATTTGACCAAGTCACACAATTAGTTCATGGTAGAGCCAAGTCCTAGCCACAGAACAACGGAAAGGAATAAATAACCAAGTCATTCAAGTATTTCCACTAGAAACCCCTAGACCAGACCTACAACTGGGCTGGAACCGTGTATCTAAGTGCTTGTAACTCACCAGTACCTTTTCCTCATTCCCTGGATTTGCTGTTAGTTCCAATTCTTAGCAAACATCAAGTGTAATTGAAAAGCCATGTTTTAAAAAATTATAGTTAGGAGGAAATTCTGGAGTTCTATTACACAGTAGGGTGACTACAGATAATAATAATGAATTATACATTTCAAAAAGCTAAAAGACATAATTTTTTTTTTGTGGGGGGGGCATGTACCAGGGATTGAACTCAGGCACTGAACCACTAAGCCACATCCCCAGTTCTATTTTGTATTTTATTTAGAGATAGAGTCTCACAGAGTTGCTCAGCACCTTGCTTTTGCTGAGGCTGGCTTTGAACTCGCGATCCTCCTGTCTCACCCTCCTGAACTGCTGGGATCACAGAAAAAAATCTTACTGTAAAGAATGATACATGTTACAGGAGACAGGTATATTTAATCTGATTTAAACATTATTTAACTTACAAATCTCAGAATATCATGTCACCCCATTAATATGTATGATTTTTATATTTTTATGTATCAGTTAAAAACAAATTTAAGAAATAAACTCATACACACACACACACAAACACACACGGCAGATACGGTGTAATTACAGGCCAACGTGGAATAATAACAAACTAAAGTGACATTTGGTGGCTGCCTTGGCTGGCTCCTGAGACCAGTGTAGCACCTTAGGCCTTCACACCAGTTATTTACCTGCAGAAGAGACTGAGAAATATCTGCATTCTCAGGACTGTCAAAATGCAGGAGTTGGGAACCAAATCCATAGAAATGAGGCCCCATTTTGTGGAGGTCTACCACATTGGCGTCTGCACTAAACACGGTCCTCCAGGCCTGTTGGTAGATCTTGGGAAGTTCCACAGAAAGGATGCGCCTCTTGTTGTCAAAAAGTCCTTTTGCCAGCCACAAGGGGAGTTCAATCTTCGAGCCCTGCATCAGACAAGAGGTAGATTTTAAAAACAAATGTCTGACAAAAAAAAAAAAACCAAACATAGCGCCTGGGTGACACTGTGTGTTCTCTTTGGGGTGACTGTCATATGCAGAAGACCTGGTTGTGAATGAAGAAATGAACTGTGCGGGTTGAAGTCTCATTTATTTTTATTAAATTTATTTACTTATTTGTGGTACTGGTGACTGAACCCAGGAACACTCTACCTCTGAGCTACATCCCCAGTCCTTTTTATTTTACTTTATTTATTTTTTTCGGGGGGTAGGGGGTGCTGAGGATTGAACCCAGAACCTTGTGCACGCAAGGCAAGCACTCTACCAACTGAGCTATAACCCCAGCCCCTTTTTATTTTATTTTGACAAGGTCTTGCTTAGTTGCCCAGGCTGGCCTTTAACTTGTAATCCTCCTGGTAGCTGGGATTACAGGCATGAGCCACTACACCTGGTCCTTTCTTCTAGCTTTTTAAACATGTACATTATATATCATTATTTATAGTCACCCTACTATGTAATAGCACACACTTCCTACCGTTATCTAACTAGAATTTAGTACTCACTGATCAAGTTCTCCCCAGCCTTACCTCCCCATCCTTTCCTTAGCTTCTGGTAACCACCATTCTATTCTCAACTTCTATGAGATCAACTTGAGTTTTAAGAGAAATCTCATTAAAAAAAAAAAAAAAATCAAAGATTTTTTTAAAGGAAGCAACACAAACATAAAACTCTTACAAGGGAGAACTGCAGCAAGAGCCCCTAGGTTCAATGCTTAGTACCAAACAAACAGCTTTGAGAAGGTGGGTGGTGTAAGCAGAGCTTCTGACAAAATACCACAGGCTGAAGACACATTTGTGTCTGAGTTCAAGTCTGCTAAAGCAGCCAGGATAGAGGGGCCAAGAGCAACTCCAAACATTTGGCACCAAATATCAGGGTAATCAGACACCAACTTTAAAATAGGACTTAAAAATCAAATGGAGGGCTGGGGTTGTAGCTCAGTGGTAGAGTGCTTGCCCTGCATGAGTGAGGCCCTGGATTCGATGCTCAGCACCACATAAAAATAAATAAATAAAATAAAGATATTGTGTCCATCTACAACTAAAAAAAAATATTAAAAAATCATCAAATGCAAGTTCCATGCAGGAAAAATACAGATGACAAGAGCACAACACACACACAAAATACGGTGAGAAAAAAGAAAAAGAAAAAAAAATCTAATATGCAAGTAATTTGAATCCCAGAAGGGAAGGGTCAATAGGAAGGTAAAAATAAACACAAGCATATCAATAATTAAATGTAAATGGATTAAATTTACATCAATTAAAAATTGCCAAATTCAATGAAAAGACCTAACTATATGCTTAGAAGAGACATGCCTTAAATATAAAGACACAGAAATGTTGAAAACAGGACAGAAAAAAATGTCATGCAAACACTAACCATAGGCAGCAGCAGGCAAGGCAGTGGTGCATGCCTGTAATCCCAGCAAGTGAGGCCAGGAGGACCACAAGTTCAAGGTCAGCCTCAGCAACTTAGAGACGCCCTAAGCAATTCTGAGAGCTAAGGATGTAGCTCAGTGGTAAAGTGCCCCTGGGTTCAATGTGTAGTACCAAACAAAAAACAACAACAACAACAAAAAAACCAAGTAAAATCTCAAAGTTGTTACTGCTAAGAAGGAGCCTAAGAAGACATGATTACTAAACGCAATGTGGTACTGCAGATAGAAACCTGGAATAGAAAAAGGACATTAGGTTAAAAACTAAGTAAATATGAATAAAGTTATGGCAGCATATCTCCATGTTTACCAGTTAGCACAATAAGCACAATGTACTGTATGGGATGTCAATAATGTCTGCATTTTTACAAATCACAAAGATGAGTTTAAGAATATCATTTAAAAGTATGAAGGTTGGGTTGGGGTTGTGGCTCAGTGGTAGAGTGCTTGCCTAACATGTGTGAGGCACTGGGTTCAATCCTTGGCACCACATAAACATAGATAAATAAAGATATTAAAAATATAGAGAGGTGAATTTTGAAGACATCACTAAAATGTACACAGGCCCTATGTGGGAAACCAAAGTAGATATATAATATATGTCTATAATATATATATAAAATATATATTATATATGTAATATATAATATATATAAAATATATATTATATATGTAATATATAATATATATATATGAGATATATAGTTACTATTTCATTTATATATCATTTCATATATAGTTACTATATATCTTATATGATGTGTATGTACACACACACACACACACACACATATATTTACTATTTCACTTAAAATTTGTGTTACTTTCATAAAAACTAAAACAGCCCAAACAAAAACATCCTTCTAAACAACACAGGTTAAACAGGAAATGAAAAATAACCATTACAAGTCACTGTCCTGGGACGAACCTGGGCGTGCAGCCACAGGGCCCTGGTTGGAATCCCAGCTCACGGCTTACTGGGGGGCCAACCTTTCTGTTAGGCTGACAACACCATCCTACAAGGTCGGAGGAGGATGACAGGTCACCGACGGAAAAGCTTCCTCCCCCGACCCCGCCCACGCTAGCACCCGGTAAACCTCCGGAGGGGCTGCGGGTGCCGTCGGGGGCTCCCACCGGTCCCCCAGCTGGGAGGAGGGGGCCAGTGCGGGTCGGGTCACGTGGTACCGGAGGGTCGGAGGCACGCCCGGCACCCGGCAGCTCCCGTTCCCCCGCGCTGCTGCAGTGCGCGGGGGCCAACGCGACGCGACCCTGACGCGCAGGCGCTCGGCGGGACGCACCCGCAGCGGCGGTTCGCGCGAGGCTCGGGCGGGTCCCCGGCGGCTCTCACCTGGGGCAGCTCGTGGTCCCGCTCCGCGCCCGCGCTCCGCTCCAGGAAGAAAGCGCCCAGGCGAGGTATGGGCGTCTCGGTGCGCACCGGCAGCTTCTCGTGGGACATCAGGATGTCGTCCAAGGAAAGAAAGTTCTCCTCGGGTCCCAGCGCACCCGACTCCACCCGGAAATAAGCTTCGGACATGGCGGCGAGCTGGGCCCCTCGGCTGCACTCGTGTGGTTCGAGGGGGACCAGGAAGAAGGAGAGGCCGAGGACGCTTAGGAATGGTTCGGGTTGAGCAGATCACTGCAGCCGCCGCCCGGATAAAAACTCAACAAAAACTTATTTTCCCGCGCCCGGGGGGCGGGCCAGACCCGAGCAGTCGACCAGGGCGGGGCTGCCGCGCCGGGAGCACTGCCCAGGCAGAAGCAATCGACAAAACCTGTGGATTGGTCCAGGAGACCATGGGGCTGGCGCCGCGGAGGGCGGGCCCCCCGGAAGTTTTCCTGGTGTGGAGCTTAGCATTGGGCATTAAGTAGGTTAGGTGTATTAACTGCATTTTCAACTTGATGATATTTTAAATTTACAGTGGATTTATTGGGCGGTTACTATCATAAATCAAGGGGCATCTGTATTAGATGAAATGTGCTTTACAGAAGTCAGGATGAAATTATTTTTTTGAGTCTTATAAATAACTCATGTTAGCTTCAGGTAATGATTGCTATCCTTCTGCTAACAATATCCCACCAAATTTAAATAATCCAGTTTCTTCTAAAGTGGTAATGAGAATCCAGGGAAATTACAATCTCAAAAGGGCCTTTTCTCCCCTCAAGAATCATGGAAGTGCTATTTTTCTTTTATGAATACTACATAAAATCCTGATTACCTGCTCAAAAATGTAATCCTACCATCCATACAATTATATACATTCCTTTTCAACAAGGTAAAAAACCACTGATGTTCCTTTGCATGTCAGAGATTCTTTACATAAGAGAACTTCACAGACTGGAATATCATTGCTTGCTGGGAGCCATTAGCCAAGTAGGTATGACAATTTCCTTGCCAGCCTACCCCATGTTGCTGACATGTTGCAGCGACATTGAATGTAGGTGACCTTGCTCAAGGACCAAGGCAGATTAGGGTGTTCCCGGTTTTAAGATAATCGTGTTTAGGGCGTTCCCAGTTTAGGTTCCAGGTTTAAGGTTTAAGATTATTCCTGCTGGGAATAGGGCGTATCCTGCTGCCTGAGTTCCCCTTGAGTTCTCACGGGATTCAGACAGTATATTTTGGAGATAGAAGCCCAGTGGGTGTGGATTTGGGCAGAGAACGTGGATTTGAGCAGAGAACGTGGATTTCCCCAGAACGTGATTGTAGACGGCTGGTTTGAGTTCGGGAATAAAGAGTTGCTGTTTGAATCTACAAGCTGTGTGGTGGCTCGTGATTGTGTGCCCAGCCAGACTGCGGCATTTGTGCCCAGCCAGACTGTGGCAATTGCTGCAGTCTTCAAAGACAGAAGAGAACTGGTCAATTTCTGTAAGTCCTTTTTGCAGGAAGAAGGCTCAAGTGCTAAGTGATACCTGGTGGCAGGACCCCAGCCTGCCTCTGTATTCTCAAACCCATAATATGAGATGGACCATGCTGTAGAAGCTTGGTCCCATCATGTTGAAATATCTCTTCTTGTGTGATATCATTAACAATTATACTGCAGTTGGTCCTCTGTGATATATTGGTACCAAGGCAGAATTGTTCTTGTCCAGCTGTAGTCCAGGTTAGGAATTTACATAGTTCATTTTGCAACTGGTCAGTCTTGATCATGAAAGATGCACCTGTTGTTGGGTTGACTTTCAGATCAAAACTGTCATCTGCAAACTACCATGCAATATTCCATTCATCTGTACTTGAAGTCTCCAGTGGACACACTTTGGGCTCACTCAGCACCGTGGAGGGGAGCCAAGATGCGGTTATTGCTGCCCTAATTTAGGAGGGAAAGGCCAGTCCAGCAAGAGCATCCCCTTGGGCCCAACCCCTGCAGGCTACACTGAGCTGGCCTCAGAAGCCTGGATGCTGTTGCTATCTTGGGACTATCTTCTGTATTTCGTGACGCTTTGACATCTTGGGGACTGGAGAACCAGAGAGGAATTACCCCTCCAGAGTCAGCTAATTCCTAGAGATGGCAAACAAGTGTTTTTGAACATGTCTTTGTTATACAAACCAGTCGCTTCCTTTATCTAACTCGCTCACCAATATCTCCCTGGCCTAAAGCACCATGGTAAATCACCCCAGAACCCTGTACAGGACAACTAGAGACCACCCTGCTGCCCACTAACAATCTGATCAAACAATCTGATCCTAAGCTTACTCAAGCCTGTCTCCCTGTGTCCCCATTTCTTCCCACAGAAACCACAACAAAGGCTCACCAGAGCTATGCTTTCCCTCCTTCCCTCTGCCTACTCACTGACCCTGCTATTTCCCCATGTGGCCCTTGTGGTAGGGCACAGCCCTTCGCCTGAAAACTGTGAGTAATAAAACTTCTTTCATTGTTCCTGATCACTGTGTCATCACTTGTTCACCTCCACCAGTTAAATCCCAGGTACAGTCAAAACAGTGCAGTGGGGAGTCGGCCAAATTGTGGAAAGGCTTGGTTTGTTTCTAAGGCATTTAGGCTATTCCATGGAAAGAGGGAGGGAAAAAATTAATATTTTTTAAAAAGATTTTGAGCAAGTAATAACATATTTGAGCTTCCCCTCATGATTCTTGAGGGGAAGAAGGGAAAGGGTAGATGTTGGAAAGTCAGTTTGAGCACTGTTCAGGGGTAATATCTGGCCAATGATTGGTTATAGGAGGTGAAGGATAGATAGGCGTCGAAGATTCAGATTTTGAACCTGGCTGACCAGGTGGATAGAGATGTCACAAATAGATACTCAGAATATGGGAATAGGGGTAGTTTGAGGATGTATTTAGGTTGGGATGCATGAGTCTAGAAGATACTAGACAAAAGATTTGCAACCCCGCAGAGGAACCAGCTTGGAAGTGTTAGAATTTGGGACTCATCTATTCAGAAGTAGTTATATGAAGATTTCTTTCTTAATATTTTTAAAAAACATTCAGTTGACTACACTATCCAATGTAAAAGTAAATGTAACTCACACTGATAGCATAGAATTTCTCTGATTATGGAATGTGTGTATGGTATGTATGGACGTATAGTAGTGGATATAGTTTGGAATAGAAATATAAACTAATTTGTCTAATTTAATGCAATATAGGTTATTTACTGCTGAGGACAATAAGGTATTTTTTTAAATGTAGGAACCATTAAGATAGATGCTTAGTGAGTTATCAATGTCAAAGAAAGGCATTACTTTTGTACAGAAACCAGAATACTGGCTCTGAATGCAATGCTAAAGTAAAAGACCAGTGTTTAAGATAAAATCAGATGGCCTTAGTTTTCTTATTTAATATCTTTACTCATCATGAAACTATCATTCATTGCTTGTATACTGTTACTCTATTTATTCTCTCTTTCCTTGAACTAATAAATGAATAAACTATAAAAATAAAATTAGGGCTGGGGATATGGCTCAGTGGTAGTGTGTGTGGCTAGTACATGTGAGGCCCTGGGTTTGATCCCCAGCACCACAAAAACAAACATATAAACAAACAAACAAACAAATAAATTTAGTGAAGTTTGAGTTTATGGTGCTAAACTCATCCATTCATTTGATAAAAGTGGCACATAGTTTATCAAGTGTGGATCTGTCTAAGGCTTAAATCATAAGAGACAGGAATGCTTCTCTAATCAATGCACTGGAATTCCATGAAGCAGAATTTCAGCAAACTTGTAACATTCAGAGTACACTGAGTACGTTTATAATGTACAGAATTTCAGTACTGTATTCTGAAAGGTTTCTGCTGGATACCTGAAAAATAGAATTATTTTTCCAGTATTATCATTAGAAGTCTGCAGAACCATAAAGTGATAATATTTTAGAATATTGAACAAGTGTTTTGGAGGACATGACAGGAGATGTATTATGTTTTATGCTGCAGTCTTAGAAGTCACAGTCTCAGCTGGGCCTGGTGGCCCACATCTATATTCCCAGCTATTTGGGAAGTTGATACAGGGAGATGGAGAGTCTAGATCAGCTTGGGCAACTTGCTGTGGTCCCATCTCAAAAAAAAAAAAAAGTCATAGCCTCAGAAATTTTTAAACCAGTTTAAAATCTATTCTGTGTGTGTGTGTGTGTGTGTGTGCGCGCACACACACACACACACACAAACACTCTCCCACTGAATTATATCCTAGCCCTAAATCTACTCTTTTTAATACCAGATGTCCTTTACTGAGTAGGGAAGTTGGGCTGAAAGTGACATAAATCTAAATCCAAGGAGTAGGGAGGTCTTCTGGGGTGGGGGAGAAAGAATATAGAATACACTGGACTCCAACTTGCACCTTTGGGGCTTTGCTTGATCCCCTTTTCCACTCTTACCCTCCGTCACTGGCCCATTAGCAAATACTGGCTCTATCTTCACACCATTTCCAGAATCTGACCATTTCTCATCACTCGCCCCCAAGCCACCATCATCTCTTGCTTAGAGTTTTGCATTAGCTTCCCCAACTGGTTTTTTTTGCTTCTGCCCAGGACCCCGCCTCCCCGTCATTCCTTGGATACCCCAGCACACTCACCCCTCACCCCTCAGAGCTTTGCCTGGTCTGTACCCATTCTCTGGATTGCCTTTCTCTTAGATTTCCACATGACTTGCTTCTTTCAGGTTTTTCTCAAGAGCCACTCTCTCAAGGAGGCCTTCCCTGTCTAAAATTTTAACTATTCCCCACTCAGACTTGGTATGCGCCTGCTATGGTGGGAATGTGTCCCCCAGAATTCACGTGTTACTTATGGAACTCATAGAGTCCAATTTCTGCCACTTTAATTGGCTTTGTGACCTTGAGTAGGTTTACTCTCAGGAGTTCCTATATCTGAAAGATAGGGATAATGATTAGAGCTCACAGAGTTGTGATGGTGATGCAAACCTGTAATTCCAGCTGCTCAGGAGGCTGAGGCAGGAGGATTGTGAGTTTAAAGCCAGCCTCAGAGGCCCTAAGCACCTTAGCGAGATCTTGTCTCCAAATCAAATATTTTAAAAAGGTCTAGGAATGTGGCTCCAAGGTTGAGCGCCCCTGGATTCAATTCCTGGTACCGAAAAAAAAAAAAGAAAGAAAGGAAGTTAGAAAATACACAGTTGGAAACTTAATCCCCAGTGCAGCAGCGTTGGAGATGCTCCACCCCCTGTTTAACTAGGTGAACTTTAAGACTCACCAGATCCTCCTCTTCCAGGAAGTTTCCTACTATCTGGTCCCTGTCTATGCTCCTATAGGGTTCCAGGGCAGCAGACACCCACTGAGTCACTGACGTGTCCAAATAGGGCTCCTTCAGGGAAAGAAGTGTGCTTCTTCTCCCAGCATTCCTAGTCCTCAGCCCTGGGTAAGGACCCCATCCATATTTGGAATTTGGATGCATCAAGAGGCCTTTTAGAGGAATGAGCAGTAAAAGCCTTCAGAATGTAAGTTGGCAGTGAAACCTCACCAGACAACACCCAGCTGGAGAAGTGGTGCTTACAGTACAAGCTTGGAAATTGGATGGAGGGCTTGAGAATTATCTTCTGAGATTTGATACTGAAATCAGCCGCTCTGGGACAGGGACTCTGGGATGCATAGGAATGGAGAACGGTTTGCCTGGGGGTCCTTCACAGCATTAGGTTTTCACGATGGAAGTTACTGAAAACCCTTAGTAGCCCGAAGGGTTAACGGAGCCTTTCCTCCCTGGCCTCCTCCCTGGGAGTAACTTGCAAGCAGGCCATAAAGTCAGGCTGAAATCTTGGGTCACAAGTATAGGGCTATGCTCAGTAAGGAGGAATGAGAGCTGGACATAAATTAACGAGGTTGTGACCTAGTAAAAGCTTCACCACTCTAGAAGCTCTTGGAAACTACATTTTGCCTTACTGCATATTTTTGAAAATCAATAAAAATGAATAGTAATGCTTCAGGAACGAGTGGAAGGGAGGAGGCTGCGCAGTAACTCCTAGATGTCATGCTGAGTGTGCAGCTCTGCAGCGCAGCACGAAGGACCTCAGCCTTGGAAGGACCTCAGCCTTGGACGCGCAGGGACGGACCTTGGGGATGGCGCTCGCAGAGTCCTGGTTTACACAGTCAAAACCACCACTGCTTTAGGCCTTTCTCCAACTGGATCATAAACAACATGGAGGTCCCAGGAAAAACTCCCGGTTTGGGCCAGGTTGAAGAAGGTTCACGTGAATCATCCCGCAAGCAGGGGGTCCAACGGGTCCACAGAAGAGAATTCGAGGCCAAGCTGTAGCTCTGCATGTGGTGGATCAGGCTTTGGATGAGAACCAAGTGAGGAGAGCAGAGGGGAGTCAGAAGCACACGGAGTGCCAGCTCGGGTGTCAGAATTCCCGCTGGAAGGCGACCGCGCTGGAGAGGGGACCTCTCCACCTGCACACACCAACTCTCCAGGCCCAGAACTCCGCCCCTCCAGCTGAAGTCAAAGATGTAGATGTTGCCTTCTGTGCTCCCAACTGATTTGAATATCTGCCTTACAAGACCCAGCTCCAGTCCGTGTCCATGGGCTGTGCCAAATTAAATAAGTATCAGAACAGATTCCCGCTCCTGCCCCTAATCTTCTCCCATTCCCTTGGCTGGAGCAAAAGTCCAGATAGTTTTCCTATTTTCTTCTGTTGCAGAAGCCAATATCCAAGCAACACGGTTCAGCTTAGGGGTATGATAAAGATGGAAATGGCATGGAAAAATATTCTTGTGAAGGAAAAATCCTATGTTACCAAAAAAATCACCTGTGAACTGTAGATTTCTATGTTGCTTCTGTTAATTTCCTATTTATACCCAACTTGCTTTCAGTGAGTGCCTACTATTTGAACAATCATGTATTAATGCAGTTTCTGAGATGCCAAATAAAGGAAAATGGAATGAAAAAAAAAAAGAAGAAGAAAATACACAGTTGGAAACTTAATCCCCAGTGCAGCAGTGTTGGGGGTGGGGCTTAGTGGGAGGTGTTTTGGTCACAAGGGTTTTGCCCTCATGAATGGATTCAGGAGGATAAAAGGAATCCTGAGATAGGTTCTGCTTATCTTCTTTTCTGCCCACAAGGACACAGAGCTTACCCCTTTCATGACCCTCTGCTTTCTGCTTCATGGGGGAGCAACAGGAAGGCCCTCATCAATTACCGGACCTTGTTCTTGGACTTTTAGCCTCCAGAACTCTGAGACAATGAATTTCTGTTCTTTCTATATACCCAGTCGGTGCTATTCTGTTACAGCAGCGCAAAACAGACTGAGACACTCCCTCTTTCCTCACAGCACTGACCACGTGCATTTGATGTATTTACTGGTTAATATTTGTTACTCCACCGGAGTGGGGGTGCTTCTCAGTCTGCTTTTCACTGCTGTATCCCTATTGCTTGTGTGTGTCAGACACTTCATACATATTTATTGAATGATTTAGAGGCCCTTTAATTATAGCAGTGATATTAAACTTCCCTTAAAACATCAAGTAAGCCCAATGAATCAGTTTTAAGTAATTAATAGTCCAGGGTGGTATGTAGATTTTTTTTTTAATGGTTATAAAGTACAAAAGAAAAACCCTGAAGATATTGAATTAAAGTTGTTAAAAATAGTTTGCCAGGGTTCAGGCTAAGTCACATGTAATTTCCTACATTCATGAACTTGTCATTAATAATGTCATGATGAAAGCTCATTGACTGAGCTCCAGTAGTTTAGATTTTGTTGAAGTTTTGACAGAACCATACAGAATTTTACCTTTACGCCAACTGGAAATGTGCAATGCTTGAACAAATCAAGTAAATGTCCTTTTTTTTTTTGGTACGAGGGATTGAGCCCAGTGGTGCTTAATCACTAAGCCACATCCCCAACCCTTTTTAAAAAATGTTTTATTTTGAGACAGGATCTCCCTAAGTTGCTTAGGGCCTCACAAAGTTGCTGAGGCTGGCTTTGAACTTGCAGCCTCCTACCTCAGCCTCCCAAGTTGCTGGGATTGTAGGCATGCACTAATGGCACCTGGCTATAAATGTCTTTTTTTTTCCCCCCAGTCTTGGGAATCAAACCCAGTGCTTGCATGCCAGGCAAGCCATCTGCCACTGAGCCACACTCTCACCCCTGAATACAAATTAAAATGGGTTAATTCCCTCCCTGTGAAACATTTCTAGCAGCCCTTTCCACTCAAGTGCTGTGTTGCTTATGGAACTCATAGAGTCCAATTTCTGCCACTTTAATTGGCTTTATGACCTTGGGTAGATTTATTCTCAGGAGTTCCTATATCTGAAAGATGGGGATAATGATAAGAGCTCAGAGAGTTGTGAGGGTGGAACAAATCAGCCAATATATCCCAAGCAGCCGTGAGCTCAGGGCTGGCCCACAGTACGGGCTCCATAAACATTCTTTTATCATCATCATTCAGAAGTTTGTTCACTCCTGAATCCTCAGCTCCCCAACAATACCTGGCATTTAGCAAGCACGAGGAGAGCATTTGTTAAATAACTATCCTCACTGCTCCAGACCTGGATGCCTAGGTGCCCCTCCGATTCAAGGTGCTAAATGTACTTGTAGGTGATAAGTTATTGTTTGCCAATTCAAATTGTTTTCCTACAAAAAAAATTTATCACCTATGAGATCAAATTACTGTATGTAGTGGGGTTTTTTTTGGCATTTCAAAATTACAGTACTATGTTTGAAATTGTATTATGTAAGGTTAATAGATTGAAATCACTGAAGTTCATTTTTATATAATTTGAATGTTCTTTTGGTTGAGCTATTTCTTGAGGCCTGCTCCGAAACGCCTTCCATGGGATCAAAATAAATTGATGGGCACAATGCGACCTTACATGTGGGTAGCACCCATTTTAGCTTCTTCCCACAGTCTTCAGCTGCACTAACAGACACTGTAAACCCATCTTATTTATTCAGAGAGATCGTTTGTGTGTCACCCTCATCACTTGGCAAAGAGGCACATATTACATCATTGTAACAGAGGTACTTGTTAAGTCAACTTTTCTTTTTCTGTGTTTCCAGTTTCACGAAAATACCTTTCTTACCATTCCTGTAGTTTCATCTTTTGGTGGTAATCTGTTTTATATTTTAAATCCATGGTCTGATAGTCAGAGCTCCTCTTAGTCCAAAGGGGTGGGGTGGTGAGCAGATGCATTAGCTTGGGAGAAAACAGGGGAGGATGGCTATCATTTGTACCTGTTATATGCCCCGGGCTGCAGATTCCAGTGCAGAGATGAGTCTGAATACTTCTGGCCTGTGAAAGAGGTCAGCCAGTGCCAATGGAGGAAGCAGGACACCAGGTGCTAAAACAATCAATAGAGTCACACTCTAAACGTAGACCCCAAAATGTTGATCTAAGTCTAAGGATCACCCTTGAGCAAGGTGCAAGATTGTGAAGCTCAGGACAGAACTTCCCTCCTTTCAAGCCAGCTGATCTTTTAGCCTTTCGTATCCTGATGAATGGCTCCAACGTCCACCTGATTGTCATGTCTTTATATGACAAGGAACAGGAAAGTCCAATCCAAATCTGCTTAAACAACATGGGAATTTCTAAGCTCCACAACAGGAGAGTCCAGGACTTCCTGGTTGGTTGATCCAGCAGCTCAAGGATGCCACTGGAAACCTATCTTTACTTTGGTCTGTGCATGGTCAGTTCCAGTCTATGGCTCTTTCCTGTGGGGTCACAGTATAGTTCCCAGTTAAGTCAGGTTCTCAAACTTCTTGTTCTTGGTGACAAGTATTTGATCTCAATATTCCAATCAAGAGTTGGAAATTCACCCTGATTGGCAGGTTTATGTCACACAGTGAACCAGGAACTATAAAGCGAGCCATGAAACAGGCTAATCAGAGCGAGTCATCAAGGCCTCCCTCTAAAGCTGGGACAGCGGTCAGCTTCCCCAAAGCACATGCACAACAGAGAAGGATGGGGTTTGCCTGAGCAACAGCTGGGTGCTTTTAGGGAAAGGGAAGCTGTCTAGAAAACGAACGTCTACTACCATCAATACCCACTTCAGGAACCTGGGAAGAATTTGGTACTACTTCTTTTCTCACTTCCCCATATCCAACTAGCTAATAAATTCTGCCAATTCTTCCTTCTTATCATTCTTTTTTATGTTTGATTGCCTTTGTTCAAGCCCCCCTCATTTTTCCCCCCAGGGCTAAGGATCAAACCCAGGGCCTTGCACACACCAGGCAAGTAAACTATCACTGTGCTCCACCCCAGCCCAGACCCTCATTTCTCACCCATGCTCCTAGCCCTAACCCTAACAGATGTCTCTGTCTGTACTCTCCCCCATTCCAGAGTTCCTTGGTACTACTTTCACAGCGCTTTTACTTCCTAGAAGGTCTCATCCTGTTACTCCCCTCCTTAAAACCCCAACAGTTCCCCACTAGTTGTAGAACAAAATCCCTCGATAAGCCACAAGTCTCCCATGTTCTGTGTATTAGTCTATGAGGGCTGCTATAACAAAATACCACAGACTGTGCGGTTTCAACAACAGAAATTTATTTTCTTATGATTCTAGGGCTGGAAGTCTCAGATCATGGTTGCTCCTGAGGCCAGTCTCCTTAGTGTGCAGAGGGCTGTCTCCTTGCTGTGTCCTCATGTGTCTTTCCTCTGTATGTGCACATCCATGGTGTCCCTTTCTCCTCTTATAAGATGGACTGGGGCTCCATCATAATGACCTCATTTAACATTAATTACCTTTTAAAGACCCTGCCTCTAAATACAGTCATATTGGGGGTTAAGCCTTTAAGTGAATTTTGGAGGAACACAAGGCAGCCCATAATAACCCTTGATTTCCATCTTTATCCTGTGGTACTTTTTAAATTCATTTTTTTTATTTTGGTTGATAAATAAGAGACTCTTGAAGTATATTTAGGGCATACCTCACTGCTCTTTCAGCTAGACAGTAACACTTTGCTTCCAAGACTCCTAATGATGTGGTCCTACAGCCCTTCCCAGGGTGCCCAGTGCATTGAAGGGCAATGACATCGAGCCTAAAGTCATCACAGGATGGGACTTTGGAGGAGTATGTTAGTCAGCTTTCCATTTCTATAAGAAATGAAAATGAAATAGTCAACTTATGAAGAGGGAAGGTTTATTTTGGCTCACAGTTTTGGAGGCCTTGTGGTTGGGGCCTGTGGTGGCAGAACATCATGGCAGGAGCCCCTGTTGAAGCAGAGCTGCTCACCTCAGGGCCAGGACTTGAAAGAGAGGAAGAGGAAGGGCAGGGTCCCACTATCCCCTCCAGGGCATGCCCCAGTGACCTAAGACCTCCCCATGGTCCTACCTCTTAAAGGCTCCGCCTCCTCCCAGTAGTGTCAAAGGCCAGGAACCAAGGTTGATTGGTTTCTTTGTTAGTTAATGATTGTCTTTTTTTTTTTTTTTTAATTTAAATTTTTTCCACATTTCTTTATTGGTGCATTATAGTTGTCCATAATGGTGGGGTTTGTTTACATATTTGCATGTGCACATGATATAACAATACAATTTAGCCACCATCATTCTCCAGTATTTTTCCTTTCCCTTGAGACCAAGCTTTTGACACTTGGGCCTTTAAGGAAACTTATCCAAACCATAGCAAGGATTCTTGGGAAAAGACGTTTATTTTGCTTGTTAGAGAAAGGCAAATTATTTGTGGTCAGAAGATGGACCATGGCAGTTTTTAAAACACAGCTGCCAATTCTTTGAATCTGGGTGGGCTCTGTGATTGCTTCAAGTAACAGAGGACAACAGAAATGATGCCTTGTGGACTTCTGCAGCTAGGTCCTCAAAAACAACGCAGTTCCTGTCCTATCCAGCCAAACACTCATCCTTGAAGCTGTGATGGTCACATAAGAAAACATTCTGCTCTGAAGCCACCATGCCAGGGAGGCTACAGGACGTTCTCTGGTGAGCAGGCCCAGAAGATCTCTTCCTGCCATCTCATCCAAGGTGTGAGACATTAGAGTTTCACCATCTTGGACCCTTCAGACACATCCATCTGACAGCTAAATCTAAACAAGTGACCTCATCAATGTCACGTGAAACAAAAGGATCACTGGATTGTGCCCTGCTAGAATTAGTGATCCACGAAATAGTGAAGTAAAATCAAATTGATGTTTTAAACCACTCAAGTTTTGGAGTATTTTTAAAAAAATTCTTTATACAGACAACTGGAACAGAATTTGACCCTTCCCAAAAGAAAAAAAAAAAAAATTGATGTCATCCTTGGGGGTAGGTCTGTTTAAAGAGCTCTGACAATCAAATGCAGTGAGTCAGGTTTCTTTGCCTCTGGCTAAAAAAAGATTATAAATACTTTGAGGACAAATGGGGGAGATTCAAGCACAGACTATCAGATAAAAATTTTAGGACATGACTATTCATTGTGTTAGACATGACCACACTTATGTGGTTGTGTAGAAAATGCCCATTCCTGGAAAATACTTCCTGGTGTCATTGTGTGTCAAGTGTCATTTTATAATTAAAACTTACAGCAGGCCAGCAAAACAATTACACACACACACACACACACACACACACACACAACAGAAAAGGTTAGCAACTGTTTGACCTTAGATACTGAGCATCTGGGTGTTCATTCTATAATTTTTTCAACTTTTCTGTCTGTGAAAATTTTCACAATCAAAAGCTAGGGGGAAAAAAGGCTGGGGAAAATTAACTTACCAAAATGTTTCCAACATCATTAGTCATGAAAGAAATGTAAATTAAAACCAAAATATAGTACCACCCACCAGAATGGATAAAATGAAGGGGATAGAAAAGTGTTGGCCAGGCTGTGAATCAAGTGTAACTCCAACGGTGAAGGCGTAAAACAGTTCGCCCACCTCGGGAAACTGTTGGCAGCTCTGCCAGAGCCATGGGATACCTACCCCATGACTTGGCAATCCTGGTCCCCAAGGAAATCCAAAAGTAATTCACCAGAAGATATGTATAAGCACTATTGAAAAAAGCCTCAACCTGAAAACTACTCAAATGTACATCAATAGGAAAACAAATAGAAAAATGTATGTTCAAAACAGGGCAGATGAATTGTATCAACGTGAACACCCTGCTTGTGATATTGTACAATTGTTTTGCAAGATGTTGCTATTGGGGGGAACTGAGAACATGGGTGAACAAACAAATATCTTTAAAATTTTAATGGGAAAGAGTAGGGCACCAAACAATGTGTGTAGCATGCTGCCATGTATGTGTGTGTGAAGATGGGGTTATGTATTTATAAATATGCCTGTATTTGTATAGAATACTTCTAGAAAGAGATTAATAAAAATGAGAATCGTGATTTCCTGTTCAGAAGAGAAGTAGGAGGCTGAGGTCAAGAGAAGAGGGAGACTTACTTGAACTGTTTATCTTTTGCTTGGTTTGACTTTTTTCAATCCGTTCATGTATTACTTTTACATGAAAAATAAATATGAAATTTGAACAATTTTTTTTTTTTTTTGGTAGGGAAAGCAAAAATGAGAGCTCACAAACCACCAGTTTGCATACAGATCCTATGCTGGGGGCTGGGGCTGGGGCTCAGGGGTGGAGCACTTGCCTAGCATGTATGAGGCCCTGGGTTCAATCCTCACTCAGCACCACACAAAATAAATAAAGATTATTAACAACTAATAAAATATTTTTTTAAAAAAAGATCCTATGCTGTGCTGGGCACTGTGGTGCATGCCTGTAATACCAGTAACTAGGGAGGCTGAGGTAGGAAGATAAGTTCCTAGACCAACCTGGGCAACTTAGTGAGGCCATCTCAAAATAAAACTAAAAAGGCTAAGAGTGTAGCTCAGTGGAAGAGTGCTTCTGGGTTTGATCCTCAGTACAAAAAAAAAAAAAAAAATTCTAAGCCCTTCATTGGGGGAAATCAGGGCTTTTATTCTAAGGAAGGGGAATGGATTTTTGGGCAAGGGCCAGGCCCATGCACACCCCTGGGAAGGCCATCTGAGTGTCCTAATTTAAAAATCTGGGTGTATTTTGGCCTGACTGCACCCCATGAACTGACAAGGCACCCCTTCCCAACCTTGGGCTTCTGGGTGTGTAGACAGCTTTGTGACTCTGCTTCAAGCCACCATGGCTCAGCACCAGGGGAGCTTTGACCTTCTGAAATATCATTACTCACAATTTGAACTTTTCAATCATTCCCAGCCACATGGGTGTTCTAATATTTTAACATGTTGAGTTGGAGGGTTGCTGAAGGCCAGGCAGACCCACGCTTCCCAAGGAACCAGAAACACCCCTTTGATGATTCTGATCCTTGGAGGGAAGATACGAGTTTGAGCTTTAGAATGAGACTCCATTGCCTCTTTGTTTTGTTTATGATGATTGATATCATATCACCATTATGAGTTCTTTTGACTTCCTTATAGTTTATCCAGTTCACTTAATATGTATTGGCAAGACATCATAAGTTTTAGGAGATCGAGTCACTTTTTTTTTTGGTACAGGGGATTGAACTCAGGGGCACTCGACCACTGAGCCACATCCCCAGCCCTATTTGTGTTTTATTTAGAGACAGGGTCTCACTGAGTTGCTTAGCACCTCATCATTGCTGAGGCTGACTTTGAACTCGCGGTCCTCCTGTCTCAGCCTCCCGATTATAGGATTATGGGATTATAGGCAAGCGCCACGCCTGGTGAAACAGAACTTTTTTTTTTTTTCCTTTTTCTTTTAATATTTATTTTTTTAGTTGAAGTTGGAAACAATACCTTTTTATTTTATTTATTTATTTTATGTGGTGCTGAAGATCAAACCCAGGGCCTTGCACATGCTAGGTGAGCACTCTACCACTGAGCTATAACCTCAGCCCTGAAACAGAGATTTTTATCTAATGAAAATAGAAAATGTAACTGAAGCATCTAAAATACACCTTTAAAATTCTGCACAATACCAGTAAACCAAAGACAGTATCATATTGCTGAAATTTCAAATCCAAGATTTAAAGAACAAAAAGTATGACGTGGTTTCATAATAAACGGATCATGTACTTTTATTTTTAAAAAGTTTCCTTTCCCTCCACCCATCTCCAGTGCCACCAAAGATCTAAAATATTTCAGACCTGAAAGATGTTCAAGTCTGTCAGCACTAGCAGTTGGGAAACTAATGCAAACAGAACATTACACCTCCCCAAAACCTACTGTTCCCGATCTTATCACACAACATGCCACGTTACAGACCGTGAAAAGCAGAAGCCCTGCCCGTTCAACTGACAGTGATACCAGAAAACCACTCGAATGCCAGAAACTGAGCATTCTGTTTTCTTGCAAGTAATGCAGTGTGAAAAAAATATATTAAAAAGTGGTACCTTTGGCAGCTAGCACATTCAAGAAATAATGCACAAAACACAGGGAAGAAATAGATATTGGATTTACTGAATATGCATGATTTTTTTAAATAAAGTTTCCTGTTAATGAAAAACCCCCTCAGTTTTGTAGGAGCCAGATCTTTGATGCACTTTGGTATTTATGAATAAGGCCAGGTTTAGGTATTGTAGAGAGTGTGTGTGTGTGTTTGTGTGTGTGTATGTGTGTGCATGCACACATGCATGTGCATATATAGAGAGTGTTACCTTTGGTGTCCCGTTTGGGCAATGGATTCTTCTTCTTCTTTTTTATTTACCAAGGATTGAACCCAGGGGTGCTTAACCACTGAGCCACAACCTCAGCCCATATATATAATTAAAAAAATATATTTTTAGTTGTAGTTGACACAATACCTTTATTTATTTATTTACTTACTTACTTACTTACTTATATGTGGTGCTAACAATTGAACCCAGGGTGTCACATCTGCTAGGTGCTGAGTCACAATCTCAGCCCCATTTTTTAAAAATATTTTTAAAGACAGGGTCTCACTGAGTTGCTTAGAGCCTCACTAAATTGCTGAGGCTGGTTTTGAACTCACAATCCTCCTGCCTCAGCCTCCAGAGCCTCTGGAATCACAGGTATGCATCACCACACCTGGCTAGGTAATGGATTCTGTCACTGTGAATTGAATGGTCTATTGAGGACGTCTGGACAGCCTTCTCTCTTTAGCCTGCTCTGACCTCAGAGATTGTGCAAAAGGATCACCTTTTCTGGAACACCAAAATCATGCTCTATGCAGACAGAACTCCCTTCATTGCCTCCTTGCACTGGGATTCTGGTTTCTGAGGTACCAGCTAGATCTGTGTCTAGAGTGATCAACTGTTCTAGTTTGCCCTGCACTGAGAGTTTTTTGGGGGAGGACACAGGAATTTCTGTGTTAAAAAATAATATATTTTGAGGAAGGAGGAATGGGAAAGGGAAACTCTGCTGAATGATATTGGCCAAATTATATTGTTATATTCTGTGCATATACAAATATGTGACAATGAATCCTACTGTTATATAAAACTATAGTGCACCAATTAAAATATGGAAAAAAATGAGTCAGTTCCACCCACAATAATCAAATGGTAGAACTAACCCAAGTGTCTACCAAGAAATAAACACACAAACATGGAGTATTATTTGTCCTTCAAAAATGAGGACATTCTGACACATATTTCAATGTGGTTGAAATGTGGGGACATTATTCTAAGTGAAATCACACTGTCCAGTTCCACTATGTGAGATACTGAGAGTATCCAGGTTCATAGAGACAGAAAGTTGGATAGTGGTTGCCAGAACCTGGGGAGGGAGGAGAATTGAATTGGGACAAAATATTTCAGTTTGGAAAGATGAAAATGTTCTGGAGATGGCTGGTGGTGACAGCCATCTTAAAATGGTCAGAGTAGGAATTTCCATGTTATGTATATTTTAACATTATATATAAAAAAAAAAAACCCTTTAAATCTAAAACAACAACAAAACAATCAAACCTAGTTAGTTTTAAACCCTGGGACAATTGGTTACCCATGTTTTGTTGCATCTGTCCGTCATACAGATGTACTTTGGGATGCCTGCGCATCAGAGCACGCACGTCCCACACACGGAAGATTCCCTGGTTTCAGTCCCTGTTCTGAGGCACAGGATTCCTTTTTCCCTTCAGCCCAGGATGCAGCTGACTTGGCCAGCTGACCCTTGTTCAAAGCACAACAGGACTCATGGGCGTGGCTTGGAAAGATAAGCCAGACCAATCAGATTCCTCCCTTGGATATTTGCACTAACAGACACCAAGAGCAGTTGCAGCTGGCACTGGACCCTGGAATGGAGAAACAGAGACAGAGCTGGACTGAGAAGGGGGCTGGGGGGGTGGAGGCGGGGTGCTGCCTGGGAACTTGCTGATTCAGCATTCGATGGATTTCATGGGGACTCACTGAGTTCTTGTGACACCCTCTTTTCACTTGAACAACTTTGCAGGATTTCTATCTTCAGCTCTCCCCAAACTAGCTGAACTTCTGAAAAACCTTCCCTGGTTGGAATCACCTGATAAAATTGTATTCTCTCTGTGTAATTATTTAAAAACAACAACAACTGGAAAAATCACCCAGCCTAGCAGTGATTCTCAATGGGTGGTAGGGGGGCTTTGTTCCCCAAGATATTAGATATTTGCTAAGGTCTGCAGACATTGGTGGTTGCCACACAGGGGGAGAAGGTAGCCAGCTGTGCAGGTAGAGGGGAGGGATGCTGCTAAAGCTCCTGCAAGGCACAGGACTGACTGCCATAGTCAGGAATCACCCATCTTAAAATGTCAATTGTGCTAAGTTTAAAAATCCTACCTTAGGGGTTTGGGACCTTTTTTTGGTGGGGAGGTACCAGGGATTGAACTCAGGAGCACTCAACCACTGATCCAAATCCCAAGCCCTATTTTGTATTTTATTTAGAGAGGGTCTTACTGAATTGCTTAGCGCCTCACCTTTGTTGAGGCTGGCTTTGAACTTGTGATCCTCCTGCCTCAGCCTCCCAAGACGCTGGGATTGGAGGTGTGCATTACCACACCGGGTGGGGCCTTTTAAACATAAGCACAGGAGTTTATTTAGACCCTTAATTTCTCAAATCAAAAACACTTATTTTGAAGTCCCTCCCAACCTTGAAGACCGAGGCGATGGAGGACTTGTGTCATTTTGCTTACTCAGGATGTACTCATGGTTGATTTTTCCTTAGGGAACCATCTTCTCCATTTAGTCCATGTGGATTCCGTGAGGCTGACCTGGAGGGGCTAAGAATTTAGACCTGCCAGTCAAATATCAACAACCCCACCCCTCAGCAGTGTTGGCAGTACAGAGATGGCTATGTGACTTAAATCAGACCAAACCTGGGACAAGGAACATGCTCTTCCAGGGTGGGATGCTGTGAAGGTCAATGTAACTGAACTGCTGCCCATGCACAGGGGAGCACCTGCCAGCCCTGAAGCCCACAGAGACAAGCACACCTGGGAGATGGGGCCGGCGAGGCTGGGACCCTATGGAGGTACAGGATCAAGCAATGCCAAAGCTATTGTCTTCAGTTTTCAGAGACCTGAGGTTGAGTTTTTCTTTTAGTACTGAGAGACACAGTGGCTCAGATAAGACCTCTGTCAAAGGTTTAGCAAAACATAGGAAAGGCTCCAGTGGTAGCATATAATATGTGTGTACATGTATATTCAAATACATGCTATATGTAATATGTAGGTAGAAAGCACCGATATCATTTAGTGTCTTACTTTATTGTTTTTCCTGATGGAAGATCCGTATAACTTGCTCCCATGTTCCCTACCTCACTTCCTGTTGGGTTCCTCCCCACATCCTCTCCCCTCCAGCTGAGTCTTAGTCATTGTTACCTTCAGCCTCTCTGCCTGTGGTTCTCTTCCTACCAGGGTCCACCTGCTGACCCCAGAGAGCTCAATTTTGGCTCATGCTCACTGAACCCAAATGAGGTGCCACATACTATGCCAAGCGCCACGTATGCATGGCCTCATTTCATCTGCTCAAAAAAAAAAAAACCTTCTATTCTTTAGATTTATTTTTATATGTGGTGCCTGAGAATCAAACCTAGCACCTCACACTTGCTAAGCAAGCACTCTACTACTGAGCCACAACCCTAGCCCCTCCATTCCTCTTGGTATTTTCTCTCCTCTTGAATTCTAGGACAGCATTCTCCCTTGGACCCTTGGTGGTCCTCTCACCTTTTACCACTAGTTTTTAGACTCTTGCTGACCACACGTTTTCTTCTCCCTCCATCCCTCCCTCCTTCCCTCTCTCATTTTCTCTCTCTCTCTCTCTCCCCCTCCCCCAGGGACATACTGTCCTTTCTTTCCATTTCCCTTCTAGTCTACTTGCCATCCCTAGATGATCTTGCCCATTGCCATGACTACGATAGGACCCACATGGTGCTAACCCCCAGGCTCATGCCTGCTCGGTTCACACCCAATTCCAACCACCTGTGAAGCCCTCAAAATCTACTAGGACTGGGACGGCCATGGGCACTTAAACTCTACTAGGTCACAGAAACGAGCAGCCAATCTGAAAGTGAAATAACCCTACTGTCTGGTTCTAACCATGTAACATTTGGGAAAAGGCAAAAGTACAAAGAAAGGAAAAGGAGCCTTGGTTTCCAGTGGGGTGAGGTGGAGAGATTGGGATGAATGGATGGAGCACAGAAAATTTTAGGGTCTTGAAGTTACTCCACATGATACTGTATTGGTGAATATATTTTCAGAAATCATAGAAGGCACAAGACCAAAAATGAATCCTAATGAAAACTCTGGACTCTGCGTGGTAATGCTGTGTCAATGTAGGTTCATCAATTGTAAGAAATGTATCGCTCTGGTGTGGGACTTTGCTGGGGGCTGTTTGGATGTAGGAGTGGAGATATATGGAAAATATATGTACCTGCCACTCAATTTTGCCATGAACTCTTCAAACTGATCTGAAATATAAAGTCTATTTTTTAAAAAATGTTCCACCTTTTCTGTCATTTTTCACCCAAAATTGCCCCCTACATCCCACTCTTAGGGGCTCTTCTCCTCTGCTGCCTTCTCCTTCCCCTTTCTTGTATTCTTTTTGGTCTTTTTTAGTAAACTGTGTGTCTGTCAATTCCACCATTCTAATTACTGGCTCTGGGTCACTGTTGTCCTGAGTGTACTAAAATATTCTTCTTTATTGTAAAACCCGATTGGATCCACAGGAAAATGCCTAGGGCATTCAATGCCCTCCCTGACCTTGCCTGGCCCCATCTAATTTTTCTCTGGGAAAATGTTACAATTAAATATAACTTTTATTTATTTTTCTGTTTTGTAGTTATGTATGGCAATGAACTTCATTTTGACATAGTTAATAGGACCATGGAATATATCTTATTCTAATTAGGACCCTGTTCTTGTGGATGTACATGATGGTGGAATTCGCTATGGTGTTTCCATGTATGTACATAGGAAAGTCGGGGCAGATTTATTCCACTCTTTCTTTTTCCTATCCCCCCTTCCTTCCCTTCATTTTTCTAATTACTGAATTTTTATTCCCCACCCCCATAACTTTTAACTTAATGTGCCTCCCTTGCTCACTAGTGAGCTCAGGGAGGCAGGAACTTAATCTTTGCCACCTGGGTCTCCCTGGTGCCTAGTACAGTGGCTGGGACACAGCACGGGGCTGCTCTCAGGATAAGAACTAGCACATGCCGAGTGCCTACTGTATCTGTGGGCAGTGAATTTAGTCAAGATGGTACCTGTTGGAGACTCAGTCCCCCTCTCCTAGAATACTGCTGTGTTCTAGCCTGTGCAGAGGCAGCAGCCAGAGCTGACCACTGTCTATACCATGAAACCCCAGCCCCACACCACTGGTGCCTGAACCAGAGAGGAGGGACTGACTGGAAACCAGCCCACCCACAGATCATCAGCCTGAGAAGGGGGCCATCATAAAAGCTCCACCTGATCAGGGTTATAGTGATTGACTGGGGCCATCAGATTGACTCCCTGGAAGTTCAAAAGAAGATTCAGTAGCAAATGCAGAAGCTGAAAAGATTTGGCAAGAGGCCACCAGATACTGATGGCCACCAATAAACTAGAAGCAAGGAGGTAGTGAAAAGTTGCATAACAGAGAACCAAAGTCAGTTGAGAGATGGTGGGGGGAGTGACCCCAGCAAAGGCTGGGCAGGGAGGAGCCAGTGATGCTGAGGATGGAGGAGCAGCTACCACAGGGGGCGGCCGATTAACCTGGTGTCAGAGCCAGGCTGCATTCTTCCCTTTATACAGGTCTCCACCTTACCGGTGGCTGTTTTTATGAACCGGCAGGTGGGAGTCTACCTGGGTGAGTCTCATCTTCTTGCTGCAGCTGTCATCATGATGAGACCCCAATTACTTGCCTGTGTCTTTATTCCTCTGCCAGACACAGGGTCTGTATCTGGGTTCATTTTCACAAGGACCTGGAGGCTCCCTGAGGTGAAGTGACCTTACAAAGTAAGTGGCAGAGCTGGGCTGTGAACTCAGGTTCATGGATTCCAAAGCCCTATGGGGGTGGACTCAATACCCGATGCCTTGATTGACAGCGTGATGCATGAAGCCAGCTCTATCAACCCCAGCTTCTTTGCAGACTTATGCGATGCAGGCTCTCATTCAACACAGCCATAGTTTTTATAAATCATAGGTTTCCCTTTGCAGAAGTCTTAACTCTTCATAATGACTGTACCAGATGGTGTCCCCATCCTTGAGTGCATGTTACCAGCTCAGTTTCCACATGGTGACAGCGATAATAGGAGACAGTGAAGACAGAAACTCTAGAGCATATTTATGATGGGACTATTCAGTCCGTTTGCCCTGAAATTCTCCCCAGCCTTTTTTTCGGAGCATGTTTCTGTGCCCAGGCCAGTACACGGTTTGAATGGAAGTTGGCATTCGTGGGCTCCATAGTCCTAGCTAGAGTTAATCGGGTGGGTCACACGGGTATCTGCTTTTTGCTCTTCTCCTGAAGCCTGGGAAAATCAGGGTGCCCTCATCCTGTTCATCTCTGATTGGTCCAGGCGTGGGCAGGTCCAAAGCTGGGCCAATCGGAGCCTTTCTCTGGGTTTATCACCCTGGAGAGAAGATTAATGTTTAAGTGTGTGGAGAAAGTTCACCTGCCTCTACTACAAAATGAGGAGAACTCTTTTGTTTTGTTGTTTTTATTGTGGTAAAATACACATAGAATGTACCATCTTGGGGCTGTGCTTGTGGCTCAGTGGTAGAGTGCTTGCCTAGCATGCATGAGGCACTGGGTTCAATTCTCAGCACCACATAAAAATAGATAAAATAAAGGTCCATCAACAACTAAAAAATATTAAAAAAAATAATGTACCATCTCACTCATTGTGAGATCAGTAGTGTTAAGTACATTCAGGTCACTGAGTGCCAGAACTTTTTATCTTACACAATAGAAACTCTGTACCCATTAAACAGCTACCCATTCTCCCCTCCCCCAGTCCCTGGCACCACCATCCTGCTCACTATCTGGAGGAATTTGACTATTTTTGGTTTCTCATGTACGTATAAATCTAAAAAGCCCTATAGTTTTGTAGCTGTCATTTACACTATAAGAATGATTTAAAGAAAAGAAACTTGACTGAACTAAAATTGCTTACAATTTATAAACACACGGAATATACCACAGTCTGATTATTTTTACCTTGGTGGGATGATCAGCTTGTATTTCACTTTTAGAAATTTCCCAAACGAGCCATGGTAGATGGATTCTTCATTAATCTTCATAATGGCTACACCAGATGGTGTCCCAAATCTTGTTGAATGTAACCAGCTGTTTCAACTCCATGACAGTCATGCCTCAGTGGCTGAACCTGTACACCAGTGGTGCTCCACTGAGGGTGATTTGCTCCCCAGAGGAGACTCAGAGATATCTGGAGGCATTTTTGATTGTCTCATCTTGGGGATGGGTGCCCCTGTCATCTCGTGGCCTCTGGGCAGGAGTGTGGCTAAACAGTCTACAATGCGCTGCCCATCGGGGAGGGATTATTTAACTCAAAATGTCCATAGTGTTGAAGTCAAGAAGTCCTAACCTTCACAGTAATGGCCTTTCCCTGATCCATGCTGACCACAACTTTAAGTTAAGGAATGAATCATAGGTGACATAATGGAATTTGAAAATCATCTTGTTTCCCTGAAGAAAGACAAGGGGAGGGGCTAACTGCTTTCATTTACCACCAACAAAAATCCTTCTCACCAATCCCTCCCCTGCTTAGGGATTCCAAAGTTGTCCCGTGTGCTGCTTTCCTAGCCTGCTACATCTTACTTTACACCTTTAGAATCTTATAATGAAAAACCAGAGTTCCAGCATTTTGGTCAGGACTCCTTTTCCTTACTATGCAAGAATACTTTCAGGTTCCTTGGTTTGGGGTGGTCTGGAAAGTGGATGTGATCCACACATTTATTTCTTTGCAGCAACTATTTCCACATTAATACCACCATGTACCAATTAATCAGAAACATGGACAACTAGGTTAACTCTGTTTGCTTGGCAGCTATCTTGCTGTGATAGAAATCTTCAAAAATCCAAGTACAAGCCAGGTATGGTGGCGCCTGTAATTCCAGAGGGTCGGGAGGCTGAGACAGGAGGATCATGAGTTCAAAGCTAGCCTCAGCATCTTAGAAAGCACTTAGCAACTCAGCAGGACCCTGTCTCTAAATAAAATATTTAGAAAGATCTGGGGATGTGGCTAAATGGTTAAGCACCCCTGGGTTCAATCCTCAGTACCAAAGTAAATAAATAATCAATCCAAGTACAGATGGTTCCTGACTTATGATGCTCTGATTATGTTTTGACTTCACAATGGTGCAAAAACAGAATACATTTGTTAAAAACCATACTTTGAATTTGCATCTTTTCCTGGACTTGTGATATGCAGAATGAGAATGATACTCTCTTGCAACGCTGGGCAGTGGCAGTGAGCCACAGCTCCCAGTCAGCCACGGTGATCAGAACATGATGCCCTTCAGTGCACTGCTACTAAGCTATGATGTTTGGTAGGGTTGGGGTAGTAAGTGCATTTTGACTTGCCATATTTTCAGTTTATGATGGGTTGATGAGGGCATAACCCCATCTTAAGATGAGGAGTGTCCATAATAGCGTTTCCCTCTTTCCTAGAAGAGGAAATGAAACAGGGCTTTTAGTCATTATTTAAGAGTTCTAACTTAGAAGTAATCAAGAGTAGCTCCAGGGTCTATGGAGTAGTCAGTGACTAAATGAATCCCCGAGTTTGTTAGATATTTAGTATTTGTCAGCTTTTGTGTCACTGTGGCCAGAATACCCAACAAGAACACCTTAGAGGAGGAAAAGTTTATTTGGGGCTCATGGTTTCAGACTCTCAGTTCATAAACCACCAAATCCATTGGTCTGGACCCAAAGAGAGTCAAGAATATCATGGTGATAAAGCATGGGGGAAGAAAGCAGCTCCGATTATGGTGAAGTCAAGAAGTGGAGAGAAGCTGGGCAGGGTGGCGCACACCTGTAATCCCAGTGGCTCCGGGGGCTGAGACAGTTGGATCTCAAGTTCAAAGCCAGACTCAGCAATGGCGAGGAGCTAAGCAACTCAATGAGACCCTGTGTCTAGATATAAAATATAAAATAGGGCTGGGGATGTGGCTCAGTGGTTAAGTGCCCCTGAGTTCAATCCCTGGTCCCTCTGCCCCAAATAAAAAGAAGTGGAGAGAGAGAGGATGTGGGGAGGGAGAAGGTGAGGGAGAGGAAGGGGAAGGAAGGGGCCTCAGGGAAGATGCACCTTCCCAGGGCACACCCAGTGACCCACTTCTTCCAGCCACGCCCTACCACCCTAGGTTTCCAACAGTCTGTTCAAACTAGGATGGACTGATTAGGGTGCAGCTCTCACAATCCCATCATTTTACTTCTGAATATTCCTGCATTAATACAGGAGATTTGGGGGGACATAGCACTTAGTGTGGTGGTTAACTAACCCGTGTGATGCTAAGTACCTTATACCAAGTTACTAAGTGTCTTATCAGTTTCAGAATAGCCAGCCTCCCAGCCCCCAGTGGTTTAAAAGAAACAGGAATGTACTGAGATGACAGATAAGTCCCAGAGGCAGCTGGATTCTGGGCAGATGCTGGATTAAAAACCAGGTCTTAGGCTCATAAGTTTGCCTTCTATTTATCTTCAGGACAAAATTGTTCTGCTTATAGGCTGTTATGGGGGATTTTTTTTTTTTTTTAAAGTAGCTGGCTAAGTTTCTGCTGCAGATAGGTTAACAAAAAAGAATCTACTATCCAGTTGCCTAAAAGCATTCATAATTCTCGTGATATCACTAGGCTGCTTTGGGTAATCATGTAATTTCCAGTTGGAGGGAAGCTTGCGGGGTATGACAAAGATGTAAGCTACATTTGCTGGATTTGAGGTTGTCTGTGAAGTCAGTTTCGCAAAGTACAGAGAACAAACAGAAAGGTCTTTAAAGAGATGCAAGCGGCTGTGTCCTTGGCTTTCATTTGAGCTGTCATTCAAGGGCAGCCCTCTGGAGAGAAGCAGCCCTTTTATTCAGTGAGCAGCAAGGTTTGGGCAAGTGAATAGCCACCAGATCATTGACCGTGCAGTGGCTTGCCTGGTATTCTTTTAGCGGTTAAGGTCTTTCCCAAAGGTGCTGGGTGGACTGAGCCTTTGTGAATTGTTGGGTGGTGCTCTGAAAAGTTCTTGCTCTGTTCCTAATTTTAGAGCCAGCAGCTGTCACCACTTTGTTCTAACAAGTCGGTAGTTTTCCATTCCCCTTGCTTATTCGTGTTCCCTTTATGGACCCAGACTCTCACTCTGCAAAAACTTCTATTCTTTTAACCCCAGGGACAGAGGAGTATGTCATATGTTCTGTCACTTATCATTTTGTAACTTCTGTAATGTAGTAGTCGCTTTTAAAAATTAAAATAACACTACCTATATAAACCACTTGACCCGCATACACTGTACCTGTATGAATCTTCTGATATTATGGGATAGGCACTGAGTGTTTCCATATGGTGATGGTGCGTGGGTGCTTTTCATCTTTATAGCAGGAGAGGTTTGGGGTGGTTGTTTCTTTTTGGTGGGTTTATTTACTTTTTAGGATTCCATGGGTGACACTAGAATTCTTTGGAGGAGTTTTACAAGTACGTGGTATCTTAACTTTTTCTATTTTGGTTTTGTAGTTGACTTGCTTCAAAACTACCAAGATGGAGGGGAAGGGGACAAGGATTAATGAAAGGAAACTGGTCATGGTAACTAACTGTTCAAGTGGTAGGAACACAGTGCAGTTCCTTAGAATACTTTCTCTACTTTAGTGTATACTTGAAATTTTCCATAATAAAAAGTGAAAAAAAATTTTTGCATTAAGATTAATACTAATAATCTTCCTTTAAGAAAGATGATGATGATGTACAAATATTGCCATCTATAGGTCGAAAATATATTATACTTGTTTTTCTTTAAGTTGTAACATAAAAGGAAAAAAATATTAATATAACCTTCATCTCCAACTTCATAATTAATAACTTGAAAATGTTATTGCCATTATCACTGTTTGCTCAGAACTCCTTACTAAAATGAATCTCTAGGTATTACTGACACATTTGATTACAATCTCTATTCTATACATCAGCAAAACTACAGTTTGAGAAAGGTCAAAATATACTTTAATATAAAGACATGGTTTTTAAAAGTTTTAAAATACCAAACAAGTATATAATAAAAATGTATTTTTGGCTCTTCAAATATTTTTGGTGATATGAGACTGTGTCTATATTATAAATTCTCAAAATTCATATGACCTCGACATTTTTACATGAGCCCACCCAAAAGAAAAGTGCTGCTTTCAAGTTTGGGGGGAAAGTAAGAGAAACTTCTTTAAGTCATAGGGTAGACATAGATACATTATGGATATTATAAATGAGTAACAAAAATAAATACCTTTTGGATTAAGCAGAATGTTCTGGAAATTGGACTTGATGTTCTTGAGAGAAGGATAAGCTCAAAGTTGCCATCAGGACATATTTCAGACCCGCCTTCCTGTCCTGGAGTCAGTCACTCAACCCCTCTTTGTTTTCTGAAGTATAAATTGTGTTCTAGTAGTTGTCCTGCATATGCCTTTCAGATAAAATTTATAATACTAGTTAGCCTCTTAAAATTCCAAGAGTAACCATCTTTTCTGAGATAATCTAGCCCAACATTTTTCCCCCTATTTAATTGTGTCTGTAGGACTTTCTCCCCTTCTGTTCCTAAGCAAGGATTGTGAGAAGGAAAGACTTTCACCTGGGAGTGAAATCAGATTATACTGAGCCTGTCGATCCAGTCTATTGATTAGTAGAGTCAGGACACATATATATTTTTTTCTTTCTTTCTTTTTTTTTTTTTTTTTTTTTGGTAACAGGGATTGAACCCAGGGGCCCTTAACCACTGGGCCACATCCCCAACCTTTTTAATATTTTATTTAGAGACAGGGTCTTGCTGAATTGCTGAGGCTGGCTTTGAATTTGTGATCCTCCTGCCTCAGCCTCAGGACACATACTTTCATATATTCTGGAAAAACCTATAACTGATAGGCCCAGAATATCTTATTAATCATTAATCACATACTTTCATATATTCTGGAAAAACCTATAACTGGTAGGCCCAGAATGTCTTATTAATCATTAAAGATAATATCCAAAATCACCAATAATTGCAATATAATTCCTAATCAAAATCATTTTTAGGTATTCATCTCAGTTTTAAAAAACAAAATACTGACATTTCCTGCTTGAAAATGATGTAGAACTTCTAATATTTTAGGATGAGAGTCTGCTTGGAGGACTGTTTTACATTGTCAGACTGACAGGTTGTTTCTGGATATGACACCAAAAACATAGACACCAAAATAATAATAATAATAATAATAATAATAATAATAATAATAATAATGGGTTGGAGAGGTTGGAGGGGAAGGGAGGGGACATGGGGTTATTAATGATGGGGGAATGTGACGATCATTATTATACAAAGTACATATATGAGAACACTAATTGGTGTGAATATACTATGTATACAACCAGAATATGAAAAATTGTTCTCTATATATGTAATAAGAATTGTAATGTATTCCGCTGTCACATATAAATAAAAATAATAATAACAAAAGGTAAGTTGAAGTAGTTGAACTTAAAATTTTTGTACATCAAAGGATACTGATAAGAGTGAAAAGACAACTCTCATGGGATGAGAGAGAATATTTCAAAACTACTGAAAAGAGATTAAGATCCAGAATATTTCAAGGACCCTATTACTCGACAACACCCAAAAAACATGACTAAATTAAAAATGAGTCAGAGACTTGAATAGGCATTCTCCAAAGAAGATGTACAAATGGCCACTGCCCACATGAAAAGGTGCCCACGAAAATCACAACCACAATGAGATGCCACTTCCTACTTAGAAACAAACAAACAAACAGGAAAACAAACTAACAAACACAAATCCCAGGAAATAGCAAGTGTTGATGAGGCCATGGAGAAACTGGAACCCTGGGGAATGACAGTGGGAATGTAAAATGGGGCTGCTGTTATGAAAACCAGTATGATAGTTCCTCAAAAGAACTTAAGAGACATGTGATCCAGTGACACGAGCTGCCCTTGGGCTGTGTGTGGATTGTGTTGCGCATAGTAGCCTTTTGAGGGGACACACCTGGCTCTGCCAAGTCCCTGTCAGGGATTGAACGCATGATGCAGGTGCGCCTCCCCCTCTAGCTCTGCCTAGGATTCCTCGCAGCATCTGTGATGGGTGTGGCTCCCAAGATGTCAATCAATCTGCTGACCAGGAGACATCTCCATATACATAAGGCTGGGGATATAGCTCAGTTGGTAGAGTGCTTGTCTTGCATGCACAAGGCCCTGGGTTCAATCCCCAACACCACCCCCCCAAAAAATTTATAAAAATAGAAATAAATTTGAACAAAAATTGCTAATTTAAAAAATAGGTTGTTAAGAAATGATTTCTGAGAGAAATGACTTCAGAAATTAATGCTATTTAAAAGCATTGTGTTAATTCTTACCAATAATGAAATTGTCCTTTTCAATAGTATTTCCAGAATTTCCCTACGTGCCTAGCGCTGCACCAGAGACTGACATGGGTGTTGTAGGTGCCTGACAGACTAACCTCATCTCTTAGGAGAGGATGACTTCAAATGGATAATACAGTTAAAAAGTTTAAGAAAGAAGAGAGAAAGTTCCAGAGGTGCCCAGTCCAGGGGTGGGAAACTGTCTAAAAATGAAAGATATGAAAAATCTTGACATTGCTCTGAATTGAAGAATCTAGCATGTGTGGGGCACTGGGCTCAAATCTCAGCACCACATATAAACAAATAAATAAATAAAGGTCCATGAGTAACTAATAAAAATATTTTTAAAAAGATATTGTACTTTTATTCAGAAACATTTCAATAGAATGGCAAATTGGGGGAAATACTGCAAGATCAAGATCAATCTTTTTTCTTTCTTTCTTTTTTTTTTTAACACAATGCCTTTATTTTTATGTGGTGCTGAAGATAGAACTCAGGTCCCGCCCGTGCTAGGCAAGCGCTCTACCGCTGAGCCACAATCCCAGCCCTGCAAGATCAATCTTAAAGAACTATTTATTTGATAAAGCGCTCCTATTGATATATTAAGAAGTCCAATGAAATCAAGAGAAAATGGACAAAGGAAAAGAACCAGCAGCTTCAGAAAAGAAAACAAAAATGGTTTTATGATGTCTCATAAATAGAAAATAGCTTACAGCCAGGCACAGTGGCACACGCCTATAATCCCAGTGGCTTGGGAGGCATGAAGATTGCAAGTTCAAAGCCAGCTTCAGCATCTTAGCAAGGCCCTAAGCAACTCAGTGAGACCTTGTCTCAAAATTAAAAATTAAAAAAGGGAGGGGGGCTGGGGGTGTGGCTCAGTGTTTTAGACGCCCCTGGGTTCATTCCTTGGTACCAAAACAAACAAAAACTTATCAACTCTTGCTGAAAGGGAAAAATGAACGTTATGTTTTTATGTCTCAGAATGGCAAAAGTTTCAGATGATAATGATATAAATGTGAGGGAGACTAACACAGATTGTTTCTGGAGAAAATAGTGAACTCAAGCTTTAGGCTGGGAAAGGAAGTAATTTCAATATAATTTTTAATGTTGGAGAGAGAAAAGAAGACAGAAGGAGAGGGAGTTTTGAACAACAGGAAGTTCCAGAGGCTGGAGGAAGATAGTCCTGTTGCCTGGGTTACTGCAGGGAGGCTTTGTCAGGGACAGGAGCAGAGAACCAAACCTGGAAAAATGTGGTGGTTCTTCAAAGTGGAGATGGAGGGACTTCTGCTTTTGAAACAATGTCTAATCTAAATGCTACATTTTCGTCAACTGCATCAGACTGCAATGCTGAAAAAGGTCTTTTTATTAGATCCATTATAGCCATAGGAGGAAAAAACCAACAGACTATTCTTGAAAACTCGCCATTCTTTTAATTTCCAATCATAGGAACTAAAGTCTGTCAGTAGCCAAAAAAAGAATTCTCTGGGAACTGGGTCATAAGAAGTTCCAAGGCAATTTCCAATGTGCACAGTCCCTCTGGGCTGGTCTTAGTCACGTAGGATGTGGTGAGAAAAACTCCTAATTAAACATCAGATCTGCTGCCTTTAGCTCCAGCTGTGATATCCAAGGTGATGCAGGCAAGTACCTAACTGCCCCCACTTCTGGAAACCGAGGGTGGAAACATCCAAACCCTGTCCTTTCTCCCTCTGGTTCGCTATCACGTGCTATCAGGGCTAGAATACGGAGCAGTCACCGTGGTTTTCTGGGAGGCAGCAAAGTGGAATTCAACGGTGTTTGAGCAGAGAAGGTGCCCCCAGGCATGGAGACTTGCCCCTCCCTGCCAGGTAGGTGGGACAGAATTCTCTCTCTGGAAAAACGGCTGAGTGAGAAAAGCGGGTGTCCAGGTTGCTGCCCTGGACCGCTGCGCTCCCTCTAGGCATTTCCTCTTGTCCACCACTAGGAGGTGACCTCATGAGTGCTGCGCAGTCGCATGCCGGGGTGCTCCTGGGAGCTCATATGTGCCCTGAGTAGTCATGCCTATTTTCACCCTTCCAGGTTTGGAATAGTCCTCATTTGTGGAAAATTGAAAGGGTTGCAGGTTGGTCATCTTTTAAAAATCATTGTGATCACAATTTTCAGACAAGCCTGGTGCGTGCTCATGTCATTCTAGTTGCTCAGGAGGCAGAGACAGGAGGGTTGCCCAAGCCCAGGAGTTTGAGGTCAGCCTGGGCAACAGAGCAAGACCCTGTCTCAAAAAACAAACAAACAAACAACATTGTGATTACAGTTTTCTTCTCTGAAGCCTTGATGTCCTTGAACTTCCATTTAAAATTCAAGCTCACAAACACTTTTTTATTTGGTTTTTGATAGTTCTGGGGATGGTACCCTGGAACACGCTACCACAGAGCTGCATCCCAGCCCTCTTTTGCTTTTGCTTTTTATTTTGAGATAGGGTCTTGCTAAGTTGCTGGAGCTGGCCTTGAACTTGTGATCCTCCTGTTTCAGCCTCCTGAGTTGCTGGGATTCCAGGGATGCACCATCATACCTGGTAAATGCTAACTTTTGAGAACATTTTCAAATCTATCATAAATAGGGCTTAAACATTCTGTCTGCCAAGTGAGGTTTTTATCTATGCCAACTTAATTTATTTCTCTTGTCTAGAGATTTGAAATCTAATCCCCAGCTGCCTCTCTATGCCACTTGACACCCTTAAGACTCTGTAAAATAATGGTTTTGGAGAATTTGTTTTTCTAGCAACAGAGAATTTCCAACATATGAATCCTTACCTTTGAACTCTAATGCGAAAGCAGGTGCTAGAGCTAAAAAGGGCTATACTCATACTTTGGGGGTTCACTCTGGTCTATAAGATGCTGCAAGGAAGCCAGAGTGTGACTGGAATAACAAGTTTCCAACAGAAACAATGTTCTAAGCACTGCCATCTAGTTATGGTGACAGCCACAGGTAGACCCTTTCTTGCAAGGCCAATCTGCTTTGAGAGTTCATTTCCGCGAGCCAAAGGGGAGGCTGTCACTCTGCCTCGTTGGAAGTGAGACAAATGAAAAAAGTCACCTGACACCAATTAAGAGAAGAAAGAAAAACACATATTAATTTTAATCAAAGTTTTAACATTCTCAATAGGTTGACAAAAAGCAAGCAGTATGCCCCCTTTCCTCTCCCGCCCCAGCGTTTCCTCCTAAAAACAACCATTGGCTCCGTTTGCTATTGAGCGCGTTTTCTCTTTGCAAACGGCAGTTTCTGTGCCAACTAATTATCAGCGTTGAAACTTTTTATCTGAATTATTTAAAAAAGTATTTATTTTTTAGTTTTAGTTGGACACAATACCTTTATTTTATTTATTTATTTTATGTGGTGGTAAGGATCGAACCCAGTGCCTCACTCGTGCCAGGCAAGTGCTCTGCCATTGAGCTACAGCCCCAGACCCTGTTTAAATTTTTTTTTCTTTTAATTTTTTTAGTTGCTGATAGATTTTTTTTTAAATTTGTATGTGGTGCTGAGAATGGATCCCAGTGCCTCCCACATGCTAGCAAGTGCGCTACCCCCAGCCCCAGCCCCAGCCCGCCAGGCCACCCTTTTTGCAAAAGCGTGCGTAATGTTGCAAGCAAGACCGCCACCTAGTGGCGGAAGGAACCGTTGCAACAAGCTCCAGCGTGGCGTTGGGTTGGCGGGGCTGAGGGAATGATGTGAACGAGCGAATCCGGGAATGAGTGAACGGAAGAATGAGCGAGCGGTGAATGCGGTAGAAATGACGCCGTGGGCGGGTGTGGGAATGACCAAGTGAATGGAAGCGAGGTTCCTCCGTCCCAGTAGTATTTCTTCCATCCATCGCTTGCCCGGGGTTTCATAAGGGAGCTGTTGAAGGGTTCTTAGCCAGCGGGGCTTCCTGCAGGTTGTTCCTGCAGAGAGGAGAAGCTGCAAGGCTGGCAGCTGGAAGGTGTTTCCAGCTGTTTCCAACTTCTCGATCGATCGTCAGGCTTCTCCGGCTGCCCATCCAGCCTCTGCACAGTGGATCCTAGAGACGTCAAGGTTCTAGTGATGCCCGAGGCTCACACCCAGGGCCAATTGGTCTGGGGGAAAAGTGGGGGGGGGGCGTGGAGGGATTTAGACGACCCAGATGATCTAAAAGTGCAGCCAAGATCAGAAACCTGTGCCTTAATGCTTGGTTGCAGCATTCTCGAATAATTTCATTTTTAAAAGTTCTAAACCATTCGGAAGCGGGTCCCAGTGTGCCTACATTTGGAAACAGAGGAGTGTAGCCCAGCCCTACTAGCCACACTGAGCTGGCTCTGAGATTTGATGCTATTCTCTGAACCTTATTGCCTTGGGGTCTGACAGCCCCTGGAGGAGACCACCCGCTCTCCCCATCCATTGGCTGAAGAAGGGCACGGACTAGCGGTGAGGAGAGCTTTACCTGAAGCCAGGAAGCAGGGCCTTGAGGTCCACTTGGCTTAATGCAGCTGATGTGAGACATTAGAAGGACTTGGAAAAGCGGAAGGAGCATCTTTCTTTTCAAATCTGTTAATAAACAGAGCAAATGAAGCCAGCCTCATGATCGGACATCCCAAGCCTTTCCTAGCCATGCAAGCGTCTATTAAAATGCACCAACATCACATTTCATGTTTATAGTTAAAACGTTTTTTAACTCCATATGTTTGTTTAGTTAGAATTATTATATTTGCTGTTGAAAAAACAAAATGCCTAATCCTTGTTTTCATTAAATATTTGTTGTTTGGGATGTTATTAGGCTGGCAATATTTACTGTTTCTCTTAATTACAATGTCACAAAAATAATCCACTTAAGTATTCATGATTAATTCTCAAATTAGGTATGATCCTGTCCAAGGACTTCACAAATACTGGTTTTCCTTAGTTTGGATTTATAAAATTTTATTGGGGGAAAATACCCATTATATTAAACTTAACCATTTGGGCCTTTTTAAGTGTATAATTCAGTGGAGTTAAATACATTCATGACATTGTGTGACCATCACTATCTAGTTCCAGAACTTTCCCACCATCTTTTGTACCTACTAAGCTGTCATTGTCCATTCCATCTTCCCCCACATGATTTCATTGATATGAAATACCCAGAACAGGCAAATCTATAGCTATAGAAAGCAGATTCATTGTTGCCAGAGGCTGAGGATGGGGTGGGGTTGAGAGAAATGGCAATAAAAATATTCTAACATTGATTATGGGGATGTGCGCACAAATATGTGGATCTAGTAAAAATTACTGAATTGTATACCTTACATGGGTGAATTTTTTGGCATGTGAATTATATCTCAATATATCTGCTAAAAAGAAAAAAAAAAAAGCCAAACTTCCAGGCATGGTGGTGCATGCCTATATCCCAGCATGTTGGGAGTTTGAGGCAGGAAGATTGCAAGTTACTTCCACAGTTTAGCTATTGTGAATTGAGCTGCTATAAACATTCATATGGCTGTGTCACTGTAATATGCTGATTTTAAGTCCTTTGGGTATAGACCGAGGGGTGGGATAGCTGGGTCAAATGGTTGTTCCATTCCAAGTTTTCTAAGGAATCTCCATACTGCTTTTTAGAGTGGTTGCACCAGTTTGCAATCCCATCAGCGATGTATGAGTGTGCCTTTCCCCCCACATCCTTGCCCCCTCTCAGGTTTTTAAGTGTTCAATAAAGTATTGTTATCTACGGGCACACTGTCAAATAGCAGATCTCCAGAATTTACTCATCTTCTGGATTAGCAATTCTTTATTCCCATCTCCCCCAGCCTTGGGCTACCACCATTTTCTTGTTTCTCATGTAAGTGGAGTCGAACAACATTTGTCCTTCTGCAATTGTCTTATTTTGTTTAGCATAGTGTCTTCCAGATTCATCCACCTTGTTCTATATGACAGACAGATCGTGTGTGTATGTGTGTGTGTGTGTGTGTGTGTGTGTGTATTGAGCTACATCCCCAGCCCTTTTTATTTTTTATTTTGAGACAGGATCTCACTAAGTTGCCTATACTTACCTCAAACTTGTAATCCTCCTGCCTCAGCTTCCCAAGTAGCTGGAGCATATACCACTACTCCTGGCTAGAATTTCCATTTTTAAAGGCTGAATACTATTCCATTATATATATGCCACATTTTGTTCACCCATTCATCCATCGATTGACTCTCTTATAATTTTTTCCATTCCTATTTGAAAAAAAAAGCCTATTCTTTCCAAAGGTCAGAATTCAGAATATATAGTAATTATATTCTCCTTATCTTTAATACCCTGCTTTTCCCCCTTTGCCTAATCCAATGAGAACTGAATAAGTGGGTGGAAGTGTACCACTACATTCCTATTTCTATTGATTTGTCTTAGTTTCTTCCTGCAATTTATTTTTACATATGTAACAGGATGATAAAATGGGCCTCTCTTTCAGCTTTAGCTGAGGTCCCAAAGTGGGGTGAGATCAATGCCACAGGTGCTAAGAGCCCACCTCTGTAGAAATCAGACTGTCTATATAGGAAATGCTAAGAGGCTATAAAGACAATCAACTTTGGGGATTGGGGTGCAGCTCAGGGGTACAGCACCCATCAGCATGCACAACGCCCTAGTTCAATGCCCAGCACCCAGGAGAGAAAAAAGAAAGAAAAAGAACAATCTTATATTTAGCATTGAACAAGATTAAAGTATAAGAATAACTTATGGGGGCTGGGGTTGTGGTTCAGAGGTAAAGCACTTGCCTAGCATGCAAGAGGCACTGGCTTCGATCCTCAGCACCACATGTTGGATTGTGTCCATCTATAACTAAAAAAGAAAAAAATAATAACTTATGGTAGGTTCGTGTGGTAGAATTTTATTCCATTGTTAAAAGTTGTACTTTTGAAGAATAATGATGTAGAAAAAAGACCATAACCTATTATTAAGGGGCAAAAGCAGGACAGAAAATTGTATGATTACATCTAATGTTATGAAATAAATATATATGTATATGGAAAAAAAGAAAGAAATGCCCCAACTAGGATTTCAAGTACTTTTTCTCCCCCTCCTCCTCCTCTTTCTCTTCTTCCTCCCCGACCTTTTCTTTTTGGCACTGAGGATTGAACCCAGGGGTACTCTATCACTGAGCTACATCCCCCACCCTTTTCATTTCATTTCAAGACGGATCTCACCGAGGGTCTCAGGCTGGCCTTAACTACCTGTGATCCTCCTTGAAGGATTTGGAAAATGACAACTTCCCAAGACTCTGTGATCCCAGAGAAGGAAGAGAGGAAGGTGGCAAAACACTGATCCTTCCTCAATAAATCCTTCCCAGTGACAAGACAATCTTTAGGAAGGAGGAGGACATTAATCCTAAAATGACAGTCCCTGGAAAGAGGGCGAATATTGATCCTTTCCTAGTAAATCTTTCCCAGTGACAATGAAGCTACTCAATAAATCCTGTCCCAGTGACAATAAAATGACCCCCAAAGGACCAGATAAGCACTGAAGGCTGAGCTCTGGACCCTCCATCCTTTCCCAGTAAAAACAAGTTTAAATTCTTTTTTTAAAGAGAGAGAGAGAGAAAATTTTTAAATATTTTTTAGTTTTCGGCGGACACAACATCTTTGTTTGTATGTGGTGCTGAGGATCAAACCCGGGCCGCATACACGCCAGGCGAGCGCGCTACCGCTTGAGCCACATCCCCAGCCCAAGTTTAAAATTTTTACAACCCTTTTCCTGAATGCCCAAACTGACACATTCTGCTGAAGTGATAAAGTCACCTCTCACTGTAACCTATAAAAACCCAGACCCCTTCTGTAATTGGGGGGCCATTTTCTACCCCAAAAGTGAGCCCCTCTGATGGCTGACTGCGCGGCTGAATAAAATGCATTGCTGATCTATGAAGTCTGCTTCCCTCCCAGTTATTTGTGCTTTCATTATGGGGCCTAAACCATTTTGGTTAATTTTTTTTAATGTTTTTTAATTGTTGATGGGCATTATTTTATTTTTATTCATTTATTCATATATGGTGCTAAGAATCAAACCCAGTGCCTCCCACATGCAAGGCAAGTGCTCTACCTCTGAGCCACAACCCCTACCCCCAATTTTGGTTATTTTTGCTTTCATTCCAGACTCAGCTCCCCCAAGTCTCAGTGCCCAACTTTTTTCTTCTTCATATTTGTCTGAATTTTAGAAATTTTCCACAATAAATATGTCTTGGTTTCTTTTTTACTTCTATGATGAGAAAAATGTTTAAAAAAATAGTGTAATCACCTTCTTTTGATACCTTTGCTCTCCAGTTTATGACCAATCCATGAACAAAAACTAATAATTGACTTGGGATCCATCCTTCTCTTACACCAAGCTGCAGAGGGAGCTGGGGACCAGGGCTCCAGCCTCATTAGCAGGCAGGTTTAATAGCAGTGTCTGTTTGTCTTGTTTTCCCTGTGAATGGCCAAAATCTCCTAAAAAGGTGTGTAAGGTTCGCCCACTTTGTTCTCACGTGGGTGATTTGTAGCTGGTGCTGGGACTGATGCAGTACTTCTACTTGTATGTTTAATCAAGGCTCAGAAAGTCCGTTGCCATAGACACAGAGGACCAGGATGATGTGACTATTGCCATTTGCCTCATGAGCTGGTTAAAACTGACCTTTAAAACGTAAGCTTAATTATCTTTACTGCCAAAACAGGCCCCAGGGACTATGTTTTATGAATTCATATTTTGGACAATCATTTCCTTCTTTCCTCATCATTAAAACTTATTTTCTGGAACTGCCACGGAATGCATACGGGGCCTCTTTAAATGGCACATTTTCCAAATCTACACAAGACCAAAAAAAACTTATTTGCACCCTGCCTTCTCCCTGGAGAGGAGGAGGGAAAGGAGATCCCAGGAAGAAGGAGGCCCTGTCCCTCACTCTCTTGCTCCTTTAATGGGCTTGCCTGTCAAGGTCAACACAGCTGGAGGCAAAGATTATAACCAACCTCGAACACTCCACTCCTTCCTCAACACAGCAACATCTTGTTTTATAAGAGCTGAAAATGGATACTATAATGAAATTTGCTGTGGTTTAAGATGGGAAGTATCCTCATAAATCTTGCTGGGTACCAGCCACGCCCTGTGCACAGCTGCAGAGCCCCAGGGCTCACTCTAATTGGTAGCCACCACAGTACAGCTTCATTCATTCATTCCTTGAACAAAAAATACAACAGTAAACCAGGCAAGGGAACTAGCTCTGTGGATCTACTTTGAATGGGACAGGCTGATAGGAAACAAGTACTCTCAGAAATAGTTTTCCAAACCCCCTGGTGTGGGAGGAAGGAAGGAAGCCGGAAGAGTCTATTTCTGCTCTATGGGTAGGGTGCTAAAGAAGGCTTCAGGCGAAGTCTCCCCAAGGAAGTGACATTTAAATGAAGACCTCAACATGGCAATTTTCTATATAGGAGATGACTTAGGACAGTTATCAAGTTAGAAGGGGAAGGGGCTGTTGAAACTGTCTACCTCTAACGAAACAAGGGAAGGTGATGGATAAGCCCCCCTCAAACACCCTAACTGGACATGATGAATGAGATGACCAAAAAGAGTATAAATGTCCCGAGGTCAGTGTTCTAGTGGGTTATTTGGATAAAGGAACTAAACACAAATTATGTTCATTGTAAAACAGTGGTTCTCAAACTTTTGGTCTTAGGACCCCTTTATAAGAATTATTGGGGCCAGGCATGGTAATCCATGCCTGTAATTCCAGTAATTTGGGAGGACAAGGCAGGAGGATTGCAAATTCAAGGTCAGTGTGGGCAACTTGGTGAGACCCTGTCTCAAAATTTAAAGAAATAAAAAGGGCTGGGTATGTAGAGCACCCCCTGGGTTCAATCCCTGGTATGACTAAAAAAATTATATATATATATTTCCAAAGAGCCTTTGTTTATGCCAATTATATCAACCCTAAATAAATTACCTATTAAACGCTAAAACTGAGAAAGTTTAAAGTTATTTTCTATCAATACTTTTATACACAATAAAGTAATTTTAACACAATATAATTTTGTGAAAAACAACTTCATTTTCCAAAACAAATCAATAAAATTCAGAAAAGAGTCACATTATTTTACATCTTCATCGGTCTTTCTGATATCTGGCTTAATAGTGAACAGCTGGATTCTTAAATCTGCTTCCTTATTCAGTTTCTTGTGTTGAAGTATGTTGTTAAGAGCTAAATTGTATCTATCTCCCTCTGTCTCCTAGTTCCATGAAGTCCAACCCAGCACATCCGAATGTGACTATTTGGAGACAGGTTACTTGAAGACATAATTAAGTTAGAAGGACATTGGGGTGGCTCTAGCCCACTATGACTGGTGTTTGAGATGTGTGGACTCAGGCATGGGAAGACATGTGAAGACACTGCACTAACACAAGCCAAGGAGAGGGGCCTCAGAGAAACCACGAGTATGTTGATCTTGGACTTCTACTTTCCAGAATTGTGGGAAAACGACTTGGTGGAGCTTTGTTTTGGTATTTGTACCAGTCTACTAATACTAATGGAAAAAGTTTGGCCTCATACAGATAAATAGCTAGGAAAAGTACACTGTTTATTTTATTTTATTCTTTTTTTTTCTTTTTTAAAGAGAGAGAGAGAGGGAGAGAGAGAGAGAGAATGAGAGAATTTTTAATATTTATTTTTTTTTAGTTTTCGGCGGACACAACATCTTTGTTTGTATGTGGTGCTGAGGATCGAACCCGGGCCGCACACATGCCAGGCGAGCGCGCTACCGCTTGAGCCACATCCCCAGCCCTGTTTATTTTATTTTATTAAATTATTTATTTTTTTTTAGTTTTAAGTGGACACAATATCTTTATTTTACATTGATGTGGTGCTGACGATCCAACTCAGTGCCTCAAGCATGCTAGGCGAGCACTCTACCACTGAGCCACAACCCCAGCCCTAGACTGTTTATTAATGATCTTTTTAAATCATTGTTAATACCCATCTTTGATAGTGGACTCAAACTTGCTAACTGATAGTTTATCTTATAGGTGAGTAGCACTGTGCACTCTGAAACCTTATGAATTAACTTTTTGTTCTCTTATATTAAAAATCTATTGGTTTGCATCCTTTTTTGAATGGGTTTTTACTCATGCATGATTTTATAATATTGTGTTTTGGTCATTTGGAAAATATTGATTCATTGAGTTATATAAGGCAAATGTCTGGAAATTTAAAATTACATTCATTGATGTCACCAAGCATCTAATTTGAAAAGTATGGATATCTCAGAAACCGGTCAAGCTCATTGTAGTGGATACACATTTTCCAAATGCTACTTTTCATTTAAAAGCTCAAATTTTATCATTGCTAACAAATAATTTAGTTGTTTTCCTTAAGTAACAGGCTTGCTTTCTTTTCAAGAAAATGTTTGCTGAATACCTTAGTCTGAGAATCTATGTGTGTTGACCATTTTTTCAAATAAAAATGATATTTCATCATAAAGGGGGTTAGTTGAGCTAGTAACTCAATCACAAAGTTGTTTTTCTTTTTTTCTTCTTTCTCTTTTTTTCCGGGGGGAGATACTGGGGATTGAACTCAGGGGCATTCTACCACTGAGCTGCATCCCAGCCCGGTTTTGTATTTCATTTAGAGACAGGGTCTCACTGAGTTGCTTAGTGCCTTGGTAAGTTGCTGAGGCTGGCTTTGAACTCATGATCCTCCTGTCTCAGCCTCCCAAGCCCCTGGGATTACAGGCATGCATCACTATGCCCAGCACAAAGTTGTTTTTCTTGAAATAACCTTTGTTCTTTAGTTTGTAGAAGAAGTTTTCCTAGTTCATCACACAGAATATTAGAAAATCGTGGACTTATGTGAAAATTTAGTTGAATTAATAATTTAAATGATTTCATCAAAGACATCACTAAGCAAAACTACGATCCCGCTTCATGAGTGTGTTATGGTAAACCAGGCCACCTTCATCTTAGGGCCTTCCAATCTGTTTTACTTTCAAATGTATCTCAAAGTGGACCACTTTCACTGAAATCCAGTTTTACCTCCCAGGTCTGTGCTTCCACCTTCTCCCTTGGATTATTGAAGAAAGTTCCTAAGTGGACTTCCTGCTGCCACTACTGTAGCCTTTCTGGTCTGTTCTCCCCACAGCCATCTACTCCTCTCCACAGTCTATCCCAAATAAGACACACACACCCTGCCTTTCACCTAGCTTTATTTTTCTTCCTAGAACTTATTGTGGACCTTATATTGTATCTGTGTGTGTGTGTGTGTGTGTGTGTGTGTGTGTGTGTGTTTAAATTGTCTTCACTAATAGCAGGTGAGCTCCCTTGGTCAAAGACTTTATTTGGTTTATACATCTAGAACTGAGTCAGCACATAGCAATTGCTCAATAAACATGAGTTGGATTAAAAAAAAAAGTGAATGCTTGGGAAGGCCAGCACCCAACTAAACTTTCCCTACTAAACCGAAAATGACTCTCCTCTTTCTCTCCTTCCCTCCATTCCTTCTTTGTGCTTTCATGTCAGGCCCTATGCTTCACATACAGTATAAAGGTCAATCAGACACACAGCTCTCCCTTGAGGACTCTCCAGAAGACAGACATGTGCACAAATAGTCCTGATGTGGTCCAGCGCACCAGCACCCAGCACTTGGAGTAACAGAGACCTGGGTTCAGAGTCTTGGTCTTAACCTTTCCAAGTCTCAGTTTCTTTATCTATATTGCAATAATAATAGTAGCAATGACTGCTTAGGTTTGTCGTGAAGATTAACTGAGCTAATAAATATACATTTTGCATATTGATGATTAATTGATCATCTCTTTATGGTGGTGAAGATGGCACTAGAGTATTAAAGACCAGATTCCAAACAAACACACAGAGGATTCACAGAGGGACAGGGACAAGAGGTAGGGGCAACTTCCAGGAGGAGGGAATGTGAGACTGTGTCGGGGGACTGAGGTGGGGGAGCGATGGCTATGTCCCTAGACAGGTTGGCAGGAGCTGATGGCAGAGACTTTGAGACCACACTGAGGTGCGGAGGGCTTCTTGCCTGCGGGTGAGGAGGGGAGCCCTAGACAAAGCAGCACAGGGTGTGGGAGTTGGGGGTTGGATGAGGCAGGGAGACCAGTGAGGGGCGGGCCCCACACATGTCATGGGGATGGGTAGGGGGAGGTGGGGATGGCAGATGGAAGCGAGGGAAGAAGCCGGCACTCAAAGGAGCTCCAGTTCCCTGCCAAGAGCTGGACCAAGATGATGAAAACTCTTCTTGCTTTTCCCCCATTTCTTCTGTCAGTTGAAGTGTTTGTTGCCAGAAATTTCCTGCCACTCTCGTCTCTCTCAGTGAGAGGAGGTAGGTGACCCGGGGGGTCTGTTTCTACAAGGACGTGGAACACCTTAACAGCTAGACTGACAGATGGATCCTCCGTCTCTGACATTGCTTTATTCTATAGCGAGGGACACATGGAGGGACATGTGGAGCCTTTCCTGAGATAGTTGGTTGATTGGGCTACGTCATGCTTCATTCCCCAAAAAAGATCCTCTCATTCTAGGTCTTAGTCAATACGTGTTCATTGGCTGATAAATGTTAAAGATATCATGTAGTTTTTGAAACACAATAATCTTTGTTACTAATTATTTATACTAGAATGTTCTTAAAATTAACTGTGCTCCTTTGAGTCCCACTGAAAGGCTGGAGGGACAACAGCCTACATTCTAGAAATGTTCTTTACTATATAAAACTGACACAGGCTTATTAAAGAAAAAGCACAAAATTGAATGAAGCCAAAATAAAAGATTCCCATCTCCTTCCCACCACCCCCGCATCCTTAACCCACTCCTCCGAGGTGTGGATGTAGCTTGTCAGACATTTTCTAAATGTATCTTTTTATAATGTACTTAAAAAAAAAAAAAAAAAACAGAAATGAGCCCACACTCTACATCCTGTTTTGTAGCTTGGTTTTCTCCACAATAGATGGCCTTTTGGAAGTCCGGGCACTGAGTGTACCCCATTCTGTTTGGGCTGCTGAGTCCTCTCTGTGTAAGATTTGTTCTTATGGGACATCTTTAGTAGAAAAAATAGACTTCAATTCCACCAATTTAATTTGCATTGAGATTCTTGGAAAAAGGACTGTTTTTATCCTTTGTAAAGTACTGGCCTGTGGCCAGATGCCAAGTGCCTCTCACTTAGGGAAACTCCAAATCCCCTTAAGGAATTAGGTCCCAGGCGGAACTGGGCAAGAGCTGGCCCCAGAGAGTAGGAGCAGGGGGTTTGTTGCTAGTTCAGATTCTTGCAGGAGATCCCAAGAGCCCCAACAAAACATGGTTAAACACATTTTGCATTTCCTCCAGGGCTTTGGTCACTGACATTGAGAAATATAATGGCAAGTTGATTTTTATTAAGATAAAAAAACCAACTGTAGCATTCACTCAGAAGGGTCTAGTGAGGATGCTTCTTTGGTGATATGGAAAACACACAATGCACGCCACTTACAGAGCCCTCTATAAAAACATTTGCTGCAGCAATATTAATATTTTAAAAACTGGTAAGAATTTGAATGTCCATTGGCAAGGGAGTGAATAAATAAATTGAGGTACATTCATAGAATAGAGTACTTGATATAATGAAAACAAGTGGTTGGGTCTTAAAGTTGAGTGAAAGAGCATGTAGCAGATGGTATATATGGTGTAAGACCACTTAAAAACATGCAAAATATTATAGATGCATGTAATTTGTGGTAAAAAAATGTAAAAACATAAGAAAAATGGTACAGATGACCTTGTCGAGATAGGGAGAAAGCTTACCAGCTGCCAGTATTGATGACTTCATCCACAACTGTGATGTTAATTTCTTTTTTTCTTCTTTTTTTGAAATTTTCGAAGAGTCTCTTGAAGTCTTTCCTTTACCCACCCCACTTTTTGGGGCCCAGTTTTATGCATATATAACTGAAAAATATTGTATATATTTATGATGTACAATGTGATTTTTTTTTTTGGCGGTATTGAGGATTGAAGCCAGGGCCTCACGCATGCTTAGGCAAGTGCGCTATCATTGAGATACATCCCCAGCCCTTTTAATTTTATTTTTGAGACCAGGTCTTGCTAAGTTGCCCAGGCTGGTCTCAAACTTGAAATCCTCCTGCCTCAGCCTCCTGAGTAGCTGGGATTGAAAGTATGCACACTGTGCCCATCTACAAGGTGATTTTTGATATACATATATGTTGTGAAATGATTGTCACAAGATAATATATTTGTGACATCATACAGTTATCCTTTGTGTGTGGTGAGAATATTTAAGATCTATTTTCTTAGCAATTTTCAAGCATACAATTCATTAATTTTACTATTATTGTATTATTAGTTGTAGTAGTAATAGTAGTACCAGGGATTAAACTCAGAGGAACTTAACCATTGAGCAACAATCCCAATTTTTTTTTTTTTTTTTTTATTTTGAGACAGGGTCTCACTAAGTTGCTTAGGGCCTCTCTAAATTGCTGAGACTGGCCTTGAACTTGAGATCCTCCTGCCTCAGCCTCCTGAGTTACTGGGATTACAGGCGTGCACTGTGCCTGGCCACAATATATTAACTATATCTACCATGTTAGTACAGTAAATCTCTAGAATTTATTCATCCTGCCTAACTGGAGCTTTGTACCCTTGGAGTGTCTATTCCCTCGCCCCTGTCCCTGACATCCACCTTTGCTTCTTTGAGGTTGATTTTTTTTTTTTTTAAGATTCTACATATGAGAATCTGTGCCTGACTTATTTCACTTTAGCTTAGTGTCCTACAGATTCATCTGTGTTATTGCAAATGACAGGATTTTCTTCTATTTAAAGACTGAATAATATCCTGTTGTGGATAAATACCATGGTTTCCTTATTAATTCATGTGTTAATGAACATTGATGTTGATTCCTTATCTTGGCCTTGTGAATATTCCTTCTCTTAGCTATTGGGAACGCAGATATTGCTTTGATATGCTGATTTCACTTTTTAGCTGAATATCCAGAAAATGGCGTTGCTGGATCCCATCCTGTTGCTGGAACGTGGTTTCAGTTTTTTGAGGAAGCTCCATATTGTTTTCCATAATGGTTCTACTAGCTTAATTTCCCAACAACAGTGGACAGTGTTCCTTTTCACCACATCTTTGCTGTGTGTACCTTTTATCATTTTTGATAATAGCCATTCTAACAAGGGGGAGTGATACCTCATTGTTTTCATTTGCATTTCCCAGATGATTAGTGATGTGCAACATTTTCCACATACTTTTTCTGTCCATTTTGTATGTCATCTTTGGGAAATGCTTATTCAGGTCCTTCATCCATTTTTTAAAAAATCAGATTATGCTGGGTGCTGTGGCACATGACTGTAATCCCAGCAGATCGGGAGGCTGAGACAGGAGGATTGCGAATTCAAAGTCAACCTCAGAAACAGTGAGGTGCTAAGCAACTCAGTGAGACCCTGTCTCTAAATAATACACAAAATAGGGCTGGGGATGTGGCTCAGTGGTCAAGTGCCCCTGAGTTCAATCCCTGCTACCCTAATAACAACAACAACAACAACAATCATCCAGATACTTGTCTTTCAGCTATTGATTTGTAGTTTGGATATTAACCCCTTATCAGATGTATAGCTTCCAAATATTTTATTCCCTTTCCATAGATCATCTCTTCACTCTTAGTTATTTCTTCCGCTGTGCAGAAGCTTTGTTAGTTTGATGTAAGATCCCACTTATCTATTTTTGCTTTTGTTGCTTTGGGGTCATGTCCAAAAAAAAAAAAAAATCATTGTCCAGGCTGATGTCAAGAAGCAGCTTTTTCTCGGCTTTTGCCTAGTAGTTTTCCAGCTTCAGAGTGTGTGTTCACATCTTTGATTCATTTTGAGTTGGATTTGGTACACCGTGTGAGACAGGGGTCCAAGTTCACGCTTGGGCTTGTGGGTGGTGTTCCGTTTTCCCAGCACCCCTTCCTGAAGAGCTGCTCCTCTCCCCATTGTGTGCTCTCCGTGCTTTGTCAAATTTTAGTTGACTTCCTTGCTAGTTATTAAAGCAAAGGTGGCTTGGAGAAAACTGGAATAAAAGTAAGTGCTGTCCCGAAGGGATATTCTTTAAGGGATTGGAACTGAGTGGTGAAAAATTCATCAGCTTCTAGCAGAAGCAGAAACAGAGATACACAAATGGAGGGCAAGCCAACTGAGGCTATAGGGAGGCCATTGAACTATTATGACTACGACAATCGGGTCATTTGGGGACAAAAGCTGTTTGCTAAATTCGACTTTTGACATTAGAAGTGGAGAAAAGTACAAAAACAAAATAGCATGAAATTAGGGTTTTCTAGAATTAGACTTAATTCGGGGTAAAGCCCTGTGTGAATCTGGTAGAATGTGCAATGAGTGCCTTCTAGAAGCCTTTTTGGAAATAGGAACTTCATAAACTGCTCTGACTTAGAGAAAGAATAAAGGTGAACTCAGTACAAACTCAGGGCAAAAAGATCAGAGAGGATGATGACCTCCAGCTGATGGAGTGGGGAGAAAGTTTCATGCAGAATGTGGCATTGGACGTGAACTCGAAGGTTGAGTGAATTTGGTCCATAGAGGTTGCAAGGAAACAGCTTGAAGGAAGCTTTCCCATCTGGAAATGGTAAAATGTGGGCCAACGAGGACAGCAGCATAGTTAAGAGAAAAGGCTCTTCCCTGGGTTTGTTAGGTAGGTGTCAGCCATGAACATGTAGGTGGGGGAAGAACAAGGAAAGGTGGAAATTGGTAGCGAAGACATCAGACATATACATCAAAGAGGGTCCTTAGGTCACAGGACTGGGAGTCACAGGGAACTTATCAAAAGAAACATCTGGAACAGGTATGTCAAAAAGCTCCCAGCCTTAGTTAATTATAACCCCTTAAGGGAACTACTGTTTCAAGTTCAGGTCATGCCCCATCCCTGTGGCCAGGTCATCAGGACCCACCCTTTGTGACCAGTCATCGGGATCCTCACAAAGGAAATCTGCTGAAGGCTATAGAAAGAGAAACCACCCATTTAAAGGGGGGAAATAAAACTAAGAACAAAGGAATCCCAAGCCCTTAAAGACCCCGGACTCTAAAATCGATTCCGCTCTCTCCCCTCCAGAGGCAGTTATACTGTATGGTATCCTCATTTCTCACTTGTCTACTATCCCCCTGTCTATACTGTGTGACGTGATTGAAGTTCTTCTTGGGGGACCCCAAGAATAGATGGCTGTGGACCCCCACTGCTGCTTGAGCTCCATGGGCGGGTCTCCTTTGCTACAGGTTCAGGTCGCAAAACAGAGATGTACAGAGGGTCTTTTAAAGAAATGGGGGTGGGTAGCTGAGATTTTTGCCAACACTGACCATAAGATTCCAACTTAATCCTAGTGTGAAGCACTTAAAAATACAGTGTTGCTGGGTTCATACCTGAAATAATTGAAACAAGAAATTTAGATAGATATTTGTATATCAATGTTCATAGCAGCATTGTCACAGGAGAGTGGGGACTGAAGCTCCAAACCTCAGTTCTGGTCTCCCCACCAAAGAAAATTTAAATTCAGACACAAAAAGTCAAATGAGAGAACTTGAGTATGAGTGAAAGTAAGGCTCAACCAAAAGAACAACCAGAGAGGGGGAGAGAAAGAGAGAGAGAGAGAGAGAGAGAGAAGTCAACAATGGGTACAATGTTGCTTTTAGATTTATTGTTGATTTTTGCCAGGAGAATTGGGTTCTATCTCCTGCCGTCTTTATCAATCAGATGTTTATCTCCTCCCTCACATCCGGTGGGGGAGTTTTTGACCCTAGTTGGTCTTCTTCAGACCTTCATCACCATGACAGGTGATGGCCATCCTATTCAGAGAGGATTCATCTACGAGCCAATCCTATGTTAATGTGGGCACTGGGGTCCGTGGCTGGACAGCACTTCCCTTAGTGTGCCTGCACTACTGAAGAAACTTCTCTTCTGAAATACAATGAGAAACCTATAACCATAAATCCCAGCTTTACAATGACCTCAGTAGACCCTGCCAGGAGTTAGCCCCATGGATCTTTCTTTCTTGACCTATTTCTTAATTAACTCCCTTTGTTTCTCCCTGTTTATTCTTGGGGTCAGTACACCTTTTGTTATTCTTTGGGTTACTTCATTGTTCATTAAAGGCAATTTCAAAGAAACCCCATGATCTTGCTTTTATTGGTTCCCATTTCCCTGTTCATTACTAATTGCTACCTAATGAGATTACTTGCGGTAGTCAAAAGGCAAAAATGGCTCAAGTGTACATCCATGAATGAATGTAGACAACACGATAGGTATTTGTATAAAATGTTTATTATGTACGGTTTTACAAAGGAATGAAATTCCAATGCAGGCTACAAGGTGGATGGATATTGAAGACAATATGCTAAATGAAATAAGTCAGACACCAAAGGACAAATATTATAAGAGTCTACTTATATAAGGTAGCGAGAGTAGTCAGATTCCTAGGAACAGAAAATAAGGTGGGGGTTACCAGGGGCTGGCAGAGGGGAGAGTGGGGTGCTGTTGTTTACTAGGGAATGCATTCCACTTACCAGCTTAGTAGGTCCCTTGGAGAGAAGAGCCCCTATCTGGATATAGGGGCTACATCAGAGGGGGAACAGATGGACCTCATTCATGAAGAATTGTGGCTGGTGGTTTTGACCTGTCTGGTGTTTCCTTGGAGGAACAGCTTAAAGGGCTTACCTTTATCAGAACCCTTGCAGCTCTGGGCAGCTCTCCAGTTACATGCTGATCTGTTTGTTGCAGCTACCCGAGGCCATGGATAATAGTTGAGAGGAAAAAATGGGGCACAATTTTGGAAGAAAAACCTGGGGAATTAAATTTTTAGGGAATAAGAGCTTTGAAAAGCTCTGACACTTTCCCAGGAATCTAGAACAGAGAATCAACAAAGAGTAGAAAGTATAAAAAGAAATCAAAGAGAAATTCTGAAAAGCACCATAACTGAAACAAAAATTCAATAGAGGATTTCAGTAATGGATTTGAATAGGCAGAAAAAGAAATCAGCAAATTGAAAGCGTGGTCCATATCAAGATTATTAAAAAACAACAAAGATAAATGATCAGAGCCCAAGAGACTTATGGGACACCATTAAGCATATCACATATGTACAATGAGAGAAAAGGAGAAAGAGAGGGAGGGGTGGGAATATTTTTTGGTAATGGTTGAAAAATCCCCCAATATGATGAAAACCATTTATCCACAATCCAAGAAGCACAACAAACTCCAAGTAGGATTAAACACAAAAAACATTGTTACTCATGGTAACCCAAAAGCAGAAACCCCCCAAATGTCCATGAAACTGATGAATGAATAAACAAAAACGTGACATTCCCATACAGTGTAGTATTACTCAGCCATATCATGGTGGGAAGCATTGATACATGCTATCACATGGATGAACGTTGAAACCATCATGCTAAATAAATCAAAGGAGCTAAACATCAAAGACCATATAGCATAGGATTCAGTTTAGATGAGTGTCCCTAATAGGGGAATTCACTGAGGCGCCAAGTAGATGAGTGATTATGAGGGCTGGAGAGGAGGAGGAATGGCGGGGAACGACTTACGGGGCACAGGGATTCTGTTTGAGATGAGGCAAGTGTTCTGGAAGTAGATAGTGCTGATGATTGCACAACACGGGACACCCTAAAGACCACAGAAATGCATGTATACTTTGAAATGGTTTTGGAATTGGTACTTAGGTGTTAATGGGAATTTTAGCTCAAAAAAAAAAAAAAAAACCTGGGTGTGGTGGTGCATGCCTGTAATCCCAGTGGCTCTGGAGGCTGAGGCAGGAGGATTTCGAGTTTAAAGTCAGCCTCAGCAATGGTGAGGCACTAAGCAACTCAGTAAGACCCTGTCTCTAAATAAAATACAAAATTGGGCTGGGGATGTGGCTCAGTGGTTGAGTGCCCCTGAGTTCAATCCCTGGTACCGCACCCCACCCCCCAAAAAACTGATTTATAAGATAATAATGTGAAATAAAAATAAATTGCATATGAAAAATTAACAGCAAAATATGTATTTTCTGCTCTGCTGCTATGATTTTTTTGGGAGATGACTTCTCATCCCACGTCGCCATAGTCAGCAGCTGTGACCTCACTTGCCAGTCACAGGGTATCCATTTCCCAATCTCTACAGGTTTCTAAGGTTTCAATAAAATAAATGGGATCAATGGGAACGCCATCGTGTGGCCAGGTCAAGAACCTGGTCCTTACATGGACTCCATCATCCCTGGGGAATGCTTTCCTCCCCACTCATCTCCATAATGTCTTAAACCAGGAGTTGGCCAATCCAACCAGAGGGCAAACCCAGCTGCTGCCTGTTCTTGCAAGGTCCAGTAGGGTTGGTTTTCACCGAGCAGACGGGAGGAAAGGGTGGGTGGGGGTCACCCAGCATTGCTTCTATGGCCTGGTGGTCCCTGACCCTCACCCAGCAGGCACCCTCCTGGGGTCCTCATGCCTTCCGCAGCATCTTTTCTTCCCCCTGAGGCTCCTGTCCCGGGGAAGCTGCATGATTGGTTGGTTCTTCTTCTCCCCCAAGGTGAGGCTGCCTTGAGGGCTCGGACCATCACCCAGCTGAGATATGATCTCCTAAAAAGAATTTCATTTTTCTCAGTAGACCTGTATTAACAACAACAAAATCCTACTTGATGATCATTTTTCAATCAAAATTTTTGGAAATTTGTTTTTTTTTTCTTTTGTATATAAATACCTACATAATATCTTCAATTTTGCTTCTAGGGCCCTGTAAAGCCTAAAATATTTTCTACCTGGTTGCTATGGTTTGAATATGGATAGTGTCCTCCAAGGGTCTGTGTGCTATAAAGGCTCAGTCCCCAGGGTGGCGCTCTTGGAAGGTGTAGTGAACCTTTAAGAAGTGGGACCTAGTGGGAGAACCTTAGGTCATTGGGACATGCCCTTGAAAACAGATTATAGAACCCCAGTCTCTTGGCCCTCTCTTATTTCTGGCAAGAGATGTGAGCACTCATTCCTACATGTGCTCTGCCAAACCCATGGGACCACCTGATCTTGGACTTGAATTTCCAGAACCATAAGCCGAATAAACCATTTTTCTTTGTAAGTTGATTGCCTCATGTATTTTACTATAGTTACATGAAGCTGACTAAGACACTGGCTCTTTTTTTTTTTTTTTTTTTTTTTAATTTTTTATTTTTTTTATTGTTGGCTGTTCAAAACATTACATAGTTCTTGATATATCATATTTCACAATTTGATTCAAGTGGGTTATGAGCTCCCATTTTTACCCCATATACAGATTGCAGAATCACATCAGTTACACATCCATTGATTTACATATTGCCATACTAGTGTCTGTTGTATTCTGCTGCCTTTCCTATCCTCTACTATCACCCCTCCCCTCCCCTCCCCTCCCCTCTTCTCTCTCTGCCCCCTCTACTGACATTCGTTTGTCCCCCTTGTATTATTTTTCCCCTTCCCCTCACTTCCTCTTGTATGTACTTTTGTATAACTCTGAGGGTCTCCTTCCGTTTCCATGCATTTTCCCTTCTCTCTCCCTTTCCCTCCCACCTCTCATCCCTGTTTAATGTTAATCTTCTTCTCATGCTCTTCGACCCTACTCTGTTCTTAGTTACTCTCCTTATATCAAAGAAGACATTTGGCATTTGTTTTTTAGGGATTGGCTAGCTTCACTTAGCATAATCTGCTCTAATGCCATCCATTTCCCTGTAAATTCTATGATTTTGTCATTTTTTAATGCAGAGTAATACTCCATTGTGTATAAATGCCACATTTTTTTTATCCATTCATCCATTGAAGGGCATCTAGGTTGGTTCCACAGTCTAGCTATTGTGAATTGTGCTGCTATGAACATCGATGTAGCAGAAGACACTGGCTCTTAACAGAAAAGGTTTTCTGAGTCTTGAGTTATTTCCTACCCTCTTTCCATCTTCCCTCATTTCTACCTTTCCCCTCTGCCTTTTGTTTCTTCTGTTTCCTGAGTGTTATGGTTTAGATATGGTGTCTCTCAAAAGCTCACGTGTCAGACAATGCAAGAAAGTTTGGAGGAGAAATGATTGTGTTACCTTAACCTAATCAGAAAAAAATCAATCCCTGATGGGATTAACTGAGTGGTTAACTGGAGGCAGGTGAGCTGTGGCTGGAGGAAGTGGTTCACTGGGGGCATGTCTTTGGGGTATATATTTGTATTTGGAGAGTGGAGTCTCTCTCTGCTTCCTGATGATTATGTGAGCTGCTTCCCTCTGCCACACTCCTCCACCATGATGCTCTGCCTCACCTTGAGCCCTGAGGCATGGAACAGCTGTCTATGGATTGAGACCTCTGAAACTGTGAGCCCTCAAATAAACTTTTCCTCCTCTACAGTTTTTCTGGTCAGATTTTTTAGTCATAGCAGTGGACAGTTGACTAAAACACTGGGTTTCCTTCTCTTCCTTGCCACATTTCATTCCCCAGAAGCCTGACTGGGAAACTTACTCCAAGGCCAATGGCTACAGATGAAATATGTTGAAAGCCCTACATGGTGCTTCCTCATTTAACTGGAGGCTTTGACCTCTTAACTGCAATCCATTCTCATTTCTGCACCAGGTTGTCCAGAGTGATGGGGAATCTGTCTTCCTGAGGTCCACAATCTCAGCGGAGAACTCAGACACATGAGATGGGTCATATTCCTCCCCTCTTACATTCAACTCTTGAACCGACTCTACCTTAAAATCAAATTCTGGATTGCTTTGTTTTCTCTGCCACTATGCATTTGTCAGACTGTGTTGAGTTCACCTAATAAAATATGTGCATATTGTCTCAGAAAACAAAACAAAATCCCCTTTACTAAAAACTTCAATCTACTGGATAGTAAATACAAGATAACAAAGGACCCTTTTGTCTGAGTATTTATTTATTAAGCCATAAATCCTAACCGTAAGTTTTCCTTTTTTTCCAGTAATTTTAAATGCTTAGCTTAGAAATTAATATTTGATTTAGGCGATTGGCATGAGATAACCTTGTTTTAAAGGATGGGGGGTGCTGAATAAATATGTCTTTTCTGCCGCAGTCTGGCTGGGCACAAATCAGGAGCCACTCAAGCAGGAACAAACTTTATTTCCGAACTCCCCCGAATGCCACCCACCCGGCCCTTCCAGGGACACCACACCAACCGGAACTCCCTCCACCGGAGCTTCACCAACCAACGCGAACTCCCCAGGAATCCCAGAGAGAACGCGAGGCGAGGCGGACAGCAGGGGTCTATATACAATTGAATACACAGCCTGTTTCAATCCAGCATCATCCAGTCACAGCAATTATAGACAGCTTCACTTAATTATCATCATCTTAATGGCTCTCCTCTCAACCATTACTTCTGGCAAAATGCCAGGGGCCATTCCGACTCAGCTGTGGCTCTCAGCACTTTTCTCTGGAGGGGAAAGTGAGTCTATTGATTTTATTCTTGTGGCCCAGAGATGACAAATACAGTTTTCCTTATGAAACAACTTTGACTGATTGGTAGTGATGGCCTGTTCTGAGGATTCCAAGGAGGGAGGAGTTCAGGCTCAGAGGGGAAGGATGCGGGTTTAGTAGGATGTGATGCCAGCTCAGGGCATGACGTTGGGGAGCTGCAGTGTGGGTACCAAGTATCTGCAATCCTGGTCAGTCACTTTATTTCCTTTTTATCAAATGTCACCAAGAGTGAAGAGAGATACCAGACAGTCATTCAATGTTTCCCAAAGACCTCACTCTTTGAGACTGGAAATAGATCTCTTTACTTCAGACACAGTCCCAGAGAGGAATCAATGAACTGAGCTCCCTCAAAAGTATTTTGAGGATGGGGCTGTGTAACTAATAAAAATTTTTTAAAAAAGTTTTTTGGGCTTTTTTTTTAAACAACTCTTTGTTTTTGATAAAAGCTTGTGTTTTTATAAGTAAATCCCAAAGTGCCATTCATAACTTAGTGGAAATTGCTCCCAACATTGAAAGTATAATAATTTTATGTCTAAAGTGACAAAATCAGGTAGCATACTATAATTTGAGTTTTCTTTGTGCCGTTTATGAAATAACTGGCAAGTGAAAACATACCTTAGCTCCACTAATTGCCCTTAGTTGGAAAAGGCGTCTTCAAGAGCTGAATGCTTCAAGTTCTATAGATGACATCAGGGATATTTTGATCAATAAAGAACAAGTGGCTTTTAGGGGCTTGGATTAGGGGGTGGAAATCTTTAAGAGGAATCTTTGAAATAGTTTTTAACTTCAGCTAGGGAAAAATGCTTTTAAAAAATTTGTGGTTGTAGATGGATGAAATGACTTTATTTTATTTATTTTTATGTAGTGCTAAGGATTGAACCCATAGCCTCACACATGACAGGCAAGCTCTCTGCCACTGAGTTATAGCCCCAGCCCCCCCCCCCCCAATGTTTTTCCCCTAATTTAAAAAAGTAAATTTTAGCCAAAAAGCTTATCTTTATTTCTGGACTATTTCAGACAGGGCCTTGCTAGGTTGCTTAGGGCCTCGCTAAATTGCCGAGGCTGTCTTTGAACTTGCGAATCCTCCTGCCTCAGCCTCCCAAATTGCTGGGATTATAGGCGTGCACCACTGCACCAGGCTAATTTTAATTTTTCATTCTACCTCTAGCAAGTCAGGGTCAATAATTCATCCAATTTTTCTCTAGCAACATGTCATTAGTGTTCATTTTGTAAATGTAGAATCCGACATATTCAGTCTTGCCCCACCCGTTTTAGGTGCCTGTATATTTATATCACCATCATAGCAGGTATCTGGATATTCATAGTACTATTGCTTATTGAATCAATACCCTATTAGTGGACATTTGGGTTGTTTCCAATTTTTTCCTATAAAACTACAGGTAATGTTGTGATCATGTGACTAGTTGTTCTAGAGGTGCCTCTGTCACTTTGAAACAGTTGTGAGTGTGTATCTGACCTCTTCCTGTGGGTGTGGGGAACAGGCAGTGACCCAAGGTCTGGTCTAACTTAGGGACTTGGGAGTTAGTGAGGCTGGCCTACATCCTTCTTATATCAACCTGGATTAAATAAACATTTGTGTAGGACTGTTTATGCTAGGGAATTTATTTTATTTTTTTACTAAAATAACGTAATTTTGTTTAAACTAAATAATGAGCATTTTTACATATTTGGCTGAGTGAAAAAAAAAAAACAACAACTGTGGGGCCACCCTTGCTGGGAAGGAGGAGGGATATGACTGGGGAGTTCAAATGGACTCCATGGTGATGCTCCAGTCTAGTTTATATGCTGGGTTGTGGTTACCAGGAATGCTGTTTTTGTGTGTTTATGTTGTGAATTAGCCTGTCCTCCACTGCTATAGCAAAATACCTGAGGCTGGGTAACTTACAAAAAGGTTTATTTGGCTCACAGTTTTGGAGGCTGAAAGTCCAAACATCATGGCACGGGCTCGGGTGAGGGGGCCCCTGCCAGGTTGCATCACATCATGGTGCATGGCATCATGAGAGGAGCACGTGCGAGAGGGAGAGGTCACATGGTGAAACAAGAAGCCAGAACAACTCGCTCATTTACAACAACTGCTCTCTCAGGAATTAACTGGGGTCCCATAAGAACAATGTTAATCCTTTCTGAGAGATAGCACCCCCAAAGACCTAATAATCTTTCATTAAGCTCCACCCTCCCAATGTCACCACCAAATACACGACCCCTTGGGGGACACACTCAGACCATATCCCAACCACAGCATGTTGTTACTATATACACTTAAGTGTCTCCTTCTATGCATCGGACATAGTTCATAATGTATTTTTAATAAGAGAAAAAAATTCTTGGGATGTCAACCAAGATGAAACTCAAGTTCACTCTGTGGGGACCCTGTTTTCCAGTGATTGCTGCTGTTCTTATTGTTGATGATATCTTATTGGCACTAGTCATTTATCAGACATGGAATAAAATAAGAGATATAGAAGATATTGTGAGCACAAGACTGGTGGATCAGTCAGGTTATCTTTTTCTTCTTTATTTGCCTTTTTCTTTCCCTCTTTCTTTTTTTTTTTTTTTTGCACTGAGAATTTAAACTCAGGGTACTTTCCCACTGAGGTACCTTATTTTATTATTATTATTTTTTTAAATTTTGAGACAAGGCCTCATTAAGTTGCTTAGGGTCTCATTAAATTGCTGAGACTGGCCTTGAACTTGCAATCCTCCTGCCTCAGCCTCCTGAATTGCTGGGATTACAGGCATGCGCCACTGTACCCAGTGTCAGTCAGGTTTTCTTTGGTTGATAACAAAGGAAACTTCCTCCGACTGCTATGCAGAAGTGTGCTGGTGAGATTTCACAGGAGAAACATCTTGTGGAGGGTGGGATGGGGACGTGCCCTTGAGGTGGCAGCAGAACCAGAACCTTCTGTTGGCCTGAATGAGTGGCTCCATCCGCTTCAATCTCTCTAACCCTTGGCTCAAGACTCAAGTTCAGGGATGAAGGGATCTGACAGATCTGGCTCTGGCTGAAAGTTCACCCTGGGGCTCATGGGCATGTCAATCCTGTGTGTCATTATAGCCTCTATTCACAAAGAGAGAGAGAAAGAGGGGGCGGGGGAGAAAGGAAGGCTAAAGAGTTCAGCAAAGTGTACAGTGATGAGAAATGGAAACAAATACTGTAACTCAGAAATAAGAGTGGCTCGAACTCAAGTGTGATTCATTTGTACTGGAATAAGTGAATCCAAGGGTATGATGACTTCGAGTCAGAAAGAGAAAAAAAAAAAAAGCAGCCAGAAGCCAGGATGCATAAAACCAAACAATAGCAACACCAAACCCAGGGGTGCAAACAGGAAGTATGAGACCACCTGAAGTTACATTTCACTCCACAGGGAAGCCATTAGTCCATCTTCCAGCACATGGTGGGTTGCAAAGCTCAGCCCCTTTTAACTTGGAGCATCACTGCAGACCAGGTGGCCTGAGAAGGCCTCTCATGCAACACAACACAGGGGACACCCCTTTGAGTTATCTTTAATCTCACAATCCCCAGGAGAAGATTCCAAGAAAAGTGAGCTGAGGTCAGAGCAGCACCAGCTGGGAGAGGAAGGGTCGCCTTAGGGCAGGTGTTCTCAGCAGCCCAGCTGTGAAAACAAACCAGTGGAGAGAGCAGGAAGCCAAGCCACAGGCCTGGTTAGTGGTGCCCTCTGGGGCCAATTCTCTCTGGGAGAAAGTGCGTTCAATTTAGACCCTTAGGGCACCCATATAGAGCAAGAGGAAAAAAGTAGCAAGTATTTTGAAGGTACAAGGAGCCACTTGTGTGTGCCAGGTAGGAGACAAAACAAAAAAAACTATTTTAGAATCCCTCCACCTCTCAGAGAGCTGACCTTGGAACTGTCAGAATCCAAATATAGAACAGATATATGTATATATGAAGTGTTTGATTAAGGATGTAATAACGAACATAAGACCCCAGGAAATATATTCAGAAATAAACAGAGACCTTAAAAATGGATCTTCTAGAAATAACAAAAAGAAAAAAAAGTTTCTTTGTTGAATTAAAACAAAACAATTGCACCAAACAAATAAACAAAAAAACACCTCCAGAAGGTGGTTGGACAGAAAATTAAAGATGGATGAAAAAGAGAATTAATACACTGGAAAGTACATCACAAGAATCACCCAGAACACAACACAGAGTGATAAAAAGATAAAAATATGAAAAGACAAGAGATGTGAAGAATAAAATGAGAAAGTCTATCATATACCTATTTGGAACCCCAGAAATAAAGAATAGAGAACCTAAAGAAGAGGCATTATTTGAAAAGATAACAACCAGAACCTATAAGAAAATATAAACACACAAATCTAGGAAACATGTGTATCCTGAACAGAACAAATGAAAAGGGATTCATGCTTCAACTTATAGTGAAGTTATAGTATACCAAAAGTTCTTAAAAGGAGCCAGAGATAAAGAACAAATAAAGATAAATAGTCATTGTAGTCCGGGAGGAATTTAAAAAATGAGTCATAGTTAGAAATCTTCACACAAAGCAAATACCAGACCTAGAGAGTTTTCAAATTAATTCTGCAAAATTTCAGTGAACATGTCATTTCTATCTCCCTAGCTAATTCCATGAAGCCAGTTTAACTAAGAAGAAGAGTACATGAAGAGTACATGAAAGGAAAATTCGCTGCCAGTATAACTCATAAAGATGCTCACCAAAAATCCTATTTGAAACATTGATGAGTAATAGTGTTTCAAAAGAGAAAATATTAATCTCTGAAACTCAAGAGTGGTTTGAGAATGTCCATAAACTTCATTAATCACATTAGCAAATTAAAGAAGAAAAAGCATATCCTTATCTCAATAAATGCCAAAAGTTATGAAAAAATTCAGCCTCAGATTTTTATTAAAACAAAGTCAAACTTAGAAATAAAAGGGTTATTCCTTAGCCTAATTAAGTAAATCTACTTAACAACTTCTATCATATGTTATTTTAAATGGGAAGAGTTAGATGCCTTTCCTTTGACCATGAGTTTGGTAAGGATGCCCTCTATTGCCAATTCTATTCAGCTTTGTACTAAAGGTCTTAGCCAAAGCAATAAGACAAGAAATGAAAGGCGTAACAATTGAAAGGGAAGAAACAAAATTTTCATTATTTGCAAGTAATATGATTATTTATGTGGAAAACACAAAATAATCTAAATAAGATCTTTTATGATAAATTTACTATAGATTAGTACAAATTCAAATAGTAAGAAATGGTTTTAAAGCATAATAGTAAGAGAAGACATCATTTAATTGAAACCAAAAAGTATAAGATATCTAGGCATCAATTCTATCAAAAGATGTACAAGGTCTATGTGGAAAAATCATAAAATTTTATTGAAAAATCTTAAAGGAGACCTAGTTAAATGATAGATATTTTGTATTTATGGATAAAAGATTCAATATTGTAAAGATGTTAATCTATCCACAAAAACTGATATGTAAATGCAAAGCAATTCTAATACAAATCTTCGCAAGGTTTCATTTGTGTATGTATGTAAGTTGCCAAGTTGTTTCTAAATTATATAAAAGTACAAAGTGCCAAGAATATTCAAGATACTGCTAAAGAAAAATAATTAGGTAGGATATTAAGACATAAAAGGCTGTAATATTTTAGATTGTGTGGAATTTGCACAGGGCAAAAGACAAATGACCAATATAATAGGAGAGTGATCTTGGACACAAACCCAGGGATAAATGGAACTTTGATATATATATATAAGTCTCACTGGAGACCTGTAAACACATATAATGCTGGCTCAACTGGGCATCCAGTGAGAAATGGATCCACACTGTGCACCTCAAAAAAAAAAAAATCCAGACAGAGGACTTACTGTGGAGAACTATAAAGTTTTGAGAAGACAAAGTGGAACTGATCTCTCAAATGTTCAGCTACTAAAGGGTTTCTTAAATAAGGTGCCAAGGGTCCTAACTGATACGGGGGACTTTATCCCAGAGAAACTCTTGCACATGTGCTTAATATAGAGTTTAGGAATTACATCATGTAGATAAACCTATTAAGGAGCAATGGAATAAGAAATGCATTCTCTCCCAGGAGCAGGAGAAAGAAGAGGAAACTTTTAGTAAGTACAAGATGATAATAAAGTTTTCTAGCATTTCTGTTGTAAGTTTAGTGATGTATAGAATTTAATAGTGAGAAATTGGTGCCAGGCATGGTAGTGCATGTCTATAATCCCAGTGACTTAGGAGGCTGGGGCAGAAGGATCACAAGTTCAAGGCCAGCCTTAGCAAATTAGCAAAGCCCTAAGCAACTTAGCAAGACCCTGTCTCAAAATTAAAAATAAAAAAGGGGGGGCTGGTATACTCTGGTTTCTCTTCAGATGGTATAAATCTTTTGTTTTTTACTAAAAAAAAAAAGGGCCGGTGATAAAGTACCCTTGGGCTCAACAATCCCCTGTATCAAAAAAAAAAAAAAAAAAAAAAAAATTGAATGGAAAGTTTAGTGACAAAGAAAATTTACAAATATTCCTTTTAAATTGAGTAACTTACAATCTAAAGTTTTCATTGGAGTTCAATTTACATTAAACTTTGCACTAAAATTTACATTAATAGTCACTTTCCAGGTTTGTGACTCTAGAGAAGTGACTTCCACACTCTGGGCCACCATGTTCTGTCTGTAAAGCTTAACCTTCATCCTTCCCTGGTGACTTGGATTGTGAATGAGAAAACGTTCATGAAAGTTCTTTGAGACCTTCAATGGGGAGTAAATGGAAGGTAAGTAAATGGAGTAAGCCAACTTCCACTTTTCCCACTGCCCATGTTTCCCATTCTGTTCTCCCAGCAGAAGTCATTCCTGCCTGGGGTTAATGGTGATAGGTGTAGGTGTGCAGGACATCCAGGGGACCACCAGGGCCAGGAGACAGCAGCCCCTTTCTGACTGGGGCTTCCCTTCCCATCCCACCATTTTGTCTCCCTCCAGGCATCATTACCCATACAGTACATCTCTTCTGAGCGCTGGTGCCAGGAGCTTGTGAGCCTCTGTGGCTCACCGAGTTAAATCTTACCCCTGTGCTGTCGACACTTTCCTCGAGTCCTGGCATTTGTGCTGAAACCAAAGTTGCTCATAAATGGCTGAAGCACAGATTCCAACTGGCCCCATGTCTTAGCCCAGCAGGTCTACTGTTTGGCTTGAGCCCACTGAGCTAAAGAAAACTGGGCTGACCCTTGAAGAACCACACTGGGGATATAGGATGCTGAAGGAACTGGAAACCTCCAACCTACCCCATTTGTGGGCTTCCTCAGTCCAGCAGTCCTCAGTCTACCTCTACTTGGGTAGCTACAGGGTGGGTACTGAGGGCAAAGACAGACCCAGGCTACCAACAGTGAGAACTCTGTGATCTCGCAAGAGATGTCTCCCCAGCCAGACCTGGGCAGCGCCTGACGAGGTTAGATGTCAAGAAGCTTTTCATCCTGGGTCTTCCTGAGTTCCCACATCCAGACGTTTGCTTGGAGGCACCATGGTAACCACGATGCCACAATGGAACATTCTTCCCGAGGTAGTAGAACAAACTCCTCTGTTGAGCTCTGCTGTGTAAGGCCGCCAGAGTGAATTCATTTCTTCTTTAGTGAGAGCAGTTCATGGAAGAACTCTAAAGACCATCCTGAGGACCAGGAACATCCGGTGTCATGAGGAGAACAAGGTGACTTAGAACGGTGTACCTGGGTTTCTTAGGGCGTCATGCATTGTTTGAAGCAAGGGTGCTGGCCTGGAGATGTGGAATGACATGAAGAACCCAAGAGCCTGGATTCAGATGGTCCTGAGATCAAATTTCAGGTCCACAGCTTGGGAGATGTGTGACCTTGGGCTGGTTTCTCAATGTCTCTGAGTGTCACTGTGTGAATCTGTAAAATGAGGATCATAAGAGGGTCTATCTCCCTGGGTGGTTGTGTGAATGAATGAGCTAGATGCTGGGGCCGCAACTTTGGAAAGGTACTGGCTGTTGCTAGTGAAAAGAAATGCCAGCATGACTTAATCCTGCAGAGGTGAAAAGAGGGGCCAAATCACAGGAGAGACCTGAGCCTGGGGTGGGCTTCCACCCAAACCCTGCTTTTTCTCTCAGCAGCATTTTATGGATACAGAGTTATCGCAAGGGTTGAATTCCATGAGGCAAAACAAACCCTTTTCAGAGACCTAACTCTCTAGGACGTCCAGGGGTTCAGGCTGCATTGAGAAGAAAACTGTAAAAAAGTGGGCTGCCTTCTCTCCTTGAGCCATCTTACGAACTGCTAGCTGGACATCGTGCCCCTTTACTGCACAGAACCAAGCACTAGGGATGTGACAGGTTGGTTTCAAGGTCCCTGACACTCACCCCTTTGTGGGGGGTGAGGAAGACCCTGGGTGTGTTTGCCGGGATGTGCAGTCGCTAAATCTCCTGTCTCCCCAGCTGCCCATGGTGTCTGCTGTGGTCCTCTCTGGGGATGGCAGAGATGAGAGGGGTGCTGCTGGTGCTGCTCTGCCTGTTCCAATCCTCTGCCGGTGAGTGGCCCGGTGAGTGACTGGGGAAGGAAGACACAGGGCAGCGGAGAGCAAAATTGCCCCTGGAACCGCCGTCTTGTAACCCAGGGTGCAACAAAGTCGGGGGGGCTCAGCTGACCCCACCTGGGCCAGGAAGTGAAGTGGTCCTCAGTGTCCAGGGAGGGACTCAGGGAGCTGACACAGCACTTTGCTCTGACAGCAGGAACCAGGCATCCCCGCAAACTGTGGGGTGTAGATGTAGAAAAGTGGCTTCAGAAGCCCAATGCCAGGGCTACTCCTCAGGGTAGGAAAATAAGCCTTAGACTGCAGAGAGGGATGCCAGGCAGAGAGTCAGCGGGAGGCCTGTCCCCGACCCTGCCCTCTGCCAACTGTAACCACCTAGTGTGGGGCTGCTCCTGGGAGCAGCGCGGGCTCCTTCTGCTGTAGGTGGCCTGCAGCCTGCAAGAGCCTCAGGTGGCAACTGTGGCAGCTGCAATCCCCTCTTCTCCTGATCTCCAGGATCTTTAGGACTAAGAGTTCCAACCCGCAAAAGGCAGGCAGACAGGGGCCGGCTGACGACTAAGCCCACTACATCAGGACTGGCCCCACCCTGCGGCCACCACAGCTGTCTGGGCCCTACCTTCCCGGGAAAGATAGGAGACAGGACAGCACCCACCCCCACGCACGTTACCAGGGGCCCTCTGCCTGCCTCAGTCTCCTCCACCTCCACGGCCTCCTTGCAGCCCCAAGGAGACAAAGAGATGCCTAGAAAACACAGCTGAGTGACCCAGATAGACATTTTATCTCTGCATCCAATCTCATGACAACTTGGCTTCCCAAGGGTCAGTGAGGTCAACTGAGTGGGCCAACTAGAGCTTTGGAAAGGCACAAGCCATCACATGCAAAAGGCACCTGGGTTAGGAGGGATTGATCAATGCCTGGACTCTAAAGATTGCCAATGTCCCAACAAAAAATCAGACTGTAGATAAGGAATCCTACCTTTGGTGGTTCCTGAAGCACTTTGTGGCCTTACTGATACCCTCTTGCTAACAGTGAGCCTAGTTATTGTTCCAGTAAAATCTCCAAGGGTCCCTTAATGAGATATTTGATCACATCATATCCCATAATAGAGAGGTCCTCTGTGGTCTTTTAATGATACTATATTGTAGATGACAAGTAACCCAGAGTATCATGATTTGGAAACTGTCTCTGGAGCTGACAAGAAAGGTCACCTCCCAGACGTCACGGCAGAATTCACGGCTCCTCTTCTGTATACTCCAGGCGCACTCCCTCGAGTCACAGATCTCCACATGGCCATCACTCATCGGCCTGTGCCCACACCTGGCAGGGCTCTGTGCTGGTGAATGCATGGCTGTAAGTGCAGTCACCAATAGTAAAATTCATACAGTCTGGGGGTGTTCATCATGTGACACCTGTGACCCAAGGCCACCGATTTAGAAGTAAGTGTTGGTGCTTGCAGATCTGGATTTATAAAGAGCAACCAAAGCAATCGTTTGGATTTTTAAAAATACAGTTGTCCATTCTGCCCTGAGGTTGAGCATTATCTGTCTTAGGGATACAGTCTGCAAAGCACTTGCCTGTAATTTCACCATGTGTGATCACTACACCTCTAAGAGGTGTGCGGGTCCTGGACTCTGCCCCATGTTTCAAAAGAGGAAATGGAGACTCAGAGAAGTGAAGTGGCTCCCCCACGTTCTCACGGCTGCCTCAGAGGCCGACTTGACTTTGGACTCTGCGTTCAGGTCCTTCCTAAACACGTTAGAATCTATCCTGAGAAACTACCCTGAGTAAATGCAGTGCTCAGGATTCTGGCAAATGTAATGTATGGCCAGGACAGACACTCTCTGCACCCACCTCTGCTTAGGGGCATTCTGGGTCCAAAAAGTAGACAGGGACCAAGTCCTGTGGGGGTGGGGTTCCCCAGACAAGGCATGTTGACTGGGGAAGGAAGACACAGGGCAGCGGAGAGCAAAATAGCCCCTGGAACTGCCATCTTGTAACCCAGGGTGCAACAAAGTTGGGGGGCTCAGCTGACCCCACCTGCGGCTTTGAGGACGTACATTCCCTTCCCTTTCTTTTTCCCCCTCCCTCTTTCTCTCCCTCCCTCCTTCCTGTCTCAAATATGTTTTATTTTTAATTTTATTTAACTGTCACATAAAAATTGTGCTGATTTGTGAGGTACTCCTTCCCAATTGGATCAATTTTTTAAAAATATTTTTTAGTTGTCAATGGACCTTTATTTTATTTATTTAAAGGCAGTGCCGAGAATCAAACCCAGTGCCTCACACATGCTGGGCAAGCGCTCTACCCCTGAGCCACTGCCCCAGCCCCTGGATCAATCTTAAGAGTCTTCCTTTTCTGACATCCTAAAGCTCCATGACTCCATATGTAGATTACCTTTTTTTTTTTTTTAATTCAGGGCAAGACAGGACCACCCTGGACCGACCCAGTACTAGTAGGGGAGTACACTATTTAAACCATTAATCAACATTTAAATCTCACTGGAACAAAGTCCAGGCTATCCAAGAGATTGTCCAGTTCAATAATTGGAAGACAGACGCTGAGCAGCACTGGTGGAGGACACAGACAACCCCCAGTGGCCAGAACCTTTTAGCCCCTCAATGACAAAAGGTCGAGGAGCCTTAGCGGGCAGAGCTCTTTTGTTCATGAACTAGGTAACTTACTGAGCAACTGCTAGGTGCCAAGCACCATGTTAGACCCTAGGGATATATTCCAAGTAAAACAGACCCAGCAGCAGGGAGAGACGCACAGCTTGCTGGGAGAGAGCAAGGGTGGATTCAAGGATACAAACTGTGGCTGGAACATAAACCTTGAGGTTGAGAGGTTGGAGTCTGGATTCGTCTGGAATGGCCCCATATGCTACCAGCTGTGTAAACCGACAAGTGCTTAGTCACCCTCACCCTTGATTTTCTCACCCAGGAGCTCAGAGTGGCAACGCCCAACCTTCAGGGTTGTTGGGGGGATCCTGTGAAGTAGGGAATACAGGCAATAATCAAATTTTTCTCAGGACCCTTTAACACTCTGAAAAATTATCGGCAATGTCCAAAGACTTTTTGTTTTATGGAGCTATAGCTTTCTGTATCTACCGTATTAAAAATTTAAACTAGGAAAAACTTAAAACACAAGAACACACGAATTTACACACACTATTGGCCATCTGAGGGATGACATCACGAAGCCTCTGGAAAATTCCACCTACCGTAGTCACAGAAGGAGAGTAAGAAAAGCAAATCATAGTTTTAAACCTGGAAGAAAAGCATCTTGACTCCCCAGGTCCCAGAGGACACTTTGGGAACCGGTGACGTATTCAGAAGAGCTCAGGTATTGCCTGGCGTGTAGGGCTGCATGCTCAATAAATGAGCATTAGCATCAATGTCGGATGTGATGTTTCGGTCCAAAGATGCCACCAAGCATCTTTAATGTGGAAGACCACCTAGGAGAAGGAAAGAAAAGAAACAGGGTGGTAGAATCATGATGAGCAAGACGGAGAGCCGGCTTAAGAGGGGTCCCAGGGCTGGTGGCCCTGTAGGCGGCCACAAACCCCTTGCCCCACAGTAAGGTCCGCACTCCCTCTGCAGGTTGCGGCCTCCAGAAGTCCCCACTTGGGGACTTTTCCGAGGAGGACCTGGTCACCAGCACACAGTTCCCCTGGGTGGTGTCAATACAGGACTTGCAGTACACCCACCTGGCGTTCGGCTGCATCCTCAGCGAGTTCTGGATCCTCACCATAGCATCCGCCTTTCAAAACAGGCCAGTACCTCTGCCTTGGGGCCCACGAGGCCGGAGGGTGGGGTCACAGGGTGGCTGTTCCCTACTCAGTCCAGAGACACCTTGCAGGGCAGGGTAGATTCCCACCACCAGGGAGCTGGCTCCAGGCTCACCACCTGCTCTGCCACATCTGGGGATGTGGCTCAGTGGTCCAGCGCCCCTGAGTTCAATCCCCGGTATCTCCAGCCAAAAAAAAAAAAAAAAAGTCGGTGCCTCTGTGACTATAGTAAAACCAGAATGCATGTCCTGCCTGTAGAGAATGGAGCAGAAGCCACTTTGCTTCTCAGTCGCCACTCACAAGTCCCCAGCGCAGAGGCACCCGGGCGACTGGTGATTGTAGAACCCAGTTCAAAGCCACTTTCTTACAGTGGCACTCCAGGGCTAAAATTTGTATCAATTTGCTAGGGGTAACAAAAGAAATTTGTCATAGTTTGGGTGTTGGCAGGTTTGGTTTCTCCTGAGTCCCCTCTCCTTGGCTTGTTGATGACCGCTTTCCAGCAGTGCCCCTGAGTGGCCTTTTCTCTCTATGTGGACATCCCTAGTGTCTATCTCTAGTGTCCTGTTGAATTAGAGACCTGCCTCTTTAACGTCAATGACCCTCTCAGTGGCTGTATCTCTAAATACAGTCCCATTGGTGGTCAGGGTTTCAACCTATGAATTTTTTTTGGGGGGGTGCAGGGGAACACAGTTCATTCTACAACATCCCCCAATACAGCTACGAGCATACCATCTACCTTATTCCTCTCTTAACTTTTTTCACTCGATAATTTTAGAGAATTTATCTTATAGATAAGAATCATATTTGCATATTTTATGACCTTTTTGCCAGCTGTACAATACCCCATTGTGGATATAGCATAATTACACAGTCCATTAAGAATGGAAATTTAAGCCGGGTGTGGTGGTGCCTGTCTGGAATCCCAGGAGCTCAGGAGGCTGAGGCAGGAGGATCTCAAGTTCAAAGCCAGCCTCAATAAAAGTGAGGTGCTCAGCAACTCAGTGAGACCCTGTCTCTAAATAAAATTCAAAATAGGGCTGGGGATGTGGCTCAGTGGCCAAGTGTCCCTGAGTTCAATCTGCGGTAACCCCATCCCCCCAAAAAATGGGAATTGGAATTGTTCCAACTTTGACTAGTACCAAAAATGCTCCAGTAGACTTGTACAAACATTATTTCACACACATGTAAATATAGTGTAGTATGAATAACCTAGGTGTGGAAAGACAGAATTAAAAAAGACATGCCTTTATATAATCTCCATTGCTCTTGCCAACGAGCCCTGCACGGAAGTTCGGAAGTTCTGCTTTTCCGTTAGAGTTTTCATTGTTGCTATTCTCTATCACTTAGTCCTGGTTTTGAGTTTTGAGTTCTGGTTTTGAGTTTCACTTTGACTCAAGTGTTTTATTAAAGACAGAGTTTTAAAATATCCAGATGCTAGGGTCCTTTGTTAGTTTTTTCCTAACATTATTCGAGTTATGCTGCATGGCAAGTTATTTAGCCATTTGCTGAGGTTGTCTTGTAGTCTGTTATATGTGGAACATGCTAATATTTTCCCAAAAGTTCACTCTCTGTCTTTGATGTATAATTTATTACATTAAAAAAAATGGGAAGAGGAGATCTACCTGATCAGTGTACTAGACTGATAGAGGTGAGTTGAAATCTCCTACCGAGAACAAGCCTGTTTCTCCTCTTATTTCCTGTGATTTTTTTTACTTGGGCACTGTGTCACTTTACCATAGACTGAATTCTTTGTCATCTCTAAGAGCCTTTTGTAGCCTTACTTAATGCTCTTCTCAGAGTCGATGTTTGGGTTGCGACTGCTGCTTCTCGTTCTTGTTTCAGGTTGCATTTTCTGTTTTTATTTCTTGTTTTTCTTTTCACTATATGACATTTCTTTTTGCTTTAGATGTCTCTGCTGAACAAATTTGTTTCTTCATTCTGCTTTTCAGAATGAAAATCTTCTTTAGCTTAGATCTATAATTTCATGCAAGACCCCCAATCCTCTGCTTCTTTCTGGACAGTTCTTTCTAGACTCTGCAGTGGCAAATGCCAGGATTTCTATCTTTTCACTTCTTTTCTCCTCTTTTATCGTCCAGATTTAATGGATTACATATGTGTGTTGGTGTTCCCTTCATTTCGTTGATGTATTTGCATATTGAATTATTTCTTATATTAGCTGTACAAGAATAATATGTTTAGACTCCTAAAAAAGATGAAAACATTGGTTTGCATACCCATCTCTGACTTGCTTTCTAACTTGTTATGCTATTTGATTTTTGCAAAGGTTTACATTTTTGTTGTAATCTAAAAACTTTTGAAAATTTTTTGTTTTAATTTTAATCCAATATTAAAATGAATTTCACATACCCCAACAGTCCTTTGTCTGGGTTTCCTCCATTGGACACTAGGTCTCGCTAAAATGTGTCTTTGTGTAGTTTGTGAAAGGCTCCCAAGAACCACATTTCCATGGTCTTTGCATATTCAAAAGCATTGTGCTGTACTTAAACTTGGATGATCACCGAAGGACAGATTTCATGGCTCATGACTTCTTTCTTTTTGAAGATTTTAAAGGCTTTGCCCCACCCACCCCACTCTGGTTTCTAGAATTGAATTCAGCTATAGAGAAGTCTGAGGTCGCTCTATTTTCTCCTTCTGGGTAGAGTGACCACTCGGTCTTGTCCACCTGGGAAGAGTCTGGTTGAGACCTGCTGTCTCAGATTCCTGCTGTTAGCCCCTCCTCTCTTATCACAGCTTCCCTGAGTTAAACAATAAGTGATATGACCCAATTATAATGACTTCACTTTTGTTCATCTGGATAGCCAGGGAGTTCTTGTCACCTTAACTTAAATTTAACTCCATCATTAGTAAAACCAGAACTTCTCCAAAGTGTATTTACAAAGTATCAGATTGGAAAGATGCTTGTATTAAAGTGTCAAGTGCTAAAAGCAGGAGGCTTACACAATGGGTATAATCATGTTTTTAAAAACATTCATAGAAAGTTTAACATTTGTAACAAGGTGTTGGAACAAAGGGTGTGAAATAAAAGATTCTTCAGGCTCCCAAGGGAAGACACAAGCCTAGGGATTAGGAAAATATTTCCTGGAGACTGATCTAAAGGAGTGAGTAAAAATAAACCCAGGGGCCGGGCATGGTGGCTCACACCTGTAATCCCAGAGGCTCAGGAGGCTGAGACAAGAAGGATCTTGAGTTCAAAGCCAGCCTCAGCAAAAGTGAGGCTTGCCAAGCAACTCAGTGAGACCCTGCTTCTAAAGAAAATACAAAATAGGGCCAGGGATATGACTCAGTGGTCAAGTACCCCTGAGTTCAATTCCCAGTACCCCCAATAAATAAATAAATAAGCCCAGGGAAGATGAGTTGGATACCCATTCCAGGCTGGGAAGTAAGGAAACAGGAAATGTGAAGCTCCTGGTTGCCTTAGATTCTCAACGTTCTCTTTCTTCCTCTCTCTCCAGGAAGTCTGCCATAGTTATTGTTGGTATAGCTAACATGGATCACAGAAATATTGCTCACACAGAGTATCCAGTCGATACCATCATCATCCACGAGGACTTTGATAACCACTCAATGAGCAATAACATAGCCCTCCTGAGGACAGACTCGGCCATGCATTTTGACGACCTGGTCCAGTCCATCTGCTTCCTGGACAGAAAGCTGCATAAGCCACCAGCCTTGCAGAACTGCTGGGTGTCAGGATGGAATCCCACGTCTGCAGTTAATGCAATCCTTCTCCTAGAGGAGGCTGTGTGTGTGCTGGCAGTGGGGTGACTCAGATGAACTGTTCTAGGGCTTATTGTAATAATTCAGGCTATTTGAAGTTCTGGAGTTGGGCTGGAACCCTTACCCAATCATGGAATCTCTATATTACATGGGTCCTTTTTCCTCTAGGCCTATACCCAAACTGGAAGTACAGAGGTAGTGGACAGCCTGAGATGTGCACAAGGTTATGGGGGGTAGGGAGTGGGGGGTGGGGATATTATTCCCTAGACTAGAGCTGACTGTCCAGCCATCCCTGGAAAAGAAACAAGGGAATAGACATTCTCTAGATGTGGAGGAAGGGTGCATTGTTCTCTGCCTGTTTACACATTCAAGTCCAGAACAATGACAAAAACTTACACATAGGTTCTGGTTTCTAGAAAGAAAAGGGATTTATGGGCACATCTACCTGTTGTCATTTGGATATGTGAGTTGCAGCTGCACTGACACAGGGGACTGCCTTCTTCTTAATAATTCTTGGGCTCTCTGTTGCATGGTCCAGACAGGAAATCACATGACAATGAGTATCCTGAGGAGAATCTCCGTGAAAGACATTGACCTGTGTCCCTTACACCTACTCCAGAAAACAGGATGCGGCAGTCACACACAACGGGAAACCGAAGCCGTCTGCTTGGTAAGAATGATAAAGTAGAACCTAATTCCTGAGACTGAGCCTTGGGTACGTCCAGGAGGGACTAGAGGCTCCTCCTCCCTGCATGGGAACCTCCGTGAGGGCATGCCTGGGGATTCAAGGCTATCACCGGAAGGAACAGCATCGGGCAGATGGCTCAACACAAATCTGCTGAATGAACAAACCAGTTCCCATGTTCAGTGTGGCATGATTAAGCATGTCTAAGTCACAGATTTTTAAATGGGCTGAAAATCGGTGCCGAACTCCACATGCAGATATATCTGAGCAGGTCTGTAGGAGAGGAGTCATTGAAACCAGCCTGTGTGGAATCTAGACTCTCCTCTAGTGCTGGTGAATGTCAGATATTGGGGTTTTCTTCTGTGAGAAGCCCTTCCCTCTCCCCATACGAGGGCTGTACAGATAGGCCCTTCCTGCAGAGTTGCTCTTTCTTCTCTTTACTCTCACCTCTCTTCTGGAGTGACTTCCTCAGGAAAAGGGAGGCTTATTGAAGGAGGATACCCCAAACAGACCAAACACCCTGGCCTCACCCTGGGAAGGGGCCGCAGTGGCCGCTCTTCTGCCTCTCTGCTTCTCGTGGATGAATCTGCTCCTTTTGTCAGACACTCGGGGTCTGCCTGTGTTCAAACAGTGAGAGCAACATTTCACTGCCTGCTCTTCCAGCCAGGCAGGCCTCACTGGTCCAATTTGGCTGAGTAGCCATTGGAGGACAGCCCTCTTCGGAGACCTAAGATGGACCATGGGCTAGAGGTGGGTGTGGGACATTCCTTTAAGAGGAGGCCTGGAGTGGAGAGTGGGTGGGACAAGTAAATCATGCCTAGTAATGGTCTTGTTGCTTTTCCCATTTTTCTCAACTTTTTGTAGAAAACTGGTGGCCTTTTATAGACATCAAGATGATAGAGAGTGCATCCTGTGTGCACGGTACCATGGTGCTTTGCATGTGTTAGAGGCATTTACTGTGTCCCCACTTGGGCTCAGAGAGAACCTCGTTACTTGGCTAGGGTGGGGAAATCTGGGAGGCTAACCCAGTGGGCATTCCCTGGGGGCTCTGCCCTCACTCTCTAGACATTCCCTTTGGGATTGCATTTGGAAAGGAGCAGCTTAGGTGAAAGATGGGAGCAAGCTAGGGAGGAGAAGGGGAATAGCATGCAGTAAAGCCAGAAAGGAGAGTAAGTAATACCAATATTTGAGGAATGAGAAGCCCAAAGAGGGAAGATGTAGTCAAAGTACTAAGGACATGAAAGGGACAAGAAAATGCAGTATGAACCAGGAAACTTCAGGCAATCATAGGAGTCCACAAATAATTCGCATAATAAAAGGAAAATCATGTTGGAATTTGTGGTGGTGGCTGTGTAGATTTGAAATAGTATCCTACAATCTGCCTTATTTCCAGGGAGAACCCGTGTAAAACATTTCTAGAAAAAACAGCACAAGGATCTATTAAAAAAAGAAAACATGTTTTTCTAAGACCTGAAGCCTTCTGTCCTTTGTCGCAGGGGGAAGCAGGAAGCCCCATGATGTGCCAGCTACAGCAGTTGGATCTGTGGATCCTGAGAGGAATCCTGACCCAAGGTGGAGATACATGCCCAGGCATCTTTATATACACCAGGGTGGAAGATTACAGCGACTGGATCATGTCCATGACTACCAGGAATGACCATCCCCTGTTCTCACTCCAACACTGGGACAATTTTATACCTCGTCCCTCTTTCGAAGAGCACGCTGCCGTGACACGGAGCACACATTCTGAAGTGAGCCACAGGAGCACACATTCTGAAGTGAGCCACACCAGACGGTCCCAAACCTCCTTCCAAGAACAAAGTAGTTCCACTATGACTTCACAGCTGACGAACAGCACTAGAGATGAGCTAGACTTTAGGGAAAAGGGTCTCCGGGAATCGGGCAGATCTTCGGAGGCGGCCCTTCAACCTATGTACTATGACTATTACGGTGGGGAGGCTGGGGAGGGGGGGTCTTTTGCAGGTCAGAACAGGTTACATCAGCCCCAAGAAATCATCTTGGTTTTCTTCGTGCTTGTTTTCTTTGGCAGTGGTGTCTAGTCTAAGGGGAGCTAATCCACCAAACTGAAGAGGAAGCTCAGGATGCCACGTGCCAGGCATTCGCCATGATGCTGGGGTGTCTGTTTTTGATAGTTGCACACCTGAGCTGCCACGGACGGCCCCACAGCACACGCTGGGCTGGCTCTCCCTCCTCTGTCCCACTCCCACATGCGGAAAGGTCACTTTCATTTGTGCTTGTGAACTAAACGTGGGCTAACAAGTGTCAAACCGTTAGCGTGCCCTGTGGTTCTTTCAGTGACAATGGTTCCAGGGGCCAGGCGGTGAAGACTCCCCGTGGGCAGATGTAGCCTGGGAGGTGATGGCCAGCCTGGCTGGGGAGTTGGGGACACCAGTGAGAGGACCCTGTGACTAGAAGAGAGGGGAGTGCTTTAATGGATCATTTCTTGGTCAGCCATCCGTGCTCCTGCCCCTAGCTATTTCCCAGGAGAGCCAATTGCTTGCAATTCCTCGTTGCTTGCCTTTATTTTATCCCAAGCCTTGCGGTAGCCTTTCAGGGACATCTGCAAAATGGCAAAAGGGGAGGGGAAGAAGGTCAGTTGGGGAAATCTGAGTGCCTATACCTAATGGGGCACTCATCCAGCCTTGCTGCAAATGTGGGCCACCTGTAGGGGGCAGCATTCTGCCCTGCAGCATGCCACCAAGGGGAAGTGGCCATCAGGAGATCCTTCTAGGGAGCCTGAGGAGTTGTAGATTCCGGCTGGAGTCTGGGGGGCCCAAGTTTGAATCCTAATTTTCTCCCTGCCACCAAGTGACCAGGGAAAAGGCAGGAGAAAGGAACAAGGGAAGTGGAGTGAGGTCCTAGACATGAAGACACCAAGCCCCCAGTTTTCCAAGCGGCCTGCCCTGGAAGCTATTTAAATGATGTCTTCCAAAGTGGCCTTGGTTTGCATCCTGGCTGTGGCAGTCTTGACACCAATACAGTGTCTTTACGTTGCCCATTTCTCTTCCACAGCTCACAGGGAGCCAGGGCACTTCCTGGGCACACAGGACCATATTCAAAGGCTGTGGGATTAGTTTAAGACAAAGGCCCACGGTAACTCTGTCAATGTATGGAACTGGGTTCTGAGTGATATTAAAAATCCATTGTTATCTCATTTTTAAAAAACTGGCTTCTCCATGTATAAAGTAGCAACCACCAAATTACCTATGGTGTGGAGGGATTCAGAAGCTTCTAGAATTCACTAAGAAAACAACTCCCTTGGAGCAGGTGGTGCATGCCTGTAATCCCAGTAACTCAGGGAACTGAGGCAAGAGGATTCAAGTTAGGGGCCAGCCTCAGTAACTTAGCAAGACCCTGTCTCAATACAAAAAATAAAAAGGGCTGGGGATGTAACTAGGAAGCAAGGAAGGGAGGGAGGGATGGAGGGAAGAAAAGAAAGAAAAGGAAAACAAGCAAATAAAAACACTTGATTGCGGGATGTGGTGGCGCATGCCTGTAATCCCAGCCGTTTGGGAGGCTGAGGCAGGAGGATCATGAGTTCAAAGCCAGCCTCAGCAACTTAGCAAGGCACTTGGCAACTCAGTGAGACCCTGTCTCTAAAATAAAATATAAAAAAGGGCTGAGGATGTGGCTCAGTGGTTGAGCACCACTGGGTTCAATCCTCGGTACCAAAAAAAAAAAAAAAAAAAAAAAAAAAACCCAAACACTTTATTACTACAGAGTGTCTCCCTGATACCTAAAAATACTGTGTCCCTAATGGTGAAAAAGGAACTGATTTTTTAAATCATCCTTCATTTTGGTTTAATAGTTGAAGCAACTGCTGAGATTTCTCACAGATGTAGCCCACCCAAACATCCATAGTCTTAGCCCCCAAAACAAAATCCTAAACAAAATGTCACAGGTATGAAAGACTGACAACCCCACGGAAATGTGGAGTCCCAGCCCACGGGGCTCTCAGGGGCTCACCTCTGCAATTTCCACTTTCCTTTCCCACATCTTGATGGTCTTCTCCATCTCCACATTGAGGATCTTCTCCCGGAGGTACACCATCACCTGTGGCGCCCGGAACTCGGCCAGTTGCTTCCGCAACTTCTTGTTGGCAGCCTCAGCTTTGGCCCTATCCTGGGTTGGAAAGGACCAATTACCCCAGGGAATCCTGGTGGCTTCTCCTCTGAGGACTTGCTGGCCCTGCCATCTCTCCCCACAGGCTCCATGTAATTCAAATGATAACGGTTCCATATTCAGTGGGCGGGGAAATCATGAAGTTCTGCTGAGTTTTTTTGTTTTGGGTTTTGTTTTGTTTTGTTTTTAACAGATTGGGATATCTTAATCCAGTTCAGAAATACTAATCTTCTTTCCCTTCATTTCCCCTTTTTTCTTTTCTTTCTCTCCTTTATTAAGGAATTCTTAATTTTGTGTGTATGTGAAAAAATGTGTATTGAAGTACACTTTATCAGTCTCAATTCACTTTCCTGTCTTCTTTTATTGTAAAATACATATAAAATTTGCCATTCAGCGGCATTACATAGACTCACACTGTTGTGTGACTTCTCCACTATCCATCTCCACAACTTTTCCGTCTTGTCAAACTGAGACTCTGCTCACTAAACACTAATTCACCATTTCCTCCTACCTTCACCCCTTGGTTACCACCAATCTTCCTGTCTCCATGATTCAGACTACTGTAGGTCCTCCCTCTAAATGGAATCATACAATATTTGTGCTTTTGTGACTGGTTCATTTCACTTAACATAATGTCTTTGAGATTCATCCACAGTATAGCATGTATCAGAACGTCCTTCCTTTTTTTTTTTTTTTTTTTTTTTTTTTGGTACTAGGGATTGAACTCAGGGCACTTGACCACTGAGCCACATCCCCAGCCCTATTTTGTATTTTATTTAGAGTCAGAGCCTCACTGAGTTCTTAGCACCTCACCATTTCTGGGGCTGGCTTTTAACTCACGATCCTCCTGCCTCAGCCTCCCAAGCAACTGGGATTATAGACATGTGCCACTGCACCCAGCATGTCCTTCCGTTTTAAGGCTGACTTTTTTTTTTTTTTGTACTGGGAATTGAGTCTAGGGGTGCTTTACTACTGAGCTCCTTCTCCAGTCCTTTTAGTTTTTTATTTCGAGGAAGGGTCTTGTTGTCAAGGATCTTGCTAGTTGCTGAGGTTGGCCTCAAACTTGTGAAAATCCTAATTCAGTCTCCCAAATCACTAGGACTACAGATGTGTACCACCCTGCCCAGCAGAGTTAGAGAAAGAAACCACTAAGAAGAGCCCTCTTGCCAGAACTATACTTCCAGCTTCTTGGAAGCTGAGGCAGGAAGATCCACAAGTTTGAAGCCAACTTGGGCAAATCAGTGAGAACCTAACTCAAAATAAAAATTTAAGAAGGGCTGGGGATATAGCTCAGTGGTTGAGTGCTTGCCTAGCGTGTGCAAGGCCCTGGGTTCAATCCTCAGCACCACAGTGTCACACACACATAAACAAAAAGAAAAATCCTCTTGAGGTTTGGGCAAGCTTCAAAGACTAGCAACACCTTGCCCCTGCAAGGGGCCCTGACTTTAATTGGATTAGGATGTGATCAATTGATGTCTTGGGGTGTTGTTGAAAGCAATAGAGAAATTGGGTAGCAATTAATAAAGATTAATAGCTAGGTTTGATGCCAATTGAGGCAGCCAGAAGTTTGGCAGAAAGATGAAAAACCAAAGAGAACTCAGCTGAAACAGAAATCAACTCTGTTGTCAGGGAGACTGTATCAAGACCAAGGCTGCACCCTCTGAGAACAACATCAGAGGACACTAATAGCAAGGGAAACAGCAAACTCCTGACCTAGTCTAACCAAGTCAGTAAATGATGACAAGCCAAGAAAGGAGGACAGGGATTACCCAAAGTCACCATATCATCTAAAATGTATGCTTTTAACAAAAATTATGAGATAGACAAAGAAATAGGGAAGTGCAACCCACACAGGGAAAGAAGCAGGCAACATAAACTGTTTTTGGGAAGTCCAGATGGTGGACTTAGCTGATGATCTTCAAAGCAGCTATTCAAAGAACCAAAGTAAATCATGTTTGAGGACTTAAAGGAATACATGTTGATAATGCCTCATCAAGTAGAGAATATCAATTAAAAGATTATTTAAAGAGAACCAAATGGAAAATTGGTTTTTAATATAATTGAAATTTTAATATTTATTAATATAATTGAAAGTAGAATTTCACCACAAGGGAATCAACAGTAAAATATAAGCCATAAGAAAAAAAGAATTTGGGGCTGGGGTTGTGGCTTGGTGGTAGAGTGCTTGCCTTGCATGCATGAGGCACTGGGTTCAATTTCCAGCACCACATAAAAAACTAAATAAAATAAAGGTATTATGTCCATTTACAACTAAAAAATTATTTTTAAAAAATCAGTAATCTTGAAAGTAGATTGATAGAGATTATGCAATATGAAAATCAGGGATAAAAAAGAACAAATTAACTGAATGTCAAAAAATGTGGATGTACATGCAATGAGAGTGACAGAACAAGAGAAGGAGAAAGGAACAGAAAAAAATATATATATTCACTTGATGGCTGAAATCTTCCCAGATTTGATTTTAAAATTATACACCCAAAGAACACCTCCAAGTATGGTAAACACAAAGAAATCCACACAAGGCAAAGAGATTGTTCAAAACAACAAGAGAAAACAATTCACCCTGTATAAGATGAAAGAAAGCCTAAGGAGATTAACAGCGGACTTTCATGTGAGATAATGGAGACTAGACGGCAATGGGATGAAACGTGCTGAAAGGAGAAAGAAAAAAATGACTCTTACCACAAGTCTTATATCCAGCAAAAACGGTTTTTCAATAATAAAAGCAAACAACTGAGCACACAAAGATCTTGATTTCTGATGCCATTCTTGAAAGGACTCAGGACTTCTTTGTGGAGGGGTGGTTGATTTGGGGGCTGGAGCAGGAATCCCAAGATGAACCTAGAGACTCTTGTAGTGCCAGGAAGATGGCACTTCATATCTCTTCATATGTTTTTTAAATGAAGAAGTAATTAAAACATTCCCAAATAAGCAAAAACCCAGAGAATTCATTAATAGCAGACATGCCTTATGAGAAATGGTAAAGGAAGTTCTTCAGGCTGAAAATAAGTAACACTAGATGGTAGTGATTCAGAACTCACATGTTTTTAAAAAATAAAGTTTTAAAAAATGTAGGTAATTATAAAATATAATATTATTGCATATTTCTTCTCTTAACTGATTTGAATAGCAAGTGAATAGAATAATACATGTGTATTAAAGAGGGTCTATAACATAAAAATGTAACGTATTTGATGGTAACAGCATAAAGAAGGCAGGTTGAAACAAAACTGTAATTGAATAAGAAAGTTACAGCAGATGGTAATTCAGATCCACAGGAAGAAATGGAGAAAAATACAAGAGGACCAAAAAAAGCTATTATAACAAAATCTGTGAACAAACTTTATCTTCTTTCTTTTTTTTTTCAGTTTTGAACCCTTTCCTTACACCGTTTAAAAAATTAACTCCAAATGGATCATAAACCTAAATATAAGAACTAAAAGTATAAAACTCTTGAAGAAAGTGTAGAGGCAAATCTCTATGACATAGCATTAGGCAAAGGATTCTTAGATATGACACCAAAGAACAAGTGTAAAAGAAAAAAAATGGACTTCACCAAAATTAAAACTTTTGTGTGTTGTAAATGATAATACCATTAAAAAAGAATGGGAGAAAATATTTGCAAATCATATATCTGATAAGAGGCTGAGTCCAGAATAGATAAGAGTCTCATAACTCAAGGATAAAAAATAAATAACCCAATTAAAAACTGAGCAAAGGACATGAGTATATATTTCTCCAAAAAAAGGGATAGACATGTGACCAAAGATGCTCCTCATTAGAGAAATTCAAGTAAAATCACATTGAGATACTATTACACACCAATGGCAATGACCAATAAATTTTTTTTAAAATGACAAGTGTTGATGAAAATGTACAGAAATTGGAAGACTCACACATTGCTGATAGGACTATAAAATGGTGTAACCACTTTGCAAAACAATTTGGCAGTTTCCCTAAATGTTAAACATAGAGTTACCACATATAACTCATGGTCTCCTTTGAGGTATATGTCCAAGAGAAAAGAAGACACATAGTCACATAAAAACCTGTTCAAGATCCAGCATTATTCATCTTTGCTAAAAAGTAGAAACCCAAATATCCATCAACTGATGAATGGAAAAATAAAATGTGGTCTATCCACACAACAGAATATCATTTATCCATAAAAAGAAACAAAGTATTAGTGCATGCTACAAGGTGAACTTTGAAAATATTATTCCATGTTAAAAAATCCAGACATGAAAGACCACATATTTTATGACCCCTTTTTTATGAAATGTCCAGAACAGGAAAATCTGAAGGATAGGAAGTAGATTAGTAGTTTTCTGGCTGGAGAGTGAAAATGAGGTAATGTAGGGAGGAGAGGACTTATAATAGATGCAGGGCTTCTTCTTGGGGTGATGAAAACATCATTGCTGATAGTTAACATAATTCCTGAATACACCATAAACCTTTGAACTATATACTTAAATGGGTGAGATGGGTGAATGATATGGTATGTGGTTTATATCTCAATAAAACTGGTTTCAAAAAGTTAACAAACAGAATCCCGGGCATTTAAATACACTAAGTAGTGAATGGTAGGCTTTTAAAAGTCAATTTTAAGTTTCACTTGTTATCTAATCACTATCAACCCCGGGAGAAAACAAGTAAGTGGCACAAAAATCCTTCACGGAGTGAGAACACTGGCTTCTGCTTCAGCTTTGTCACCTGTCACACTGTATTGAGGCTGGGACTTTTGCAGAGAGGGTTGATTCTCCATTGAGGCTACTATTAAGGTTTGGATCTAGAATGTCCCTCACAAGTTTGTGTGTTGAAAAGGTCCCTGATGCAGTAAGGTTCAGAGGTGAGGATATTAGGCAACGATTGGATCATGAGGGCTCTGACCTCATCAGTGGGTTAATCAAATGGATTAATCCATTGATACGTGGGTGAACCAATGGGAGGTAGGACCTCGGTGAAGTAGGATACAGGGGGTGTGCCCTGGAAGGATTTATCTCATCCCTAATCTCTTCCTCTCTCTCTCTCTCTCTCTCTCTCTCTCTCCTTCCTGGCTGCCATGAACTGACAGCCCTACTCCACCAGCCCTTCCACCATGATGTTTCTGCCTTGGAGCCAGCTGACCATGGACGGAATCCATTGTAACCATGAGCCAAAAGAAATATTTCCTTCTCTAAGTTGTTCCCGTCAGTATTTTGGTCACAATGACAACCTGACTGATGTAAATATGATGTGGATGGCATGACAAAACTGAGTCACAAGTAACCCTGTGGGCCACTGGGGGCAGGTTTGGGGCCACACTGATGGGCACACTTCAGACCTACTCAAGACAACAACACTAATTGTACTAATGGCTTTCGAGTTGACAAAGCATCATTATGTGTGGTCTCACCTGATTGCCACAACAAGAGCTGTGACCTCTATGTTACATTTTGAAAACCGGCCTGTCTCATTTGAAGTCTTATCCATATGGGAGAGAGATATATACAGCTCAGTGTTAGAGTGCTTGCCTAGCATATATGAGGCCCTGGATTAGATCCCCAGCAGTACCAGAAATTAAAAAAATAATTAAGTAAAGGTTTATTCAAGACCAGAAGCTGGCAGCATGAAACCCAAGGCCAGGCCATTTAACTGGTGTCCAGTGCTCTTTTTCTCTCATCCTTCCCAAAAGCTCTCTTCCTATGTGTAGCTGAGTCACATCTTGTGTGCATTAAAGTTACAAAAATTCAGCTCCATGTGCTCAGAAAATAATGCAAGAGATAACTTGCAGGCCAGATATGTAGGGAGGTCAGCTGATCCCTCTCACCTTTCCACACAGTGACCACAGGTTCTGGAGTGAGCCTGGGGCTGAGGTCATAGGTCTGCCATCCTTCACAGATAGGCAGTGCACCAAGGAACCAAGGTCAGTGCCACCGCTGCACCAAGAAATAGTTATTTTTAAAAGAGCATTTTCTCTCTCTCTCTCTTATTCAAAACATCATATGTTGTCAGGTGTACTTTTATCATATCAGTTATATGACCACGTTGTATACATTTTCTATATGCTCGCAGGACAAAACTTTGAATATCATATTTTACGGATGTGTTATGTGGACTCTGTGAGATTTTTAATTCACCCTGGACCCTCACTCCACAGTAAATGTAACACTCCTGGGCTGTAAGTCCACCTTCTGCTTTGATGGCTCAGAGCTCTTTTGATTTTTCTGGTCTAGGCTTCCCCAGATACGTAACCAAGCACCTTGGATTTGGGTGGACATTCACACAAATCCTCGCAGACAAGAGACAAACGCCAGAAACGTCTCGCCCTCTCCTACCTCCTCTACTTGTATGGTTTCTTTATCAATTTTTTCAAGAAGCTCTTTTCTCAGCAAGATCTCCTTGCCCAGACAGATGAACATTTCCACCGCTCGGTGAAGCTTGCTCTGAAACACAACAACACAGGGAGTCTTGAGCTGAGAGGCCTCTCAAAACGGCGGGAGGGTAGACAGCAGAAAAACAGGACCGTCCAGGAACTCGGGCTTGCCCTTCTCACGGGTGCCCAGGTTTTCAGAGACCTCGAGTCTGAGAACTGGCAGGGGAGGAGAGATGGACAGTGGTTGGAGACACCAGAATCCACTGTTTACTAAGGGACGCTTTGTACAAGTCCCAGACCCCTCTGAACTTGGTCCAGTCACCTTATATTTTGGCAAGGTTACAGGTTCCTGGTAGAGAGCTGGGCACACAGTGCCTGGCATACGGAGGACATTGGACAAATAGTTGTCATGACTATCTGGTGAGGATGGAGAGGGAGGGGTACTCCACAGGAAGTGGGTGCTACCATTATCTCCAGTTAAGTCACTGAAGCAATTTTCCCAAGATCACAGAGATGGGGAAGAAAGGATTTGAATCCAAGCAGTGTGATCCCATGGGCTCCATCTACCATGATGCTGGGGGGCGGAGGGATCCTGCAAAGCTCCCTCAAAGGTTCCCATTTCATCACTTGCTCTTCACCAGCTCCCTGAGGTCCCTGCTTCTCAGACTAGTACCCCTGTGGGTACTGTCCCCCAGGGGGAAGTCAACCAGAATAGGTGAGATATGCTTTGCCTGGCTGAGGAGTGGGTCAAGGGAAGGAGCCAGGACTTTCCAGGTGCTTCTCAACAAACCCACACCCACCCACCCTGTCCCAGACACTGTTTAGGGTAGCCAGCCAGGTCCTGCCTCTGGGAGGCCGGCTCAGAGATCTGGAGGCAGTCAAATAAATGCAACAAGAAACAGCAGACAGGACAGGGTCAGGGAAGGTTGTCTGGGGAAGGAATGCTGGAGAGACAGCTGAACTGGGGACAGCTGCAGAAAGAGGGAAGAGAGCAACAATCCAAGCTGAGGAAAGAGCCTGGGGAAGAGGTGCAAAAAGAACTGGGAGAGGAGAGGAGAGAGCAGCAGAGTCCCACAGTGGAGGCAGAGCGGGGCTGGGCAGGGGTGCTGCTCCGGGGCGTCAAAACTTAGGCAAAGCAGAGCCAGAGCCCCCTGCCGGGGGGACCTTAGGCTCTGGAAGTCATTCTCTTCCCCACTCCTCATCTCTCCAGCCTGCACTCCTTTAAGGCTCATTTCCTGCTCCGCCTCCTGCACTTGAATAGGAGACCAGACTCAGGGGGTCAGCTTGGGCTGGGGGAGGCAGGACAAGACTCCACTGCAGGCCAGCCATTCAGGGGGACAGAAAGAGAGCAGAGGGAAGACATGTACCAGCGACTTAGAGGGTTAGGACAGAGTGGACCTGCAAGGGCCAAGGCAAGGCCAGGGCTGGCTCTGGTGGGGCAGGGTCTTCACAAAGTGTGGCAAGAGCTGGCGTCCAAGGCTCTGTTCAGATGCTGGTCACTTGAGGAGGCTGCCGCTGGAAAGGCTTCCAGAGCTTTCTATTGTGGTGTGGCCAATTACCATAGACTCGGAGGTTTAAAGCAACAGCTATCTGTTATCTCTCAGTTTATATGGGTCAGAAGTCTGGGCACAGGGTGGCTGCATTCTCTACCCATGATCCCCACCAGATTGAAATCAAAGAGTGGCCAGGACTGTGATTCTCGTCTGGGGCTCAGGTTCTCTTCCAAGTTTACTCATTGTTGGAATAATGCACTTCCTTGAAGTTGGAGCACTGAGGTCCCCATTTTCTTTCTGGCTGCCAGCAGGAGGTCACTCTCAGCTCCTAGAGGCCTTGCTAAGTGCCCTTCCACATGGCCTCTCTATCTTCAAGCAGTAATGGAGAGAGTCTGGCCTAGGAAATTCCTCTGTGCTTCACGTATCTGACTCCTTGGCAGAGGAACTCTGCTTTCAACAGGATCATGTGATTGATCAGCCCCGACTGGATAACCTCCCCATCTTCAGGTCAAATGTGCCATCTGACATAACCAATGTAACAGGCAGAACCTCATGACCGAAGCTGTCACATTCACAGCCTTGGCTGGAATGAGAAGAGTGAATGCACCTGGGGGCAGGGTCTGGGGGACATCTTAGCAGTCTACCTTCTTTAGGGCACCCAGTCACTAGCTCTGTCAGTCAAGAGTGACTTACTGCAGCCGAAAAGCCATTGGCTTGTGCTCTATCAGACACACCAGGCAGGTTCGAGGGCATAAAGTCACAGGAGAGTGATCATGATCTGATTCAGGATCACTCAGGAAAGTCACAGAAGAGACCTCATCTATCTTGTGCTGTCTAGGCACTAGACCCTTGGCATTGGATGTGCTTGGCAGAACGTAGGCCTTGGTACTTTTGCTAATAGAGGGAAGTTATTCTGTGTGTTTTTAACAAGGTCCACTTTGGGGTCTTTGATATTTATTTCAAAGTGGCCCCTCCTATTACCTGTCTTCCCCCCACACACACACAGCCAATACTGTCAAGTGAACTGCCTTCCCCGCCCCACGCTGCCCCCTGAATCTGTTCTACTCACGTGCAGGATGTGCAGCAGGAAATGAGTCTTAAAGAAGTGCAGCCTGAAGAGAGGAGGAGTGGGGAGGAGAATGACTTCCAGAGCTTAAAGTCCCCCCAGGCAGGGGGCTCTGGCTCTGCCAGTTTTGACCTCCTGGAGCAACACTCCTGCACGGCCCTGCTCGGCCTCCACTTTGACTGTGACCGTGCTGCTCTCTCATCTCCAGCAGTTCATTTGATAATATTGGCTAAGCCCTTTCTCTGCGGGGGGACACAGCACAGACTACGCAAAATTCCATCCTGGGTGGTAAGGCACAAAAAACTTACATCTGACAGGTGAGGCGTCTTGCCCTGATGAAGCATCTCCCCCTGCAATCCCAGGTGAGGTCTGACCGACATTCACAGCTGTTCTGCCTCCATTTCCCCAGGAGAGCTGAAGTGGGTCATGGAGGAAGTGGGTTGGCTTGACCCTTGAACTGCTCGTGTCTACCTTTGGACTCCTGTGGGGCAGCTCCCCCAAGTTCCGCCATCTGCTTGCCATCACATACAAGAGATCTATGGGCACAGTGGCCACTGAGCTTTGGACCAGAATGGCTCCTGTTGGGCCCCCGGTGGCCTGTGCGGCTGCTGCTCCTCTGGTGTTGCCACTGTCTGCACTGTGAGCTTAGATTCGACTTTACAGAGCTCAGGGCCTGCACCCTGGGCAGATTCGTTTTATAAAGCAGTAGCTCTACTTCCCAAATCCCAAGACCAGACAGGTCCTGTGCTGGTTAAGTGATTCCACAGGATAAGATCCAGGTCCAATGTGACCTAACCACCTGTTAGCCAAGGTGGTCCGCAGCAAAGGCCTGGGAGGCCCAGGGACTGGCCTCATCTTGAAAGAACAGTGATCAGATACCAAGTGTGATGAGATAACCTAAAAGTTGGACGTTCGTGACACATGAACTTCAAAAGGCCGCCACAATGTTTTCTACATACTGTAACCCAGGAGAAGGCAGCTGGGGGGACACACACTGAGCTGGGCATCCTGGCTCTGCCACTAACTTGTGGCTTGAATCTGGCTAATACTCTGCATCTCGGAGACTCCGTGTTTTCCATTGTGAAAGAAAAATGTTGGACAAGCATCAGCCTGATCTAAACATATTCAAATTTACATTTTTAAATGACACTGTGTGGGCCAAATGAAGGCCACCTGTAAGCTACCTATGTAGGCTCACAGCCACCGCTGCCACCTGGGCACTAGGCCAGGAGTCAGCAAACTTTTTCTATAAAGGACCAGATAGTGAATGTTTTAGACTTCGTAGGCCCAGAGGCAAAACAACCATAACTATTACATATTCACTTATATTAATAAGAGAAAAAACCCAAATCCTACAAATGTTTTATTGATGATCATATGTTTTATTGATAAAATTATAATTGAATATGATATATTGGAATACGGGTCTACTAGGGAATAGAATGGAATTTCAAGAGAAGAAGTAATTTTGCCTAACCGGGTTTAATAGTTGTATTCTCTATCATCCAGTCAGTTGCAGATGTTCTATAAAAGCTACTCTTAGCTCACAGGACACTGGATGGAAATACATTGGCCCAGTTTGCTGACCACTACGTTAGGTGGTTGCTAGAAGGTAACCAGATGGCCTGGTCTACTGGGGACAGGTCCTATTCATGCCCAGAATCCCTGCTTAATTATTAATAGTGCCTTTTCTCTCCCAAAAGCATTGCATTTGGATGATAAATAATTTAGTAGTTTTCTGATTTTATAGCTAAGACTCTTTTCCTTTGCAGGGTTAGAAGCAGGGAAGTACTTACATTAAACAGGGCCCTAAATGCGGTGGTGTGTAAAGCTTTGTGTGTAAAATTTATCCCTATTTCACTTAGGGTAGGACTAGAACATTGGTTTATTTTTTAAAAAAATAAAATCTCACTGGATATAGTACTGTACGCCTATAATCTCAGAGGCTCGGGAGGCTGAAGCAGGAGGATTGCAAGTTCAAAGCCAGCCTTAGCAACTCAGAGACCCTGAGCAACTTAGTGAGACCCTGTCCAAAATTATATATATATAAAAGGCCTGGGGATGTGGTTCAGTGGTTAAGCAACCCTGGGTTCCATTCCTGGTACCCAAACAAAACAAAAGAAAACCCTCCCCACATGGTTCTCATGTGCAGCCAGGGTTGTGGGACCATTTGGATGCTGAAGTGTTGGGTTTGAAACCTAGTCCTCATCCGGGGGCTGGAAATCTGGAAGCAGTAGGCCTGGTGGGGGTGCCCAGCACTGGGGTGGGCCTTACTTTGTATGCGTTGAGGATCTGCAGGGTATTTCCGGATGACAGTTTCAACTGGATCAGTTCTTGATTCCGTGCTTCAATCGTCTCTAAAAACTGAGCATTCTCAATCTTCAACTGCTGAAAATCAACGTCATGGAGCGCCTCGCCCACCTCTTCCTTCTACGGCTCAGAAAGAAGAAAAGACGTTATGTTCAGGTGTGACTTCACACCTGCAACTTGGTGAGACTTTGGAGGTCAGTTATCACTTAGTCATTCAATGAACATGTCCTGGACATCTGCTCGGTACCAGGCGTGGTGCTAGGAGCTGGGGATAGATTAGAGTAAATGCAGTGCTTCTTGGCCTTGAGGAATACTATGAGGGTCTACGGCCGCAGGTGCTAACTCAAGAGTAGTGTGGGTGGGGGGCAGGAGGTGGACAGGGGCAGAATGCACCCAGAGCCCCTCAGCCAGGCCAGGGCAGGCTTCCCAGAAGAGATAGTACCCAAACAAAGATGTGAAGGAAAATTAGGAATCGGGCCATTAAAAGTCATTTTAAAATCTGGAAACCCCAGAAAAAGCAGCCTCTAAATTCCCCTCCTTTGATCCTAGGGCATTACTGTAGAGCAGGTGTGTCTGCATGGCCTCTCTGATTGGCCCCACCAGGCTTCTGCCATCTTATGTTTGTGGTGGCAATAGCCCAACTCAGGGGCTGCTGTTCCCCACAGTGCTCTGTTCTGGCTGTGTGAGTTCCAGGACTGCTTCTTCCCCTTCCCCCCAAATATGACCCATCCTCCTTCTCCAACGCTCCAACCTGTTCTTTATACCTGGGAGTCAGCCTCTCTCCTGAGCCTCGGGAAGCTTTAGCTCTGGGTCTTTGCTACTGTGGTGGCCTCTGTACAGCACTGTGCCTCCTTCCCTTCTCTCAACGACACATTAGTCTGAGCTCAACAGTGCAGGGTCCAATCTGTGTCATTTCTGTGCAGAAATGGTGTGTGGGTGGAGGTCATCCTTCTCCCCAAGTCAACCTTAAAGTCCCTGTTTCAAAATGGCTAAATCTGCATGGACTCCAAGAACAAGAACTCACGCTCTGCAGGCAGCTCCACTGGGGCAACAATCCTTCTTACACTGACTCGAAGCTCTTTTCCTGACACTTCCAGCCCAGGCCCAGCTCGGGCCTCAGGGCCCTGCCAGTTGGTATGTTCACCCTCCATAAGTCCTCTGAGACAGTGGTCATGGCCATCCTGGGCCTGTCATCCCAGATCTTCCCACATGTTTTCTACTCCCCTCGCCAACATCTTCACTCTACATGAACTCTAGTCTGCTATTCTTCCCAGGGTGGAGCCCACGGCGGATGTAAAACTCCAGGTCAGGGCTACTCAGAACAGCACAGGGCAAGGCCAGCCCTTTCCTGGTCCGGGCGCCATGTTCCTATGGGGGCAGCTGGGCCACAGCATTCCAGCCAAGCTGACTATCAGGTCCCTAGGGCGTAGCCAGCAGGTACTGGTACAGGTATTTCAGGGGATCAAAGTGCAGGAACTCACATTTGTCCTTAGTCATGTCATTACAGTTATTCCAGCTTGTCGAGATCTTCCAGGATTGTCGGGGCCGCCAGGAACAGGAGCTGAGCATGGAGGAGTGAGCTCGTACCCTTAGCCTTGAGCGATGAAGGTGCGAGACTGGCTTCTGCTCGCAGTGCGAAAGCAAGTGGGCCTCACCTTCACTCAGCAAGGAATTACAGCTCTGGGAGTGGGTGTCACCCTATGGGGCTGGGCTACCCCCCTGAAACCCAATCCCTTGCCTCATTTGGGTGTCTTCCCCTCAATAAATAGGGTTTCAGACCGAGGAGTAGGATCAGCTAGGGTCAAAAGGTGGTTCCATTCCCAGTTTTTCAAGGAATCTCCATGTTGCTTTTCATATTGGCTGCACCATTTTGCAGTCCCACCAGCACTGTATGAGTGTGCCTTTTCCCCACATCCTCGCCAACACTTGTTGTTGTTTGTATTCTTAATAGCTGCCATTCTGACTGGAGTGAGATAAAGTCTTAGAGTAGTTTTGATTTACATATCTCTAATTGCTAGAGATTTAAAAACAGCATACACAGCCACATCAGTGTTTATTGTAGCACAATTCACAATAACTAAACTGTGGAACCAACCTTGATGCCCTTCAGTAATGAATGGGTAAAGAAAATGTGGTAAATATACACAATGTGGTAAATATACACAATTCTCAGCATTAAAAGAGAATAAAATCTGCAGGTAAATGGATGGAGTTGGAGAATATAGTGCTAAGTGAAGTTAGCCAATTCCCCAAAACCAAATGCCAAATTTTTTCTGTGACATAAGGAGGCTGATTCATAGTGGAATTGGGAGGGGGAGCATGGGAGGAATAGACAACCTCTAGATAGGGCATGGTGGGGGGAAGAAAGGGTCAAGGGAGTAAAAGAAAATGGTGGAATGAGATGGACATCATTACCCTAAGTACATATATGAAGACACGAATGGTGTGAATATACTTTGTATACAACCAGAGATATGAAAAGCTGTGCTCTATATGTGTAATATGAATTGTAGTGTATTCCGCTATCATATATAACAAATTAGAATAAAAATTTTAAAATAAGTAAATAAATAGGGTTTCGGCATGCTGTCTCTCTTTTGCCAGCCTCCCTTGCCTTCTCTGTGGGAGCTGGGGCCGAGGAGCCATCACTGAACCCCAAGAAAAAGGTACTTTCTGTGTCTGTGTGATTATTCAGCCCAATTCACCAGGAGTGACCTTGACTACAGCATGGTGGATCCTGAGACAATCAAGTAAGTTAGTTCTCCTGCTCAGTTTTGTGTCACCATCCACGGCCACCTCTGATGCATATGCCCACATTTGGCACATCAATACTCATATTTGACTTAGTGATAAAAGTCAAGGAGGAGGGTGCCACACGTCATGCCCCGAGGCCCTGAGCCATGTCTGTCTTACGGCCCTTAGGGTCAGCTGCACAAAGATTCACCAAAGCACAGTATGGTTGTGCTGCATCAGCCATATTCCCCAAAGGGGCCAATGAATATGTCACCAGGGTCTTTTAAATCCAATCCAAGTCCATCTACCTCCACGTGCCTGCATAGTAACTGCTGGTTTCCTAAGGCTGCTAAAATGACTTGCCACAAACCAGTGGCTTAAAATTAGGCGAAGTTATCATTTTGCAGTTCTGGAGGTCGGAAGTCTGAAAAGGGTTTGGGACTTAAATCAGGATGTTAGCAGGGCTGCTTTCCTTCTGGAGGCTCCGGGAGAGAACCTTTCCTTGGAATTTCTAGCTTCTGGAGGCGGTCCACATATCCTGGCTCAGGGCCCCTTCCTCTCTCATGATCACATCACTCTGATCTCTGCTTCCATTACCATCATCTCTCATCTTCCTGCCTCCCTCTGATAAGGAGGGAGATTATATTAGGGCCCAATCAGTAATCTAGGATCCTCTCCCATGTCAAGATCCTTAAATTTCTCATACCATGGAAGGCAATGCATTAATAGATTCCAGGGATGAAGACAGGGACATCTTGGTGTGGGCGATATCATTCAGTCAACGAAATAAACAAATAAATAGATAAGTAGATAAATAAATAAAGGAAGAACAAGCCACATACCTGCCTCAATTGTAAAAGAAGTTTTTTCCTCTGAACTTTGAGAGAAATATTCTTCAAACGTAATTTATCCCTCAAATTATCCTAACAAACAAACACAAAGCATAAGTTAATGAATTTCTTTTCTGTTGTTTTGACAAGTAGACCTAGGGGTGCAAACCAAACCTGAACCCTAACGTTTAGTGGTTTATTTTCAGATCTCTCTATTTCTGCCCAAGAAAGCCATGTGATGGCATTTCACTTACGATCAAGATGCAGAGAAAACTGGGTCTGCCCCATGTGAATTTTACAATGCTTTTAAATTCAAGACTACTTGGATGTGGTATAGGGGACTTTCCTGACAAAATGATCTCATGATTCATGTTGGTCGTATATTCTTCTGATAGCTATTACTCATAGCATGTTAGAGTTACCAAGCTGATCTAACTGTCCCCAGGGCCCAAATCTTGCCATGCTATAAAATCTCCAGAAATGAACACATTATGTGCTCCCACATTCTCTTTCCATTCCCATGCCAGCCTGGGGTCCATTTCCTAATAGTAAGGACACCCAAAGAGCTTGAGATTGACCTGTCCCACTCCATGTAGTCACCTGACTAGCCCAGCCCCACACCGCTTCAAGAAAATACATTAGATCTTGAAACAAATAGGAACAACAGAAAAGAGGAAGTTGGCTGGGTATGGTGATGCACACCTGTAATCCCAGTGGTTTGGGAGGCTGAAGCTGGAGAATCACAGGTTTGAGGCTAGCCTCAGCAACTTAGCGAGACCCTGTCTCAAAATAAAAAATAAAAAGGGCTGGGGATGTGGCTCAGTGGGTTCAATCTCTGGTATAAAAAAGAAAAAAAAAGTCAGTCTGATATTCTGCCAATATTCATCCTGCCTTACTGGCTTTAGCCTAGATAAAAATGCATTCTAAAACACACCACACCACACACACACACACACACTCTCTCTCTCTCTCTCTCTCTCTCTCTCTCTCTCTCTCTCTCTCTTCATGGGATGTGAAAACCATGCATATGTGGGCAACATATACAAAGTTAGGCAGCCCCACAGGCATAATTTGTGTCATTCTATGAATCCATTCTCCCTTTGGAAGCTCTAACCCCAGCCAACTCACCCGCCGGTGGTTCATGTCCTCGATGTACTTCAACACTTTCTCAGTGGCCAAAATACTCCCTTTCTTCTTGGATATGGTTCTTAGAATATCTTTTTCAAAGTCATGCACTGCTCTCTGGACTTCAGTCCACCGAATATCAGCTTCCTCGATGATAGCCTGGGCAAGGCAGCACAAGAGAGGAGAGTTTCCAAAGCTTCTCAAAGATAAATCCTCTGAGGATACCCAAGTCTTTGTCCCCAGGCCACATGCCTCTTAGTTTTAGAGCTCTCCTAAGGTATAAACCTGACTATATAAGTATTAATATTAAAAAGCTTGCTTTGGAAAAGTGATAGTATCCATAAAAAGTGAGCAATCAAAAATGAGGTCTCAGATATAAGTATGTATTTCCATATCTGAAATATTATGCAACCATTAAAAATTATGTCATGTGGAAAATATCTGAGAGGATACACAGCAAAACCAGAACCCAGTTAAATCTAAACAGATGAAGTAGTGAAATAATGAAGCATTCTTATTATACACTTATGTAACTTGAAAAAAAAGATGTTACCAGTGATGGGAAGTAATATGCCATATACATATAATATGTCAGAATATGCTCTACTGTCATGTGTACCTAAAAAAAATAAAAAAGTTTTAAAAGATGTTATCAATGAATCTATATCTATATATAGATATGCATTAGAGAGCCCCCGCTTATCTACATTTTCATTTTCTACAACCTAACCATCTGAAAGCATTAAATGGAAAATTTCTGAAATAAGTAATTCATAAGTTGCAAATTGTGCACCATCCTGAATAGCATGATGAAATCTCATGCTGCCCCTCTCTGTCCTGACTGGGACATGCATATCCCTTTGTCCAGTGTACCTTTCTATAATATGCTACTTGGCCATCAGTCACTTAGGAGCCACCTCAGATCAGCTGTGGTGGCACTGCAGGGCTTGCATTCAAGTGATCCTTATTTTATTTAATTAGGGCCCCAAAGAGCAAGAGTAATGATGCTGGGACAATTTTATTACTGTTTATTGTTATAATTGTTCTGTTTTATTATTAGTTACTGTTAATCTCTTACTGTGCCTAATTTATGAATTAAACTATATCATAAGATGTATACAGAGGAAAAAACATGGTACATATAGGGCTTGATACTATCCAAGGCAGCAGAAATTCACTGGATGTCTTGGAACACATCCTCTGAAGATAAAGGGGAACTATGGAATATTGATGTGGAAAGATATTGTTAAAAAAAAGATACAATTCACAAAACAATGATCCTTTTAAAAAAAGAAATTCATATATGCATAGGAAATGATCTAAACTCCAGAAGTAGATAAATTCAGTGGTCAACCATAATGGCTTCTGGTTGGAGGTACCATTGTGAATGTTTTCAATTTAAAATGCTGTATAACAAATATGGATTGCCTTGGAATAAACACACACATAATTTTTAAAATTATTATTATTTTTAGTTGTTGATAAACCTTTATTTTATTTATTTATACGTGGTGCTGAGAATCGAACCCAGTGCCTCACACTAGGTAAGCACTCTACCACCACTGGCTACAACCCTGGGCCCCCACACACATAATTTTAAAGCATAAAATGAGAAAGTATCTATGGTCTCACTGCAAATCATTCCAGTTCAGGACTCTCCCCATGGCACTATTGCAAATTTTTAAGGGCATGTATGGTTATTGTGGTTACATTTTTAAAAAATCCATATCCTAGTGACATATCTAAAATATTTAGAGATAAATGGTATGTCTAGGATTCTCTGCATAACAGCCCAGTGGGGTGAGGGGGAAACAGTTGGGACATTGATGATCCAAGAGTGGCCATATGTTGGCATTTGCTGCATCTGAGTGTTGAGTCCATAGGGATTTGTGGTGTTAATTCTCTACATTTGAGTACATTTGAAATTTTCCATTTAAAATGCTTTAGATTTTGTTGTTGCCTCAAGCAAGTGGTAAGTTCTTTAAAGACCTGCTCTCAATCTGTCTTATCCTACTTCTGTTTCTTTCAAAGCATCAATAATAACACAGACACACCACAGGAACTTCTTGACCAGGTGGAAATGGGAGTCCAAATAGGTTAATGAGACTGAGAGGAGGGTCACCTCGTGGTACTGCAGGTCCCGCTCAGCATTTGCCCTCATGTGCCTCAACTCGTCCTTCATGTCTTCCAGCTCCTTTTGCACAAGGTCAAGTTTTTGTTCAACACTGAGGCTTATCATACGGTCACCTGCCCGGGGTTTGGATTTACGCCTGCTCCGTAACTGCAACCCAACAAAACCAAAGCCACTGTCAAAGAGGTGGGCATCAACATGATTCTTCAGAACTGCTAGAACTTATCCCAAAGGAGAGCCAGGGGAAACAAACTCATGGTGAAAGGATTCTGGATATTTGGCCAGAGGTGGCATTTATTTCACAAGTCAGCCTAAGATCCTATGCTAGTTTCCTTGAAGACCCATGTTTGACAATGAATTAAAAATTAGTAACTGAAAACTTCTTGCAGGTGAAAGACTGTGAATCACTGTAGACTAGAATTTAAATCAAGATCAGGAGAAGGCTGGAACTCAGCGCTTCCTAAACTGAACACAAAGAGAAACTGCATCCAGGGGCACAGTGTTCAGCAAAACAGACAAATAAATCAAAGTCTTGGATTTCCTAGACATTTAAGGCAAAGGTCACAAGTAAGTGATCCAGGTAATCTTGGGCCTCAAAGTAACTTTATTTGATTTTCAAAGGATTAAACCTACAGATAGGCCCTCTGAGACAAGGGCTACCAGCAGGTCTTCTACGGCTGAATCCTCCAATGTAAGGGATTTCTTTAAAATAAAATAAGATGTTCTGGGAGAGTTAATTCACCACTAATTGAACCTGACTCCCTTCGCATTGATTTGAAATAGAAACTCTGGCACACCACAGGTAGAAACACAAATACCACCTGCATATAAGGGGACAGATAGGATAAAGTACAGTTCAGATCTCTATTAGGTACCTGTGCAAATTCTGCTGCTGTTATTTTAACATCTGAAATTCGCAGAGGTCGGTATTCCCTAGACTCCAGTTTACAGCAATATTTCTCAAACATCTCTGTCTCCGTTTTGAGAGCAGAGTTTCCATAGCTGCAAGACAGTGGGTTACTGAAGTTAAGTTCTAATCGGAGTTTAAACGCCAAATAACCAATAACATTTATTGGCCACGTGTGCAAGACATGCCGCCGCTTGGTATCTTATTTCTCTCACCTATAAAAAGGAAATAAGAATTGCATCTCCCTGTTAGTGTCGCAACAAGGAATGCAAAGATTTTAAGACAGTTGCTGGCCACATTCAAGTGCTGTTTAAGGCTCAGATATCTTTATTATTATGTTTAATGAGCCCCAAAAGTCGCAACACTGGTATTATATTGAAAATTGTTGTACTGGTTTTATCTTCAAGTGTCATCTAACTCATTTGTGAAATTCCTTCAGAATCACTATTTTTTTTTGAAACTACACATATTCACCAACTCCAGGTGTTTCCTTTGGTTTATATTTCTCAACTCTTTTATTTCTAGCACCCAATAGATGAAAGAATCTGCTGGAAGTTTATCATAAATTGTGAAAAACTTTGAACAATATCTTTTTAAACAACTAGAGATGACAAATTTACTTTAGCTTCGTGTGCATAATGCATATATATTTTATATATGCATGAGTGAGAATGGCTTTGATGTTTTCATATGTTACTGAGATAATTCCTGTTAGTCTGAATTTTAAGATTAGTGGAGAAGGTTGACTAGAAAACACAAAATACCAAAATGTCTAGCTTTCTCAGCATATATCACATTCCCAGTATAGCCTGTGGAATTGTCCCTGAATCTGAATCCCAGCATGAGTACTCTCAAGCTGTGTGAATTTAGGAAAGTGCCTTAAATTTGTGTGCCTCCTAGGATTGCTGTGTCATTATATAAGGTCATATATGCAAAATACACAGCACATAATAACACTCAAAAATTGTTGCTCTTGGTAATAAGGCCTCAATTCTGGCCTAAACTATTTATAGATGCATAGAAATAACATCTGTTCAACTTCCAGAGTCAGGATATTCTGTGCAAAATCAGTAAGTTGTGCGATGTACCTTAACTACGTCATAGAATCATGATATTCCATTTACTTACTAGAGCAGATATAAAACAGACTGCTACAAACCTACTGGGCCTGTCGTTCTTTTCAGTCTACCTCCATACTTACTCTCTGGTTCAAGCCCAGGTTGCCTCACAGCAAAATCATTTGGACAGCTTCCTTCTGTCCTGCTTCCATATTGATTGTACCATAGAATCTTAGCATTGGAAAGCCTTTTCTGGTGCAGAACAGGGGAGCAGTTAGGCACACAATCTGGCACTAAGCAGACACCAGGCGAAACTCCAACGTCACCAATGACCCTCTGGGCTCCCCCCCCCCCCAGGCCCTGCCCCTTCGCGCCTTCACCAGGTCCTGGCAACAGCTTGTCAGCTCAGTGGCAACGGAGACTCAGGACACCCACTTTGGGGGTCTTGGACTTCCCAGCGTTCAGTGTGGGCTTGGATGGTCTCCAGGCTGGAGCCAAGGTCCGAGGCCACTCGGCAGGGGATCCACCGTACCGAGAAGCGGCCAGCAACAGCCGACAAGGGGTACCTGAGCTCCTCCACCAGCCCGCACAGCTGGATAACAGGAAGCTCGCTGTCCTCTCCCGTCTGGGAATCGGTGTGGACGCTCTCAGAGTCCTCGTCAGTCATCGCTGTACCCAAGCGGCCCTTGCCAGTGCCGAGTGTGCCCAGGAGCGCCGGACGCCAGCCGCCACGCGTCACTCAGGCTGCTACTCAGTGGAGCGTTGCCTGGGCGACCGGACGCCGGCAGAGGGGCGGGGCTGCGGAAGGCCCCGCCCAGTGCTCCTCGGCCTGTCACCGCGCTGACCTGAGCCAAGTTCCGGGCCTTCTCAGCCACCTAAGCGCATTTAGTTTCTTTCTTTCTTTTTATTTTTTAACAATAGCTTTTAAATTGACAGTCATACTAGCAGCTACCCTTGCTCAGCACTTCCTATGTTTTTGGCCCTGTGTGAAAGCACAGTTTATGAAAATCCTTGCATCAACCCTGTGATATTATTTTATTCTGCCTATTCTTCAAAACAGGTTCTTGAGATCCAGGCAGTTAAAACATTTTGTCTGTCTTTCCCCACGAGGCCCATACCCTGCTCACCACCTGCTGTTTCATGCATGCTAGCTGCAGTTTCTCTTAGATATCAACATCTTCGTATAAATTCAAGAAACATGACTAAATAGGCACTAATCTCTGCTGAGTCCTGAGTACCCAGGGGGAATACGCGGAAAAGATTCTGGCCCTCGAAGGGTTTCTGGTTAATTGAGGAAAATGGCCCCTAAACAAGCCAATGCAGCCTGTTTGACTTGGTTGATCACTGTAGCAACATACTTAACACAATTGTCTACTTAGAAGTGGTTAAATGGCAATTTCATATTTTGTTATTTTAAACCACAATTTAAAAAAAAGTAAAGCAGTGAAACCAAATGTGAACTTCAGGATGTAGTATTTTGGTTGGGTATCTGCAAATTTTAATTAATATATGTAATATGTGACAAAAATTGAATATCTTTTTTTTTTTTGGGGGGGGGGGGGTACTAGGGATTGAACTCAGGGGCACTTGATCACTGAGCCATTCCCAGCCCCATTTTGTATTTTATTTAGAGACAGGGTCTCACTGAGTTGCTTAGTGTCTTGCTTTGACTGAGGCTGGCTTTGAACTTGTGATCCTCCTGCCTCAGCCTCCTGAGCCACTGGGATTACAGGCGTGCACCACTGCGCCCCTCTGAATAATATTTTTAAAACTGAAATTTGTTTTTTGTGTTGGTTTGGAAGGGCAGCCTGCTGACACCTTGGTTTTAGCTCCTTGAAATCCACTTTGGAATTCTGGCCTCTGGAACTATAAGGGAATAAATTTGTGTACTTTTAAGCCACTAAGTTTGTGGCAATAGGTTACAACAGTCACATGAAACTAATGGAACTTATAAATAAACAAAAGAGATAAAATAGAATTACATATTTAAAAAACATCCAATTCATCCAAAAGAAAACAAAAAAGGAAAGCGGAAATATGAAAGAACCAAGAAAAACACAAGCAACAAAGAAAAAAAATAGATGAATCGAACTCTTCAAAATTAAAAATCCTTGTGCTCCAAAGAACACTATTAAGAAACTGAAAGGGGGCTGGGATTGTGGCTCAGTGGTAGAGCGTTCTTCTAGCACGGGTGGGACCCGGGTTCAAATCTCAGCACCACATGAAAATAAAGGCATTGAGTATCCATCTACACCTAAAAAATAAATATTAAAAAGAAAAAAGAAACTGAAAGGAGAATCCATGGAGTGAGAGAAAAAATTTTCAAGTCATCTATCTGATGAGGGATTTGTATTTGGAATATATAAATGACCATTATTATGACTTAAAAAATAAAAACAAATTTAGCAAATTCCTAAATTATAATGGAAGTATAAAATGATACGACTTCTTTGGAGAGCAGTTTGGTAAATCCATATGACCCAACAATTCTACTCCTGGTATCTAGCCAAGAGTAATAGAAACATACATTCATGTATGAACTTTAACATGAATGTTCATAGCAGCATAATCCATAATTGAAGGATGGAAATAACTCAAATGCCCATCAAGTGATGAATAGACCAACAAAAGTGGTATGTCTATGCAATGGAATACTATTTTGCAATAAAAACATTATGCTAAGTGAAAGAAGCAAATTGCCGGAGACCATACATTATATGATTCCGTTTATAAGAATTACCCAAGATAAGAAAATACATGCAGGAAAAGTAGATCCATGATTACTTAGGGATGGGGCAGTAGAGATGAGGGTTGAGGAGTGGTTGCTAAGTCATGTAGAGTTTCTTTTGAGGTAAGAAAAAGCATTCTAAAATTAACTGTGGTGATGGTTGTACAACTTTTGAACATACTAAAAGCCATTGAATTGTATGGTTTGGGTGAATTTTAAAACATGTGAATTATATCTCAATAAAGCTGTTTTTTTTTAAAGAGAGAGAGAGAGAATTTTAATATTTATTTTTTAGTTTTCGGCGGACATACATCTTTGTTTGTATGTAGTGCTGAGGATCGAACTCGGGCCGCAGGCATGCCAGGCGAGTGTGCTACCACTTGAGCCACATCCCCAGCCCCAAAATAAAGCTGTTTTTTTAAAAAAGAACAAGTAGGGGCTGGGAGTGTAACTCAGTGGTAGAGTACTTGTATAGCATGCTCAGGGCCCAGGTTTGATCCCCAGCACAGTACAGTAGTAGTAGTAGTAGTAGTAGTAGTAGTAGTAGTAGTAATAGTAATGGCTGGGGCTGTAGCTCAGTGGCAGAGAGCTTGCCTAGCACATGTGAGGGTTTGATCCTCAGCACCACATAAAAAAATTCTTTTTTTTTGTGTGTGTGTGTCCATCTACAATTAAAAATAATATTTAAAAAAGCAAAACCTAACTATATGCTGTCTATAAGAAATGCACTTTAATTATAAAGATGCAAATAGGTAAAAGTAAAAGAGTGGGACCCAGGTGCAGTGGTAGATGCCTGTAGTCCCAGATACTCAGGAGACAGGAGGATTGCTTGAGCCCAGGAGTTTGAGGTCAGCCTGGACAATATATCAAGACCCTGCCCACCTCAAAAAAAAGTAAGAGTGGAAAAAGATATACCATACAAATACTAATCAGAAGAAAGTTGAAGTAGCCATGTTAATATCAGACCTGGTAGATTTCAGATCAAAGAATGTTACCTGTGATAAAGAGGGTCATTTATAACAAATAAGGGTTCCATAAATATTCATGCACCTACTGAGAGAGCTTCAAAATACATGGAGCAAAAATTAGTAGTACTGCAAGAAGAAATAGACAAGCAGACAATTGCACAATTAAAGATTTCAAAAACATCACTGCCAATCTCTCAGTAATTAATAGAGCAGGTAAACATAAAAATCAATGGGAAATAGAAGACAATGTGCAGCTTTATTAACCAGCTCACTCTAATATCTATAGAACACTCTACTCTTCAACAGCAGAATTCATATTTTTTTCAAGTACACACAGGGCACTTACTTAGAAGATCATATTCACAAAATGACAAATTTCAATAAATTTAAAAGAATTGAAATCATACACAGAATGTGCTCTCACACCCATGAAGTTAAATTAGAAATTAATAACAGAAAGATATCTGGAAAACCTCCTAATATTTGGAAACAACACACTCAAATCATATATGAATTAGAAAGGACATCAATAAAGAAATTAAGAAACAATTTCAATTGAATAAAAAGGAAACCCAATCTAGCATTAAAGTGCCAGAAAAAAAGAAAGGACAGCCAGTCAGCCTTATATCAATGACCTCAAGCTTCTATCTTAAAAAATTTGAAAGGGGAAATAGAAAAAGAAGATGTACAGCAGTGTGAATGTAGTTAATGTCACAAAACTATACACTTTAAAATGGTTAGAATGGTAAATTTTTCGCATATTTTACCACAATTATTAATAGGAATTAGAAAAGGAAGGGCAAACAAAAACCAAAGTAAATAAGAAGTAGTAGACATCAAAGGGGGAATCAATGAAATATTTTAAAGACATGGAAAAAAAATCAGTGAAAACAAATTTTTTTTTTTTTTGCAATTAGTAAACAAACTCCTAACCAGGATGATCAGAAAAAAGGAGAGCAAATTATCAATAGGAATGAGAGAGGAGACATTCCTCTAGGTTCTAAGATATTAAAAGAATAATAAGAAAATATTTTTTAAAAACTTTAAGTCAATAAACTTGACAACTTAGATGAAATAGATAAATTTCTTGAAGGACACAAATTTCCAAAGAGATGAATAACCTGATAGCCTTATAACTACTTAAAAACTGATTTTATAGTTTTAAAAAACTTCAAAAACAAACAACACAAAAAAAGACCCACACACCTCCAGGCTCAGATAGCTTCACTTGGGAATTCTACCAAACAAGTAAAGAAGATAAAACTGATTTATGCAAATTCTTCTGAAATAATAGAAGAGGAAGAAATACTCCTTAACTTATTCTAGTAGATGTACATTACTCTGATACCCAAAGTGAACAAAGGCATAACAAAAAGAGAAAGTTACACATAAATATCCCTCATGAACATAGACATAATTTTTTTTAAATTTTAACAAATAGAATCAAACTATATATAAAAAGATAATATATCATGATCAAGTGGTATATATATCCTAGGAATACAAAGTTGTTTTAACATTAAAGTTAATAAGTGTAATTCTCCACATTAACAGACAAAAAAGAAAAAAATATATAATCATTTTTATACATGTATAAAGATTTTAATGAAATTAATATCCATTTCTGTTTTTTTTTTAAAAAATGTCAGCAAACTAAGAATAGAGGGGAAGCTTCCTCACTCTGACAAATAACACATTAAAAAGAAAGAAAAAAGGAAAAAAAAACTTTAACATCTCATTTAATGGTAATAGATGAATTTTTTCCTCCTAAAATAAAAATAAGAGACCAGAATGTCCACTTTTACTACTTTACTTTTTCAATAATGTACAGGAAGTTTCTAGATAGTGTAATAAGATAAGAAAAATAAATAAAAGATGCCCCCATCAGAAATGAAGAAATGAAACAATATTTATTAAGAAACTACATGATTATATGTATAGAAAATCCAATGAATTGTACTGAAAAATCTACCAGAAAAAAAAAATCTACCAGAACAAATGAGTTTAGCAACATTACAGAATATAAAACATCATGCAAAAAATCAGCTGTATGACTATATTCTAGCAATAAACTATTTGATATAAAATAATAGCATTTTAATAGCATCTAAAGATATGAAATACTTAGCTATATAAATGCTAAACCAGCATATGAAAAGACGCTTAACATCATCAGTCCTTAGGGAAATGAATATTAAAACTGCAAGCTACATTCACTTATTAATTAAGAGTGCACAAAATTTTAAAAGACTGGTCATACTAAGTATTAGGTGAAGATTCCTACCGCTTTCCAAAATATAAAATGGTACAACCACATTGGAGAACAGTTTAGCAGTTTCTTAAAAAGCTAAAAAAACACTTTCACCTTATGACCAACCATTCTACTCTGAGATATTTACCCAAGAGAAATGAGAACCTGTGCCCATTTAAAGACTTCATGTCCAAAGACACAAGTGTTCACAACTTTATTTTTAGTAGCTCTAAATTACAAACACCCAAATATCCATCAACAAATAAAAGAATAAAGAAATTGCGACTCAGTTATACAGTGGTATACTATCCAAAAAGGGAAGAATGAACTACCACCAAATAAATAAATAAATTAAAGGGGTAACATAGACTTCTCCTGGGTGGGGAAAGGGGACCATAGCTGGTATCCTGGTATCCCAAGAATCCAGAGTGTTTAAATAAATAAGTAAGTAAGTAAGTAAGTAAAAACACAAAATAGGGCTGGAGATGTGGCTCAATGGTTAAGTGCCCTTGAGTTCAATCCCTCACACCTAAATAAACAAATCCTGAACTTGACCTCTTCTCATAGCTATAACCATCCTGGTCCAAGTCACCATCATCTCTTGCCTTAATTCCCGCAGTTACCTCTCCACTGTGTATTGTTACACACCAATAAAACTGGAACGAGGGTGGGGGTGGGACTCTTACAGAGTGAGGGTAAGAAGAAAAGAGGAGGAGGGGAGAGGCAGGCAGGAAGGAAGGAAAACAGGAAGGAAGGAGATTCTGCCAACTCCCGTATAAAAATTAGACCATGCCTCCTTGGCACAGAACCCTCCAATGACTTCCCATGTCACTTAGAGTAAGATCCGAAGTCCCTTATGGCGGTATACCCTCTCCACCGCGCACCTGCCGTTTCCTCTCAGACCTCAGTTCCTGCCCCGACCCCTTCTCCTTCTCCTTTCCAGTTACACTGGTCTCCTGGCTGTTGCTCAAGCATGCCAGACATGCCTCTGCCTCTGGGCCTTTCCCTGGCAATTCCCTCTGCCTGGACACTCTCCCCTCAGGTGAGCCACACGACTGCTCCCTTCACTTCCTTCAGATTTGATTCTCCTTCAAGGATGTCCCCTCCATTCTGCCCGCTTCTCAGCCCTGGAAATTAGCCAGCAAAGTAGGTTGATTCTGAAACAAGCACCAGGAATCCAAGGGGTGGAGTCAGTGTGTTGTCAGGCTTCCTGTCAGGGCAGAAGAGTTCACCCCAACACAGCCTATCCCCACCACTCCTGGGGACAGGGCTGCCAGCCCTCACTTTGCCCCTTCAAGTTGTCGCCCTACCCATGATTGTGCTATTGATACTCCTCCCTCCCTGGACCCCTTCCCCCTGTCCCATTCCTGCCGCCCTAGACACTGTGCTATAGTATGCAACTGCAATGTCCCCAAAGATCCATGTGGTAAAGGCTTGGTCCCCAGCTTTGGTGCTTTTGGGAGGCGGTGTTACCTTTAAGAGAAAGGCCCTAGTGAGACGTCTTAGGTGTGCCCTCAAAGGGAACAGTGGACCCCAGCTCTTTCTTCTTCCTCTCTTTTACTCCCTGGCCATAAATTGAGCAACTTTGCTTTGCCGCACACTTCTGCCATGATGGGCTGCCTTGCCGCAGTCCCAAAGGAATGGGGACAATTGATCATGGATGGACACCTCCAAAACTATAAGCCAAGGTCAACCCTTTTTCTTCACAAGTTGGTTATGTGAGGTATATCCTCTGGTGACAGAAGCTAATACGCCCTGGAAGGCCGTTCCTGGTGAGTTTTCCAGGCTTCTGGCTGACTGGTTTCTGTCAGTGAGAGGCATCCACGGGAGACCAGAAAGCAGGAAATGAGAGCACCCAGGAATTTCTTCCCTGCGACCTCCCTCCTTTGGCACTACAGTTCCGGCCCGGCACAGCACCTGTACAAGCACACCAAACTGGCCATGCTGCAGGTCCCCAGGTGCCTTGCCTTGCTTGATGATTCCCTCAGCTCTGCCTTTGCTAAGGTCTCTTTGGTGGCACTGTGTGGATTTCTATTTCCTAAAGGATCCTGACTAATAAATACATCTGGACTCCACTGCCTGAGGATTTCATCTCAGCTCCAAAAACTGTTTGCCCACTGGACAGAGAGATTTACTCTACAGATACCCCAGAAGAGGGGACTGGCACATACAAGTCACTCTAAACCCTAAGTCATTGACTTCTGTTCTTGGAGTTTGGCTCTTGAAGGTGGTTGCCAGTGTCTAGAAGAAGTGGGGAATGGAATGGCTTGGAAGTGGGGGAGTCAGAAGCAGATTGTTTAATGACCCAGGGTTCCAGCCTTGGCTTGGCCACTGGCTGCTTAAAACGCACGTCTCCCAATGCTTTTGGTCCCTCTATTTCCATCTCTGGAGAACGGGGACAATACTTTATAAGTGACTACCCTATGCATCTTACAAGGTTACTATCAGGCTTAAGTGGTGTGAAGCAAGAAAAGGTAGTAGTTTAAATGTATGAAGCCAAGATGGGCACCCAGCACCTCCTCCATCTGGGAGGAGCCATTGTCCCAGATTGGCAGCAGTTCATAGTAGATTATTATGTGACAAACTGACTCAGCTTTCAGGCCTTAAATAATAATAGTGATAATTGCCATTGCTATTTCTTATATATTTATTACCCATTAGGTAATGTTCTGATTGCTTAATAAAACACATACCAATTACTGTTTCAGTTACTATTTATTGAGTGCTGGCTCTCTGTTCCAGGCGGCATGGAGCATGTTCTATGGTTATCTTGTTTCTTCATCATGAAGATTCTCTGAGATACAGAGACCTTCATGACCCTGTTTTACGCATGATGAGAGACAGAGGTTCAGAAAAGTTATACAACTTGCCCAAGGTCACGTAGCTATTCTGGGTGGGGCTGAAATCCAGGTTCACCTCGCTCTGCTCAGTGTTCCCACCCTATCCATCCTGGTCGAGCAGGGGTCCCCAGAAGATAAGTAAAGACTCCCACCACGCGCCCCCCACCCCCCAGGACTCTGGGCAACTCTGAGATGTTTTTGTTTGTCCTAACTGAGGAGGGTGCTTCAGGGAGCCAGTGAGTTGCAGCTTGCCTTAGTTTCCATAGTTGTCATAACAAAGGACCGCAAAAGCCAAAGCAATTTGTTTTCTCCCAGTGCTGGAGGCCACTGGAATCAGGCCACTCTCCCACAGGAGGCTCTGGGGAGGAACTCTTCCCTGATTCCTCCTAGCTCCCTGGGACTCCTGGCAATTCCTGGCATCCTGTGGCTTGTGCCTACCTGGCTTCTCCTGATCTCTCTTCACATGGCCTCCTTCCCCGTGTCTTTGTGTGTTCTCAGCTCTTCTTCCAAGTCGTCAGATTTGTTTTTCTTCTTTTAATTTTATTTTCAACTGAAAGATAATTATAGATCATTAGAGTTAAGAGTCAATTCTAAATCCAGAATGATTTCATCTCAATATATTCCAAATAAGGTCACATTTGGGGGTTTCAGGTAGACATGAATTTGGCACGGGGACTTTTGAACTCACTACACTGGTGAACACCCTGAAATGTAGTCTCCACAACAAAGACTTACCTGCCTCCAAATACCAATAAATCAAGGAACTCTGCTCTAGGAAAACACCTCTTCTCTGAGAAGCAAGGAGACGTCTCTGCTCATCAAGATTGCTACAACAGCAAGGGTCTCAGAGTGAGTGGCTTCAAATCCAGAGGCCATCCCCTCCTGTCGACCTCCCCCACCACTTCCACTGATTTAGCCTCCAGTATCTCCATATGGCTTCTGCCCCCTGCCTGCTCCTTTGCAGGATCTTGTTTTGAACGATAGGGTCAGATCCACCCAAGTATTAAATATTTGTCAACCATGACTCAGAAGTGCTTATCCTCTTCCTCCCCAAAGGGGAAGGTAAGATGCTTGAAAATCAAGTAAAGGAACTCAGGCTCATAAACAAGTGACTGTTTGCAAATTATGGAAACAATGCCAGCCATGTGAGGTAGATGTTCATCGATGGCTACCAGAGCGCTTTCCTTTATTCTTTCAACAAATGTTTATTGAGCGCCTACTGTGTGCTTGGCCCTGGGCCTGCAGTAGTGAGCAGCAGGGCCAAGGGTGTCCCTGCTCACTTGGAGCTTCCAGTCTAGTATCAACAATCATGGTCCTGGGTGGTGGTACCCAGAGTAAAAGTATAAGGTACCCCAGATTTCAAAGCATCAGGAAAGTGGTCTCCTGGAGCAAGACTGGATTCTTGGTCCAAACTCAACCATAAGCTGAGTCCTCAAGCAAAGGCAAGAGTGGCATCGGGGAAGGGAAGAACCTGTGGAAAGTTCCAGAGAACAAAGAGAGCAGAGAACTAAAGGTCAGTCTATGCTCCACCTCTTTAGAAGAGCAAAGCAGAGAACGTCATGACTAACATCCGCTTTCTGGTTTTCCTCCTGTCCTCCGGTGGCTCCCGATGGCCTCCTTTTCTAGCGGAAGCTGTGGGATGCTTTCTGTTGGTGTCCATGTTGAACTTGCTTGCCTTCTCCTCAGAGTTCCAGGAGGGGGTGTCTAGGATGGACCTTCAGGACCAAGCCTTTTGACCTCATTCAGATGCAGATGGCAGCATCCGGAGTGGCCAGGCATCTTTGGTATCCAGAAGTTGCTTTGTCCCAGTCTAGAGTAAAGCAGAGGCATAAAGTCCCCACAGAGCTTTAGAGTGGAGGCTTGTTCCCTGGCAAAGGAGCTCCCATTTAAAAAATTTGAATCAGAGGCACATAATAAAGGGCTGGGAGCCATGGCCAGCATTACCTGTGCTTCCTGTTCCCTCTGGATCAGAGAGGAATAAAGGGCTTACCAGCCTGGGCTCTAAAACAAATGTGATCTGGGTTCAAATTCTGTCCTGGCCATTGACTAGTTGTGTGACATGTCACCACTGTGAGGCTCACTGCTTGTAATCCCAGTGCTGCCCTCTAGGGGTGTGTGTCCATGGGTGCATTGGAGGGGTCACCAGATCATTCCTGTAAGAGCTCAGCACAGGACTTGGGACCCCAAAAGGGCCCAGTACTTTGGACCACATTTCTTTGTCATCTTTGGCCATGAATCCAAGCCCAGCCTCCTCCTTCATCCAATTTCTGAGGAAGCTCCTTGGACTGAAATGGGGTAAATGGAAAGAGGGAAAAGAAATTAGTCCTTCCATGAGGGTATTTACTTTTTATTAAAGAATTATATACAAGAAAATGTGCACAGATGACAAGTGTACACCTTGCACATCATCACAAATTAACACATTTGTGTAACCAACACATGGTTGAAGACAGAACATGAGCAGCTCCTAGAATCTGCAAAGAAGGCCTTACCTCACTCCATAGTAACCTCTACCCCGACTTTGGAAGCCTGACATTGGTATCGCCTGTTTTCTATGGATCACAGATGGAAACCATTCAGGCCATGGTCCTATGTGTACGGCTTCTTTCACTCAGTGTCATACGGATAAAAGTCATCCACCCTGGCACGGGTAATTACGGGCCAGCCATTCTTGTTCCCATACAGTATTCCATTGTGATCGTCATCCTACTGCTGATGAGCGTCTGGGGAGTTCCCAGTTTGGAGCTATTGTAATAAGCGCTGCTATGAATATACTAGTGTATGTTTTGGAAAACGTATGTGCACATTTTTATTAGGTCCACACTTAGAAGTGGACCCGCCTCATTCAAAAGCAGATGGGGGCATCCGGCATCTTTGGTGTTCAGGAGTTTCTTTGTGCCAGCCAAGAGGAAACAAGAGTCATAAAGTCCCCACAGAGCCTTTGAGCTGAGGCTTGTTCTCTGGCAAGGGAGTTCCCATTTAAAAAATTAGAATCCGAGGCAGAGAGTTCAATGCCTTAGGCTAGGTCATAGCACGTTCAACTTGAGTAGATCTGACCAATAGTTTCTCGAGTGGTTATACCAATGTTCACTTTTAAAAATTACCAGGGGCATGGGACACTGTGCCTTCCTCCCTAAGCAGCCGATCATTTGTTCACACACACTTAGGAAGCCCATACCTGTGCCAGGTACAGACGAGCCATTGGAATGTCAATGTGGAGAGGCCATGAGATCTGAGCTGTTCCTGACCTGTGTGTGTGTGGGGAGGGGGGTGGAGTAGGGATGGGTGGGATGGCACTGAGCCCTTTAGACTGTTTCCCAGGCCCCTGGGTCAACTAGAAGCTGAGCCCAACAAGCAGAGGGAAGAAACTTGGGAACTCCCCCTCTCTGCCTCTAGTGCCTCTTGCTGGGGCAGATTTCCTTCCTAGGCTCCAGGGCCATCACTGCTCTCCTGCTCCTCCCGCCAGGGGGGCTGCATCTTCCCTACTCTTCAGTCACAGGTGCACCCAATTCCCCATAGCACGCCATCTTCAGATGCTTTCAAATGGGCTCTCTTTTGCCATTGGACTTGGCCCTTTGCTGATCCTGGCTGGGACCTCCAGGGCCAGTGGGGAGATCTCCAGGCCAAAGGACAAATCTCGTTCACCAAGATCATCACACTGACGGTGGCAGAGGAGACTTGCTGCAGGAGGGATTGTATTCTTTAGGTTTCCTGGGGGGCCACCAGGAGGACTGCTATGAAATAGGGACAGAAGTTCCTCCATCTGCGCACGGTTGATGTGCCCACCTCAATGTCCTACTGTCCAAGGCTGCTCTCTCCAAGGCATCCCTCTGGTTCTATGCCAGAGAGCCACAGGCCAGTCCTCAGCCTGCTGTGGCTATATACCTTTGTGTGAATGAGATATGTCTCCCTGGCCTGGGAGCAGTCCCAGGAGTTGACAGTGGCATCTTAGACCTCATGGTACTCCCTGGGCCTCATGCATAATAAGCAGTAATAACTCAGACATGAGCATTTACTATGTGCAGACACTGTCCTGAGAACTCAATGAGGTTTGTTTTGTTTTGTTTTGTTTTTTGGTGCTGGGGATTGAACCCAGAGCTTTGCACATGTGAGGCAAGCACTCTATCAACTGAGCTGTATCCTTAGACCACTTGATGAATTTTAATTCACTCAGCATGTGTCATTATGATCCCATTCCACCAATGAGGAAACTAAAGCACAGGGAGGTAAAGTAACTGGTCCCCAAACAATGTTTGTTGATGACTGTAGCATCAATAGTGTAGCAGAGTGCTTAAAACACTGGCTCTGGAACTCAAAAGACAATGGTGTGTGAGACAGGAGCATCACAGGTTCAAAGCCAGCCTCAGCAATGGTGAGGCACCAAGCAATGCAGTGAGACCCTGTCTCTAAATAAAATACAAAATAGGGCTGGGGATGTGGCTCAGTGGTCCAGTGCCCCTGAGTTCAATCCCCAGTATCAAAAAAAAAAAAAAAAAAAAGACAGTGTTATGAATTGGGATTTGGGGATTCTGCCTCTAGTAAGCATGTGACTTTCCTCAGTTTTCTTTACTATGAAGTGAAAATGATGATATTCACCTGAGCAACTTCTGCAGGAAATTATATAACGAATGAGCATTAGTGAAGTGGCAGAGCCCGTGTGTGTGTGTTTGTGTAGGTACCTGCAATGAAACACAATTTTACTATGTTTTATATTCATATATACAAGTTGTATCTATATATAATATAAAATTATACTTTATCTCATGTATGTTATACTTTGATTTTTTTAAATTATGTACTTATTTATTTATGACCATAAATAGACTGAAAATAAGTCACAACCTTCAGATTTTTTTTTTTTAGTTGTTGATGGACCTTTAGTTCATTTATTTATTTTTAAATGTGGTGCTGAGAATCGAACCCAGTGCCTCATACATGCTAGGCAAGTGCTCTACCACTGAGCACAACCCCTGCCCACAACCTTCAGATTTACTGTACAAACAATTACCTTGTTTTATCTGGTAAAATGATATATGTTATAAATTTGTCTATGTTATTCTAGATAACTTTCTTCAGGTCATTAAGTTGCTCTTTTGGGGATCACATTAATAATTTCAATATTTGAGGCATCCTTTTTGTTTGTTTGTTTGTTTTGGTACCAGGGATTGAACCCAGGGGTACTTAACCGCTGAGCCAATCCTCAGGCCCCTCCCCCACTTTTTTTTAATACAGGATCTTACTAAGTTTCTTATGGCCTCGCTAAGTTGCGGAGGCTGGCTTTGAACTTGCAATTCTCCTGCTTAAGCCTCCTAAGCCACTGGGATTACAGGCATAAACCACTGGGATTACAGGTGTGTGCCACTGCACCTGTCTCACCTTGACATTTTTAAAAAGTAAAGGCTGATTATTTGGGGCTTGTCCGTTGTTTCTGCATGATTCCATTCAGGTTTTGCATTTGGGCAGACATCTCGGGCAAGGGAAGTGTAGCATTGTGGCATGTCTGTGGTGATTTTAACTCTGATCCCTTGGTTAAGATGATTCCTGCCAGGTTGTTCTGCAGTAAAGTTACTTCTTTTCTCTATAATTTCTAAGTATCTTGTGGGAAGATACTTTGAGTCTATGTAAATATCTTGCCTGCTTTCACCCAGCAGTTTTAGCCTTCACTGGTAATTCTTGCCCAAATAAATTGTTACTATGACAGCTGCCAAATGATGATTCTCCTGATTCCATCATTCCCTTGACATCTCTCAGGATTCTGCTTTGGTTGTTAATATCCACATGGACAATGGATTCTTATTTAATGAGCTGTAATCCCTTGCTATTGTTATTTTATCTGATGCTCCAATTATCCCAGTTTTGGCCAATGGATGCCCCTTTGGAACTAGAGCCTGTGTCCTTTTGACATGTCCCCATCATTTTTTGTGAACTTGCTTACTTTCTGGAGAACTAGATGTTCACTATATTTTCCTTATCCATATCTAGAGTCAGCCATTTCTCCAAACAGTCCTAATTCTTTTCAGTGGAGAATTTACATGTCAACTTTAAAAATAGAGGAACAGGAAGGGGAGAGGGGAGCAGGAGAAATTTTTAAAAATGCAAATGCTGCAATAGGTTCTAAATGTTTACATTTAATGAGCCAATTGTGTCTATGCCATTCAAATATTGTCTTTCCTGTAAATCTACATTTGCACCTCTTCTAGAATGTGGGTCTGAATGACCTCTACACTCCATAATGGATCCTATGCCATAGGTTGAACATCCCCATTCTGAGAATATGAAATCCAAACATGCTTTAAAATACAAAACTTTTTGAATGCTGACATAATGCCACAAGTGGAAAATTCCACACCTGACTTCCCATAACAGGTCACAGTCAAAACACAGGTGTACCTAAAACATTGTATGAATTACTTTCAGGCTATGTGATTAGGTTGGTGTATAATGGAACATACATGAATTTTGTATGCAGATTTGGGCCATATCCCCAAGTTATCTTGATATATATACACAAATATTCTGAAATCTGGGGGAAAAATTCCAAGTCCAAAATACATCTGGTCCCAAGCATTTCAGATAAGGAATACTTAATCCGTGGCCATGCTCAGATGGGGAGGTGGAGGCAAGTCCAGGGTCATAATACATCTCAAAGAGCTCAGCTCTGGGGTTCTCTGATCCCTGGCCTTGATTCTTGATTCTAGAGCAGCTTTTAAAAATCTGTTTTAGACTGAGACCTCACTCAGCTTTATTTGGGGAAGTTTCAGGCGAGTGTGGTGGGGAAGGTGACTCAGAAGAGCTCAGACTACCTGAGTTCAAATCCTGGTTCCAATAGGTAACTGTAAAATGGGGATGTGGTGTCCCCATCATGTTTTGGACAGGGTGGCATTATTTGATGTAGGTCAGGCACAAGGAGCCATCCCTGGCAAACAAGAGTTTTAAATATGATGTTGGTAGTTATCATGACTTCACCTGGAGGCCACTTCTTTTGGAGAATCTTCCCGTTCTTAGATCATTACTTAAGCTCGCCCTTCAGGATGCCTAACCTGCAAGGATTGGTGCTCCCAGAACTGGAAGTCCTCAACTCTGGCCTGACTTCAGTTCTGAACACCTGCTTATAACTGTGCTTCAGGCACCTGAATCAGTCAAGGCCCTTTCTGGTGCAAGTGACAGAATCCTACCAGGTTAAAGAGAATGAGGATCCACTGGTTCCATGGTGCTTCCTCTACCTTCAAAAGCACGGATGACTCCAGGGACACAGTTAATGATGCCACCGGGATTCTAACTCCCTGCATCTCATCTGGACTAAGCTTTCCTCTATCTTGGTCCTGCCCTGAGGCAGGCTTTTCTTATGTGGCATCAAAATGGTCAGTAGCCATAGGCTCCTATCCCCTGATCTAAGCAACTGGAGCAAAGAGTGGCTGAGGGTCTTTCTCCATAGTTCCACCAAGGTCCTGAGGTTGATGCCTATTGGTCTGCTTGGGTCACGTGCACTTTCTGAGCCAAGCCCAGGCCACATGCTATGCTGGGTCTGTTCCCTTTGCCCCTCCGTGGCTGCTCTACACCTTTTCCATCCTGCGTTGTGCCCTGAGAGGCAGACCCAGCTAGGTGACAAAAGTAGGCTCCTTGCCTTCTGGGTTTAGGTCGGGGTCAATAATCAGAGGCACGTAGGCAGGTAACTAGAGAGTAAGGAAACTGTGAAGTCAAGGTGTGTGTTTTCCAGCTTCTTCCCTCCCAGACCTCCGCTGAGGCGCTGCATGGCCGTCGGAGTTCCCAGCTCCCGCCAGGTGCCTTCTCCTGCGACACCATTCTTCCCGGGGCCCAGTCAATACTTGCCCTCTGTTTCCCTCCAGGCTGGGGGATGATGGCTGCCTGCTCTTACAGACCCAGGATACTGAGCCAGTTTGGGTTGGTCTCCCTAAACCCTTTGTAAGGAGACCCTTTTTAACACTGGCCTTGGTGACCCAGTTGAATATGCCACGTGCTAACCCGCATGCTTACTTCTGGGCCACAGGTAAGGTTCACTCCAATTGACCACAAAAGGAGGGACAAAGCATGCAACAAGGCTGTGAATGTCAAAGTCATCTGTAAATGTTGAAGCACCAGACCATGTTGTCAAACTGCGATGCCAGAGGCCCTAGTAACGTTGATTTCCTCCTCCTTCCTCTTGTCAGTTTTTTTTTTTTTCTTCCTGTACCAGGGATTGAACTCAAGAGCACTCGACCACTGAGCTACATCCAGCCATATTTTGTATTTTATTTAGAGTCAGGGTCTCACTGAGTTGCATAGCGCCTCATTTTTGCAGAGGCTGGCTTTGAACTTGTGATCCTCCTGCTTCAGCCTCCCGAGCTGCTGGGATTAAAGGCGTGCGTCAACTCTCCCAGCTTCTCCTCCTTCCTCTGCGGTGCTCTGAGTGATGGAGAGAGGAAGGGAACTGGACCTGGGGTCCAAAGCCAACCAAACCTCCTCTCTCCTATGACTTGCTAGCTGTGTGACTGGAACAAGTCACTGGGCTTCTCTGAGTCTCCCTTATTGCCTGCCTCCCCCCATTGTCACTAACAGGATGAGAGGATGGCGGTGGAGAATTGCTGACACCCCCGGTTCTCTGTTCACTGTGTTGTAACCTCAGGACTTGGGGACAGCCTCAGGTGAACTTTCCTTCTTGCTGTGGTTACATTTGTTTCCCTTTTGCTATGGAAGATCCTCATCCTCTTTCTGCAGACTTAGAGGGAACCATTTGTACCCCCTCCCCACTGCCAGCACGTTGTGCAGTCACGTAATGACCTACGTTTCTGACCTCTCTGTCCCAGCCCAACCCTCAGGAGACTGCAAGCTCCCTGGGGGCAGAGATGCCATCTGCCTGGTCCTCTGCTACATCCCTGTGCCCAGGGGATGCTCAGGGGTTGATGCTGAATGAGCAGCGCCAGATGGGAATCAAGAAAGACCCATGTCATTGTTGTTGAGAAACAAAAAGAAAGAAATTTCCTGGGTGGCCGGCCTAGCCATAGGAATAATAAGATCATCTAAACTAGGGGCTTCTTGGGAGACTGAAAAGGGATCCGGCATAGAAAAACTCTGCTCACTGCTTGACCAAGAACACATGCTAACTTATCCTTGGGCATATATTTCTCTCTCAAGGAGTTGCCCCAGGGCTGGTAGAAAGCCAAAGAGAAATTGATCTGGGAAGACGACTAACATACCTCTCAGATAAATGCGCAAGACTCTGTGAGCTTCTGTCTCTTCATCTGAAAGTTAAAGAGATTTACTCCAGTTCCATCTACTTGACAAGAGGTCCTGAGGGTCAAATGGAAAATTGCTAGAATTAGAAGCTCTTGGAAAATTAAGGGGCTAAAGAAACTCAAGGGATGACTAGAACCTTTCACATACAAAGGCCCTGGGGTGTCCAATCTCAAGACTCTGTCCCAGCTCCCTTTCCCTCTTTCTCTCCAATCAATGAACTTTGTGCTACTTCCCCAGTTGGCTCCACGGGAACTCTGTGCAAGGCCCTGGGTTGAGATGGATTTGGAAAGGACTTCTTCATTAGGGTTGTCAGAACAAGGCTGTCTATCATCCAGGGCTCCGTGGTGGGTGGCTAATGGGGTAGGAGAGGAGGGAGCCAACTCCACCCCGCCTGCACCGTGAGTCACTCTGTCAACATGCCCTTCTGATGTCACAGCTGGTTCTACCAGATCCCCCTGGAGCTGGGGCCTGCCCTTGCCCTTGCCAAGCCAGAACTCTGGCCCTCCACCCTCTTCCCAAGTCAAAAACAGGAGTCGAACACCAGGCCACAGAACCAGGGCTCCCAAACCTGGCTCTAGTCAAAGGTCTGTCAGAGACACTGAAACAACAGCAACCATCACTGGATAACTAGAGTAGAAAGAGAACACTTTCCCTCCCTGTCTCCCATCCCAAACTCAGAGGAAACCACCCCTAAGAGGTTGGTGTGGAAGATTCCAGATTTGGTCTAATGTATGTTGGTATTTTTTTAATATTTATTTTTTAGATGTAAATGGACACAACACAATGCCTTTATTTTTATGTGGTGCTGAGGATCGAACCTGGGTCCCGCCTGTGCTAGGCAAGCGCTCTACCGCTGAGCCACAATCCCAGCCCCTAAAATTAAAATTTAATTTTACAAGTAATACAGAGGGGTAGGGGTGTAGCTCAGTGTAGAGCACTTGCCTAGCATGAATGAAGCCCTGGGTTTGATCCCCAGCAATACCTCCAAAAATATAGAGAGGAATTTATCTTCTTTGAGAAAAAAAAAAAAAAACATGAAACAGAGTAAAATCTGCCTTGCAATTTACCTCCATCAGAATCCACTCTCATCATGGCCTGTTGGCTGTGACTGTATCTCTTCACACCTTTCTCTATTTTTGTTTGTATTTACATCTATTTCTACAGGAATAGAATACACAGCTCTATTTTTGTGTGCTTTGTTGTTGTTGTTGTTTGGTTGGTTGGTGGTTGGTTGGGTGTTTTTAATTTGTTAGGTTTGGTTTTGGTACTAGGGATTGAACTCAGGGGCACTTTACCCCTGAGCTATAACCCCAGTTCTTTTTATTTTTTGAGACAGGATCTTGCTAAGTTGCTATGGCTGGACTTGAACTCACAATCCTCCTGCCTCAGCTTCCCAAGTCACTGGGATTAAGGCAGGCACCACCAACAAACACTGACATTGCATTCATTTTTTGCTAGTCCTAGTCATCCTGAATCTTGACAATCCCCCCATGTTGGACAACCCAAAGATCTTGCTGTAGGCACAACATGATATTCTATTAAATGAACATGTCACAACTTAAATTATCCTTCTCCTATTAATGGATATCTAGATTGTTTCCAATTTTTTCTTTTGTCTTTTGTTAAAAGAAATACTTTTTCAACTCTGATCCAATCCATGCATGTTCACAGTAGTAAGTCAAATAACATTACAAGGTTTGTAGACAAAATCAGTGATGTCCCCCAGGACCCCCATCCATACACACATACTTTCCATCACTACAGGCTGTTCCTCTAAGAAAATGATTTGCTACTCTTTCAGCTGTTTCTTCTAGTATTTTCTAGTATATTTCTGAATAAGGTGCAATTTCTTGATGTATCAACTCCAATTGATTGATTGATCAACCCCAGACATGATTGACAGCTTTTCTATTGTGACAGAAGTAGTCTAATGCTTCCCACTCACCATCCCACCCTCTGCCTCACCTCTTTCTGCCCTTCCCATAGAGTCACACGACAATTTTCTGGCTAACTCAGTATTCCCTGTTTACATTATTGTGACCACAGACATCTTTCTTCCTGCCAACCAGTGGTTCTCAACTTTGCACACAGAGCTTTCAATAATCCCCGAGCCTTGGCTGCATCCCACATTCCTTAAGTCAGGCTATCTGGGTGTGGGACCCAGACAACAGGACTTTTTTGACACTTCTCAACTGATTCCAGTGTTTAGCCACAAGTAAGAGTCACTGTTGCTAAGCCAAGTATGAGTACATTATTTTCCTTGTTTAGTGTTTCTCCCTTGGAAAATTTTTAGTCTTTTTTCCCCCATCTGCATTCTCTGTCACGAATTCTTCCCAATAGAAATGTAAAACCCTTCTGAATGCCTACATTGTCAACCACAACAGGTATAGGTTTTGTCCCCAGCCAGGACCTCCCTGAGTGCCCAGCACCCCACTCCACTACAGAAAGTTTGCTCTCCCTGCGTAGCCCACCACACAGCTCGTAGGCATCTTTGGAGCTGTGTTCCCTGTTTCCTGGACCCCCATCTCTCCCTCCAAGTCTTCCCTTTGTTCTAGTGATGCACATCCTCAGGGAAGATAGTATATATTCTGAGACCTCAGATGCCCCAAAATGTTTTTATCCTACCTTCAAGCTTGATGGAATTTTAGAATTCTAGGCTTTTCCTCAGCATTTTTGAAGCCATTATGTTCTGGCTCCTAGTACGACTGGAGAAGTCCAATGCCATTCTTATTCCTGGTCTTTTGTGTAAGTTCCGTCTTGTTTTTATGAAGTTTTTAGACTGTTCTCTTAAACTCCTGTGGCTTGAAATTTTGTGACAATGTGCTCTGGTGTCACAAATCTTTCTGATTTTTTTTGTACAGGGGATTGAAGCCGGGAGTACAACATGGTATTACAACTGAGCCACATCCTTAGCCCTTTTTATTTCTTATTTTGGGACAGGTTCTCACTAAGTTGCTTAGGACCTCACTAAGTTGCTGAGGCTGGCTTCAGAACTTCCTGTCTCAGCCTCCTGAGCCACTGGGATTATAGGCATGTGCCACGGTTCCTGGCTCATTTTGCATTTAATGGCCCCTTTGAATCTGGAAAGTCATGTTCTAATTTTTTTATTTTTATGTAAATTATTCTTAGAACAGATTCATGTACTCCATTTTCTTTTTCTTAAATTCCTATTAGTTGTATGTTGGACCTCTAAGATTTTTCTTCTTCCCTGTTTTTCTCTCTCCAACTCTCTTGACTTTCATTCTAATTTTTCAAAGGATTTCTTTCTTTTTGGGGGAGGGGGCATCAGGGATTGAATTCAGGGGCACTCACCCATTGAGCCACATCCCCAGCCCTGTTTTTTATTTTATTTAGAGACAGGGTCTCACTGAGTTGCTTAGTGCCTCATTTTTGCTGAGGCTGGGTTTGAACTTGCAATCCTCCTGCCCTAGCCTCCCAATCCACTGAAATTATAGGTCTGCACCACCAAGCCCCACTCAAAGTATTTCTTTAAATTTTTCCCCTTCTACTTCCAATTGAATGTTTTATTTCTGCTCTCACTTTTCATTGACAAGAGCTCCTTCTTGTTTCCTAATTGCTTCTTGTAGCAGACACCATTGGCATCCTATCTACACACCTTGGCCTTCCCCCTGTGTGCTGCCCAAGGCTGTTTGCTGTAAATATCTATGACTGTGCCCAAGGACTGTTTTCCTCCAGGTAGCATCCTTGGCCTGAGGATAAGTTGCAAGAAACAATGGCCAATTCCCTTGGAAGCAGTTAGTGGATCCTTGCCCACCGTTGATACCTCCAAGGCATGTTCTTCCCACCATCTCCCAGAGTCCTCCAGCGAGATCAAGCCCCAGTTGTTCACAGTGATAAATGGCTTAATAATACACCTTTTATTGGTTTCCTTCCCTTCCTTATCTCACATCCCCAAGCCTCAACCAGTGTTTTCCTGGACTATGTGCCAAAAATTATAGTGGTGGAATCGTCGTCTCAGATTTCACTTCTGAGGAAACCCAAACCAAGATACCTTCCTTCACCTTTCAAAATTAGAAACTTATTCTTGTCTTATGGATGCAGCATCTTGTTTTCCAAGATATGGATTAAAGTGAAATCTAATATTTATGCATTTGTTGATTGACTGATTGATTGCAGTTTCCCAGGGTCCTGTGCAGGCTAGGCAAGTACTCTACCACTGAGCTATTCCCCCAGTGCTAACAGTTTTTTTTTTGTTTGTTTGTTTGTTTTGTTTTTGTTTTTTGTTTTGTTTTAAGCTCACTCTTGCAGCTACATGGAGACTTAGTGTGGCCCATATTAACTACAGGTTAGTTTTCTGGGGTTTTTCTCAGTAAGGATTCTGCAATTGTGACTAGATATGTGCCTGACTAGAAGAATCTTTGGAACCAAGTGGCAGGAGGGGACAGGGTTTATATGGACTATCGCATATTATCTCTTGCTTTTAGTATAGCATTTCTCCCTGCCCTTTGCCATATCTAGTGTCTTTAGGTCTGGAGTCTCCTTGGTTCCATTTTTCTATAGAACAAACCTATGTTGCAGTCCAGAAGCAATAGTTAGTGGCCTGCAATTTGATAGGGGCCCCAGGTGGTTACTTCAGTATAATTGCTATGCAAAACAAAACAAAACAAAAACACCCTGAACTAATGGAAAGAGCAACATTAGAGAATCAGGCTTCTGTGTCAAGAATCCCCTCGGTTTCTCCTTTGCTAGTAAAGCAATAAGCCTTCTTTTACCTTTTTCTCAAAACCTTGTCCTCAGTATTGGATTGGCATTGGGAACAAAGACGAACTTTCAGTAAAAAGTTGGTACCCCAGCCAGGCATGGTGGCACATGTCTGTAATCCCAGTGGTTTAGGAAGCTGAGGCAGGAGGACCACGAGTTCAAAGCCAGCCTCAGCAAAAGTGAGGGACTAACAACTCAGTGAGACCCTGTCTAAAAAAAATACAAAATAGGGCTGGGGATGTGGCTCAGTGGTTGAGCACTCCTGAGTTCAATCCTCAGTACCTGCCCCCACACAAAAAAATTTTTTGGTACCCCAGGTGGGACCCCACTTCAGCTTTCTTGGGCAGGCCTGGCTCTCCAAGAAACCCTACGTCCATGCTGAAGATTCAAGGTGCTGGTGAAGTTGTTGCGAGCCAACTGCAGGAGAATTAGCAGTTAGGTGAGTTTGACTTGGAGGAGGTATTCCTGTGAGTAAAGGGAGGGGATGGAGGGACCATCCAGCTGCTGCCAAAGCTCCTTTTGCTCTGGGGAGCTCCCACTTTTCCTCCCTGGACCGTAAGGGTTACTCCATCGTGGTCCACTTTGAGAAAAAGGAAACTGAACTCAGGAATGTCGCAACACCCTTGGTCATCTGTTAAGTCCCCCGGGGTGCACGCAGAGACCCTTGATTCTACACATCCAGTTTCTCTTTGTGGGAACATCTGGTCCCTCTTTGTGGGGACATCTTTGGTGCCACTGGTGTAGGAGTCCCGGTTAAGCGAGACTGGAGAACCTAGGGATATTTACTCCCTTCTGGTCTGTTCTAGGTTGTCATCTGTTGGGTTTGGGAATTCCCTCTGGTTGTCTGTGTGTTTGTTTTGATGGTTTCTGTTACTGCCCATTGTAAGACATAGCCAATACTGCATTGATCCTATAGGTAGTCTCTTGGGAAAGATCTTGGCTGGCCAATCTGTTGGTCATGGTTTTGGGGCTCCTCTCTGGTTAGGTCTCTCTCTGTTCCTTGTTTGTACAATCTTGCAGTTGGAGTAGTCTGTCAATGGTAAAGTAAATTGAAGAATGAGCCACCTACAGGTGTAAGCCTGTCGAAGATACTGTTTTACTGAAACGATCTGTCTTTAGAATAGCTCTCTGGATTATTGTACAATCTTACAGTTGGAGTTGGTCTATCAAAGGTAAAGTAAGTGGGATAAATTTGTACACACAGGTATGTTTTAAAGGTTCCCATCTGTTAGCCCTGGTTTAGGTGATCCCCTCTGCATTTTTTTGTATGTTACTGACCCTTTAAGACATGGGCCATGATACCTTGATCTTCCTGGTAGTCTCTAGAGCAGAGATATGTTGGCTGAATGGGCCACCTATAGGTATAAGCCTGTCTAAGAGAAAGACAGTTTACTATAACAGAGTCTAGCCTTTGAATGGTTTTTCTGGATTATTATACAATCTTGAAGTTGACGTTGGTCTGTCAGAGGTAAGTATATGAAAGAGATTTCTGAATGTACAGGCATTTATACAGTTGCATCATAAGGGACCTGAACAGTCAGGAACTAAGTTGAAGGTGCCAAAAGGCACTACCTTGGGTGCATAAGGATATCAGGACACTAGCTCCAAACTGCGGGGGAAATCCCCAAAAGCTGCCTGGGCTTTAGAATAATGGCCACAGAGAACCTGTCCCCTCCCCTGCCTCCCAGCCCCTATTGCCCACAAGGTGTGTGTGTGTGTGTGTGTGTGTGTGTGTGTGTGTGTGTGTGTGTGTTAGTTACTGGCCACAAAGGATGTGACAGTAGGTTCTAGCACTCTTAGTGTAGGACCTGGGGACAGGAATAGTTCTCCCTTTAAGATCTGACAGAACACCCCATTTGGCCAGGGGATACCCACCACTGGGGCAAAGCAATTCTTGCTATGACAGAATCCCGTCAAACTAAATGCATGGGGAGACTGGCAGAATAAACAACTGCACCCGGGGAAAAAAGACAGAAACTGGAGCCAACCTTTGTTTTGTAGGCAGCCTCTGCAAAGGGATCTTCAAGGAAGCCTAAAGAAATGATGGAAGGGCCTCCCCATTGTGCATCAATGTGCATCGTACAAGAAAAAGGTCCAAAAGGAGTCTCTGGGTACAATTGACAGCGGAGAACCCACGTAAAGTTGATGGCATTGTGATAATGATAAGAGAGACAGATCAGGCTCAAAAATATCCTGTGCTCCAACCCCTTGAATGCAATTTGGGAAAAGAAAGATTGAGCCACAGTTTTTTTATAGGCTAAATTGTCTACCCCTCTCCTGGGATGAAATTTGTTGTGTAAATTAAATGCACAGATAATATCTATAAGGAGTGTTTCAAAAATATGAACTTAAGAAAGGGTTCCAAACTAAAAAAGATAAAAGAAAGTTATAGGTATGGAAATATATATTCGTATAGAAAATTAGAAGGCAAAAAACATTTTTTGGACAAGAAAGTATATTATCAAAGTAATATTGGACGAGAAAATAATATTATCAAATAATATTCTTGTGCTAAAGTCCAAGATGAAAGAGGACAAAATTAAGGATGTAAACAAGTTGTGAATGTCTAAGTAAGTCACAGAAGATTTGCAGAAGATAAATCTCAAAAAGTTGTGTTTGTGATTAAATTGGCTATAATTAGCACAAAGTTATTTGAACTTTAATGTACTGATATGAAGTAATCTTAAACATTGATCTGCTTTTATCTGTCTAGATAATTTTATTTTATCTGTTAGGTTTTATCACTTAGGAAAACAACATCTTAAGGGAATTAGGGTTTGTATCTGTTTTAAACTCTTTTAAATGATTGCCTTGTAACTTCTTAGACAAACAACTATTACTTTAGGTTATAACAATAGAGTTGGTACTCTAAATATATGTGACTAGATATAAGTATACATCTGAGAACTATATCTATCTGAGCCTTGTCTAATTGTTATGTAGAAGTTTATAAAATGAAAGTTTATAGAGGATTACTGGCAAGGTAACCAATAAGTGCCTTTATACATTGTGTCTTACATAGAAGAGCCACACTGTCATTTGAAGCCCTCTCTTATGTCTGTTTGCTTTGACTAAGTCAATTTCTGATCACTAACACTGTTTCCTAAATGTATAAGAGATTTAAGGCTATTCTTTGATTTTTGTTAACCCATGTAGACCCATGATTATTGTTATTATACCACTCTAGAGTCTAAATTGTACTTTGAGAGTTAAACTTAGTTAAATGTAAAGCTTAGGCGAGCCCTTTACCAAGTTGGTGTTTCTCCAAACTCAAATGACAGGTAGCAATAGGTAATTTGTATAGAAGTAACAAATTTGATTGGTATTTATTCATGTCATTTGAGGTTTTAGAGATGGATAAAGTAACCTGTGTCAATAAGTTACATATACAATTTTGTATTACTCTTCACACTGGGATAGAAATTTAAATGCTTTTTTAGAAGGTAATAAGGAGAGCCTGATCTATTTAAAGGTGGCTTTGCATTTTGCCACTTTTTCCACAAAAAGAAAGTTAAAAGCTCTCTTACCTTTATTTGATGCATGTTTTGGATGTAATGTTGTATTGTGTTATTTGTCAAGAGCCCTCACTTACCTGAGATAAGGCCCTGCCTCTCACCTTACTCCCTGTTAGAATGGCTCCAAAATAGGCTAGACCTGAGCTCATTTAAAGTTGTGTTCAAAAGATTGATTTTTGTTGTAAAGATTACTGTGATCTCAAAAAATAAGGGATATAATATTTAACTAAGTAAATGTTTAAGATTATAAAAATCATTTTTCTTGGTTCATAGCTATTATACAAATTGATTTTTTTTTGCTCTGTTAATTTCATTTTATATTTTCCCTGTAAAGTTTATAACTGTTGCCTGTTAGTGTTTTGCAGAGATACTGCTTCTAATAAAACAACTTGAGTTAATTTGATAAAATAAGCCATCACCTCTAGGATAGACAGTATATAATGCTGACTTCCAGTACTAATACTAACCCCAATTAAATGAAAGGGGTAACTATAAAAATTAGAGATATTGAAGTTATAACCTGTTACTCCCACTTCAAGACTGGTGAAACTGACCGGCTTGGTGTTTAAAAAACAAAAACTTGGAGACCAAAGTCAAGCAAGTAAAAGGGCCAAGGAAAAAGCAGCCAACATTTTGGCCTTTGCCCTCTAAGGGACCCCTGCAACTCTGATGAGTCACCCAATCTACCAATTAGGGAGATAAAGAATGTCCCCTAGAGAATGGGCACATTCTGCAAAGAGGAAGATCACTGGAGACGGAAATGTCCTTGATCCTTCCAAGAGAAGCCAGTATGACCCATCTTGGCAGATGGCACCACTGATAGAGGAAAGTTAAAGGATCCAAGAGTCTTCACACATGTCCCCAAGAGTGATCTCTGAGGAATCTCAGCTGACTCTTAAGAGTAGATAGGGGACTGAGGTAGTGGCTCATCAGTAGAGCACTCACCTAGCACATTTGAGGCCCTGGGTTCGGTCCTCAGCACCACATTAAAAAAAAACAACAAATAGATAAAATAAAGGTATAAAAATGTGTATCTTTTTTAAAAAAAGAGTAGATAGGAACAAATCAGTTGTGACCAACTTGGTCTTAAGCACCCAGCAGGAGAGTATAGCCTAAACACAGTTCTACATGGACACTTAAAAGGAAAAGCAATGATTTTTTTTTTTTTTTTTGATGTAACTTAAAATACACTTTGGCCAACCCTACCAAAAGTAAGTAAATCTGGAGGTTATAAAGGAAGAGTTCTTGTGTGGGAGTGCCTAATAATAATGATCACAAAGGACTCTATAATTACTAGTTTGTCCTGAGTTAATTTGAGCCTGATCTCATTGACGTACAAATCTTCCTAATTTTCTATATCAATATATTTGATCTGTTTTTCACTGGTATGATTATGAGTTACTGTCTTCATCATTTTCAGAGACTGGATGAAATACTAATTGCTTTTGAGCTAATTGTTTACAAAAAAAGTAATGCTTCGCTGTCTTGTTTATTGGTGTCTTAGCATGATCCCTGCCCTATATATGCCTTGTCCAGTCACCTGCCTTCTGCCCCTGTGGACCTCTGGACTGCTCTGATACTGAACGCCCTTAGCTGTCCACATCCCACCAAACAGAGAACAAGGACTTTGGGTTACTTTCCCAAATTTTGCCCTCTTTCAGCAGGAAATAGCTTGGAGATGTTGTTGCCCATTTTTCCATAGAAGTGGAACATAGAAATTGAGAGTGGGGAAATATAGCATGGTCCACTTTTTGCTTTGAATGTAGCCCTTGCTGCTCTGCTACTGCAACTTATTTTTTAAATGGACACGTTTCTTTCTCTTCCTCTCTCTGTTCCTCCCTAATCTCTCCCCCTTCCTAATCTCAGGGGAAATAGGATTACCTTTCTTCCCCATTTTAGGTAGGTTTATAGGAACAAAGTAATCCAGACTTTGGGGATGGTACCAGAGGATCTCAGAAATGACCATCCCCCAGATTAACAAGTGAATTGCAACTCCAATAGAGGACACACAGAATGTAGCCTTTGAATCACCTCTTGAAAAGCCCCCTGTTCCTCCTGATGGGCAGAATCACATCTTTTGGGACAGTAGTCCCCTGTGTTTTTTTTTTTTTTTTTTTTTTTTTTTTTTTTACTAACAAAGCAATAAACCTTTTTTATTCCCCCTCCTTTTCAAAAAACAACAAAAACCAAGTTTCTCTCATGACTTCTGTTGTGGAAGAATTGAAGAAGGACTCTTGCAACTGGACAGTAACTAGCAGGAACCAATCTCTCTCTCTCTCTCTCTCTCTCTCTCTCTCTCTCTCTCTCTCTGGGCTTCTTCATGTGATTTCTCTGTGTAGGCTGTTTTGAGCTTCCTCACAGCATGTTGTTGAACAGCCTTGGACATTATGTGGCATCACTTCCACCACATCCTCTAGCTACAAGTGAATCATTTGAGTTGAACCTACCTCAGTTCAAGGAAAAGGGACGCAGACACCATCTTTCAATTGGATGATGGTCACAGTCACATTGTAGAATAACATGTGAAATAAGAGAAATGGTAGCAGCCATATTGAGAAAATACCACCCCTCTAGTAGGACTCCTAGCCATACTTCTGTTTGCAGCCCTACCCTCCTCTAGCACACCATTTGAGCTCTGTTCCTGGCATTTTGGAGTTATAAGCCATGAATCTTCTGCTTCTTGGAAGGTTCCCATGTACAGGTATGCAGGCTGGACAGTACACCATGAGAACGTGTCTTGGGAATTCCATTTGTCTTGTAAACATCCACACCTCCCCATCAGATGTCAGTAAACAGAGGGAACTGGACGCCACAGTATGCCAGCTTCTCACCCATGGAAGTCATGTACCTAGAGGAAGGGAAGTCAGGCCCTCTTCACACGAAGACCACAGGGAGCCGGCTGCTCCTTGGCATCTCTGGGGCATTTTTAGCCCTGCTCTCTCTCTTCCAAAAATCTGTTAACATCCCTCATCTGCTATTGTCTATTTTCTGGTTCTTTTTGGTTCCTTTGTGGGTTTTTATGGTTTTGGTTTGTTTACTCGAATTTGGGCTGGACTTTGGGACAAGACAGATGATTTTCCTCAATCTATTTATTATTTTAACAGAAAATGCCATGTTTTCCATGTTCTCCCTGATGTGATTGCCGAGGTGATGCCCCCTTATGCCACTGAGCAAATGTTAATATTCCTCTGTGAACTTTTACTTTTGCAAAAATGGATCATGCCATGCTTATTAATGAGCAATTTGCTGTTTTCACTTAACGTATTCTAGACACCTCTCAGTGTCAGTATAGACAGATCTCCTCCATTCATTCTTGTAGCTATGTAATGTGCCAGGGTAGAAGCAGGAATTCTATTCCAGAGGAGAGAACATTCTTTAAAAATTACTGCTTCATCACTCCTTAAGCCCCAGGAGAAGGGGTTACATAAGGTTGGGGAACAGACATGGTGTGGGGGGATGGGGTGATACATTGTTCCCAGCCTATCCTTGACCCTATCTTTATACACAACAGTAATCATGGTATGACCTCCTCATTCTGCTTTTTTACTGTAAACCAGAAGTTCCCAACTTTGGCACTGTTGACATTGGGGGGAATTAATTTTAATTGTAATTTAATTTAATTTTATGGTGAGGACATTCAAACCACTGTACACACACACACACATTTGGTATTCCTTCCCATTTTCTGACATACAGCTCCTAAAATTGTGTAATCTCTGGAGTGATAATAGGGACAGGAGGGGAACTAAAGGTGCTAGTGAACTGATTGGCCAGTGATTTAATCAGCTCTGCCTACCTAAGGAAAGTTCCATAAAGCCCTGAAAGGACTGAGTTCTGAGAGCTCTGGATGGTTGAACACAGGGAGGTCCCCAGAGAGTGATACACTCAGAGGGGTGTGGGAACCCCCTGCCCCTTTACCCTCTTACACTTTGGCCCTTTGCATCTCTTGCTTCTGGCTGTTATCTTTGTTACATCCTTTATAATAAATAGGTAAATGTAAGTAAAGTGCTTCCCTGAGTTCCCAGAGCTGCTCTAGCAAATTGGTCAGCCCCAAGGAGGGGTTGTGGGAACCTTGATCTACGTAGCCGGTGGGTCAGAAGCACAGGCCGCATCCTGTGCCGCGACTGGCATCTGAAGAGGGGACAGTCTTGTGGGACTGAGCTCTAACCTGTGGGAGCTGATGTTTTCTCCAGGTTGATAGCAATAAGTGAGGAGATGCCCAGGATTCGACGGAATAAGGGAAAAGCCAGCTGGTAGAGAAATTTCGGGAGAATTGCTTGGTGTGTGGGAATGAAACCCCACCAACCTAGTGTCAGAAGTTTTGAGTGAGAGTGGAGAATAGGAAAAAGCACTTTTTTAAAAAAAACTTTTTTATTTTTTAGTTGTAGGTGGACACAATACCTTTTTTTTATTTTTATGTGGTGCTGAGGATGGAACCCTGTAGGGCCTCACTCATGCTAGGTGAGCGCTCTACCCCTGAGCCACAACCCCAGCCCAGCACTCTGATTTTTTTGTTTTGTTTTGTTGTCTTTCTATTTCCTCTGTATGTGTGCATCAAATGTTAAGCAAAACCCTTTCTCATGTGGTAGCACTGCAATATCTCCCCCTTGCTTTAATCACTCAGAGTCCTTACTGATCGGTTAATGTGCATCCAACTTTTGTGTGTTTGTGGGGTCTTCTTTATGACTCAAGTTCTGATACCTATCTGGTTAAGACCAACACCTTTTAACATGATTATTTTTTAAATACAGCAGATGACTCCTTTTTCCTGCCAAGAACACTTAAAACCTAACTCTGTATGCACCCAAGGTATAGGCAACTTGTTAATAGGGGAGCCATCAGGATGGTTAAAAAAAGGGGTTAGGTGGTCCTTTAGGAAGCACAGACACAAACCAGTTTCCTAGGTTGGGGACAGGACTGATGAACATCTCACAGGACAATAAAATTATAACCTGTTGTCTTTTCTACGAGACAAAACCATTTGTATTAGTACTGAACAAATTCTACAAGCTAGTGCATAACTTTACAGAATCTGGGAACCAACCGTCAAGTTCAAGTCAAACAAAAATCCCTGGATAATGAAACAGCCCAGCAGTCTATTAGACGATGCTCCAGCAAGCACTGTCGGGACATGTGGTCTTCTTTTTGCCTTGTTTCCAAGTGTGGGATTCTTTCCCTTGGTACCCCACATGAATTTTGCACAGTATTTCCCTAAGGGAAAGTGGACGAGGTTTCTGTGGTTCTTTGTCACCTCTCACTTTCCTCCCCTCTACCCACACTCTAGGAAGATGAGACCAGTTCACAGGGACCAGGGTAATTCCATTTAATCACTGTACCTGGACAGGTTTCCTCTTCCATATGCCCTACCTTTCCTCTCTCCCTCCCTCCCTCCCTTCTTCCTAACTTATCTGCTTTCATTAAAAAAAAATATTCAACTGTTTCAGGTTTGTGGGTATAACTCAGTGGCACAGTGTTTGCTAAGCATGCGTGAGGCCCTGGATTTGATCCCCAGTGCTGCAAATAACAATGATAGTCATATTAGAAATAATAACAATGATTAATAAATAATTGTTTTAGTCAGGTACACCAGTGCATGACTGAAATCCTAGGTGCTCAAGAGGCTAAAGCAGGAGGATCACAAGTTCAAAGCCAACCTAGTCAATTTAGTGAGACCTGTTTCAAAATAAAAACCAAAAAGGGCTGGGAATGTTGATTAGTATTGGAGCACCCCTGGGTTTGATTCCCAGTACTGAAAAAAAATAAATAAAATACATATATATTCTATTTTATTCTCTATATTCTGTTTTATTTAGATACAATTCATATACCATATATCCACTCAAAGTTTGCAGTTAAGTGGGTTTTATTATATTCTCAGAGTTGTGCAGTCAGTTTTATAACATTGTTACCACCCTAAAAAGAAACCTTATCCTCAGCCAGGGGTAGTGGCCCACCCCTGTAATCCCAGTGGCTAAGGAGTCTGAGGCAGAAGGATTGAGAGTTCAAAGCCAGCCTCAGAAAAAGTGAGGCTTGTTAAGCAACTCAGTGAGACCCTATCTCTAAATCAAATACAAAATAGGGCTGGGGGGGTGGTATGTGGCTGTGGCTGTGGCTCAGCAGTAGCACACTTGCCTGGCATGTGTGAGACACTGGGTTGGATTCTCAGCACCATGTATAAATAAATAAAAATAAAATTTATCAACAACTAAAAAAATATTTTTAAAAAAAAATGTAGGGCTGGGGGTGTGGCTCAGTGGTTGAGTGCCCCCGAGTTAAACCTACCATATCCTCATTAGCAATCACTCCCCACTTCCTCCCATCCCTTAGCATCAGTAATCTACATTCTGTCTCTATGGAGTTACCTTTTCTGCATATTTCTATAAATGGAATCATACCATATGTGGGTCTTTTGTGTCTGGCTTCTTTCACTTAGCATAGTATTTTCAAGTTTCATCCATGTTGAAACACATATCAGTAGTTCATTCCGTGTGTGTGTGTGTGTGTGTGTGTGTGTGTGTATGTGTGGTGCTGGAGATTGAACCCAGGCCCTTGTGCATGTGAAGGAAGCACTCCACCACCTGAGCTATATCCCCAGTCCCTAGTTCATTCCTGTTTTATGCCAAATAATATTACAGTGGAGAGAAACTACATTTGACTTAACCTTTAATCCCGATGTGAACATATACACTGTTTCCACCTGTTGTGTATAATGGAAAATGCTGCCATAAACATCTGTTACAGGTTTTTTTTTTTTGGGGGGGGGGTGCATATGTTAATTTCTTGTGGTTGTAAAGCCAGGAAGGGGTTTTCTAGGCCATGAACTCTGTGTTTGACCTTTCAGGAGCTGTCAATCTGCTTTCCAAAGGGACTGTGCCATTTTACAATTCTACCAGTATGTGTGTTCAAATTCTCTACATCCTTATTAACACTTGTCATTGTTTTTTTTTTTTTTTTTTTTGACTAGTAGACATGAAGTGATACCTCATGGTAATTTTATGACCTTATTTCTCAAAACAGTCTTGCATAGATTCCACTTGTGTGCAAGATTTTGGGCATCCAGAGCCATGGCCATAAGTCCATTAGTATGTGGAGTCACTACCTCAAGTCACTACCTCAGAGATGGGAGCTCACAACGGGGAAGGGAGTTACACCAGGTCCTGTTCTTGATCTTCCTGCCACATAGGGATCCAGGATTGTTGTTCAAGGCAGGGAGGGAGAAATGCAGCCTGGTCCTGGGCTGGGCCCCTTCCAGGAGGGCCCAGACATCTCTAAGGTGTCATTTGAGGGCTGCCCAGAACAAAATGACCTCCTTAACCACCCCGACATATAGTGTGAGAGATTCCACCACATTCACTGAAGTAAGTAAATACCTGGTGGCCTTTTTAAAAATGTGAATCCTACTGGGAGGAGTAGACATTTGCAAGTCAATACTTTATTGTTAATTAGCTTATCGGATGCCAACCCACACCCTGCCTGACCCAACTCAGAGGAAGTGGGAGTTTTGACTCATCGGGAAGGGTGGGGGAGGGATAGGAAGGAGCCCGAGTTGAAAGGAGGTAAAAGTTCCAGGACACAGAAGATGAATGGGGACAAGGAAATAGGAAAAGTTTTCACCTTCATTCACCAAGGGACAGACAGCGGTGGTGAATGTAGTTTATTATAGGCCACACATTATGCTGGGGGCTTTGCATACATGCTAGGCTTTTCATTCCTACTGTCTTTATTTGTTTGCTTATTTTTACAAATACTTACAGAGCACACTGCGCCACCACCTGTTTCTTACACTTTGAGGACCACGTCCTGTTGGCTAGCCCTAAAAACTGATGCACGGATCTGAGCATTTCTCACCCCCTCCCCAAACACTCTTCTCCTTTACCTGGTTTACTGAAGGTTTCCGGCTCTCACATTGGCAGTCAGAGCAATCCTGAGTTCAAAATGCTCTGATGGCTCTCTACAAACCAAAGTCCTCACCATGGTCTATGAAGTGCTGTCTCCATTATCCCTTCTTACCTGGCCTCTGTCCTCTGCCTGCTGGTTGGCCACAGGACTCCTGCTGTTCCTCTCCACTCCAGTGTGCCACTCCTGGGGCCCTGGCAATGATGGCCGTGATCTGCCTAGAATACTCTGGTCCCAGAGTCTGCATGGTAGATGCTCTCACTGCCTGCAAATCTCAGCTTTAAATGCCTCTTCATACGGGACTTTTCCTAACACTTCCTCCTCCACTTAAGAGCCCTTCATTGCCAGACCGCTCACTGTCAGAAAGGAGGGTTACAAATATAGAAAGGGATAAAGCTAGAATGAATTCTACTGTGTTAGGCTGGAATTGGAGATACAGAATGAACTCATAGCTTCAGATATATAGACAAACAGATAGATAGATAGATAGATAGATAGATAGATAGATAGATAGATAAATGTAGAAATAAATAAAGATGTAAATGTGTGTGTTTCTCTTGCTACTTGAGAAGGCCTAGGAGCAACAATAGGTCAGTAACAATGAGCCCACTTCATGTTCTGATTTGACTTCTAAATGCTATTCCCTGTGAAAGGGAATCAGAACCCCATGAAACAATAGTTGATTCCAGAGTTGGAGCAGGGAACATACAAAATGAGCCTGGAGTATCTTTTGTACTAAAAAAAGGAAAAAAGAAAAAAAAAAGGACTCAGAGGATGATGGGACTTGTCAAAAGGATTCAGGAGCTACTTGGGAGGGGTTCTTACTAGCAAAATAAGGGACATTTTGAGCATCAAAGTAACTCATGATAATATTTGATTATAACTCATTGAATAAAAATAGGAATCCATGATTCTATAATATAATAAATCAATAGAAAGTTTGACAAGGTTCAGGATAATTATATAGTTTTGAAAATACCTCCATCCCGGACACAGCCACATCAATGTGTAGAGCAGCACAACAGCTAAACTGTGGAACCAACCTAGACGCCCTTCAGTAGATGAATGAATTAAAAAAATGTGGCATATATACACAATGGAATACTACTCAGCAATAAAAGAGAATAAAATCATGGCATTTGCAGGTAAATGGATGCAGTTAGAGAAGATAATGCTAAGTTAGCCAATCCCCCAAAAAACAAATGCTGAATGTTTTCTCTGATATAAGGTGACTGACTCATAGTGGGGTACGGAGGGGGAGCATGGGAGGAATAGATGAACTCTAGATAGGGCAGAGGGGTGGGAGGGGAAGGGAGGGGGCTGGGGGGGTTAGCAATGATGGTGTAATGTGATGGACATCATTATCCAAAGTACATATATGATGACATGAATTGGTGTGAACATACTTTATATACAGAGATATGAAAACTTGTTCTATATGTGTGATAAGAATTGTGATGCATTTCGCTACCATGTATTTAAAAAATAAAATAAAAAAGAAAATACCTCTATCCCAAATATGTATTCATTGAAAAGGTAAAAACAAAAACTTTACAGTGGAGAAATCTGGCAGTCACCACGTTGAGAATCAACTAATTGAAGTTCCTATCTCCAGTAATGGGACAAAGAACATTGTGTGCCACCTGGTAGGAGGCTATGAGAAGAACACGATTTTTATTTTTGTGTTTCAGCCAAAGATACATAAGCTGAATTAAATTATTAAGAAACATCAGATAACCTCAAATTGAGTTACATTCTACCCAAAATAATCTATAATCTTCCAAAAGATGCTAAGAACACATGGTTCTAGAATGGTCCCTTTGCTCTAAAGACATGATTGGGGCAAGTGACAACGTTAGAATGGAGTCTTAGGATGAGACAGTCATGGCGTGTAAGTGTTGTGAGAGAATTAAGGTGGGACCCTCTTCCACTCAGCAATGGTTCCAGGTCTTGGGTGGTTGGTTGGTTGCCATGAGTGCCATCTTCTCCCTACCATCTCTCCCCGCTTTCTCAATGGATGGATTGGGCACCTCCTTAGGCATGTAGAGTTTTGATTTTCTTTTCGGGCTTGGACTCTCTGGAGTTGACAGATCACCTCTGGAAACTTCTGTTACCCTCTCTGCTCTTGTAGGCAGCAGAGGAGACAGGTCCCCAGAACCAGAGGGCCCATTGCTAATATCTGGGCTCTTCTATCATCTTCCAGTTGATTGTGAAGATTTCTGCAAACATTCAGAATGGCACACTGTCAAAAGCAAAAAGCCCAACTTGTGTTTTCACCGTCTTTTAGTTTAAGTTTTCTTTGGGTGGAGCAGCTAGTATCTATGGGGGGAAATAAAAAGCATCAAATCTCAGGCTAAGCTTCCTCTGAAGGAACATTTTGAGCTGAGGTAGGGTCTGGAATCCAGGAGAAAGTCCAGCCTCAGCAGGGGTCCTCCATGTTCCAGCTGATCTTTCCAGAGAACAAACTTTTCTTCCTTCAAAATAATGTCAATTGTAATGTGACAAGCAAACACCTTCGATGTCTGCAGTCACGGAGCCACAGGTACTGCTATTACTGCTGTGTTTTGTTTGGAGTTTTTCACTACATTTAGAATGAGAGGAAATGCTCAATTGTACTGAGAGGTTAGTGAATAATGATGTAAACTTTTTGTACAAATTTATAACCTACAAAGTTCTGGCCGTCCACCCAGTTTAAGGACCCCTGGGCTAGCATGTGGCAGGTCGAAAGAGCAGAGATAATTGCAGAAAGGGCCCCAGAGAAAGCTCACAAGCAGAGACGATATGGGCTTTAATTGGGGCAATGTCTGTGGGCACAGACAAGAGGGTGGGAGCAAGAAGCCATCTGGAGTGAAAGCCAGTTGGACTTGGTGATGGATGGAATGTGGGAGTTGATGGTGGTTCTGGGCAGTTTGGTTGGGTTATGAGAACCTATGGAAGAGCAGTTTGGCAGGAAGAGGTACCCTGGCTTTGCCAGGGGGTGTGAGTGTCTGCTACTGCAGAGTTCAGCCCACTCCCCCAAATGCTCATTCCCACCAAGTGGAGTGGGTGTCCCCTAGGGAAGTACTACCCTGAAAAACACTCCCTTCTCCTTTTTATCCCTTGAAATTCCAGGATTAAAGATATATCTCCTAGACATCCTAGTCCTGACACTGTTTAAAATGCAAATCCCTTTGAGATCACTTTTATAGACTGAGCATCCCTTGTCCAAAATGTTTGGGACTGAAATATTTTGGATGTTGTTAGATTTGGGAATATTTTCATATATGTAATGAAATCTCTTAGAGATAGCACTCAAGTCTAAAATACAAAAATCATGTGTTTCACACATATCATAGCATTTGTGTAGTCTGAAGGTAATTTTATACAATATATTTAGTGAGCCTGTGTTTAGACTGTGACCCAAAACATGAAGTCAGATGTGGGATTTTCCCCTCGTGGCATCATGTTGGCCCTCAAAAGGTTTGGGATTTTGGAGAATTCAGGAAATATATATATATTAGTACTGGGAGTGAATCCGGGGGCACTTAACCACATCCTCAGTCCTATTTTTTATTTTATTTAGAGGCAGGGTCTCACTGAGTTGTTTGGCACCTCACCACCCGTTGCTGAAGCTGGCTTTGAATTCGCAATCCTCCTGCCTCAGCCTCCTGAGCTGCTGGGATTACAGACATGGGCCACGGTGCCAGGCTTCTAATTTTTTTTTTTTTTTTTTGGTTAGGGATGTTCAACCTGTACTTACATATTAGTTCAAATGACTTTATTCATATTTCCCTGGTCTATTAGAAGAATTCAAGTTCATGAGCTTTGGGGAATAGATAGGTGTTGGGAAGATGCTAAAAATGTGCCCCCTAGCCCAGTCAGATGGACTGAGCGAAAGGTGCCCCCACTGGTGCACTAGCAGGAAATTTCAGTTCAATGGCTTCGTTGCCTGGCCAGGATGTGTCACTTCTCCTCCAGCCTCCTCAGGCACCTTCTGGATGGAGGACACAGTGGGTCACACTGTAAAGATGATGAGGGCATAAAAGAATCAAATACTGATATTCTTAAGGAGTGTGTGTGCAATGTGCCCAGGTGGAGTGCAGGTCTGCTGGGCTCCAGTTAACACGTTTTCTTCACATGCTCCGGATTACAGAGAGACTTTACCTTCTCCTGAACCCACTTCCAGCTTCAGAGAGCCCTCATTAACTCACAAGTTGTTAGGGGAAGGGCTAGGCTCTGTTGACAGGTGGTAAACCTTGAGGTTCCCTCTACTTCCTAATGGTAAAAGTAAAATCTTAATATTCCAAGACCAAAAAGGATTTAATGCATTTCCTTCCAGTTCATGTCATGCATTTGTTCCATGCCTGCCATCTTACCTATCAAACATTTTGATATACATTTGGTATTTTGCTTTGAACTTAGCAACACAAAGCAGAAGAGCATACCTTGTATCATATATTCTTTTTTTTTTTTTTCTAGGCGGTGCTGGGGACTGAACCAAGGACCTTGTGCATGCAAGGAAAGCATTCTTCCCACTGAGCTACATCCCCAGCCTCCATATATTCTTATTGTAGAAAAAGGCCTGGAAAGATACACACCAAACTGTGGGAGTATGAAAGGCAATGAGAAGCAAGTTTTGTTTTTCTCTGAATTCTTTGAAAAATTGTTTATTAATGTTAAAAAGAAATAAATATTCTCAATACTCATTAAAGATGGTAAGGCAGACTTCACTCAAAGGGGGCTATGGGATAGTTACAGGGATCACTGCTTTGGGGTCTGACTGTGGGGGAGAGAGATTGGGCTCAACTGTGACTACAACAAGGACACATGAGGATGTATAACCAAGGGGCTAGCTATCAAGAATAAGGGGCTTCTGGCCAAACAGACTTGACAGAGTTCTTGCTGAAGACAGGTGAGGTGATGCCAAGGTAGTCAAATACCAAAGGTGGAGCATTTATGCTCAATTTAGCCTGACCTGGATAGTTGCTCAAACTGGATTCAGCAAGGTCAGAGAGGAGAGCTCAAGATCAGGCTGGACAAAAAGGACTCAGGAGCCTGATTGATTAAAATTCTGGTCAAAGAAGAGAGTCTTTATCATTAACTATGTATGAGTTTATTATTGCTGCTGTAACAAATGATCACAAAGTTAGTGGTTTGAAACCACACAGATTGTATTGAAATGGTCTCTTTGGACAAATGAAGATGTCAGCAGGGGTGTGTTTCTCCTGGAGGCTTTAGAGGAAAATCTGTTTCCTTGGCTTTTCCAACTTGGAGAGGTTGTCCCATGTTGTTTGGCTCATGGCCCCTTTCCATCTTTGGTGCCAGCAATCACATCATTATGATCACTGCTTCCATCAATATATCTACCTCTCTGACTGTCTTACCTCCCTCTTTCACTTATAAGGACCCTTATGATTACATTGGATGGCCCAGAATAATCTATCTATCTCAAAATCCTTAATTACATCTGCAAAATCTCTTTTTCCATGGAAGGTAACATATTTACAGGATCTGGCAAATAGGAAGTAGGTATCTTTGGGATAGGGGTGGGAGTCATCATTCTGTGCAACTTAAAAAAAAAAAACTTATTAAAAATCTTATATCATAGCCAGGTGTGGTGGTGCCTACCTGTAACCCCAGAGACCCAGGAGGCTGAGGCAGAAGGATCACAAGTTCAAGTCCAGTCTCAACAACTTAGCGAGACCCTCAGCAACTTACTGAGCACCTGTCTTAAAAAATAAAAATGGCTGGGGAATGTAACTCAGTGGTAAAGCACCCCTGGAGTCAACCCCCAATGTCCACCCCCAAAACAAATCTTATATCATAAATTTTTTCTCATTATTAACAATTTCTCATAATTACCATCTATTTTACTGGTCCCCTTATTTGGGATAATGTAGGTTATTTTACATTGCCATGATAGTTATTTTCTTTATATACATCTTTGGGCCCTTTGGGGAACCCTAAATCAGAAAGGGGTGAAGAAAATGGACTTTGTGAGTTTAAATGCAAACTCTATCTCAAGTTATCCTTGACATTGGAGTCTCAGTTTCTTCATCTTCAATAAAAGGGGGTTCTTACAGCAGCTCCAAACCTACAGATATTATCTTAGCTTCATCATACAATCCACCTATTTAAAGTGTAAGTTCAGTGGTTTTAGCTTTATGAGGTTTTTGCAGGATTCAATTACACAGAACATATGAATTGTGTTTGCTTTTTTAGAACAGTTCTCACTATGATGGCCAAATTCATGGGCTCAAGTGATCCTCCTGCCTCAGCCTCCTGAGGAGCTGGAACCACAGGTGCACACCACCACATCCACCTCCAAGGCTAGGGTTTTTGTTTTTGTGGTGCTGTGCATGGGAGGCAAGCACTCTACCAACTGAGCTTTATCCCCAGCCCCAAGGCTAGGTTTTAAGAAGCAGCAATACAAGCTAGAAGCCTGTATGCCTATCAAATGCTTTGGAAATAGACCTTGTCAAGATATATGGGAGTCTTCTGAGTTCCCCAAAATGTATTTGTTTTGGAAGGAATTTTAGTGTTGGATAGAATTTGGGAACATATGCCGCGGTCTGGCTGGGCACAAAATCACGAGCCACTCAAGCAGGAACAAACTTTATTTCCAAAACTCCTGTGAATGCCACGCATGCGGTCTTTTCCCGGGACGCACTACACCAACAGGAAATCCCTCCTCCGGAATTCCCTCCTACTGCACTTCCCCAACCAATGGGAACTCTCCGGGAGTCCGGTGAGAGCTCCAAAGTAGCAGGCCAAGGTGGACAGCAGGGGTCTAATCTCCAATTGAATGCACATCTTAACATAATCATTATCATCTCAATGGCTTGCTGGCGTCACCTTTCAACCAAAAATGCCATGCGTCATTCCTACTTGGCTATGGCTCTCAGCAAACATAGAAGGAATTAATAGGAAGTTGTTGGGCTATTTGATCCAAGATGGCCTCTCTTATTTTCCCTATAGAACTCTGAATTACACTCACCCCCAAATGGCACACATGGAATAACTGGGGAGGTCAATACTGGTTTCCTGGCCTGTCACCCACCCTGCAGAGCCACCCACTTGACTCTTCATATATCCAAGTGAAACTCCTTCAGTTTAGGCTGCATTGGTGCCATTTCCAATTGCCCATGTTAATTCACACCACACCAGCTACATGGCAGGAGCTACATGCCAATTTTGTGGGGTGCCCAACCTATCTACCAACAAACCATAAAAACATATTCCATTTGGCTGTGGGAGGACTGACTGCAGGTTTCAGGGCTGAGTTAGTGAAATGTCAGCCACATCTGGAGTGTGTTGCACCAGAGTGGTGTGTGGGTGAATCCTCAGGCATCCCACAGGTGTGGGAGCAGGTTACGTGAGATGGGTGTGGGTTAGGTGACGAAGGATGACAAGAAGAGGCATGGAGGGTGGGTGGAGTCAGGGGTGGGCAAGGGTGGAGGTAAAGAATGGGGCCCTGGCAGGGTTTGGATTTAGTAGTCAGATCAATGGTTTAGAATCGTTTTTTGGGTCATGGCCTCCTTTAAGAATCTGATATATCATGAAGAAAGAACACACACACGCACACAGAGACACTGACCCACAAATTTTGCTCACAGTTTCAGGGGTTCCTGGAACCCGGAAAGCTTGTTCAAGGGTTGAGATTAAGAATCTCTGATCTGGACTAGTTGATAGGAACTTGGGGGTAAAAATTCTAAAGTAGCATTAAGATTTTGAGAATGTTTGTGTCCTCTAGTGTGCTTTATTTGTTTTCTTCCGTATTTATTTTGAAAAATTTCAAACCTACCAAAAAGTTGCAATTTCAAAGACCCTTTAATTATATTCACCGTCAACTTTTCCCCCCAATAGCCCCACCTCCCCCTGCGTGCGTATGCTCTCAGGAACTCAAGTTTTCCTGGAGACCATATGAGAATAAATTGCAGACATTATGATACTTCATTCATAAGCACTTGGCATATAACTCCTAAAATCAAGGGGTTCTCCTGCATAGCCACAGTGCAATGACCACACCGACAAAATTTAACATCGATGTAACACTATTATGTAATATATGACCTATATTCAAATTCCCTCAATAGTGTCCTTCTGTTTGCTGTATTCTTTCTCCCCCTCCCTGTGTCTCTTCCCACCTTTTAAAATCCAGAATTGAATCCAGAATCATGCGCTTCACTTAGTCTCTTAGTCTCCATTAATTGGGGTTTGGTTTGGTTTGGTTTCTATTGTGATACTGATTGTTTTAAAGAGTCCAGGATGCTGGTTTTGTCAAATGTCCCCCAATTTGGATTTGTCTGCTTGTGTCCTACTGATTAGATTCAGGTTGAAGATTCTGGGCAGAATACCACAAGGGTGATGTAGCTCTTCTCACCACAGCACATCAGAGGGCCAGTTGGTTCCTTACTGATGATAAGTATGATCAGTGGTTAGGGAACTTCTAAGTTCCCCTATGTAACCCCCAAGTCATCTTTGGGATAGCATGGTAACCACTGAAGGCCTCTGGCTGTGGCCAGTGACAGATGAGCCAGTGCTGAGCATCCGGTCCTCATGCTGTTTTTACCTTTAAGGTGAAACTTGAAAAGGAAAAAGGAGTAGGCCTCGGGAAGGTGTTGGTGTCCCCTAGCCAAGCTTGGAAGGTGAAAGGAACTGAAAGGGGTGTGTGCGTGTGATGGTCTTGGGGAAGCAAAAGTGTTAGGAGAAACGCCCTGTCCAATAATAATAGCATAACACTTAGTAATCTTAACACTGTTTTGTTTCGCTGTGGTTTACCTTTTTAATTCTTCACACAGCCCTGTGAAGTAGATGCCATTACTGGCTTTATGCTATAAAATCTGCAGCACAAGGTCACACGTTTGTAAGTCCTTGCTCTGAACTACATGAAGGGGGAGGGAGCAAGGTCTCATCTAAAAAAAACAGAATGAACAAGGATTGAAGTAGGAGCACCAGGGCTGGGAGAGGAGGTTCTATTCTAAAAGACCCAGGGTGGGCAAGCAAAACAAATGCAAGGCTCAGAAGAAGAAAGTAAGAGTGTTCAGAACTAGAAGGCAACACCATCACATGGGCCAGTTGGGTTGGCCACCCCATCCTCAGCCATCCCTAACTCCTTGTCTGTCCCTTCAGGCTGGACTGGCAATTCCCGTGCTCTCCCTTCTCCCAAACAAAAACAGAAAGGAAAATTTAAAAAAAAAAAAAAAAAGGATTTTTACAGAGACTCAAAGTATCTCCCTACAAATTACTTCTTAGTTACAAAGGGAAAAATAGTAACTTAATAGTGGAGCAACCTGACCCACTCCAGTTTAACGAAATGACCCAAGAGGACATTCAGGGGGTTCTCAGGGAAGGCTCTGGAAAGGGATTTGAGGGAAGGCTCGGGAAGACTTAGGGAAAGGCAGGCTCTGGATGAAGAGAGAATGGGAGGTCCTGGGGTTGAGGGGGTCTGTGGGAGACAGGGCAGGGTCCAGAGGGGAAGGGAGAGGAAGGAGAAATCGGCAAGTGGGGGAGTTTCTGAGTTATGAGCGAGACATGGGGAGGGATTTGATGAGACCAGCTGGGTGACAGGCGGGTCAGAACAGGGTGGGGATGGGAGGTCTTGCGGGGATGAACCTGGGTGACCAGAAGGGCAGGGTGGGGGTGGGCGTCTCTGGGCGCTCCTGAGAGGGCCGCGACTCGAGGGGGATGGCTCCAGGGCCGCGGTCTGCGGGTGGGGGTCCCCGGGGCGAGCGGCCGGTCGGACCCAGTAGGCAACGCTGGCTGGGGCTGGGACTCGGGCTGGGGCTCTGGGGGCCGGGGCGGGCCGGGGGCGGGGCCGGCGCCACCCTGCGGGTCCCCCCGCGCTGCAGGGGGCGCTGTGAGCCCGGGCGGCCCGGGGCTGGGCGGCGGCCGCTCCTAGTGAGCGCGGCCCCTTTTCCGGGTTTCCTCCGCCTCCTCCTCCTCCTCCTTCTTCTCTGCCGCCGCCGCCGCCGCTGCCCCTTTCCCGGCCGGTGGCTGCCGCTGCCGGTGCCACCGCCGCCGCCTCCTGGGGCCGCGAGCCGAGCGGAGGCCGCCGCGGAGTGCGAGCGCCCCGCCGCCCCGCCGGCAGCTCCAGGGCCGGGCCGGCTCTGCCGGCGCCCCCCGCGCCCCCTGCCCGCCCGCCCCCGCGGGCCCGGCCTGGCGCGGCCGCCCGCCGCCGCGCTCCTCCTCCTCCTCCGGCGCCCCGCGGCCCGCCGCCCCTTGCGCCCGCCGCCCCGCGCCCCCCGCCGCGCCGCCGCCCTCTGCGCCCCGCGGCGCCCCCCGGTCCCGCCCGCCATGCCCGGCCCGGCCGCGGGCAGTAGGGCCCGGGTCTACGCCGAGGTGAACAGCCTGAGGAGCCGCGAGTACTGGGACTACGAAGCTCACGTCCCGAGCTGGGGGTAAAGCCGCCGCCCCCCCCGCCCCCCGGCGCAAACCGCACTCGAACCCGGGGGATCCGCCTCTCCGCCGGCTCCTCGGTGGGCCGGCGCCGCCTCGGGTCTGGGGTGGGAGGCACAGGCCCCCCTCTCGCACATGTCCTCTTCCTCTTCCCTGCCCACCTCCCCACCCCTGTATCCCGGCTTTGCACACCGCTCGTCTCCAGAGATTTGCTGCTGCTTTTTTTTGCTTTGTGGGGGTGCGGGGGGTCGAGGAGAAGTGTAGGGTCCAGGGACCAGACCCTGGGAGTGAGGGAGCAGTTCCTCCTCCTCCTCACACTTTTGGGTTTCTATTGGGGTGGGAAGTCAACAGCTGTCCCCTTGAGCTATTAAAATTCGCTGCCTTTTTAGTTTTCTGAAATGAGGCTGGGTGGGAGGAAAATTTTTAAAGACGTCCAGATTCACTGTCTGCCTTAAGAATGTGGAATAGGCAGGTGCTGGTGGAGCCACGGGAAGAGCGGGCACCCTCTGGGCCTCCAGGTGGATGCTTTACTTGACACCTTAGATTGGCTCAGTGCTGTCTTCCTGCTCCCATCTCCTCGTTGGGAGCTCTGCAGAATGAAGGGAGCCAGGTTTATGCCGTGGCTTTCATTTAGGGAATGAATTGTGGCATGATATCTGGACACTTCCAAATGTTTGATTAGTGGAAACATTTAGACTGGGTGTACAGTGGGCATAGGGTTAGTTAATCCCAAATCCTGGCATTTATTTGTGTCTCTTGCCTTCCACAGTAATCAAGATGATTACCAACTTGTTCGGAAACTTGGTCGTGGGAAGTATAGTGAAGTATTTGAGGCCATCAACATCACCAACAATGAAAGAGTGGTTGTAAAAATTCTCAAGGTGAGTGTCTTACGAGTGGCATTGCAAATATTTTTTTTTCCCACAGGTCAAAAGGACATAAGCTGCTCTTGCCACCTTCTAGAATGAGCAGTGCAAACTATTTTATGTATCTTTTGTCGGATGTCACTCCTTTCCTCCTCCCATCCCATTTTCCTGTGAACTTTTGAGAAAATATGCAGACTAATCTCAAATCTGAGCTGTTAGCTCAGGAACATCCTTGTTCTGAAGTATAAATTAGGGATTCCCAAAACTAATTCCAAAATGGTTATTTGTCCCAAAATAAATAGGTATTCAAAGGAAAGAAAGTCTTTTAATGGGAGATTTCCATCAATCCAAAGGCTCTGTGATTTTTGTGTTTGTTACTTTTGGTTCTGAGTTATTCCAGAAAAAAAGTTGTTAAAAACTAGAGTGGCTTCAGAGATAACTTTGAAGTCCAAATAAAAGGAGACTCCTTCAGTGAATTATCACTTATTTCTTCTTCTTTGGTAATAAAGTTTCAGGTGGAATGGATAGTTAGCCATTAGTGCGGGGGCGGAAATCTTATTAGGAAGCCAGTTAGCCGTTGTTTATTATCAGCTAGTAAAAGTAAAATTTGGAGCAACAGAAGACTGCAGTTCTAATCACTAAAATGAGAATTGGAACAAAAACTGTCCTAATGTCCGGTTTAGCAGTTTGATGACATGTCTTTTGTTATCTCTCAGATTAAGCATGATCTTAGTAAGCATCAAGAAATAGGTAAATTTTCCTTCAGGTAACTGATTGTGAGGTTTGATAATGTTTTATAGGGTATACTAAAAAGCAATACTTAGACTCTGATGGGTCCTCATTTTTGCCAGATTATTTAATGTATGTACATGTCATTTAGTGAAAGATCAAGAAGACCGAAGGGTACTCTTACATGTACTTGATTTCCATTGTGACGCCTTTTGAGAGGTTCTGTGGAGTAAGAATATGGGATTGAAAAGTTGCTCTTGTGTGTTGGGGCAGCTGTATAATATGAGGGGTCAAGTTTATGCACTCTGTCAATCTCTAGGGCCATCACTAAGCCCATCCAAGTCTAGTGATGAAGGAGCAGTACAGAGCCATAATTGAAGTTACCTGTGTTGTCAGAAACATTGGGGATGAAAAGTGGGCAAATGATGTTTAAGATATGGAGTTTGACTCCCCTCTTCCCCGAGTATGAGTTGTACCTATAAGGTGTATATATGTATATGTGTTTTTGTGTGTGTGTGCACACATATGTGCATGCATGTTTAAAACAAAAATATTTAAATGTTTCCTTTAGTCACATTGTCCAAGGAAGCCATGATTCTTTTATGTATATAAGCATAAATGTTTTTAATATAAGCTGCTTCCAATCATGAGCAAACATAAATTGAAGTTAGGACACAATCCACATCCCACTGCTGTACATTCAGAAGAATGAATAAAGCAATTCTAGAAAAATGCATAAACTTTTGTGCAATGGCAACATTTTAAATGTAAGTGTGCAGTTTCCTGTGGACTTTGTTGAAAAGAACAGCATTCAGGCACGTGTTTAAATACCAGTGTGTTCATTTAGGAAAGCATCACATTGCTCTTCAGTCATCCTTGTAAGAAACTGCCCTGACATTACATTGAAATGACCCTTGACTAGAACTCTTCTTGCCTATTTCTTCATGTCTCTTACTGCTCATTTCAACATTGAATTGTAGGATCTTTTTCTTTTCTTTTTCAGTGCTAGGGATTGAAATCAGGGCCTTCCATATGCTGGGCAAATACTCTACCACTGAACTACACTCAGTGGCCCCCTACCCCCCGCTTTTTAAAATATTTATTTTTTTAGTTGTAGTTGGACACAATATGTTATTTTACTTATTTACTTTTATGTGGTACTGAGGATTGAACCCAGGGTCTCACCTGTGCTAGGGGAGTGTTCTACCTCTGAGCCACAACCCCAGACCCCCTTTTATAAAATTTTGAGACAGGGTCTCTAAGTTGCTGAGGCTGATTTCAAACCTGTGATCCTCCTACCTCAGCCTCCTGAGCTGCTGGCATTATCAACCTGTGCCACCGTGCCTGGCTTTTTTTTTTGAGACAAGGTCTCACTAAGTTGCCCAAGTTGGCCTTGATTTTGCGATGTCCTGCCTCCTGAGTAGCTGATATTACAGGTGTATGCCACTGTACTCAGCAGATCTTATAAGTTCCACTGTCCTAAAATGAGACTTAGAAGTTGCCTTTGATGATTTGGTTAGTGAAATGTTTTTTGTTTCTTTCCTTGATACGACCTGAATCACCATATTTCCACTGGTGAAAACTAGACTTCTTTATGTTTTTCAAAGCCCTGTGGCATTTCTATCCAGGTTCTATTCCTATTTGAAGGATAGGGTAAGAAACCACTAATGGTATTATTGTGGTTTTGTTACTAAAATAGGTTCAAAGTAGTATTATATTTTGGGTACTCGTACTGGGAATTGAACCCAGTGTGTTTTATCACTGTGCTACATCTCCAGCCCTTTTTATTTATTTTATTTTTTATTTTTGAGGGGATGCTGGAATTGAACTCAGAGACACTCAATCACTGAGCCACTTCCCCAGCCCTTTTTTGTATTTTATTTAGAGACAGGGTCTCAGCTCCTCACCATTATTGAGGCTGGCTTTGAACTCGGGATCCTCCTGCTTCAGCCTCCCGAGCCGCTGGGATTACAAGTGTGCGCCACCAAGCCAAACATCCTTTTTATTTTTAATTTTGAGATAGGGTCTCATTTAAATTTGTTAGGACCTCACTAAGCTGGCCTCAGACTTGTGATCCTCCTACCTCAGCCTCCTGCATTCATGTACCACTGCACTTGGCTAAAAGAACATGGTCTTTATCTGAGGTTATATTCCCTTACTCAAATAAGTTCAAGTTATGACTAATATCTACCATTGTGGTGTTTGGTTATAGGAAATTAAGTCATTAGCGGAGTATAAGCTCCTCAGTTTGGAATATAGAAAAGGCTTCCATTTCATATACCCTGGTTGTTTTTCAGCTGCAGAAGGAACTTAGTGTATTAAAGTTCATGGAGTAACCGAGACAAAGGGTACATTCCTTCAAGGACAGGATGTCTTTTTCAGTAAATACCATTTTATAACAGTCTTTCCATTTATGAGAATGATTGGATTCTGAGTGATCACCGAGAAATTTTATTTCATTTAATTTGCATCTGAGATTTCTAAGTATTTTGTTGATCAAAATGTATTCGAGCTATTAAGAGATTTTTGTGAATTTAGGAACTGGTGAGGAAAATTTTACAGGCTATCCTCAAGTGGTATATTCACGGGCTAAAATCTTAAAACTTCCTAATCAGTAAAAAGGTTGTATATTTTTCTGACAAGAGTTTGTTTTGGGAATGGTAAGGATCTATAGAGCAGAGCAGAAAGCTCTGTGTCAAAAGTTTTATATTTTAATTTACTTCAGTGTCAGAAGTTTCATATTTTAATTCTGAAAAATCTATTCCTCAGTTCCTCTGTAATGTAATACCACTTAGAAAGCTATACACAGGCTGTGTGCGATGGTGCACGCCTGTGATCCCAGGGCTTTGGAGGTTGAGACAGGAGGGTTGTGAGTTCAAATCCAGCCTCAGCAATGGCGAGGCATTAAGCAACTCATGAGACCCTGTCTCTAAGTAAAATACAAAATAGGGGGCTGGGAATGTGGCTCAGTGGTCTAGTGCCCCGAGTTAATTCCCTGGCACCAAAAAAAAAAAAAAGCTATCCACAGAAATGAAAACATTTAACCATTTTAGATAAATTTTAGCATTTTGTGGGTACTACCTGTATGTATGGATTTTCGCGCTTCCTGGGGTCTTTGGGATCTTTCAAATTAAACTGCTATTTGGTGAATAGTAGTCAAGAACAACACCATTGTATAGCTTTTTGAGCCAGTGCTACAATGACATGGAAATTCCCATATAATGCTTCCTTTGAATAGTATTATTTTATAACAGCTGGGCTATCCGTTTTTTTCCACAGAAATTAATTCTTGAAGTTAAAACAGAGAATGGTGGGATTAAAATGTTTTTTAAACATGTTTGCTGTATTTACAAATTCTTAAAAATTTTGTGTTGTCAGGAGGTAGCATTGATACAGATCTTTGATGACTTTATGGCGACTGGCAGTCTTTATGTTATATCCAAAGGATGTTTTCTACATACTGATATATTGCTTCCTTCTTTATTTCTGCTTTTTTTCAGAGGTAGGGTTTTTACCCTTCATTTGGGTATGTGTACATGTATCTTCCTAAAGCAACACATTAGTGGTATTTACATTTTTTGTGAATTCTAGTTTTCACAAATGTCTCATGGTATCAAAAGTTAAAACAGTATTATTAAAATATAGTAACATTAAAAATTGTGTGTGGACTAGTCAGTGCTGTTTCTAACATTGGGGTTAAAATGGGTTTCAGATGGAAAGTGTAGTTATCCTTTGTCAAACAGAATCACAGGGTATAGGAGCTTATAAGTGATTAGAACCCTAGTCTGTCTTTTATAGATAAACTAGGACCTAAAGAAAGGATGTGACGTGATCAAAGTTGCATATTAGTGGGTAGAGGCACTAGGTGTAGAACTCTGCATACCTGTCATTTAGTCTTGGTAGATCTGAGGAATATAGAACATTTGCTGAATATTTGATTTCTTGATGTATTGAAGTGTACTGGAAGGATTGGAGAATACTCACTAAAATCAAATGAAATTATCTCTAATTAATTTTTGGAGTTATTCTTCTAAGTATTTGACTTTGGTGGGTTGCTAGTTGAAGTGACAAATAGATGCAAACCCAGAGAGTTGTAGGCAGAGGGTCTCTATGATTAGCATCCCCAGCAACAAGTTTAATATGTAAGGGAAATACTATTTTACTTTCTTCATTTGAAGCCTCAGTGAGCATTATTTTTATGCTTTTTAACCCATTCAGTTTCTCCATGTCTCATTATCACTTGTCAGATTTTGTGGGGTTACAGTTTTATCCTTTTAATATATTAGAGCTTATTTGAAAGTGAATACGTGTGAAAAGAAAATCTTTTTGGGAGGTGGGGGGGATACCAAGGATTGAACTCGGGCACTCAACCACTGAGTCATATCCCCAGCCCTATTTTGTATTTTATTTAGAGACTGGCATCTCCCTGAGTTGCTTAGCACCTTGCTATTGCTGAGGCTGGCTTTGAACTTGTAATCCTCCTATCTCAAGCCTCCTGAGCCACCGGATTTACAGGCTACCACACCCAGCAAAAGAATATCTTGATAGAGAGTATTCATTCCTATGTGTGGAGCAGGCCTCTAGATAATTTTTAGATCCTAATTTTAGGATCTGCCATCTCATAATCTGGGTGGTATAGTATAAGACAAGTTATACAAGGAAGGTAGAAGACTTGAACTAGTTTCTTCATACCCTTTGGCTGTTTTCTCATCTGTAAGAAAGGCAAATCATGAAATATAGATAAATGAGTAGGTAGATGATAGTGTTTTAATAATCCACAAAATATTTTTCTTTCCTGAGAGAATCTGGCCCAGGAAGTTGATTGCCCAAACTCAGATGTCATCTCAAATACTCAGAAACTGATGTTGAACAATTTAAATTCTTTGTGCCTCAGTGTCCTTTGAACAAACTATGATAAATAGTACTCTTGCCAGAGGTTTGGATTTGCTGAAGACAGTGACGCATTGAGAGCAGTATAGTATGGTTTGTAATAACAGCATTACAGTTGGACCAAGTGAACGGTTTAAGAGGCAGAAACAATAGTAGTAAGGGTTGTAACATTCACTTGATGAGATTAAGCTGCCTTCCCCCTCACCTCTAATTTTTTAATTGGGGTAACATGCATATAGAATGTGCCATTTTACCCATTTTAAGTCAGAATGCATTCATAATGTTGTGTAACCGTTACCACCACCCATCTATGTAACTTTTCATCTTACAAAATTAAAATTGCTCATTCAACAGTAACTGTCCAGTCCTCCCTCTTCCCAGTTACTGAAATGACCATTCTACTTTTGGTCTCTATGATTTTGAGTGTCCTGAGTACTTCATGTAAGTAGAATCATTAAGGGTCTTTTTGTGGCTGACTTATTTCACTTAGCATGATTTCCCCCAAGTTCATCCATGTTGTAGCACATGTCAGAAGGTCTTTCCTTTTTAAGCCTGAATAATATCCCATTGTATGTATATATCACATTTATCTGTTTGACCATCAACAGACACTTGGGCTACTTCCACATTTTAGCTATTATGAATAACGCTGCTTTGAAATGGGTGTATGAGTACCGCTTTTGGAATTGCTGGATCAGAAGGTAATTCTATTTTTAATTTTTTGAGGAATTTTCCGCGGTGGCTATTCCTTCCCAATAGCAGTGTACAGAGGCTCCTCTTCTCCACGTGCTCACCAACACTTGTTACTTTCTGGTTTTTATAATAGCCATCCTAATGGTGTGAGATGATATCTCATTGTCATTTTGATTTTATACCTTTCCTTTTTAAATTAACAAAAAATATTTTTTAATCCTAAAAATAAATAGTTACCCTTAAGCAATTGATAATGTAATGATAATGATGAGACTTGAAAAAATAGTGAAGAAATTGCTGTGAATGATATTTATTGCTCGAATGATATTTATATTTAGGTCAAGTGCAGTGGGTTTCAGAGATGCTACCAAGATAATAAAACAAGTGCCATCATCCAGGCTGAACTTTGTTCCTTACTTCATCCTTCTTCATTCTTAGCAACCATTATCAATGGTAATTGTTTGATGCAGGTGATAAACTTAATATCTAGTAGGGTCTTCTTTGGTTTGATCTAGAATAAGTAACCCAGTTTTGGAAGTTATAGGTTATTTTTCCTGTCTTGAATTTATCAATCCAAGAAATAAGTTTAAGTGGGATTTTTTTGCCTGTTAATATTTGGAATTTATTGAGGTCACAATTCTTATACTTTTCAAATGTAAGTTTGCAAGTTAATTTGTAATTAAATGCTAGTAATTGAAATCTTTCTCAAATCTGCCTTTAAGAGAAAAAGAAAAGCCAGTTGTGGTGGCGCATGCCTATGATTCCAGCAACTCCTCAAGAGACTGAGGCAAGAGGATTGCAAGTTCCGAACCAGCCTCAGCAACTTAAACCCTGTCTCAAAAGGAAATATGAAAAAGGGCTGGGGGGTGTGACTCAGTGGTTAAGTGCAAAAAAAAAAAAAGAAAAAGAGCCAGGAGCAGTGGTGCATGCCTGTAATCCCAGCTACTCAGGAAGCTGCAGCAGAGGATCACAAGTTCAGAGTCAGCCTCAGCAACTTAACAAGGCCCTAGCAACTTAGTGAGAACTTGTCTCAAAATTTTAAAAAAGGCTGAGGATGTGGCTCATTGGTTAAATGTTCACTCTCTTGTACCAAAAAAAAAGAAGAAGAAGAAAAGGGAAAAAAGAACTAGGTAAATAAATGGGGCAGATTACGGATTTTGCCAACTCTTATCTTTCTAAGCAGACTGGCACTAAATTTATATTTTGTTTCAACGTTTTTGGATATCAGAAAGGAAAAAGTTCTCCCAAATAGCAAGAGCTGATCATCACATTGGTAGAAACCTTCTGGAAGACTCCTTCCTTCTTTCCTTTCTCTTTTTCCTCTTCTTCCTTCCTTCCTTTTTAAATTTCCAGAGCGCATGCACAGAAAATTTTAAATGTTTCTTTCCCTTTAAATATTTCCTATAAATTCCAAAATTTATTTATTTCTGAAACTTGATTTGCTACTTTAATTTCTTTTTTAACTTTTTAAAAATATTTTTATTTATTTTTATGTGGTGCTGAGGATCGAACCCAGTGCCTCACATGTGCGAGGCAAGCACTCTACCACTGAGCCATAGCCCCAGCCCTTCTCTTTTTAACTTTTTGCTGCTTTAATGGACTTCGAGATTTTTTTTTGGGGGGGGGGATGGGGTGGTTTTGTTTGTTTATTTTATAGTACCAGGGATTGAACCCAGGAATGCTTAACCACTGAACCACATCTCTAGCCCTTATTTATTTGTTTATTTGTTTGTTTTGAGACAGGGCCTTGCTAAGTTGAGGCTGGCTTTGAACTTGAGATCCTCCTGCCTTAGCATTTTCTGTGCATGGGATTACAGGCATGCACCAGTACTATCCATCTGGATTTTGGGTTTAATAAAAAAAAATAGAGGGATTTGGAAAATAGCTAAGCTAATTCAGTTTGAATATTTTCAACAGGTATTCTCTGAACTGAAGTAAATGAACCCTATGAGAGACTTTTTGTGTAGCATACAAGATGAAATCATGAGATCTTTGTGGAAATCATGTGGTTTCTGCATTTTGTGTAACTGGTAGTGAATGGGTGTAAACTCTAGACAGGAGAGTCAAAGCATCTGTATTTCTTTGAAACTTAGAATTTATCTTTTTTGGGGGATGTTAATGAGCCTCTCATAAATTCTGACTTTTTCTCTCTGATTCCATTTGTAGAATTAAAATGGTCTCTTTCACTCCATCTGACTTTCTCAGGTTTGGAAATAAACTGAGGCTAAAGAGAGCTGTCTGGAGCTTGTTCTTGATGGGTTGGAGGGAATGTCCTGGGCTGCAGGTCACTTTCCTTTTTGTAACTCTTTGATCTTTTGTCAGCATATGAGGACTCTTAACTGCTGTACTCAATTATGCCACTTTAGAATTGCCCTGCTATTCTCAATCTCTAATTTGGATAGTTTTTGGACAAGTGACATTTGGCAACAAAATATGCTTCAGTTGCTCTGAGTTGCCTTTAGATATGTTGAAGGATAGCTTGATCTTAACCTGGTTGTCCAGGAACTATGCACCTGCCTGACCTGTTGCTGAGTAACAGGAGAGAGTGGAGGGCTTTATGTGGGCAGCATCATAAAGATAACTTATTTAGTGAATTACCCTGTGAGGAGTTAAGGATGCTCTTAGTAGAAGAAGAGGTTGCTTATTGTAAACAGGCTTCTGGCTGTGGGTCTTTTTCCCCCTAGAGTTGTGGATGACAACTCTAGAATTTTCTCACATTGAAAGTTATTTAATACAATGGTAGCATTGGCTGATTTTATACATACAAGATAGCCAACTTTTATTTTTCCTTTAATTTCGCGATATAATTTTAGACTTTAAGAAAAGTTACAAGTATTTCCATATACCTTTCACTTAGTTCCTCAAATGTTAATGCTTTATCCTTCTTTGTTTTCATATACATACCATGTATTTGCATGTGTATGTACATACAGACACATATTTAGTTTTTCTGAAGTGCTTGAGAGTAAATTGTAGCCATCCTAACTACTTCGGCATGTGTTTCCTTAAAGACAAAGACAATTTCTTACCCATGCTTCCATGCTCAGAAATCGGAAGTTAACATTAATTCAGTGCTTATAGCTAATCTATAGCCTTCGTTCACATTTGCAGTTGTGCCTATAATGTTCTTTATAACAAAGAAAATCTCAGATCATGTGTTACATTCAGTTGTCACATCTTTCATATCTGGAAACTGTTGCTCAGTCCATATCTTGACATTGGCATTTTTGAAGCTTATAGGCTAGTTATTATGTAATATGTCCTTCCCTGGTTGGCTTTGTTTTTGTTTTAAATCAAATTGTGTAGTACTTCATTTTCTGAAAACAATGAAGTTCATAATTATGAAAAGGAGACTAAGGAGTAAAGTGCCTAAGTGGAGATGGGGCCAGGGACACAGCAGCCAGACCTGCTGTACTGGGAACCCTGGCAAAGTAGACAGTGACATTGTCTTTCACAGCTGACTTGCAAGGATGCAGCTAGAGTGCAGGTGCTCTGTTTCACAGTCTTCTCCTTTCCTCTTTCAATTGTTGAGAGCTGTGTGTCAGGGACCAACAAAAGATAATGGTCTTCTCAGCAACATAGCAAGGCCCTGTCTCAAAATAAAAAACTTTAAAAAGGACTAAGGATATGGCCCAATGAACTAACGCCCCTGGGTTCAAGTATGGTTAAAAAAAAAAAAAAAAAATGATGATCTCTGGTATATGGTTGTGTTACTGTTCCCTGAACCCCTGCAACAGCTTTTGAGTTCTTGTTTTAACATTTCATACCAGACCCCACTGGCCTCTAGTTACCTATGCTATTGTAACAGTGTTTCAGCGATACAAAACTCCTTTTCCCCTTAGGTTTTTTTTCCCCCTCAGCCACTCTGGAGTACAAAAACACAGCATGGAATACTGTGGCATACAGAATCAGACCCCCAGATTTGATTCCTGGCCCCCCTCTACTGTTAGCTGTGACCTCCACTCTGCTGACTCTACTGCATAGAGGTTTTATGAGGATTATATTTACTACTGCCTAATAATTTGAAAATAATGGTGGTAACAGTGCTTACTATATGCCAATCACTGTTCTAAGTGCCTTGTAAAGCTTACTTGATTGAGATACCCTTATTTTTTCAGAGCTGCTTTTAGTCTTCAAATTCTTTGGTCCATGTAAGACAGGAAATGGTATGTGTAATGAGAGTATTTCTAATTAATGTCTTTGATTTTTCTATCTAGCTGTTTGATAGCTTAGCAGATAGTAGAGGTTTTCAATCACTACTTATCCAATCAGTTTTCTCCTTTGCTGATCCAACATCTTTCTTTAGGAATAGAATCTGTTGGGAAATTTTACAGGCTCTGTGCTGATTTCAGATTCTAGATATTAAGGAAATGGGAGTGGCAACAGGAAATGGGAGCCAGCAGCTGGGAAACAAGTTTGTAACTTGATGTCAGTGAACTGGTCTTCATTCCTGGAAGTCAAAATTACATGTAACTCATTGGAAGAGCACCCCATTTTGTTTCAGTTTTTCCATTTGTACATCCTTGATATGCAGCTGTTCAGAGCTTGAATACTTTCCATTTGACAGTTATCTAGTAAACATTTTATTTTTTGAAGTATGACATGGGTGTTCAAAAATTTTAAGTGCCTTAGATATAACTACTTAAACATCTTGACACATAGATTATACAAGTCTGTAAATGATTTAACTTAACTTTAAAAGTTCTTGTGGGCAAGCCCATTTTGTCTCAGTTTTTCTCTTCTGATTCAGGCATGCTCTTTTAATACATCCCAGTCCATAAGGTAGCATATGAACCATGTGATTGGCTTACATTGTTTTCAGGTTGTATTTATTATACTAACTTCAAAAGGAGTCTTACTTCTGATTACTCTTGTGTATTTAAGCCAGTGAAGAAAAAGAAGATAAAACGTGAGGTTAAGATTTTGGAGAACCTTCGTGGTGGAACAAATATCATTAAGCTGATTGATACTGTAAAGGATCCTGTGGTAAGTGGCTGATGGCTGAGAAGTGCGCTAATGGACCGGAGGTGGGGGGTGGTTGTTGAATATACAGAGCCTCAAGGTGCACAGTGTGTTTACTGGTGAATAGTTTTGAACACCAGACAAAAATCGAGATGGCCCAGTGATAAGGTAGCCACCACTATTTTTATAAGAATATAAAAGGATATTCAGAAAAACCCTTGTCCTGTGTTATCATTATTTTGATTTAGCCCACAAATGTTTGCTGTGTAGCTCCCCTGAGCCTCTGCTTTTGTCCTTTTTTTGAAAGCTTATTACTGCCAGTTTGCATTACCTTACCTCACTTAGTAAGCTTGACATTTGAAAACCTGTATTTACACAAGGAAATACTGGAGTATCTCTGTGTGGACACCTGGCATGTAGAGCTGAGCAAGTCACAGCCCACTAACCCCTTGAGGTCAAGAAGCCTGCTGCATCTTATAACTAGTCTTTAATTCCAGAGTAGATGCTACTAAAAGTTTTACCAATCAAAATAGTTTTGTGAAAATGCTTAATTTTTAGCCATTTTAGATGTGCTGTTTAATTTTGTTTTCTCTCCCTGGGGAGTAACTTAGCCTTAAGTTAGGACACCCACACACTTATATATACACATGTACTTTTATATCACTTTCTATCCCATTTCTGAACTCTGCCTTCTGTACCCCAAATATTTCCATGACTATTTTCTGTTTATTTAAGAAGTAGGTCTTTGTTTCTGTCTGCTATAGCGCATGTGGTGTAGTAGCTAATATGTATTGAGTGCTTATTGCAGGCCAGGCACTATTCAGAGGATTTAACTATATTGCATCATTTTAAAAAGCCTCAAACAATCCAGAGGGGTAGTTGCTGTCATTGTCCACATTGTAGTGATAAAAACAAAAGTCTACAGAAGTAATTTGCCCAAGGTTACACAGTATTGTTGAGTAAGAAAAGGTTTTTTTCCGGGCTGGGGATGTGGCTCAAGTAGTAGCACGCTCGCCTGGCATGCGTGAGGCACTGGGTTTGATCCTCAGTACCACATAAAAATAAAATAAAGATATTGTGTCCACCTAAAGCTAAAAAATAAAATAACTCCTCTTAAAAAAAAAAAAAAAAAAAAGAAAGAAAAGATTTTTTCCTGTGGACCCTGGAAAGACCAAAAAGGGATGGTTGTATGCCAAAATGTATCTGATTGTCATTCAAAATATAGTCCATCCTGCATGGTGTTGCACATCTATAATCCCAGTGACTTGGAAGGCTGAAGCAGAAGAGTCACAAATTTGAGGCCTGCCCAGGCAACTTACACCCGGTTTCAAAAAAAAAAAGATTTTTTTTTAAAGGACTGGGGATATAGCTCAGTGGTTGAACACTTGGCTAGTGTGTGTGAGACCCTGGACTTGATCTCTAGTATCACCAAAAAAAAAAAAAAAGAAATATTTATACATATACATCCAACCTGCTAAGTTCAGACTGATTTAATAATGACTAGCCCAGGGCTGTCTAATGTTTGAAAATGGCCTACATTAAAAATGAGTGTTGCCCATTTTTAAGATATTTTTAAAAAAAGAATACATACATGAAAATATGTTTTCAGAAGAATTTTTAAAATGTGAGCCAGTGCCATAACATAGTATACCAGGAGTATCTTTTTTTTTGGCACCAAGTATTAAACCTAGGGGTGCTTAACTACTGAGCCACATCCCTACCCTTGCCTCGCTGAATTGCTGAGGCTGGCTTTGAACCTGTGATCCTTCTGCCTTAGCCTCCCCAGCTGCTAGAATTGTAGGCATGTGCCATTGCACCCAGCTCACCAGGAGCATCTTCATTTTTTAAAAAAATTAACAGAATTCAGTATTACTTAGTATATTTGTAATTTGTTAAAGTGTTTGTTTTACTACTTCATAGAACAAATTGGAGTAGATGAAAAGCATCAGGGAATCCTCATCCCCTAAGTTTGAGAGGATCAAACTTAGTCCTGAGTCCATAGAGCATTCTGATGGTCTTGATGAAACCTTTAAAATTTGGGACAGGTGAAAAATCATTTGTTCGCAGCTGCTGCTTGAGCTGTGCATTGTCCTGGCAAAGACCTGCGTGCATGCTCTGTGCCCTATTTCCTAGGTAACTTTCACCTAGTCCTGAAGCAAATGTTGTCAGCAGTGAAGATTTCCAAGATGGCTTTTTGTCGGTGTTGTTTCTATAACCCAAGCCTCTGCTTTTCTCCCGATTTTGAAAACTTATTACTGCCAATTAGCATTATTTTACTTCTGACATTTTGAAAATCTGTACTTCCATAGGAAGTATTAAACATTTTATACTTATTGCTTTAAAGACTATGGTGCTTTTAAAAATTTGATTAAGTATGATTTTTTGGGGAACATTGTCTTCTAAAGTGAGATATTCTAACTGGGGCAGTAATTTCACGAGGTAACTTATTGATAGTTTCACAGATAGTTACATTTTCTTTTGGGGGCCCTGAAAAGATTTGTAATAGATTCCCAAGACCTATGAAAATTCTGTCAAGTGCATCTTGCTTGCTAAACCTAGATGACATGTGTCACTCCTTTTGTAGTTGGCAAATTGAAATATTGCAGAGTGGATATCTTCATGAAATCAGACATCATAAAAATTTAAGAAAATATTTTTTAACAGACCATCCTTGATGATTGAGTCCCTTTTCATCTTAAATGAAATTTAGAAATGGACCAGTATGGCAAAAACAAATTACATTCATTACTGTCTGAATACCTAAAAAGCATTAATATTTTCTCTTACAGTCAAAGACACCAGCTTTGGTATTTGAATATATCAATAATACAGATTTTAAGGTACGTGTACATTTTCTTTCTGATATAGGGTTGTGGGAGGGTGGAGAGCTGGTGATGAGTACAGCTGGAATTCCAGGACACAGAGGTGCCAAGGATGTCCTTGTGAGAGTAGGAATAACAGATTGGATTCTTTACACAGGAATACAGGGTGCAGAAAGTATTGGATTCTTGCATTTGGTGAAGTTATCACCCTTTGTCTGGCTTACTCTGAGAGTAACTGCCCATCTGGGTCTAACCTAATGCTTCCTGTTTTAGACAATAGTTTTATGTAGATGTTAACTTTGATTTTTATAAGAAATCTTACATTGCTGATGGGAGGGATAAAGTGATTTAGGGCCCTTGGGGGGAAAGGCAGTATATTGAATTGGAGATGTGAAATGATGACTGTGTGTTCATATACACCAAGCAAGCAAATCGTACTGAAACCTAGTTATTAGGAGTCACTGCTTTAGAGGAGCCCTGTCATGGGATATTTATATTTTCTTATAATGTGTATTGATTTAGATTTTGAAATGTTCTTTTAAGAGCATGGTTTTGAACTTTTTTGATGAATTTCTTCTTATTATTGTTCAAAAACTTTTTTTTTTTTTTTGGTGTGTGTGTGTGTGTGTGAGAGAGAGAGAGAGAGAGTGTGTGTGAGTTAGATGCTAGGGATTGAACCCAGGGCCTTATGCATTTGAGGCAAGCACTGGACCAACTGAACTATATCCCCAGCCCCCAAAACAAACTTTTAACTTCTGATAAGACTTTGGGGTTAGACATACTGGTAGAAACCCATTTTTAGTGCATAATTTGAAAATATAAATAACAAAATATTGGTGTTGATTTTCAGCAGGATTTAAAGGACTGTAGGTGATCATAACTCTGGCACTGAATCAGAGACATGATTTTTTTGCTATAGTCCTACTATCGGGAGTGGTGCTTTGAGTGAAAATATAAATCCTCCGTTTAATTTGTCTTAGGTAACTATTCTAAAGTAAAGTTAGTGGAAAATAAGCAAAAGAAAGAAGAAAAAATTTTCAGTTATAAAGCAATAAGTAGTAAGTTTTATATACCACATAGCATTTTCCATGGGTAACTGATATTCCTGTTAATGTGAGTCACTACAGATGAAATCTTCAATGAACTCTAAAAAGTGGGATGTAAGCTGGGTATGGTAATGCACCACACCTGTATTCCCAGCTACTCAGGAGACTTAGAAGAAGAATCCCTAGTTTGAGGCCAACTGGACAACATAGTGAGACCCTGTCACCAAAAAAAAAAAAAAAAGGCCAGGGAGGGATTGTGAATCTCTTCCATCCCGTAGCAGAGGATTTAGCTGGTAGAGTACTGTGCCATGTAGCCAATCCTGTGAATCACCCAGGTCTGTCAAGATGTACATGAGTGGGAATGTGTATTCCTGTCCTAGAGTGCCAGACAGACTTTGATAAAACCATTTTCCTAATGCTGAAATTTAAAAACTGCTCACAATGCAGCATCATAGTGTATGTAGAGCCCTTCGATTAAAATACCTGTGCTTTATTAATGAGTTTTTACCAGCTGTCTGGTCACATGTGTAAAATTTCACAGCAGCAATTTGTGTTTCTTAAAGGTGACATCTGTCTTCCTGGTTGATGTTAACAACATGGAGATCAGTTAGCAGGAATTCTCATTCCCTGGGAAATTGTATTACTCTGGGTGGGACTTGAAGCCTGGGGTGTTTTGAAGTTTGAAGAATACACACATTCTCCTTCTTTAAAAGGTCTTTGGGATCAGTGTTTTTTGATGCATACATCTCTGAAAATATCTGTAATTTATCCTTTTGATTTGTAAAGAATTCTAGATTGAAATTCAGAATTTCCTCCGTTTTGAAAAGATTGTTCCAGTATTACCAGTAAAGCCATTCCAGTTGTATCTGACGTGATTTTTTTTTTTTCCCTTGAAGATTTTAGGATTTTCTCTTCATTCCCAGTCTTCTGAAATTTCACAATGATGTGCCTTCCTGTGGGTTCCTTTTATCTTTTGTTCTGGATGCTTGCTGGGTTTTTTCTAAAAATTCATGTTCTTCATTCTGGGAAAATATTTTTAATGTTCTTTGATTTTTCTCCCCTTTCTTCTTTGTTCTCACTTTCTAAAACTCATTCAAATGTTAGACTTCATATCTTAGAAGTCCATTTCAATTTTTGAACCCTTAAAAATAGTCTTTTTCTTTTATGTTTTATGTAATAGCTTTATTTTCTTCATACCTTTTCTCTATTTTTCTTCCAATTGCTTTGTGATTATTATTTGTCTCTATGATAATTGTTTGAAATATTATGGTTCATATTTTGGAGTAATGCTCTGAAAAGCAGTCAGCTTCTATCTCGAGGACATAGCTTAGCCCTGTATCTGCTGGCATCTTAGTCTTAAGTTGATGAGAGCTATGGGGGGTGTTAAGAGACTTACACTTAATTCCTCGTTTCCAGTGTGGTCTTTAAACCCGTTTTCTGTTTTCAACTCACTCTGTTTACTCTCTTTCATCCTGAGCCTTTCTGTAGTTCTTCAGTTTGTAGTTTTATATTCTGGGCCTAATTCACTATTGGCAGAATTTTTAGCTTTTTTTTGGTCTGTAGAATTAGCTGGACATTTCTAGCTTTGGAGTGTTGTCTCTTCCTCCCTGAGTTCTTGAGAGTTCTCTCTCCTTTTACTGTTATTCCCCCGCTCCTTTGATTGTTATTTTAGAGGAGCTTCAGAAAGAAGCAGAGGTGTTTGATCTGTCATGTTTAATTGGAGGTCCCCTTGAATGTTCAAGTCATGACATTTTAGTTCACTTACAAGATTATTAAATATCAGGTAGTAGGTGTGTATTCTGGAAGAGCAAAATAATGGCAGGAGAGTTACTTTTTTTCCCCAGATAGTATGATAGGCATAGTCTGTTGGTTTAATGTCCTAATGTCCTTTAGGCTTATGTGTCTATCTTACTAGGAAAGTCTCTTTTTCCTTTTTTTTTTTTTTGTTTGTTTTAACTATAAAGGATATTGATAATTGCTTTTAAGGTGTCACCCAGAGAGTTTGTCACTGGCGTAAGAACAGGATAAATCAACAGTGGTGGCAGCTGGGGATGCAGCTCAGTGGTAGAGTGTTTGCCTAGCATGTATATATATATAAGGTCCTGGGTTCAGTCCCCAGCATGGAGTGGGCGGGATACTACAGCTGCAGCCCATTCTTTTTAGTACTTTTTATTGGCACAATTAATAATTAATTTCCTTTTATTGTTAGAGTCCTGATTTTGTATCAAGGTTATACTAACTTTCATTTTCTTGTTTTAATCTCTGAAAGTACATATAAGAGAGGTAAATCCAGGTAGGTGTCTGTTAGAGGTGGGAGGAAAACTTTGGACTGTACATTCCTTTTAAAAATATACTATAGGGGGCTGGAATTGTGGCTCAGAGGTAGAGCACTCGCCTAGCATGCGTGAGGCACTGGGTTCGATCCTCAGCACCACATAAATATAAAGACATTGTTTCCACCTATAACTAAAAAAAAAATAGGTTAAAGTCTTTCAAGGTTTTCTCTTCACAGTCTGTTTGGATAATATTTCTAAAGTTATTCACTTTAAACTTTATTGTCATGAAGTTATTGATAAAATTCTCTTTAAGACTTAAAAACTCTATCTGTAGTTAGGCTTTCCTTTAAATTTTAAACATTATCCATGCCTTTGTTCTCTTTTTAAAACTTTTTTAGGTAAACCTTGCTAGATCTAGATCTCTTACCCTTTCAAAGAACCAGCTTTTGGATTTATTGTTCACCTTTATTCTTGTTATTTTTTGTATTTCATTCTCTTTCTTCTCCTGTCTTAATTGTTTTTCTTCCTTCAATTTTCTTGGGCCTCCACTGGTTTTTCTCTGACTGCTTGAGTTGGAGTCAGCTCATTTGATTTGTTTCAACTTTCCTTGATTCATAATACATGTGCTTAAGTTTATATAACCTCAAGCACCATTTTAGATGTATTCCATGGATGTTGAACTCTATTTCTAGATAGTTGTTTAAATTATAAATGCAAATTCCAAACTTGAGGATTTGGATTTTACCTTCTAGACTTTTTCCATTAGAAATTTTATTTTGCCACATTTGCAGTTATTTTTCTTCCTCCCCTTTCTATCTCTTTTGTCTTTTTGCTGAGTCATCTTGAAGCTTCAGATGAAAAGGTATCATCATGATATTCCTCCACTCCTGAAGATGTCAGCACTGGCATCAGGTCATTCTCCTGCATAACCACAATGCCATTCATACACCCAAGAAATTTAATATTTATGATAATGCCATCTAGTATAAAATCCATATTCAAAATTTCACCATAATTATCCCAGTAATATCCTTTCTTCCTGTGAGTTTGTTGGTCAGAATCCAACTTTTTTTTTTTAAGAAAATTATTATTTTATTGTTGATTCCTAATTTGATGGCACTGTGTTCAGAGAACATGATATATACAGGTGAACATCCTTAATCTAAAATACTCCACAGTTCAGAACTTTTATAAGTACTCATGTGATGCCATAGGTGGAAAATTGAAATCACCATGAAATAGAGTTTCATGCACAAGATTATATAAAGTATTGTATAAAATTACATTTTTATACAGTCTCTGTGTAAGGTGTATGTGATACGAATGAATTTCATGGTTAGATTTGAATATCCCCAAGGTGCTTTGTTATACCTACGCAAATATTACAAAATCTGAAAACTGAAACATTTCTGGCCCCAAGGATTTCAGATTAAGGGAACTTCAGCCTATATAATGTTGATTATTTGAAATCTGTTCATCTTTGCTTTGTGATTTTAGTGCATGGTCATTTTTTATACCATACTTGTTAGTTAAATTGTTAGCCTTGACTTTTCCCTTATAGGTTAAATCAGGGGAAGAAATGAACTCATTAACATTGTTTTGTCATTTTCTTGTAAGACTTCAAGAAAATAAGTGATGTTTTCAATTTATTTATTTGTTCCATTACAGATTTGTTCTAGTTCCCTAAATTTCTAGAAATGTTGGCCTTGGTTTTATTCTACATTTTGGAGGTTACAGGTTAAAAACAGCTAAACTGATAACTGTGATTTAAACACCTCTTTCACTTTCACTTTAAATCTCCCCCCCCCCCCCCATGTGGCCAGCCCTGGAAATTATGGACATAGGGCTATGTGAGGGAATGCCTCAAATGACAGTTGGGCATGGGCCTTGATCTGGCCTTGATCTCCTTAAGACACAGCTGCATCTGAAGAGCTGCCTGAACGTGCAGCAGGAATGAGAGAGATCCACTGGTGGCCATCCTATGGTGTCTGTGGCTTGAGATCCAGGAGGCCCTGAGCCAGGCGAGCAAGTTGCAGCATCTGCCATTTTCTTCCTATCTGCCCCCTCTCCCCACTTTGTGTGGTGGTACTGGGGATTGAACCCAGAGGCACTCTACCACTGAGCTATATCCCCAGCCCTTTTTATTTTTTGTTTTGAGACAGGGTCTTGCTAAGTTGCTGAGGCTGGCCTTAAATTTGGAATCTTCTTGCTTTGGCCTCCTGAGTTGCTATACACCACCACACCCAGCCACCTTGAGCCCTTTAGAGCAGTCCTGTAGTGGAACTGATTTCTAGAGAAATACCAGTGTATTTGAGAATTTGCAGCCAAACGAGGACCAGTGAATAGTTTTTCATTGGTACCGTCATAATCTTTCTGGAAGCATTGGCTGTTTTTTTGTTTTTTTTTTTAATATTTATTTTTTAGTTGTAGTTGGACACAATACCTTTGTTTTATTTATTTTTATGTGGTGTTGAGGATTGAACCCAGGGCCTCACACATGCTAGGAAAGCAATCTACCACTGAGCCACAACCCCAGTGTTTTGTTTCTGATAAGTCATTCTATGATTATATGAGCAAAGCTATATTCCTGCCAATATTTATATTTTGTTGTTTAATAATATTCTACACATAGCTAGAGGGAAAGTATGGACCCTTTGGAGTTTCCCTTTTGAATTTGTTATGGACTCTTCTAGGTTTTTTTTTTTTTTTTTTTTTTTTTTTTGTGTGTGTGTGTGTGTGTGTGTGTTAGGGTTTGAACCCAGGGCCTTATGCATGTGAGGCAAGAGCTCTACCAACTGAGCTGTATCTCCAACCTCTTCTATTTCTTGAAAAAGAGCTTCTGTTTTGTTCCATTGATTAGTGATCATTATAAAAACATGTGCAGAGAACCACCATACTTAGTGTGGAGTAGATAAAGTATATGCTATTCTATATGAGGATTAGAAGAAGGTTGAGGAGTGTGGAGAAAATGCGTGTGGTACCCAGATATAGAGTGGAACCTCAACATACTGGGAGGGTAGGGAGAGTTCAGAGGTCTTGGATCACCAAACTTGTGACCATCAGCTGCTGCAGTACCCATCTCCCCTCATCATGTATGTGTGGCATGATACCCAGGGAATGCTGGCATGAGGTTCTTGAAGTGAAGTAGCCTCATGTTTACAACAGTGAAAATTTACCTTGAGAACTTTGGGTCACTGCCATTTCTTGGTCACCCAAGTGAAGAATGTTAACCCTGGGGACACTAGTGATGTTAGTGTCCTTTGACCACCACAAATTGAGAACAAATGGCCTGGGAGTTCAGAGAAGGGTGAGACCACTGTCATTCTGTAAAAATCGGATGGGATGGGTTTGATGTTGCATGTTAAGAGCAGGGAGAGGGAAGAGTAGAGGTAGCCAGCTCAGGTTGTGTGGTCAAAGACGGGGACTCCTGGGAGATGGAATGGAGATCAGAGCTATAAAAGTTAGAGGAAGCAAGACTGGACCCTGGAGAGGCCCAAATTTTAGACCCAGGAAGTTAAAAGTTACAGATAATGTGTCCTTCCTCCTAGAGCTCCTGAGAAGGGAGGATGAAGTACAGTCATCCAGTACTTTGTGATATATTAGGTCTAAGCACTATTGCATAGCTGATATCTTTTGTATTAAGTAACATTGATACTGACTAGAATAACTAGAGATATTATGTCAGTAGTCCAAGGACATTAGTTTTTATGCTTTATGCCAATTTTACACAGATGCTTGGTATACATACCACATAATATGAGAGGAAGTCCAAACAAAATAGTTCATATTGGTTTTCTGGAAGTAAAATATTCTAGCCCTCCAAGGCTTAGAGAATTTGATCTTTTCTCTTTCACAGGCTATTTATTGACTTGATGTTTAGTTTAGAACAGTCTCTCTGAGTGATCTTCCTTAACACCCAAGATGGTATCTTAAGCCTGCGCCTGCACATTCCAGCTGTCGGTTGTGGCCGAGTGCTAGCTAAGAAGCCTCCCTTGCAGAACAGAGCAGCAAGAACAAAAAAAAAAAAAAAAAACCCTGAGATTTGGTTGTTATGGATCTGAAGCTCTCCTGAGTAAAAATAGTGGCTTATTTGTGTCACTTAGCTCCAATGCAGTTCAGCCCCAACCAGGGTCGGCCATCAGCACTGGAGCAGCTTCAGGACACTGCCAACGTACTGGTCTATGCCTGTTAATTCCCTGCCATGCCCTGAGCTAGCAGCTGTCTGAGGATGATGAAGTCATATATTCTCACTAAGCTGGGAGAGTTACCTTTAACTAAAAGGGGAATAAAAGTGGAAGTGTAGCCTATTCTCCCCTGTACATACTGATGAAATAACTCCTGTATCATTCTACAGATATATGGTCTTATCTTTCCCCTTTACATAGATACATTGTGTATGTTGTTCTGTGTTCCTTGGAGAGATTCCCTACACTACTTGAGTCTTTCTTCCATTAAAGGAACAAGAGAAGCTTCATAAAGGCATTTGGTTAATTTTTATACAAATTGCTGCCTAGATTGATGGGAAAAGAGATTTATTTGGAATTGATTAGATATCAAAGGTAATAGTATAGTTTTTGACAAGAATCTATGATGCTTTTAATGAATCTTGTACTCTCTTAGAAGAGAAATGTTTTTAGAACTTCAATGGGTGGGTCTTTGGATTATCAGTAATAAAAGATTTCATCTGTTTGTCATTTGGCCTGTGATAATTTTTGGCACTCCATCTTTTTCTTTTTAATGCCTCACTCCACTCCTTTTTTCTTACCCACAAGGCATCAGTTATTGCTTGTGGAACATTCTTTTCCAGCCTGGAATTGATTTGGGGGGCAGGAATGGATGTTTGAAATCTTTTGCCATCTCTGAATGGAAGAGCAACTCATTGTCCTCAAGTTTCTTTCACAAACAGTTCAATATTAACAACTGTTATGCCATAAACTTCATCAGCTGATGAAGTTCTTCAGAACTCAGTTCTCCAGAGTACACTGTGGTGCTGCAGGGTTTGATTAATTGCAATAAGAATACGAGGACATGGGCTGGGGTTGTGGCTTAGCGATAAGAGTGCTCGTCTAGCACGTACAAGGCCCTGGGTTCAATCCTCAGCACCACATATAAATAAATAAAATAAAGGTATTGTGTCCAACTACAACTAAAAAAAAAAAGAATATGAGGACAATTGGGTAATGTAGACGTCACAATAAAGTAACTGTGCTTATTAAAATCACGGAGCATAAAATAACCAAAAATCCAAGTTGGCTTAACTGTTTTCTTCCCGTGGAATTCCTTTTGCGTTTTTGTTTTGTTTTGTTTTTCTGGTCTCTTTTGAAGATTGAAATATTTCTAATATCATTCCTCATCTTTACCATTTATTCCAAATCGGGTAGTAAAATGCCTGTGGGGTTCCTTAGTATCTTAAGCACTAAGTTTGCAGAGAATGACTGACACTTGGGATGACAAGTCCCAATGAGACTAAACTAACTTTGTTTTCTGAAATCTGTTTCAGCAACTCTACCAGATCCTGACAGACTTTGATATCCGGTTTTATATGTATGAACTACTAAAAGTAAGTAACATTCATAAACAGTGAAGTTTTTCAAGTTCATCTATTAAAGAAGCTTTTGAAAGGACAGAGAGACCGCAAGCAGAATATTTCTTGAGGTTTAACTTTTGTGGCCTCCATCATGGAATCTCACATAGAAATTTCCGTTGGAAGGCTGGGGTAGTAGCTCAGTGGTAGAGCGCTTGCCTAGCATGTGTGAGGCACTGAGTTTGAGTCTCAGCACCACATACAAACAAATAAATGAAATAAAGATCCATCAACAACTGGGAAAAAAAAAAAAAGAAGGAAGAAATTTTCCATTGGAACTGGGAAAGATGGGCAAGTCAAAGGGTACAAGGGTCATTATACCAAATATTAGAATCTCATAGTTGTTTGGGTTTTTCTTTGTTTTTTTTTTTTTTTTTAAATAATTTATCATTCCTCATAATTTCATGAGTTAGCTATGTGATTCTTTAGGTCTGGGTCAACTTGACTGGGTCAGGATGGCCCCATTTACATCTGGGATCTCAACTCAGGCAATTGGGATAGTTGAGGTCTCATCCTCCAGGAGTTAGTTCAGGTCCACCTAGAGTTAGTCCACCTAGAGTCCCACGGTAGTCTCTAGGTTAATACAGGGAAAAGTGGTGGGTGGATCTTCTAAGTGACTTACTAATCCCAAACACTTTGAAATTTTGAAGCATAACTGGTTGATGGAGGAGTGATCATTTTTAGTTTGTCAAGGTAAACACTTAGGCTAAGAATTCTAAAATGCTATAAACCAGTGGGTCCTAACTTCTTAGGGTCCTGGATCATTAAGAACCTGATGAAAGCTGTGAACCCTCCTGTCGAAGTACATCTATAAATATACAATATTGCCTAAAACTTTAGGGGGATGTAGATCTCAAGAACCTCTGAAAGAAGATAGAGATGACAGAGGTCATAATTGAAGAAAATTGCCAAGGTGGGGTTTTGATGGGATTGTGAAGAGTGTGAATCAAAGTACTGGTCCTTGGTACCTGTAATCCCAGCAGCTTGGGAAGCTGAGGCAGGAGGATCGAGTGTTCAAAGCCAGCCTCAGCAAAATCGAGGCACTAAGCAACTCGGTGAGACCCTGCTTCTAAATAAAGTACAAAACAGGGCTGGAGATGTGACTCAGTGGTCGAGTGCCCATGAGTTCAATCCCGGTTACCAAAAAAAAAAAAAAAAGAAGAAATGGATGTTTTCTAACTACTTGCACAGACCACATGACATTAGAGAGAACCACAGTGGTGTATTTGGGGGTTCATTCATGTCTACTGGGTTTCCTTTGTGTGAGTAGAAAGATGAAAAGAGGTAGCACTTGATTGACCCCATCTTTCTCGTCCTTTCTAGACTAGAATTGAAGCTTTAGTGTGGAAGAGGTTTGTAGTGCTATGCCTATGAACTGTCAGGCTAGCCCTTCCCTGAAGGTCTTCCCAGAAAATCCCATGCACTTTTCCCATGGGAGCTATAGTCCAAATCTCACAGGTGGTTATTATTGAATCCAGTATTGAGATTTTGCAGTTTTTAGCTAGCACCAGCAAAATAACGATTTATAACCTAGCACATTGGTCCTTAGGTCAGGCAAAGGAAGGCACCCCTGTAATATAGGTTTTTACAGGATAGCCAGGCAGATGTCATTCAGTGCTCACCTAAGTCCTGCTTTCTGGAGACTGGAATAGGGCATGTTTCTTTCTGCTAATAAAGCATAGATTCCAAGTGAAACTTGAAAAACATCTTTCATGCTTAATGGTCAGAAACTGTACCAGATTTTAAAACTGAAATAATTCCCCAAGGAATTTAAAAGCATGTCAGTAACTCCACAGGGAGTCTGACTGGTGAACTTGGCAAGAGAATTAATTACTTCACTGTATTTGTTCAGCCTTTGCTTTCATTGGGTATCTTTTACATCTAGGTATTGTGGTTCTTATTAGTTTATTTCTGTTGGCACACTAAGCAAAACAACAGAATCAACATTGCTAAATTTTCTCTTTGGGGAAAAATACAGGAGTTGGGTAAAGGCAATATTTAACTTCATTGAAAATATAAAAGAAATTGAGGCTGAGGGTCCATGTGACTCAGCAGCTCCCTGAGGCTTTGCAACAGAGTCTGATCTGATTCAATTTGAGAGAGATCAGCCCTCATGACCCTTGATTTCCTAAGGCACTGTCTCAAAGGCACTTTGGAATCTTGCTACAACTATTGTAAAGCAAAGAAAAATATTAAATTGAAATAGAATGCAAGTGAAGTGAATAAGTCTTAAGTGTACAGAATTTTACATTTTACATAAGTAAAACCTTCATGCAAATGTATATAGGACCATACTATGCAATATGGTAGCTGCTACTCATAGTTAGCTGTTTCAATTAAGTAAAATGAAGAATTCAGTTCCAGGCTAAGGATGTAGCTTGCCTTGCATATACAAGGCTCTGGGTTCTATCCCCAACACCTGGGGGAAAAAAAGATTTCAGTTTGTAGTCATAGTAGTCACATTTCAGGTGCTCATTTCATGTGACCTGTGTTTACTGTATTGTTCAGTGCATACAAAGACATTATTCCAGAAAGTTCTGTTGGACCAGGGCTGTAGAAATATTATAAGCATCCTGGAAGATTCTCTTGTCCACCTTCCTTTTCATATTTCCTCCTCTGGAGATATTGTTCTTACCTCTACCATCACAGTTTAATATTACTTGGTTTTGATCTTTTGATCAAATAAAAAGCATTATACATTGCACAGCCTTGTGTGTAGGGAAGGCAAAGTCAAGACCAGCTTGTTCTGGAGTGCTGATCCTGGGGTCATTCTCTGGATTATGTGTTCTTTAGTACAGTGTCTGTCTTGGTCTGTTCAGAGTTTCCTAATCAGGTTGAGTTTGTCCCCCACAGGGCAGTAGTTGGCAGTATCTGGAACCATCTGTGTTGTTAAAACTGGAAGCAGGGCTGGGGTTGTGGCTCAGTGGTACAGAGCTTGCCTTGCACACGTGAGGCCCTGGGTTTGATCCTCAGCACCACATAAAAATAAATAAGTAAATAACAAAAGTTTGGTTTGGTTTGGTTTTAATGGAAGCAGAGGTGGATATTGGCATCCAGCAAGTAGAGCCCAGTAATTCTGCTTAACATTCTCTAATACACCAGGTAGCACCCCACAATAAATTACCTGATCCAAAATGTTAACAATGCTGAAGTTGTGAAAAATTCCACATGAAAATTTCCACAAAGAGCACTCACTGGTATGCACATGATAGTTTTCATATGATTATGGGCTGCTGTCACATTACTTAAAGAATATATATATCATTGACCTCGTGCGACCTTTAAGTGCTTTTAATACAAGCCAAGGATCCTATCTTTGAAATTTATGGAAATAATTAATTGTGTTAGGAAGAGAAATCTAACAGATTTTTATGTTTAAAAAAAAAAAGAAAGTTTTCCACATCTCATTAGTTTATTCCTTTGGCAACAACTATGAAAAATAGCAGAATCAAAAACTTTTAAAAATGACTTTCATGGTAGTGGTCAGATACTGTACCAAATTTGAACAAAGATTTGAATAAATATTTCTCCAAAAGCAGTATAGAATATCCAGTAAGCACATGAAAAGACATTCAACTTCATTCATTCATAGGAAAAGAGAAATCAAAACTACAATGAAATATTACTTTGTACCTATTGTAATAGCTATAATTTAAAAAAAATGAACAACGACAAGTACTGGTAAGAATGTAGAGATGCTGAAATCCTTATTTATTGCTGGTGGGAATACAAAGTGGTACAGCCACTATGAAAGATAATTAGGCAGTTCCTTAAAAGTTAGGTGTAAATTTACCATACAACCTAACACTTCTGCCACTAGGAATCTACCCAGGAGAAATGAAAGCATTTGTCTTTCAAAGACTGTGCATGAATGTTCATAGCATCTTCATTCTTAACAGCTAAAAAAGTAGAAACAATCCAAATGTTCACCAGCTAGAATATTCATAAAATGAACTGCAAGAAAATAGCAGTATGAGTGAATCTCAAAAGTATTATACTGGGCCAGGTATGGTGGCTCATGCCTGTAATCTCATTGGCTCAGAAGGATCACAAGTTCAAGACCAGCCTGGACAACATAGTGAGTAGAAATCTAGCTCAGTGTTGGAGCACTTGCCTAGCATGCATGAGGCCTTGGGTAACACACACACACACACACACACACACACACACACACACAGGAAATCCTCAGTAACTGATACAAAAAGGGATTATGAAATGAAAGAAAGTAGAGTACTGTACTTTAATCATGTCATTTTATTAATGTTCAGAGGTAGCAGATAACAGGTGGGGCATATTTGGGAATGGGGATTGACTGCAAACAAGTTCAAGGGAAATTTGATAGAGGGGGATTCTAAAACTGGATTATGGTGAGGGTTGCACAGCTCTCTAAGTTTACTAAAAATCATTGACTTGTATACTTTAAAATCTTTTTATCAATTATAGGAAATTATTGTTCCCTTTGAGCAATAATATTGATAGCTGTTAAAGACCAGCTGGCTTTAACTACTATTTAAGGAAAATATTAATGTTTTTTAATCTAGAAGACCCACAAAGACCAGCCATGTTCATGTCCACATGGACTCTGGAATCTCCTTTGAGCCACTATGAGAGGTGGCTCTGGCTGGGTTCCCAGAACTGGTTTCATCCCCCCTTTTAAAGAAACTTTCAGCATGGCCCTCTGTAGCTCCCTTTCTATCAGCTGCCCATTGTTGTATTCACAGAGAGTAAGGAGCATTCTCCAAAAGCATGTTTTTCCCTTTCCTTATAGGCAGTAAACTGCTCCTTGGGAGACCATATTCACATCAAAGTGTCACAAACAAAATAATAAGAATGTACTTGCATTGGGGGGGTGGTAGAGGGTTTGCTTACTTTTCTCTGTGCTTTCTTACCTAATAGGCTCTGGATTACTGCCACAGCAAGGGAATCATGCACAGGGATGTGAAACCTCACAATGTCATGATAGATCACCAACAAAAAAAGGTACCATTACAGCCAGGCAGCAACAAGCCTTCATTAGAAGGCTTAGGGCCAACCTAAAGCTGCCCCTACCAAGATGGTTTTTGTAGCCATACTATTTCCTATGACCAACTTGTGTCGCTGTCGTTTGTCCAGTCTCTAACGTTGTTTTCTACTGGGAAAATGGACAGATGACCTGACTGTAGTCACTTGTTTTATTTTGGTCTTAGTTTTCCAAAGGGCCTCAGAAAAAGAAACTACAGCTGGTGGTTTCTGCTTCACTTCTTAATGACCCTCAGACCAATCTGCCTGGCCTTAAAAGTACACTTGGGGCCCTCCTAATTTTGATATCCAACTCTGGTTGTCCCTGATTGGTGAGTAAATGGATCAGATAGTATTAGACAAGCTAGAGCCGTGCTTCAGTCCTGGGGTGGGCCATGTGTTCCCAACCCTTCTAGTTATTCCTGGAGCTTATGATGAAATCTGAGTGATGGGGCAGTGTGATACACATGTAAGTAGTATGGAAGCAGAAAAAAAGGTTGAGCTCTATTGATTTAGAATGATTTTAAAAAAGCATTCTGAGTGCTCTGCTCCAGAAATGACCTCTTTACTTTTGCTGAAAATGTAATTGTTTAACAGTACACCTGCTCACATTTTTTTGTGTGGCTAAATAGTTGTTATCAGAAATGTGATGTGGTCTTGCCCTAGGCATAGGAATCTAGAAACACTCTTTTCACATGTTTTATTCTGTCATGTTTGTAGCTGCGACTGATAGACTGGGGCCTGGCGGAGTTCTATCACCCTGCTCAGGAGTACAATGTTCGTGTAGCTTCGAGGTACTTCAAGGGACCAGAGCTTCTTGTGGACTATCAGGTGAACTTGGTAGCAAGGCTGCTCTGGGTTGTTTTGGTACTTACTGAGGGCTTTTTCTGCTTTGTTATTTATTTAGTAAGTTGCATATATTCAATTCTCAGTCATTATTCCACCCCAGAATGCTAGTTGCAGATTTTTCTCAACAGCTTTTTTTTTTTTTTTTAGGAGGAAGAAGTAGTTTTTAATTCTCAACTGTCTGCAAAGTTCACATAAAGACTAGAAACTCAGATTAGAAAAGTGGGTTTCTAACATCCTTGTCTGACTGGTTGTCTTTGTTTCCTCAGATGTATGACTATAGCTTGGACATGTGGAGTTTGGGCTGTATGTTAGCAAGCATGATCTTTCGAAAGGAACCCTTCTTCCATGGACAGGACAACTATGACCAGGTGAGCAGAAAACCATCTGGCTCTTACATGTTTGGGGATGAATGTCAAGAAAATGGTGTGCTTGGAATATTCTCCTTGAGCCACTGCATGTCACTCAGTGTGTACATATAACCCTCTTTTTAAAGTTTAGAATTTCTTAGACTTTTGTCTGAGGTTATGAGGTCCCAACAATACAGATAATGCTCTCTTTCTTATGAAGAAGTCAGGTGACTCCTTTATCTAATAAAACTAGATTCTAGTTATTAGATTGTGATAACCCCATAATTGTTAGTTTCTAGAAGACTACTGTCATAAGTTATGTTCTCCCTTTAAAGGCAGTTTGGAAATATGCATTCATGTGAGCCTCATGTCCTTGAGTCTTTTGGCCAGTCCTAGACTCAGATCTCTGCCTGGTCCCTGGAGATCAAGTGGTATGGAATCTGCAGTTCCCTGGCCCAGCATCCTCACAGGCTCACAGTGAGTTCTGTGCTCAGTGATTTGGTAGTTTGTTTTGTGTTTCAGCTTGTTCGCATTGCCAAGGTTCTGGGTACAGACGAGCTGTATGGGTATCTGAAGAAGTATCATATAGACCTAGATCCACATTTCAACGATATCCTGGGACAGTAAGTAAGAGAGAGAGAAAGAAAAAGGGCTTTGCCTTACCCAGTTTCAAAAGTGGGAAGGTTAGCCAAAATCATTCTTTCCCTTTCTAGTTACATCAAATTGAAGTATCTTTTTTTTTTTCTTTTTTAATTTGTTTTGTTTGCTGTACTGAGACTGAACCGAGGACCTCTCAGACATGCTACGCAAGCACTGTACCACTGAGCTATCTGCCCGATTCTTTTTATTTATTTATTTATTTTAATATTTATTTTTTAGCTATAGTTGGACACAATACCTTTATTTTATTTATTTATATGTGGTGCTGAGGATCAAACCCAGGGCCTCACATGTGCTAGGCGAGTGCTTTATCACTGAGCCACAACCCCAGCCCAGTTCTTTTTATTTTGAGACAGGGTCTCACTGAGTCATACAGGCTTACCTCAAACTTAAGATCCTCTTATCTCTCAGCCTCCTAAATTTCTGGGATTACAGGTGTGCACCACCATAGCTTGTTGCTGTGTGTGTTTTCTTTAAATTATTTTGAAGTATTTGGACACAGTTTATATTTGTCTTCTAGTTCTTTTATTTCTTTATGAGATAATCTGTATCAATAGAAAATGGAGGGCAAAATCATAATGTTACAGAAAAAAGCTTTCTGGTACAGCATATGCATTAATTTTAATGACAAATCTTGGAAAGCTGTGTTTCTTCTTTGAATAAGAAACTGATAGTTTCTTGTTTTCTGTAATAGATTTTTCTATAAGGTAACAAGTATTATAGCATTGAGGTTTTTGGTACAGTGCAGTAGTTTTAAAGGAAATGCTTGATTGACAGTTTTCAAACATTCTTTTATATTTGGAGCTACCATGTTTCTGTGGCCAGTACTTTAAATATGTCTGCTGATTAGCACAAATTACTCAGTTTCCACCATGCCTGACCTAGAATGAATGAAGAACCTGAGGCATTAAAAAAAAAGTCAAGAAAATTCTACAAATTCTAAATCAGATGTCCATGTTCTAACTAATTCTGCTTATCTAATTACAGAACACTGTTTTCTGTCAGTATATTGTGATGTGACTAGTGGGTAAAGTGGGTACCAGGAAAAATGAGATTTAACAAGTTGTAATCATTGTAGAATTCTAAGATTGTGCTGGCTTTAGCCATAGTAGAGGAGGATTCTTGTTGAGTTTAGTCTCAATCCTAATGTTTCAATACTTTGTTTTCAGACATTCACGGAAACGCTGGGAAAACTTCATCCACAGTGAGAACAGACATCTTGTTAGCCCTGAGGCCCTAGACCTTCTGGACAAACTTCTGCGATATGACCATCAACAGAGACTGACTGCCAAAGAAGCCATGGAGCACCCATACTTCTGTAAGTCTCCAGGGACTTTTTATGGGGTCTAATTTATTAAAGGGAAAAAAAAATCTTTCACATCTTTGAGGCCTGTTAAGGAAAATCTAGGTGTTTGGCATGGATCATTCTTGGAACTAGTCCTCACTCATTGTAGTCATTGAAACAACTTTCAAGACCAGATTTTTGATCCCCAAAGGCATTTGCTCATTCACCAGCTGTAGTTCCCTTGAGTCCAGTCTTTTTGGCCACTCCTGTCACCCTGAGAAAGACATTCTAAGTATCTAAAATTTGTTTTCAAATGTCATATTTGTGGGGAAACCTAATCAAAGATTTCTCCCCTCAAAACACAAGTAATTGGCTAAAAGTAGTAAGATAACTATAATGAATTTCTAAAGAAGGCAGTCGATAAAAGAGATTTGAAGGAAGACCTCACTAGGATCTAACTGGATTGCTTACCTGTGTAACCACGTGTGGTTGAGGTTCTGCGGGCACGTGGCTTTTCCCACTGAATAAAGTATTTCAGATATACTTTCCCTGTGTTATTAGCAATGTGAGATTTCATCCAGTTAGAGAAGAAAATGGAGAATAAGGAAATTAAGTGACTAGTGACTTACTGCAGTTCACCCTCTGAATCAAGATGAAAACTCTTATTCCTTGAAGTTTTTGTCTGTTGTTAGACCAGCATGCTATCTCTCCCTCTCCTTCCTGCCCCCACCCAGAACCCTATCACCACCCCATTATTCCCAGCCTGAAGGTTACACTGCTGTGGTCTTAGACCTAGGGAAGTAAGTACCAGGAGACAGCAGAGTTAAAAGGTCTTAACCCTTCAGCATTCTGGACCCCAGACAGTGGAATTCAGATGTCCTCTTTACAATTTCTGACACAGAAAGGTGTTCTAACCCTTCGAGGTGGGTCAAATTAAGAAAATTGATATTATACATAATTCATGATCTAGCTATTTTTCTAAATACAAAGTATACTTCAATTTAAAAAATTTTAAGCCACTATTGCTTAAAATTGACAGGCTTCTATTCACCTTTTCCCCTGATATGCTTATTATTGCACATGCTTTAAAGAAATTAGGGGTTGAATATTATGTTGGTATTCAAAGAAAATAACACATAAATTAGTGGGAATTTTGAACAGTAGGAAATTAGGGTTTTTATGCCTCTCAGCAATTGAGTCTGTCCTCTGAGGAAATAGAAAAATTGACTGTAAGAACAGTTCCCCTGATTCTTTGTGTGTGGTTTTTGTGGGACCTAAGTTCTGTGATTTCTGCCTCCCTCTCTGGACCTCCTGACACTGGCTTGCCCAGGAGTCTGTGTGTGTCCATGTCTCACTGGGAAAGGGGCTGATCTGTTGTGACTTCCCCTCCTGCACTTGAATCCTGACTTGGTTGCGTTGTGTCCTGCTTTCTTGCAGACCCCGTGGTGAAAGAGCAGTCCCAGCCTTGTGCAGAGAACGCTGTGCTTTCCAGTGGTCTCACGGCAGCCCGGTGAAGACTGGAGAGCGACGGGTAATGCGGCCTTGATGCTTGCCAATAAAACCAAGCACCAAACACAAACCTTGAAGGAAACTACAGTGTGATAAAAGAGAAATTTTAATCATTCCTTCTAAAGGCAAAGAAGAGTAAAGACCTAAAAGTCTGTCAAAAAGACACTCCCCAGTACTAGTCTACAGGGAGCTGCCATTGTGGCAGCATGATGATGCACATAGTTCAGGATCTGAGGGACTCTCCCTTTGGAATGCATGGGAGATGAGAAACTCGGAGTTGTTGTACATTTACCTTCACTTTACAAGACACCACTATTGAATTAACCCGTTCGGTCAACAAGCTCTGAATATCTGACTTCCTATCTATTCCATTGTGGTCTGGTTTCCTTTTGTGAGAATTCAGGCTCAAGTTTTAGCAAATGTCAGCAGGCTATACTGACACACCAGCCTCATTTATTAAAAAGAGATATTAAAACAGTGACAGTATTTTTTTTTAAGCTCTTTTACAAATTCATGTTTTATGTATTTTTTTATGACATGAGCTCTCCAGGAAAAGTCCCTCATCCTTGCAGTTTTCCTCTTAAGTGTATGCATTTGGGAGCAAACTGCAGTCAATTTCAGAATCCTATGATGTCAGGAGACATCACTTTAAATCTTGAGATGCCATCAGCAGATCCGTCGGTTTCATCAGAAGTTCCATGCTGACGGTAACCTTTGAGCTCTCACGGTAACCTTTGTTGATTTGCCTAACCACAGAATCCCATTGCTGATTTTGTTTACTGTGCCCCTCACCTCCTTTTGTAGCCCTGTAAGGAGAATTTCACCATTTCCCAGCGCATCCCTGTGTGTGCATCTATTTTAATGTACCTCTCTGAAAAAAATTACTTTTTTATTGTTCTTTCTTTTTTCTTTTTTTTTTTTTTAATAACCATAACTGAAGCTGGAAAATCAGTTTTCAGGCAGGTCAAGAAGGGAGAAAATGTCCTATTAGGATTTATTCAGGAAATACTTATTGGAAAAAAAATGTATCCTCATCCTTTTTCCCTCTTTTTATCCCCATGACAATACCAGCTATAATCAGGGTAATATGCATTTTAAGCTCTGATAATGTGAATGTGATGGCAAAGATAAGTCTGGCATGCAGGTACTGACAACATGTGGGCAAGACCATCCTGTAACTGAGAGGAGAGGAATGTGCAGGGGGGTGGGGATGAAATGGAGCTCTTGGAGCCAGTGTTAAAGTTTTGGATCCACTGTGCTAAAGTCCATGTTAACAAAGAAAGCTACATTTTTGTTTAAAAAAAAAAAGAAAATAGGGCTGATTTAATTTTGGGGACTTGTAACCAACAAGGTTTATTGGCTGTTCCCTGGTCCCCAGCTGCAGACTTATGCCTCAGCTCTGGGGACCTAGCATGTCTAGAATAGAGCTAGAGGTGTCTACCACCACATCACACTTAGGACTTCTTTATTAACTATTTAATAATGCCGTACATTTTTATAAGGTTAGATTGTTTGTTTGAAACATCTGTTTACATTCCATATCCCAATAAAATCATATTGGTATTGGTAGCAGGTCCTATCTCTAAATGTAGATTCTATTTTTGTCATTTGGTCTGTGGAAACTTAAATTGCAAATGAAACTCATAGAGTTGAGTTTATAGATTAAAAAATAAGATTCTGAAGCCAGGAAATACATTCACTTAAGGTTCTCATACCAATACCGCCTGCCTGCATTGCACAGTCTGCATATTGATGTATACATTTATTTTACCTGAAAATTAAAAACAAGATGTTAGTGAGCTCTCAAATGAACCTATTTCAATAAGTCAGGCAGCGAAATTCAGTGTTTTGAATTATCAAAGGCCTCTCACCCGCCCTTATGGGCAGCCTGAACCATTGGTTATCAGGGAGAGTGCCACTGTGTCTTTCCTGCTCCCTACCCCATTTCCTCCTCCATCACCCATGCCTCTCCCCTTACCTTGCTTTTCTCTTGTCTTTCCCTTTCTCCTTTTCTTTTCTATTCCAGCTGCCTTGATCAGGCAAGAGTACCCTCCTGGAGGGGTTTTGTAGAGCCATAAACCTGCTCCTTTCCCTTGGGTCCTCCAGAGGCAATGAAAGCATCTGGAGAAGGGTCATGTGATAGGCTTCTGCCCCTTCTTCCTTTGGCCATGTTTCAGGTGGCACAGCACAACTGACCTGCCTGTCCTGGGTCGGTACTGCAGCTTTGGCACAGCAGTTATCCTTTTGAGCGTGTGGTTTGTTTCCACAGCACCTATTCTTACCTCTCTTCATGCCTTAGACTTGGAGCATTCCTGGCTTTGAAATGCTCACTCCCTTCTGGATCTGGACTTGACACCTAAGCTGTTCTTTCCAAAACTTAAATGAGTCTCGTCTAGTCCTAGTCCTCTCTTTCACTGGTCTCCAAGTCCATTTTGTGTCCAGATGGCCCAAGCTCCCCTGAGATATTAGAGTGTTTGCCTGGGTTAGGAGATGGTCTTGGAGAGTCCTCAAGGAGGGTGGGTGTGTATGTCTGTGTGAGTGAGAGTGTGTGTAGCAGTGGGAGTCTAGTCTTACATTTAGACTAAACTAAATAAGTTTACCCATCCAGTATCTTTTAAGTCAGCATATTCTTTTTTAAACTCAGTAATTTTCATTTGTTTGCTTCGTTACCTTATAACAAGTTAAAAGTGCCTATGACAAGGACTTAATTCTTTCCTAAAGAAAAGCAAAAAACATGGGGAACAGGGTAGTGTTGCACCGTCATCTCAGGTACTGCCTGTGTTCAGGAACATAGACCTGTAGGGTGAAGATAGAAGGTGCCTGTGCTGAATCCAGGTCAGGGTCTCACGGTTGGTGGCCACAAGTGAGCTTAACTGCAAGGGTGCTTCAGCCAAGGAATTTCAGGGTGTGGGTGGAACTGATGCAGGGCTAACCAACATTCTCAGTGGTGACTGTGTGGCAGTTTACTCTCTCCAGGTTCTTGTCAGCTGACTGGTTCCCATCCTGTCCTGTGGCAGGCGGCTGGATAGGAGATGCTGTTGCGTGCATAGTGTGGCAGTATTCTGCTGAGTATTGCTGGGGCTTCTTACCAATCAGAGCAGTGCCTGTGCCAATTCAGTGATGCCCTCGGGCACCAAGCATTCTGCCAGGTCTTGTCACGGGTGTTCGAATGCATCAGTGCTCACCAGGCTTAGAGCACATGTATTCCCATAGAGAGGAAGGTACTCTCAGGCCGATTGACTCAAGGAGACAGAAGAGCTCAGAATCCTGGGAATGTGAAGAGAGTGACTGGGGGGAGGGGTAGGTAAAAGGAATCCATAAGAAAAATGACCTAACTGTAGGTCTTGAGGGAATATCCTTGAAAGGCTGAAATCAGGGGACACCAAGTTCTGACGGGTGCCCTGGAGGAGGACGCTGCCCTCTGGCTTGGGTCCACTGGGCCTTTGAGAGGTGGTATCTTGATTTAGGTGCTGAGTCCCAGAGAGCTGGTGCCAAGGGTCTTGTCTCTGCCCACTCAGGGAAATGGCAAGTTCTCCCAGGTGCTGCATTGATGCAGATGGAAGCAAAGCTACTTTGGAACACAAATCAGTCAGAAGAATTTTGAGATATGCATTGAAATCTAAGAGAGCCCCAGTTAATGGTCTCCTCAGTGCCAGTTCAGACTGATTCGTTAGAAGCCTGTGTTACTGTGTGAGCACCCACAGGGAAGAGCAGACCTCCCTCCTGCAATAAATGAGTGGATAATAACTGGTGAGAGTCACATTCACTTAAGTAGAAACCCTCTGAAAGCAAACTCTGGGTCCTCATGAGACACAAGCTCAGGTTTGTCAGTGGGCTTAATAAATTAAAACTGAAGAATATCCTGCCTTTTAAAACCTTAAGTCCAGAATGGGGATATTGGGGAGGGGAGGTTGAAAGGAAACCAGTAATAACCTGCTTCTGAGCTTTATGAATGTGTTAATGAAAACACCCCCAACCAGGGATTGTAGAGGCTGGGAAGAGATGTGATGGGGTATACAGTGATGCATACTTTTGTGTCAATACTCAACAATGTGCTACAAATGTGATTCTTAACCCTGAACTGCATGTATTGGGGATTGTTTAAAAAACAACAAAAAAAACCTTTGAATCAATAAATTAACAGTTTTTCACTTGCTGGCTCTTCTTGCTGTAAATGGTTGACTAAGCGTTTGTGACAAATCTTGACATCCAGTGGAAAGCTTGGATACTCTTCAAGAACCGTGGAGCCTTCTTTTTGCAGAAAAGCAACACTGCCTGGGTTTGATCCATTGCAAGTGACTACTTCAGACACAGTTGGCCACCTCTGTGTATCTCTGGATGACTGATGTGTGATTCATGTGCTACTGCCCTTAGAGGGAAGAAAAATGCCATGTTAAATCCTGTTTTCCTAAATAAAAATGTTGACAATACCCAGCCTTCCCGAGTGGGAGACAAGCCATTGCTATGAGGACCTTAACTTGTATTTCCTGTCTCTTCGGGGAGGGAGGGATAAACCTTGAACTGCAAGGATGTGTATGGTGGTTGCAGATCATCACCGTGCGTGAAGTTGAATTAAAGACGTGGTGGGATTGTTTTGTATCTGAGTTGCACCACTCAGACACCTGCTTCTTGGGATTGACTTGTTGGTGACTTTAACTTTGTAGCCCATTGTTCTGCACTTGTGAAAGTCTCCCCTGCGCCAGTCCTCACAACACATGCAGGCACATGTGAGCACGTGCAACTGTTGAGCGATGATGGTATCTTTTTTATTAGTGTGCTTTTTTTTTTCCTCACTGATCACTGTGGAATTGGACTCTTGGAAATCAGTGCTTAAAGGCAAATACGGTAATTTCTTAATGTGCTTCGGCAGGCATTCTCAAATATTAATCAATGGAACCTTTACCCAAAGGAAGTTTTCATCAAATAACTGTGTGACAGTTTCCCAAGGGCAAAGTGCCTTCCCTCAGTATTGCTAAACGGCCCTGGGAGACATATCTGTGCTGGCGTCTCACCATCCACTTGCTGTGCCAGATGGGAAAGGAGGAGTGGGTTTTCAGGCCATGCCAGGCAGCTGTTTGCTTCCAGCGCAGAGTTGAAAATACTGTCACTTGTTCCCTTATTGGTGGACTCGGCCCTTTTCTCTGAGTACATGCCAAGTCATCTTCTCATTCTTGGTCCCAAGATGTCCTTAATAAATTGGATCAGGTTAAGTGTGATCTGGTGTTGGACTGCTTGACTTGCATGGAGTGGTTATGGGGCTTGACAACAGCGTCCTGGACGCTGGAGAGTCGACTATGGCATGGTGTGTCCAGAGCTCTCCCCTTCCTCTCCAGAAGACTGCCTTTTGCAGTCAAAAGGGCAGGAAGAGGGTACTCTGAAACCTGGAATCATGCAGCGGGTTCTCACTGCATGTTCCTGAAAGTGGCTTGGGGAGGTCAAGCTTGCATTCTACCCCCAGCCCTCTTCAAGAGAAGGAAGCCCCACGCAAGTAGAGGCCTGCCCCACTCTGGGTCAGATTGATTAATGCCGTCTTTCCCCTCCTCCCATCTCTCCCCAGGTCTGTTGCGGTACCTCCCACTTTTCCATAAGCAGAACAAGAACCAAATCAAACGTCTTAACGTGTGTAGCGAGATCACGTTCCGTGAGCAGACACAAAACGGTGGCAGGTTTGGCGAGCACGAACTGAAGGGCAGCCTACCACCGTATATCAAACCTCACTTCCGAATGTAAAAGGTTCACATGCCTTGACTTCCTGTTGACTTCCTCCCGACCCAGAAAGCATGGGAAATGTGAAGGGTATGCAAAATGGTTGTTGGTTACTGTTGCTCTCCACGCCCCTTGACGTGTCCTGTGGCCGCCTGTTTTTCCAGCAAACCAAGTTAATTAGCTGACCACAGACACCACAGTGGGGGAATGGGGGCAATATATGGCATGACGGGCAGTTACATATTATTTTAAAAGTATATATTATTGAATAAAAGGTTTTAAAAGAAATGTATGGAGAGTTTTCAGTATGGAAAGGACCATTTAAAAAGACCTGTGACCATGGAGGACTGAGTGACAGAAGATCTTGTGTGCCAGGTTCCAACCAGAGGAAAGTGGGGGAAGTCCCGAGGTGAGGAGGGCCAGTTATAAAGAGCAATGCAGAGAAAAAGGAGTGTTCAGAGGTGTGGAGTGAACCATCCTAGGAGTGGGGCAACCAGAGAAAGGAAGTACCCAGTGGGCTGGGAGAGCTGGCCAGTGGCCACCCTGGGCCCCAGTCTGAATTGGGTGAGTGGCCCAGCATTTGAAGTAGGTAAATATTGCCTCCACTGAACTCAAAAAGATGCCTTAGCCCTTTTTTTGCTGTCCCTTGGCTTATGTCTGAACATTTCATTCCATGTCCTAATCCTGCCCACCACCCCCTCTGAAAAAACACCTCATCCCAGAGGCTGGTGGAGCCTACTGTCCAGAGGCAGGGGAGGGATGAGCTGGGGGCTGCTCCTGGTCATGTTCTGACGCTCCATGAATGAGAAGTGAACTGGTCCTCCCAAATGGCAAAGAGGCTGGAGTGGAAGCAACAGTTGTATCTGTTTAGTGAAAACAAAACCAGTTTTACAAACAGCTTTGCTGGCTCCCTCAGACCTGGGTCTTACCTCCCAGAACAGCTGTGCCGGGGGTGGGCAGTGAGAACAGTGGCCACAGCCTGGTGGCCACCCAGCCTTGCCTCTGATGGCTGGGCCTGTGTCCTCCCACTGCCTGTAGAGGGCAGAAGAATAAGCAGAAGCGGACACCCAGGTTGGGGTGCCGGCCTAGTCTCCACAGAGGCCATTTGTTCCACACAACACTCCTCCTCTGCTGCTTGTTCTGAACAGCTGTGTGAATCCAAGTGTGGACACTCAGGGCATGTGGAGCAATTATAGAAAAAGGCAAAGAGGTCCCTGTCAGGGCTGCCACCACCACACCACAGTGTCCTTTGGACCAGCTTCTGCCATTTTCAAACAATTCCTCAGGCCTGAGAGCTTGAAATTACCTGCCCCTGGATACCAGCGAGTGAAAACCCACAGGCCACCAGCAGAGGACTTTGTCAGGCCAGTGGGACATAAACAGACTTGGTACTTCCTGGCCCCATCACTGACCTAATTTATTTAAGCTGAATCTTTTGTGGGGCCCTTTTTGCCTCAAGGCTCTACAAATTCTTGTTGGTCTTCCAGATCTCTGGGATGGCATCAAAATACCTCATTTGAATGTGTGTGTTTTACCTACACAGCATGTATGTGTTATCTCCATGTGGACCTGCTGGTGTTTAAGGCCCTTTCCAGATGTGGAGGGTCTTGTACAAACAGGTCCACAAGTGGTGGGCTTGGGGCTTGGAATGTTCGCTTTGCCCTCAATTTCTCCTCCTGTCTTCAACCCTGGCTCTCCTTAACTTTCCAGTATGGAAGTCTCAATTTCCAGAAACTTCTGAAGGATATTAAATAAGCTTGGGTTTTGTGGATGGTTATGGTTGGGGAGGAGAGTGGTTGTAGAAGGAAGCAGAAGGAGAAGTTTTTGCTTAGGTGGTTTTGACTTTGAGAGAAGGGAGCCTGCTGACCCAAGGATCATCTGCAGTTCATCCACAGCAGACTTGGAGTTTCAGAATCACATCTTCCAACAGTCCTGTTTGTGTTTTGGTGGTTTAATATTTATTGCATTTTCCTGGAGATCGAAATAATCCATGCTTGTGGTAAATAAATTCAAATGAATTTTATCATTATCAACAGAAAAGTTGATGAAGCCCCATCACTATGCGCGCAGGTGCACACATGCACGCCCTTTCTTCCGTTGGAGGTAACCACTGTTAAAATTGGTGTGTATGCTCCCATTTTTTCCTATGCATTTACTAACATTGATTTTCATGGTAATAGGAATGTAATAGAAATGTAATTGAACTCTGTTATTTACCAGAAACTTGGCATTTTCACTTAACTGAAAATCTTATTGTGTATGTGTGTAGATCTACCTCACCCCTTTATCACAGAGGCATGGTATTCCATTGTGTGACGGATCACAACTGAAACAATTCCTTCTTGATAGACTCTGGGTTGTTTCTATTTTCAGTATTGCTGCAGTGGGCAAATCTGCACATAAGTTTTTTTGAATTGGTTATATGTGAATAAAATCTTAAAGAGTTACTATGCCATATGATTTTTTTTTAAATGTTATGATTCTGAGAAAGCAGTGTTCTACCCCTTCCACACTCGTACAGATTAGACCTGCCATGACTTTAGTCATGGAGTTCTTGGGGGGTTTAGGCACTTGGGGCCTGGTGCCCAGTGCCTGTGAGCTTTCTGGGGACCTACAGAAATGTTCAAATCTGAAAAACAAGTGATGACTCTACATTAAGAAAGTTGAAAATAAAAATTAAGTGGAATTAAATGTCTTAAAATGGATAATCCTGTGAAATTCATTGTTGTTAAAGTCAATATTTACTTTAAAAAATACTTTTCTCATTCCAGTGAGTTACCATCATAAAATCCAATGATTCCACAAGCAAATTCTAAAGATTTTTTTTAATTACAGGAAGAAATTATCTTAAGTATGAAAAATAGTTTCATTTTAATGTATTTGGAATGCTATGGAAAAACCTTCAAAAGTAAGCATGCCGAGGGCCAGCAAATGTTTTAAAATAGCCCTGGCTAGAGAGGGCCAGGTGGAATGGATGAGCAACATTTCTAGAATATTATTCTTCAGGCTGTTGAAATAATGTGCCTCTCAAATGATTATGCTAGGTGAAGAAGCCAGACTCAAAAAGCTGCACACTGAGTGATTCCATTTATGGGATATTCTGGAAAAGGCAAACCAGGGATGAGAGCAGGTCTGCGGTTGCCTAGGATTAAGGATGGCTACAGAGGGTTAGTATGAGGTCATTTTGGGGGGTGCTGCAATCATTCTGTGGCCTAAATGTGATGGTTGTATGACTTGGTGCCTTTGTCAAAACTGTACACCAAAAAAAAAAAAGTACATTTTATTGTTTGTAAACTTAAAAATTCATTTTAAAAAATAACAATAATGTACAGGGGCCTAACAGCGTCCCTTTGGACTTCAGGCTCAGATTAGCAGGAACCTCGTCTGCCCGCCTCTGACTTTTCCTGATAGTCAGGACTGATGGTCTTCCTTGGATAGAAGTGCTAGGACCCGCTTCGGTTGCCAGCTGAAGACTCCAGGCATTCAGGGCACGCTTCCATCTTTGCTCCCAGCTGAGGGACAAACTCCACCTCGTTGCTATGCCTCTCCCTCCTACCCCCCTTATCAGCAGGGAGAGGTGAAAATTTAAGTTTTGCCTTACAGTGCATGGCATGTCTGTCCCTTGTGTGTCCCAAGGGAAGGTTCTCTGTGTTTCTAGACTTGGACTGACAGGAAGGGTTACTGTCCTCTGGGTGTTAGCATCTGACCAGGGTTTTTATGCACTGAAAGGAATGCTTATAACTACTTATGTTTCAAATATGTCTTCATTATTAAAATTGTACATTTAAAAATCTCATTTGTGTCTTAAAGATCAATTTACAAATCTTGTATTCATGGCTGCAAACTAATTGATTTTGTATATAAATGTGAATACTTGCTTAACTTTTGATTGATGGTCAACTAATTCCAAACTTAATGGGTTAACAGTAAATGTTTACATGCTTAATCTAGTTACCTTAAACATTTCAGACTCAATCACATTCTCGATCTGTTTGGTTTGCACAAATATTTTCAATAGCAAATATGAAAAATCTAAAATCTGATGAAAACTTCCTAAGCATTTGAAAACTAATAAGTCTAAGTCTAAACTCATAAATTTAATAAATTGAAATTTCTTAAATGAAAGGTTTTAAACATTAAATTTTCTTGGACATGATAAAATTAAAATCATATCTAATTTCAAATTCCTTTAAGCATTTTGATTTAAGTTCAAAACATCAGATCCTCTTAATACATTAGGTCCTCTTTAATATTTCAAATATCTAAAAATATGATCACCACAATCGGAAACTTATTACCCAATTTGATACAGATTATTGAGATCATGGTTTAGTTTACTTGCCATAATGTCTGTGTGGGGTTTTTTGTTTGTTTTTGTTTTTATTTTTTGGGGGGGGAGGTACCAGGGATTGAACTCGGGCACTCAACTACTGAGCCACATCCCAGCCCTATTTTGTATTTTATCTAGGGACAGGGTCTCACTGAGTTGCTTTGCACATCACTTTTTGCTGAGTCTGGCTTTGAACTCGTGATCTTCCTGCCTCAGCCTCCCAAGCCACTGAGATTACAGGAGTGCACCACTGTGCCTGGCATATCTGTATTTTTTGATACCCCACCAAGGGGGACATACTATGCCTCAGCCTAGAACTTCACTATGTTCATGGTCAGATTTCCTGTCCCCCATCCATAACAGGATGGCAAGTGCTCTACGGCTGAGCCACATCACCAGCCCTTTTGTACAAGTTTTAATTGCCTGATCTGCATGAATTGAACTTCTGTACCCACTGCAGTTGCTCTACTGCCTCCTTGGAATCTTCCTCCTTTTAACTGATTACCTTTTTAAAAATCTGACTACAGCCACTTATTAGCGTGGTTTCTCATATTTTGTTCTTATATATCTTTGTATTGAAGGGAATGCAAAACACAAGAACTGTAATGCTTAAAGCATATGTCTGTGGGAGACATGATTTTAGGTTAATTTGGTCTACATGACCTTTGAAATGAACACTGATGTCTGAGATGAACTTTTGCTCTCCATCCATTTATTCATTGACTGCCTATCATGATGATGGGTAGTGTGCTAAGTCCTAGATGCACAGAGAAAGACACAGTCCATATCTGGAGGGAGTATGCACAAACTAAGCCAGAGGAGCAAACCCGTTAATTTATGTTTTCCCTAATAGAATAGGGATGGAATAATCTTTACTGTGACCAAGGTTGTGATCACAGTACATCTCAAACCTTGACATGACGGAGAATGGAACACAGTTTATGCTGATGAGTAGCTGGAAGAAGCAAGCTACTTCCTTACTTTCATTTCCTTGGTCAGTGTGTTTATTTAGGGTCAGGGTCAGGTTTTCATTTTAAGTGGAACAATTAATGAGAGAGCATCATGAGAACAAACCAGTACAATAAGAGACTTCACAGAGCTTTTGTTGGCCAATGACTGGGATATAGCTGCCCTGATTCTGAGCAGAAGAGCGTCTCTTTCAGCTGGGTGGGCTTGGACCTAGAGACCAGGAGAGACAGAGCCAGGAGCCCCAAGTCCATGACTCTGATTCATAGAATCAACACATACTGCATACCCACTTACAAATGCAAGCATTTGGTTTGGGCACCAAGATATATCTCTGAGCAACACAGGCCAAATTTTTTTTCTCCTAGAAACTCACAACTGAGCAGTAGGGGGAGATGGACAATAAGCAAATAATTAGACTGTGAAGTGGTGATGAGTGCTATTTTAAAAATCATAAAGCGGACTAAGGGGAGAAGAGTAGGTAGCATGTGTTGAGGTGGGGGTGCTGGTTCAGATTAGGTTGTCAGAAAAGCCCTCTATAAAAGCCCAGTGTAGTGGGTTGAGTTATGCTCCTCCCAAAAAAATTCATGTTCACCTAGAACCTTGAATGCAACCTTATTTGGAAAGGTTTCTTGCAAAAGCAAGTAGCGAAAAGACCTCAAAAATACACTGGATGTGGGGTGGGCCCTAAGTCCAGTGACTGACATCCTTCTAGGAAGGAGAGAGGACACAGAGAGAAGACAGCCACATGGAGATGGAGGCAAAGTTTGGAGTGATGCTGCCGCAAGCCAAGGAATGACTGGGGCCACCAGCAGCTAGAAGAGGCTAGAAAGAATTCTTCTCTAGCATCTTCAGAGGGAGCGTGGCCCTGCTGACACTCTGTGGACATCAGCATCAAGGACCGTAAGAGAAGAAATTACTGTCGTTTTGAGTCATGCAGGTGTGAGAATCTGTTATGGCAGCCCCAGACAGTAATGCAAGTGGCATCCGTGTGGAGCTCTGAACTCGGAAAGGAGCCAGCCAGCCAGGCAGGACCAGCCCAGGCAAAAGCAAAGGCAAGTGGGGTGACACCAGCACAGGGGGACATGAGGAAAGTGTGAAGGGCTTCCAGGAAAAAGATGAAGCAGGTCATAGCAAAGATTTGGGTTTGAATCTAACAAAATGGGTGGCCATTGGAACAAAGAGCCACTAAGAGGATCCTACTGGCTGCCACCAGTGGACTGGACTGTGAGGTGGCAAAGGTGTAAGTGAGAGAACAGAGGTGGATGCCACAGGAGCACAGGCAAGAGCAGCTGGTAGCTGACCAGGGCCTTGCCACAGGTAGTGCCATGACCAGACCAAACGGTACTTAGAAGATAGAGCTACAGGATCCACTGAGAAAAAGAGGAGCTCTGGCTGACTCCAAGGATCAAGTTGGCATTTACTGAAATAGGCAAAACGAGGGGTGGAGTAGGTTTGGGGAGGGGATGGTGGGTCAGGGAGATGTAAAGCCTATTTTGGAAATATTAAGCTCAGGATGCCCATCAGGCCTCCCGGCACTACTCCACTGTCTAAGAAATGGAGTAGCGCCAGGTGCAGTGGCAGACACAGATAAATTATCTCTTTGCTGTATGGCTTGTGCTTAGAACTTTCATTAACCATCCCTAAGTCACCCCTATATTTTTATTAACTACAGATTTATCTCATATCCATGCTTTTTTTAAACCTTTATTTATTTATTTTTTATGTGGTGCTGAGGATAGAACCCAGGGCCTCACACATGCCAAGCGAGTGCTCTACCACTGCGCCACAACCCCAGCCCCATATCTGTGCTTTAATCCTCCTGATAAATGGTGTTAGGTAGGGAATTAGTTTTATTTTTCTTTTTAAAGTAAGTCAGTTATAGCCAGGCACGGTGGCACACTCCTGTAATCTCAGCGGCTCAGGAGGCTGAGACAGGAGGATGGCCAGTTCAAAGCCAGCCTCATCAATGGCAAAGCGCTAAGCAACTCAGTGAGACCCTGTCACTAAATAAAATACAAAATAGGGCTGGGGACGTGGCTCAGTGGATGAGTCCCCTGAGTTCAGTCCCCAGTGCAAAAAAAAAAAAAAAAAAATAGTAAATAAACTTAAATTCCTATGAAAAGATGAGCCAGCATATTAGTAGTCAGAAAAATGATAACTAAAAGTCATTTTATATGTATTTTGAACTTACAAAATTTAAAAAGTAGAATAATGCTGAGTGACGGGATGTGGGTGTGACTACAGAGACCCTCTTGCATTGTCGATGAGAGTGTAAGTAGCTATGCTGATTTAGAAAGCCATTTAGCACTTAGTCATCTTAAATGCATGCACATATTATGACCTAGAGGTTCTGGTACTGGATGTGTGTGCAACAGAAATTCTGATATAGGTCCTTAAGGGGACACATATAAGTATGTCCATTAGTGAAGGAGTGGACAGATAAAACATGGTAGATGCATTCGGACTTTAGAGCAATTAAGCAATAGATTTGATATCCACTGGTCCAATGGATGGATCTTAGAAACTGTAGTGCTGAATAATGTGTTTTAAGGGTCTTTTTGAAAACAAAAGTCTTATGGGTATCTGTATATATTTATACATGATTAGGTAAGGAAAGAGAATTGATTCATTTAAGGGGACAGTTAGGGAAGGCAGAGCAGGAAGACATGAATGGACCACATACAGATGTGTACATTTTTTTCTGAATGGTGAGATACCGAGTTATTGTAAAGTTATTTTTCATAGTTCCTCAATAAACCCATATCACCTTTTTTAATCAGAAAAAAAAATAAATTCACATAAAATAATCAGATTCAGAACCTTCTGAAGTACAATGACTACCTTAATTTTCTTCTATGATTATTGGCTATTTGGTTTTCTACTTCTAGACCTAGTACTAGTAATTTTTCCTAGAAAGTACTTTATTTCACCAGGTGCATCCCTGTAAACCCAACTATTTGGGAAGCCAAAGCAGGAAAAGCCCAAGTTCAAGGCCAGAGAGACCCTGTTTCAAAGTAAAATAAAATAACTGAGGATGCAGCTCAGTGATAGACACTTGGTTAGCATATGTGAGGCCCTGGGTTCAATTCCCAGTGCTGGAAAAAAATAATTTATTGCATATAGATTTTCAAAGAGGTCAAGTTGTATGCAGTATTTGAATCACCATCACCATCACATCAACACTCATCCATGCTTCTTTCTCTTTCTTAATGTTTCTTAATTGGATTTTCCCCTGAAGGAATTTTGAAAAACTCCCCTCCAACACTCCCCCCCCCCGCCCCCGCGCCCCGACATTGTACAACCCACTTTGGTGCCAGCAACCTATGGGAAGAAACCAGGCAATGGTTTGGGGCCATGGTTTATTCTGGCATGGGACTCTGTGAAATAACCCTGAGTTATTCAAGGGGGACAGACTTGCCATCAATTCATTTTCATGAATAACTTTACAATAACATGCATTTTCAATAACTTTTTAAAAAACAATCAAGTTAAATCCCAGTACCCTAAAGTATACAGGCTCCAGAAATTATTGAAAAATAATAGCTTCATATTAAAAGTTTTACCTTCATACTGTAATAAGATTTATACTTCAGCAGCCCCAGTGGTGCACGCCTATAATCCCAGCGGCTGGGGAGGCTGAGACAGGACAATCAGGGGTTTGAAGCCAGCCTCAGTAACAGTGAGGTGTTCAGCAACTCAGTGAGACCCTGTCTCAAGATAAAATACAAAAATAGGGTTTGGGATGTGGCTCAGAGGTTGAGTGTCCCTGAGTTAAATCCCAGTACCCATCCCCCTGCCCCCCAAAAGATTCATACTTTAGCTGGGCACAGTGGTGCATGCCTGTAATCCCAGTCACTCAGGAGGCTGAGTCAGGAGAATTACAAACTTGAGGCCAACCTCAACAATTTATCAAGGCTCTAAGCAAATTAGTGAGTCCCTGCCTCACAATAAAAAATAAAAGGGGATGGAGGTGTGGCTCAGTGATAAAGCACTCCTGGGTTCAATCCCCATACAAAAAAATTCATATTTTCCCCCTTGTGTCTAAAAATTCTGGCTGAGTTATTCAAGGGATTGATGTGAGGATTAAATGGGTTAATACAAGTCAGTGCATTTAAAAAGTGCCTAACACATAGTAAATGCTCAATTTACTGCTATAACAATAAAAAATTGCTAACATCTTTTTAGCAATTAAAATCTTTTTACTAACATCTGTCAGCCATAATACCCAGTACAGGCCTAAGCATACAATATGACATTTAGTAGATTCTCAGCGACCGATTGTTGTCTCGAACATTTGGAATTTCCTTCCACACGTGAACTATCATAACTTATTTTATGTTCTAGACATTGAGGCTTTAAAAAAAAATCAGCAGTAGATTCAACTCAATCAATTCAACTTTATTTTGATTAATTTTATTAATATCTGCTGCTATCTTAACATTCAGGCCTTTTGGGTTTTTAATCAATGCATTTTAAGGCAATGCATTTTCCTCAAAGTATTGCTTTGACTACATCCCATTCAGAGTGACCCTGTTCATAATTTAAGGCCATAATGTGTAAAAAGCGCTTATGACAGCTAGCGTTCATGTCAGGTAGCTCGCTTTAACTTTATCCTGAACTCAGCCAACAAGCATTTATTTGACACTCATAGGACACGGATCAGTGTGGTTAGAAAACCTTTTAACCTCGCTCCTTTCCTTTGGTCCCTGTCACTCCACCTTACTCTCTAGGGGGCGGAGCCTGGCCGTCACGCCCCCTCGCTTCACTCCCGCCTTGTTCCCTTGACACCACGTCTGTGCTAACAACACGTGCCGTAATCGTCTGTCTCCTTCCGCTTCCTGGTAGCAAATCCGGGACTTCGATGGGGAAAATAGTTCCTTAGCAACAGGGTTCTTCTCACGAGGGGCGGAACCGGGGCGGGGCTTACGAGTGAAAGGAACCGGAAGTTGCTTTCTCCGTGGCGGGACTGGGCCTTGAGCTCCCGGGGGGCGGGCTCAAGTGGGCGGAGGGATCCATTCCAAGCTGAGGGCGGCCCTCCGCCTCCATTTAAGGCTGGGAAAGAGGCGGCGGGCGGCAGTTGCTGTGGTTTCTGGCTCCAGGTGGCCTTCTGGGAGCTGACACTAGCAGACCTAGAGTCCCGCGTCCGAGTTGGGCCATCGGTGGCTGCAGGTCCGGAGATCGAAATTCAGCGTCCCGGTCTTGTGCTGGGCCCGCCGCTGCTTTGCTTTCGCCACTTACTCACATCTCCCGGGCCTAGGCCGGCCCCGGGTCGGCTGCGGAGCAGGCCGCCGGCGAAATGTTCAAAAACACGTTCCAGAGCGGCTTCCTCTCCATCCTCTACAGCATCGGCAGCAAGCCTCTGCAGATCTGGGACAAGAAGGTCAGGAGCGAGGGGTAGCGGCGGCACGGGGTGCAGAGGCTGCACCCCATCGTCCCGGGACTGGAGCGGGCAGTAGTTGTGTCGAGTTGGGGCCTGGATGGAGCAGGAGGCCGCTGTTGTACCCTGTCTCCAACTTGGCGTGGAGCGCGGGAGGGGGTGCATGTGGGCGAGCGTGCTTACGACGTGGTCATGCAGTGGGGTTGATGGTGTCCCTGTCACAGCATGGAATGCATCAAGTTATATGAGGAAGCTTTGGGACGACACAGATGAGAAGGACTTAAATGTTCACGGACTCCCCAGATGTTTACTGATGCCCTAGTTTGTGCCAGGCACTTCTGTCACTAGACAGAGAACCTTTGTTCTGGACACCCTTATAAAGGAACCCCACGGGACAGGCCAGCGATTTGGGTTTCATTCCATTGCTCCTTCCCTCTCTGATCCCAAACAAACTGGTACTTGGCCACCTTTCGCACTCCTCCACATTCACGGTAGCTTGGGGTCCTATGGAAAGCTGGAGCAAAACGGATGACCATCAAAGTCTTGCCTGGATGAATAAAGTCAGCCAAGTGCAAGCTTCATTGCTTTCATTCAGGTATCCACTGCATGATATTTTCACTAATCCCAGGAGATGATGACCCTGTCCACTTTTTGGAGATATTAAGATCTAGCTGTGAGTCAGCCTGCATTTGGTGTTTCATTTCTCACAATTCCCAGGCAGTCAGCTGAACCAGTTTTTAAAATTTTTTTTTTTTTTAGTTGTTGACCTTTATTTATTTATATGTGGTGCTGAGAATTGAACCCAGTGTCTCACACAGGCCAAGCAAGTGCGCTACTGTTGAGCCACAGCCACAGCCTTGTACCAATTTTTGAATATAAATTAAGGTAGGCATTCTATTGGAGAAGCCAATGGCTTTAGGAAATATCCTTAAATTGCCCTCTCCGAGATGCGTGGAGAGAGTTGATATGCTGAATGGTGTTTTTATGTAGGTGCAAGTGGGATGGTATAAATAAGCAGAGTTAATTGGTAAGGAAGTCAGGGATTTTGTGTTTCATCTCATAACATCTTCCCTTATCAGCTGAGAGCTTTGGTTCACATAGAGGTTGGGTTAGAACATGGACAACCTTCTGCCTATCATCTCTAAGCAATTCTGTGTTCTGAGATCTGCTTTAAGGGATGCTTGTTTGTAGCATCATTTGCATAATGTAGCTGAAAGTTCTGAAGATAATGAGGTTGGGCCTTTGCATATATGAACAAATCTACCAACATTTCTCTTTCAGATGATTCTATCCACAAGCCAGAGCTAATTCCAAGAGTGTTATGTAGGAAAGCTGTCCTTTAACTTTTCTTCTGTTACGGGTTTTCAGTTCTATGGTTTTGTTTAGGATGGAATAAAGCACCATAAACTCTATTGCACCTCCACAAAGAGAACCTGGAGTATTACCTGGAGGCTTTGTAAGGGAGATGGCTTCATAGTATTGTCACTTGGCTCAGTTATGGGCCATTAGAAGACTTGGAAAGGGCCAGGTGCTGTGCTTTGATTGCATGACTCAAGAGGCTGAAGCAGAGGATCATAAGTTCAAGCCAGCCTCAGCAACCTAGGGAGACCCTGTCTCATAGTAAAAAAATACCTGGGGATGTGGCTAAGTGGTAAAGCATCTCTGGGTTCAGTCCCCAGTACCAAAAATAAATAAATAAGACATAGAGCAGCCTTGTGTGCCAGATGAACGTGGAAACCAAATGATAACAATTGTGTCAGTATAAGGCAATTGGAATAGAGAATGGGACTTGACCTAGGAGGATAGGTTTTCAGAGCAGGTCCATTTGCTGACTGGAAGAATTGAAGTTTTGTAAGGTGAAACTTTTATCAGTTTAATGTTCTAACCTTTACAGACTTGATTTCTGTAGTGTGTGTTTTATTTTCAAATGAAACTTTTTGACTAGTCAACATGTTTACACACAGAACATAAAAGCAAAGTAACCATGGTGCACTGTGTCCCTTAACAACGCCACTAGAGGTCGGATGGTACCCTAATGACATAAACACATGTGAAAACATTAGATTCATTGGCAAGGTTACATGGAGTAAATTAAACAGACATTCTGACAAAACCTTTAGAAGAATACTCATTTTAAGCAAAATCCTCACAAAAGCAAAAGTTAATTATGTATTGATTGAATTATTTGGACTAAATTCAAAAGAATTTAAGGGAGGGTGTTTTTTGTTTTTTCCTCCCTGGGGCAAGGGCAGAAGAGGGAGAAAAGGGGAAAGTTTGGGGTCATATCCACAGGCTTTGTTGTATTGGTGCTTTTTTCTTGCTATATTATAAAGTTCTCAAAGTGTTGGGAATCCATTCTAGTCAGGGAAACACTGAGAATTGATATACTTATCAAAGATTTATTGAGCAACATGTAAGTGACATTGTGTATACTTGAGAAAATACAGAATTAAAGAAAACATTTTCCCTGCTCCTAGGGAATAAGGCAAAGGTGTAAGAAGGGCAAAGTTTGATAGGGGCAAATAGTGCTGTCCACATTTATCTAGACATGACTCTGACCTTGACTAGTAGGTACATATTGACTGCCGTTCCTATTTTTAGTTATTATTTTTGTTTCACAAATGTTTACTCTTTTCTTTTTTGATCTTATAAAAAGTGGGCTTCTTTTTAGCTTCTAGTAAGAATTAACTTGAAAAATTAGACCTGGCCCCTATTTAGGTTCTGTATGTCTTTATAAAGATGAGAAGCGAATGCCATCCTCACAGTACTGGCGACTTTGTGAACTTTGCTTTTGGTGGTATATCTTGCTCATAAATGTAACAGCTGGGATTTAACCAAGACTTTGAAACTCAGCCCCTCCCCCTCCTGTCCCATCTCACCTTTCCTATCTTAAACATTATTGTCATGGACAAGTTAAATCTCATACATACTTCCGTAGCTCAGTATAACACATATGGCAGTTTCCTATCTATTGTGTATTTCCCACTGGACTGCAAGTTCCTTCAAAGGAAGAAACCCCAGTGCTAGGGTACAGCCATACACCTTGGATTACATCCTAACTGTACTATATGGCTATAAGGATTAAATGAAGATGTGTAAAATGCTTAGCAATGGTTAGTACTTAAGTTATGGCTTACAGAATTTAAAATGGCAGGGAGCTAAGTAGTTTGCTTAAGACTAAAATAATAAAAAATTTATAACTGTCCAGCATTCAGATGCCTAGGAATTGGAGCACAGCAAAACCAGACATGTGAAATTAAAATAATTTAGACATTGCATTATGGCTTTCCTGGTCTACAGCCCTTAATGCGACTGTAAGGCCGCGCAGCCCATGGTCTGGCGCCTGCTTCACTAGTTCTTCAGGTTCACCTTTCCTGTTCTCCCTCTTGGCAGTATCCTTCTACAGAATGAAGAAAGTCCTGCTCCCTTCCACCTGAAGCTTTTGCAGTTGCTAGTCCCTGCTCATCCCCCATACCTGTTCATTAGTCCTCAAGCCATAGTTCAAAGGCAGGCTCCCAGAGGCCTTCCTTGACCCTGCGGGCTAAGTTAGTTTAGTTCATCTACTCATAGGATTTTCTTCTCATCACTCTTGAAATTAGCTGGAGATCTGGCTACACTGAGTTTTCTGATAGCTGCCATTGTAAGTTTTCAAACCAAGAGCTGAGAAGAAATTCGTTTTGTTGTTATTGTTTGTTTCCTTAACTTCTAGAACCAACAGATCTTATATTTATTAAAAGGAATGTTATGTTTAATGTAAATATTACTTCTGGCTTTTAAGGCGAGTACCTGGAAGTTCTGTTCTCACTCACGCCTGTGTAAGACATTATACAATTTTCAGTCTTCGCTGGTAATATCCTCAATGTCCCTGACATGAGATTAAGTCATGATTGCTGTTCTGTCTTCCTTTCTGTTAGCTGCTGTTGTTTCTACCCTATTCCAAAACTAACTATTAGAATCCACATTTTTTTGTTGATGTTGTTACTGGATTGTGTTAGATTCCTATTCCTAGTTCCTAATTTTAAAAGTGAACATAGTCCTTCAGAAAAAAGTTCCTGTACCCTAAGTTTTAGCAGGCCTTGTTAGTGCATGTTAAATTGATGCAATTTCCAGTAGCAGGATTGCATGCATTTGGATATGAAGGTGGTACAGTGACCTTTGCTTTCCCAGGTCAGTCAGTTTGGGTTCTTCATTATTCTGAGTAATACCTTTTACTGTGATTGGATGAGTGCACAGGTTTTGGTTACCCTTGCCCTTTCAAGGCACATGATTGCCCTTATATTAACTAAGGAGTTATTTGAATGTGCCTGGAACTGTAAAGCACAGCAGAAGAGGGGATCGCCCTGGGAGCCTGAAGGCCCCGCTGTGGTGTGCAGTCAGAGCTATGCCTGGTTCTCCCCCAGAGGGCTCCCTCTGCCTGTTTTCTGACTTGGAGCCGGCCCCTAACCCAGGGCAGATACTTCACTGCAGAAAGGACAGCTCTAATGGCTTAATGTAAACTGGAACATGTGTCATTAAGACGAGGATGCCAGATGGCTGAGGGTTCAGCTGCCTGCCACGATGAGTGGGTGGAGCCAGAAAAATGAAAGTGGGGGCAGGGGAAGGGAATGGATACGGCTTCTGTGTTATTTTTAAAACACTCTGTAGATGGAGAGCACTGGCCAGCTTCCTCCCTCTCCCGTAGTATTTTTCCCCCTCAGCTTGACCTCCTCCCTGGGGCTTAGACTGAGAGAAAAATCACTGTTCTCTATTAGTTGCTGCAGCAACCATGGAAAGCCTGGGAGTGACTGTAAGATGGGCTTGAAGGCTTGTTCCCTCTTGGTGCCTGGAGGCTGAGAGGCAGCCTGGGTTCTGAGGCTCTAGAGAGTCCCTGGGCGAGGGGCAGGAGGGAGGCGTTCATGAAAAAAAAATAAGATTATCTGTAATTGTGTGCGTGACTGTGTTTTGTTGAGGAATAAAACACTTGGAGGCCACGCCTTGATAATGAGAAAGTGTCATGAATGAAAACGAATTGACAAGTCAAAAGTAATTGCTCTTTATGATGAGAGAGGGAGGTCAAAATAAAACCAGCTTCCTCCGTGAGCAGAGCTGAGCAGCTTGTTTACCTTCACCTAAAGCCAGGCCTGCCCAGTGACCTCCGAACTGGAAGGAGCTGAGGGAAGGAAGTCGCTGCTTTCTGAGGACATGCAGCTCATTGTGCGAGTGTATAAGCAGCAGGTCTGAGGAGGGGGGCTACCAGATTGCCAGGGTAGGTGGAGGCCTCGCCTCAAATTGTGCCCTCAGTTTTCCCCCTGCTCCTGGCTTTAGAGCCTAGAGAAGAGGCTCCGGGAAGCTCCCCGCCTAGTGCTCCTATCCCTGATTCATCACCTCCAGCCCACTCTTCTTCCAGGGAATTTGCACTGGGAGCCCTTTCAACTTTAAAAAGGACAAAAATCATAGTTCTTGACAGATCAACTCAGGTTGCTTGCAGATCCTGAGAAGCCTGTGATGTGGGAATACTTGTTGTTTTCTTCTTTGGGAGCTGAATTTTCTCCTTGGGCAAAGCACTATTTAATTTGTCTCATCAGCAGCCAGTTAAAACTCTAGAGACTACCCGGAAGGCTGAGGCAGGAGGATCCCAAGTTTGAGACTGGCCTGGGCTACTTAGCGGGGCCCCTGTCTCAAATTTTAACAAATACAGTGACAAGGGAGTGTAACTCAGCAGTATAGAGCTTGCATAGCATGTGTGAGGCCCTGGATTTAAACCCCAGTGTTAGAACAAAAACAAAAACTCTGGCCAGGCACCATGGCACATGCCTGTAATCCCAGTGGCTCTGGAGGCTGAAACGGGAGGATCTCGAGTTCAAAGCCAGCCTCAACAAAAGTGAGGTGCTAAGCAACTCAGTGCTGGGGATGTGGCTCAGTGGTTAGTGCCCCTGATTCAATCCCCCTACCCACCCGCCAAAAACAAACAAACAAACTCTAGAGAGCCTAATGCACATTCCTTCAATAAAGCTGTCTTTATCTCTGGGTTGTCTTAGTTTTTCAGGATGTATTAATTCATTCTATGAGAGTTAATTTGGTGAGTGTGGTCATTTTAGTGCTGCAAGAAACCTCTTTAGGAGGCTATTGAAAGTCCAACTTGCCTCTGGGGTGGGCAGAAGCGGAGGAATACTGCAGTCTATTCTGGCTTCGCCTGTTGGCTTCTGCATGCAGTGTAAGGCTTTTTTTTTTTTTTTGGTCTATGAAGACCTGAATAGGTCAGGTTTTCTGGAGTATCCAGTGCTTCAAACTTGGAGATGGGGAAAAGGCAGATTCCCTAACGTTTCCTACCTGCAAGATCTGGATGGTCTTTCTGTCTTTCCGCAGCTGAGGGAGGCCTCTTGTTGACTCTGCCTCAAAAGCTTTGGGGATTTTAGGTTTGAGGCCACACTTTAAAACAATGTTGGATAAATAGCAACTTGTTGCCTTCTAGCATTGATAGCTTTCAGTATCTATTTACTTCTTAAGCCTTTAATTTAACCATCTATTTGATCTTTACAGTATGTACCTTTTTCAGAAAGAGTGTTTATATTATTGAGAATAATTTAGTGGAATGTTATAAAATTGGTGTTTGCATTTTACTGGGATGCTGCCAGCTTTTATCAGTGGGGCCGCATCAAATCATTTGGAAATAAGCTTTTGATTAATTCCTCCTTCACCAACAGTCTGCCCAACTTTCCACAGAAAACACGGGAGTAATATTGCCACTCTGGTGGGAGCATCTGCTTGGGGAACGAGGTGGGCAGTGTGGGCATGTTCTGCAGACTCAAGCCTTTGTGCTCTTAATCTTCTTGGAAAGAGGCCCAGAATTCAAAGCAGGAGGGCACTGAATGTCACCAGCTTTGTTTGAAAAGCATTTCAATGTGACGTTTGTGTCTTGAGAACCCAAGAAATGCTACATTGGCAGAGATTGGGACCATGGAGCTCAGCATTCCATCTCTGATAATGCTCCAAAGGGTGTTTGGTGGGAAGGCATTCTTCGTGCTAGCAGCTCGTGGGCTTGGTGAAACTCCCCAGGACCTCCAGCTTCGTCTGATAGTCACACTGGGTATGTTATCCAGGAATGTCTAAAACTCTCCTTGAACCTATTCACATGTGCCAACTCTTGGGGTGACAAATTCCAGAAGTCAGCACATATTTGAATGCTTAGTTTATGCCTAGCGCAGTACTGGGCACCGTGGAAGACAGGCAATGCTTGATGCTTGGTCCCTGCTCTTGCCTGAGCTTTATTCTTTTTTAATATTTACTTTTAGTTATAGATGGACACGCTACCTTTATTTTATTTATTTATTTTTTAATGTGGTGCTAAGGATTGAACCCAGTGCCTCACACATGCTAGGCAAGCAAGCGCTCTGCCACTGAGCCACAACCCCAGCCCCTGAGCTTTACTCTTTCTCAGTTGCGGTTATGGAAAGAGGTGTGAGTGTTGGTATCAGGTGTCACCCATGGAACAGCAAGCACACCGTGAGTGGATCAAACCCAGTAACAGAGCTCATAGAAACCTGTGTCTAAAACAGAATGTCATGTTGTTAATTATCTATGTAGAAAATGCAACTGTCAGATTCAGCGCTGCGTTCTCTCCCCGTATACAAATTAGTGGAAGAAAATTGTAATCAGAAGGCTGATTAGTGAATAAGGGGAGCTTTAGTCAGTGTGATTGAGGCATTGAATATGACAGCCCACCACAGCCATTTTCACCGAAAAAGACCTGGCAGAAAAGAAGATCACATTTCTTTCTGATGTATCCTGTTCTAAATCTGGTTGATCTTTTCCGTGTGTTAGAACATTCAGCCCTGCTCTGCTCTGTGTATATTAGGTGCTTAAACATTTAATATTTGAAGATGGGGGCTGGGGATGTGGCTCAAACGGTAGTGCGCTCGCCTGGCATGCGTGCGGCCCGGGTTCGATCCTCAGCACCACATACAAACAAAGATGTTGTGTCCACCAAGAACTAAAAAATAAATATTAAAATTCTCTCTCTCTCTCTCTTAAAGAAATTATAATAATATTTGAAGATGATTGTTCATTCCCAAGTATTACGAGAGAAGTAATCCATATCATGTACACAAACAGTACAACAAATATCTGATGAAGTGCTAAATTGGTAGTCTAGAAAACATGAGCCAGGAAAACAGAGGTCGCCATGGGCTGACAGTGCAGCATGTTCAGCATCTGTGTGTGACCCAGATAGGACTATTATAAGTATAAAAATGAAGGAAAAACAGAAGGAAGTGGCAGCAAGCCCAGGGCAGTCATCCTCTCACTCTTTAGTTGCCATCTTCCTTCCTAGGTGATGCTCAGCATTTCATGGACCTTTTTTACCAAAGAAGTATATGGGGCCGTGAAAGGTCCAGTAAATCCTGAGTCTCCTACTTAGGACCTGTCATTTGCAGTTCCTGGGTGCCAGTGTTCACGTTTGTATAATGAATACCGTACCACCTACCTTCTGATTTTTGTCATTGCTGTGAGGGTTAAGAAAATATCTATGTGAACGTTCCTAGTACGGAACAGACACTTGGTAAAGGGTAGCTGTTTCTAAATTGAGTTTGTTTCTTATCCTGACATACAGATTGCCAAGCTACCTGGGCTGCTTGTGGTCGTTGACGGGACCCTGTATAGGGGCAGTAGCGTGGCTTCCTTGGTATAGGAAGGCTTGACATAGTGTCTCACAAACTTTTGTATTATGTCCCTTGGGCAACTGCGGTTTTCCTTAAATGGTTTCTTAAAATCTTTAAAAGGTTGTTGCCAAATATTTCTGTACATAACTAATCTAATTATCTTCCTTGAAGGTACGGAATGGCCACATCAAAAGAATCACTGATAATGACATCCAGTCCTTGGTGCTAGAGATTGAAGGGACAAATGTCAGGTAGGTGGTCCGCTGTGTTCTCCCAGAGGCGTGTTATAGCAAGGAAGCAGTGCACCATCGAAGTTACTGGCACTGACTGCAGAGCCAGCCTGCCTGGTGCGACTCCAGGCTGCCACTCAGAGCTTACCCTGGGGAGTTGCTTAACCTCCCAGGCCGTAGTTTCCTCATTTGTAAAATGGGAATGATGACTGTACATGTTCCTCACAGGGTTATTGTGAGGATTAAATAAGTGAATATGCATAAAGCACTCAGAACCATGCTTAGCACATAGTAAGCACAAAGTAAGTCTTAGGTTGTGGGAGGAGTTGTACTGGCTGTCCAGTGGGTGGCCAACGTGGCCAGTGCCACAGTGGTCTTAATTGTGATGTTCTGTCATTTCGTAGTTCTCTTGGACCAGAATTGAAGTCTTACTCACTGGTGGGACTTCCTGCGTTCCGCTGGTCTGGCTTGGCATTTCAGACGTTTTATTGTTGGTGTGTAGTCTTGTGTTAAGCTTTTGTTTCTGAGTCCGGCAGTTTTTAAAGTATCGGCTAGCTGAAGGGTCAGGGGATTCCTTGGATGCTTTACCTGAATCTTTTAGATCTACTTTCCAGTTTTTCCTCGAGGACCGTGTGTCGTTGTACAAAGCACAAAGTGGTTTATTGGTATTTCCTTTCTACAGTACCACATATATCACATGTCCTGCAGACCCTAAGAAGACACTGGGGATTAAACTTCCTTTCCTTGTCATGATTATCAAAAACCTGAAGAAATATTTTACCTTTGAAGTACAGGTAAGTTGTGTACATGAATGTATCCACTGTTGGCTGTACCAAAGACAGATCCTTTCAACTTTAGGAAAAACTGACCCTATCAAAGTATCATTATCCCTTTTTATGTATTCTCCTGCCTCTACTATAAGCACAATGCAACCTTTGTTATTATGACATAAATTTGGTGTTAATAATCAATTTAATTAATTTAATTCCAGTTTGTTAAAGAAACAGTAAACTACTAGAAGCTCTAATCAATAGCTACAGAAATTTTAAAACTTAAAGATTAGCATAGTGTCCTTTGGGGAGTAATTATTTAATACCGAGTTCTTCTCTGTTTTACTATTTTTGATTTTTCAAAGGGAAGAAAGTTTATTAACTCACTCTATAGTTTGAGAGCATGCCAAGTGTGTCGATTGTCACAAGAAGCTGCTGTTGTCTTGGCAACAAACAGCATAAACTTGGTACTTCCTGGCCATCGGTGGTCTGTGGTGTGACCTGTGTCTAGTCTGTTTATTTTCTTCTGGATTTTACCCTTGGGAAACTGGGCCATAGGAGCTCAGGTCCTTGTCTTCACAGGGTTGTTTGATCCTGCCAATTGACACCATCCTTCTCTGTGTTTCATAGGTACTAGATGACAAGAATGTGCGTCGGCGGTTTCGGGCAAGTAACTACCAGAGTACTACCCGTGTCAAACCCTTCATCTGTACCATGCCCATGCGGCTGGATGATGGCTGGAACCAGATTCAGTTCAACTTATCTGACTTCACCCGGCGAGCGTATGGCACGAATTACATTGAGACCTTAAGAGTACAGGTAGAGTGCCTCTCACAGACAGAGCTGCCAGCCGGGGGTGTGGGACATGTGCTGTGTCCGGTGATGGCTTTTGGCCTATGGGGCAAAAGAGTAGGGGTTTCTGGCTAAAATTCCCAAGTCAGTGTCCAAGGGCTTTAGTCTCAAAAAGGTTCTGGAAATACTCAGAAGTCCACTATTACAAGGGTAAGTTCCGCAAACAAAATACCTGTGTTGCTCAAATCTACCCCTCAGCCAAGCTGAGGGGATACCAAAGAGATGAAGTTTTGATAGTGCCATGAGAGGGCCTCTAGGAGAATCTGGAAAAGAGGAACGCTTGTTTCACCTGCCCAAATGGGTCTTGCCCCACAGATCCACGCAAACTGTCGCATCCGACGGGTTTACTTCTCAGACAGACTCTACTCAGAAGATGAGCTGCCAGCAGAGTTCAAACTGTACCTCCCAGTTCAGAACAAGGCCAAGGTAAGGCACCTTACAGACAGTCAGCTGGGTCGGGAGCCGGGGCCTGCAGAGTGCTCTGGTCGGTTCAGCTGCGGGGCCTGCCTCAGGGAAGCTTTGGGGAGCCCGTGGAACGCAAGCTCTTAGGTCTCCTTCTGATATCAGCACTGAGTCAGCGCGGTTCTGTTACTGCAGTCTCCACCTCCCCAGTGACCCTGCCCCTCTCGAGGGGTGTCCTGCTGCTTCCTGCTTATGGCCTTCTTTGAAGAATATCCTCCACCTGAACCTCTTTATCAGCCCCAAATCCCCAGCAGTCAATTGGCTCTCCCTAATGCAACGGTGGGTGCTTACTACAGATGTGGGTGCATCTCCACAGCCAGTGTCCACTCAGGTGTCACCAAAGGTAGACTGGTGGCATTGATCATCTGTTTTCTAATAACTTGAACTGATGCTTTTTTCCTACTTTTTTTTCCTTCAGCAATAACTGGAATGCAACTCAAGGGATAGACCCTGGACACGATTCTTGGTTTTAAAAGGAAACTATCTGGAGGACAATTGCGAAACCATTTATATTAATTCACTGGGCTATGGTTAGCTTGTTGTGGACACCAGTGACCATGCATTAACTCCATCATTGATTGCACTGTAAGTCCACTGGGGGATCAGCAGCGCTGAGTGACATATGACTGCTGGCGCTTCTCCTGCTGTCTGCCCCAGTGTGTGGGGAGATACTTTTACCATGAACTTACAGAATTAAAGATGTCCTAATGGCAATTTCAGACCAATATTTCTTCCTACAGTTTATTCTCTGTTTTATATATTATCTAAACATATGTATATGTGGTGTAATACTCATAATCTGGAAATGAATAAAATGTTATATTCTTGGTTTGTAAATTTCCTCCTTGTTTGCCTTTTTTTAAATGGCGCTGTTCCTTTCTTTTGTGATGAAAATGGAGCCATTTCAGGCCAGGACGTATCTCTCATTGGAGTACTTAGAACAAGTGTGCACTGAGTTGGGACAACTCTCAAAATAAGTGAAAAAAACAAACAGTAGAATCATCTTACGAGGATTTGGGTCCTCAACTGAGTCCAAGACAAAATGACGTAGTCCACATTGCTCTTAAATACTCGGAGGGGGCGGTGGTCGTGGCCCAGTGGCAGAGCACTTACCTAGCATGTGTGAGGCACTGGGTTCGCTTCTCAGCACCACGTATCAATAAATAAAGGTTCATTGACAACTAAAAAAAAATACTATGGACAGCATCATCTCAGAGGCCTACATGTTTCTTGAAATGATCTAGTATTCCTCCCATTGGAATGGATCACCATTTCCCGATTTTCAGATGAAAAATTGCCTTGAGTGTAGGGACTCATGTCCATTTGAACATTAAAGTCACATAAGGGAACTGAAACCTGATGCCACTTTTTCCATTAGTGCCTGTTCTGGGGCATATGGCTCTTCAATGGAGCGACCCTGATTGTGTAATTTGGGTTTTTTCCAATTCTTTTTTTTTTTTTTTTTTTAATTTATTTAGTTGTAAATGAACATACAGTATCTTTATTTATTTTTGTGGTGCTGAGGATTGAACCCAGTGCTTAGGCACAAATAGTTAAATTCATAAGAGTCATGCACTTTTATATAATGTAATTCTGCGGAATGTGTTGTTCTTGGGAGAAAAGCAATTTGGAGACACTGCAGAGTATATAGATGAGCCTAGATGATCCTGAAGGACATGGGACAGGCACAGTGATAACCTCTTAGCTGGAGGGATTCTGTATTTTCACTCATATTTTTTATATTAAACATTTTTGGAAAAAGTAATATCTACATAATAAAAATTTCAAAGTCAAAAAAGAGCAAAAGTCCATTCCAGATACTAGGCGCCCCCAGTCACTCCCTCGAGACTTGGTTTCATTCCATAGGGATTGAGACTGGAATTTGTGGGCACCAGCCAATGGCTTTGGCTGAAGTTTAAAAACACTAAGTTCTGAGATTTGCCATTACTGTTGCTGCCTTCCTGAGAAGCTAGATGGGAAGAGTCAAGTTCTCCACATCCTTCCCCCTCCCTTACCCCGCAGTGTGCTCTGGGTAAGCGTGATGGAATCTCCAGGGAGGCAGGACCACCAGGATGGGAGGGAGGAGCTCCATTGCTCCCTCGGGCAACACTGAGTACTGGTTTGTACAGTTGTCAAGGGCTTCAGTTAAGATCGCTCTCCACTATCTTCGTGCCATCAAGCCGACTGGAGCCACCTTTCCACAGATGTTGTCCCTGTCCTTCGGGAGTCCCTGGTAGTTCAGCTCCGCAGAGCACCTGTCAGCCCAGGCGATGGCTGGCTTCTTTAAAGGCCACCCCCAGCCAAATCTGAATGTTGTCTACTTCGTCCTTAAACTTATGTCAGCCTCCCCACTGTTGGACTGTGTGCCTGTGTCCCTTGCTTTCGGAAGTTACAGTAGGAATCCCTCTCAATGGGTGGGGGTGCAGTGGCCCGTGACTTCAACAGCTTCCTGTCTCTGGCCGCTAGCTAATGAAATCTTCCCTGCAATCTGTGGTCTGCTGTAGGATGAAAGATGCTTTTGTGGGGATGAGAAAATCCCAGTTAGCTTTTCATCTCCTCTTGGTGCCAGGACATCAGTGAAGTGCTCCTGGAAGTCCAGAGAAACAGTGAGGCTCTCTCCTGCTCACAGAGCCCCTTTCACCCCAGGCACTTGTCAGACCCACAGGAGTGACCTCACCGCCCTCTGTGGGGTGGCGGCTGCAGCTGCTATCTTCCCAGATGCTTCACATATCCATCCTGGAGGAAGTGAGGGGGCGCCGAGGGTGACGGCATGTATTATCTAAGCTGGAGCCAGGCCAGTGCCAAGAGTGGCATCCGCTGCTACACAGCCTTCAGCTTTCCAGCTCACCAGGGAGATGACAAGCTGCGGGAGGAGGCGGGGAAGGACAGGCTACAGGGCTGAAGGCTCCATCGTGGAGCTTGGGCCAGGATGATCTTGGCTCTTGGTAACTGGAGCAGGCAGAATCGCATTTCCAGCTCGAAAGCCATGATGGAGTGGCTTTCTAAGTGGGAGTTTAGTTCCCGGCATGAACTCTTAAGGCAAAACTTGGAGCCGCTCCCAACAGGGCTCCCCTGCAAAGAGAAGATCCCCATGGCCCTTATTTGCCAATGGCCCAGTGTCTGGGCCTCTGTGGCTAGCCTAAAGCCTGGCCAGGACCAGCTCTCTCCTGCATTTCCAAGGGATGCAAATGTGCCAGAGGACAACCCCCAAACTGGTCCCCAGCCCCTCAGTGGCTTCAGCCCAAAGCTCTAAGTGCAGGAAATTCACTGAAATAGATCTTGGAGCTCTCCTGGTCTGCGTCCCTGTCCCCCTCAAGCCACTGGCAGGGACACTTCTGAAGCACAGAGAAAGATGTGTTAGCCATAAATGACAGTGAGGAACGTGAACCCAAGTCACCTGACAGGAGGCATAGGCCATCCCCGGCCTCCCTTGTGTCGGCATCCTCTGCTCCTAGGACTGGAGTTGGGAACAGTGAGAACAAGGCTTCTCAAGTCACACAGGAGCAGGCAGTAAGAGCTGGCCTGATCACGTGGTCACCGCAGAGTCTCATTAGCTGAACTCCAGGGCCTGAGGCTGAGGGTAAGAAGCTCAGGAACAGGGCTGGGGTTGTGGCTCAGTAGTAGAGCGCTCTCCTAGCACGTGTGAGGCACTGGGTTTGATCCTCAGAACCACATTAAAAAATAAAGTTATTGTGTCAATCTACAACTAAAAATATTTTTTAAAAAGCAGCTCAGGAACAAAGGTTTGTATTTCACTAATGGATCATAAAATATATGCTCACGGTAAATTCAACCTATAGAAAGAATATGAAATAGCTCAGTCCCCATTCCTGAAGGAGAGGATGTGGGATTACCAATGCAGCTGGCTCTGGCCCTGCACCTAGCATGAGCAGCCTGTTCAGACTCCTGATCATTGTCATTCAGGGTCTCCGGGAGTCCAGAAAGGCCTGGTGCTGGGCGCATTCCTGACAGCAGAGCGTTAGGCCACTACTTTCCAGGTGGTGGCATGCCTTCAAACCCACTCCACATGGCACCGTCATGTTATAAAAAGCTCCGTCCTTGTCCCTGATCCAATCCAATAATGAGGACAGGATTTTGAGAAAAAGGAAAAAGAAGTTTTATTGCTTTGTTAGCAAAGGAGAAACACAGGGTACTCCTGCCCCAGACTCTGTGATTCTGCCCATCAAGGAAAACAGAAGGCTTTTAAAGAAGCTATTCAAAGGCTGCTTTCCAGGTGCACCCTGAGGGTGTGTTGAAATTCATTTGTAAGTTTGGTAGATGGTCACTTCCTAGTTCTTCCCTTGATATCTCCTTCCTGTGGAGAACAAATAACTCAAGGTTAGTCTTGTTCTCTGTCCCCAGGTTAGGGATGGGGAGAGGGAGAAGAGAAAAACATGTCCTTTAAAAATAAACAGCAAGGGCTATTTTCAAAAGGTGAAGTGGACCACTGTTACACTTGGACCCCTCTGCAAGGTGAAGTGTGGGGGCTACCCCCACCTAAAGACAAGCACAGGGGTCAAAGGGCTCAGGAAGGTTGCAGGGCTTGCAGGGACCAGGGCTGGGGACAGAGCCTGGGCTTTCTGCTGAAAGGTCAGGCTCTAGCTGCTCACCGACCTGTTGACTACGTCAGATATTTGCAAAGCTCTAGAATAGACTTGGGGGCCACAATGGAGAGCCCCCTGCCCCTTCACCACAGGAGGTCTCATCAGCTGAGTTTTAGTTGGTATTTTCAGATTGTGTTGCTGTTCCAGGCCTCTGTGTTTTGTAGTTAATTATTGTTGCAGGGAGCCACCCTCAGTGGGTCAGTCCTAGAAGGGAAGTGGACGTACACCGTGCAGGGAACAGAGAACAGAGGATCTGGCGTTTATACTTTGGGCTTAATAACAGCAGCTGGAGCTGACGCTGTGGCTCAGTGGCAGAGCGCTTGCCTAGCATGTCGGGGGGCACTGGGTTCGATCCTTAGCACCACACACAAATAAAATAAAGGCATTCTGTCCAGCTACAACTACAAAAAAAATTTTTTAAAAATAACAGCAGCTGATACATATTGAAAGCTTTCAATGGGCAAGGCAACATTTTAAGTACTTTATATGTATTATTTGACTGAATTATCATAACACAGAAATAGTAACTATTATTCTCATTATATATGAGAAAATCAAGGCACAGGGATTCTTATGTGCCCAGGGTCACACAGTGATCCCCCTGATGAAGCAGGTTTCAAATTCAGGCTGTTCAACCTCACTGCCGGGCACTTAAATCCCTCAACTTCTTTGACTCACTGTTTCCTCCTCAACAAAATGAACCTGAAGATAAAGCATGTGACACACTGCAGAACTGGCTTGAAAAGACGTCCATGAACAATCAGTTATATTAATTGTTCTGTTTTCTTTTTTTAATATTTATTTTTACTTATAGGTGGACACAATAATTTTATTTTATTTTTAGATGGTACTGAGGATCGAACCCAATGCCTCATGCATGGTAGGCGAGGGCTCTGCCTCAGAGCCACAACCCCAGCCCTAGTTGTTCTATTTTCACACAGTGGAATACTATACAGCCAAAATAGAAGCGAATGACAGCAACTGACACAAAACCTGGAGAAGAAGTCTCACAATCAAAATCAAGGGAGAAAAATAAGGCATACTATAGTAAGTATGATCCCATTTACATAAAGGTTTAAAATAGGCAAAATAACATTGTTATAGGATACAGTCGGGGGACCCAATGCCTTCAAACTTAAGAGAATGTTTTAGCTGGAGGTGTGGCAACACGGTTGGGGAAGCAAGCCCTGGAGAGCCACTTCAGGGGACTTCCAAGTATCAGCAGCTGTTTCTTAACCTGAGAAGTGTTTGCACACAAAACTTTAAAGTTATTACTTAACTTGTTCAATATACTCTTTCAATAATATTTTTCAAAGGGCTGGGGTTATGGTTCAGTGGCAGAGCACTTGCCTGGCATGTGTGAGGCCCTGGGTTTGATTCTCAGCACCACTTATAAATAAATAAATAAAGGTCCATCAACATCTAAAAAAAAAAAATTAATTTAATTTTAAAAAAAGACCCTTGCAAGAGTGGCCCATTACCACCTTCAGCGGTAGAAGTTTGCCTCGCACATGTGAGGCACTGGGTTTGATTCTCAGCACCACATACAAAATAAATAAATAAAATATTTTTTCGGTTTAAAAAAAGTCAAATCAGATTCCCTGGCCCTGGCCTATTAAAATGCAGATTCCTGGGCCCAACTTGTTAAAATGAAGATTCCTTGTCCTCATCCCGGGAGAGATCTTGGCTCTCACTCATCCAGCCCAGAAACCTGCATGCTAATACCTTCTGGGGTTTGGGTGATTGTGTCATTTGAGAGCCTATCCGGGTTGGAGGGAGCAGGCTGATGTGACCCCGCTGATGTACAGAGAGAGGGCAGATGCTGCCGGGAGAGAGGGGGAACAGATCAAGGCCACCCCACGCATCTGCAGCTGCAACCTCTCTCCACCATCCCCCTAAAGCCCTTCAGCTCCCCTTTATAGAGACTCCTAGTGTGTAACTCACATCTCCGTATCTTTTCCATAACCCAAAAATGTGGGACCCTGTAATGGGAACCCCGAGGGCCTCTAGGCGGTGGTCACAGCGCTCCAGATTGTAAATCCATAAGGCGCTGAACATCTGGATGGAGCAGGAGCCTTGGAAAAATTGTGCCTCTTGGTATCCATGGTATCTGAAGCAAAGCAAAACAGTGTGCAAGGGGTGGGTATGGAAATGGCTTGAACAGAACCCCTTGTTAAAGGGGTATGAAATGTCTCCCGGAGCCCCTACTGTTTTATTGCACGAGATTAATACACATTGGTGAGCGCCTCCATGGGTTCTCTCACCCCCTGGGGTTCCCAAGTCTTGCTTCCATAAAGCAAATTGTAAATCCTGCTGGTATTTGGGAGGCAATATCATAAAATCAGTCCACATAGAGGCTGGCCTTTGAATTCCAGGTCAGTCTCTGAAGCCTCCTCTGGTTCTCCGAGGCTGCCTTCGTTTTCACTTGAACCCAGAGCATCCTTCAGAGCCTGGGGCCCCTCTTCTTGGTACTGAAAACTGACCTCAGCTTCCAGCTATGAGCGACAGGGGAGAGCTGGAGTCTCATTCCCTCCAAACTGGCTGCCAGGTGCTGCCCAACCATGAGAGCAGATCTTGGACCACAGTATGAAACTTGCCAGTGAGCACCCAAAGAACATCCACGTTCCCTGTCCCTAGGGCTCGGGAAGGTGCCGGTGGGCTTCTGTGGCAGGTCTAGGTTGCGCAGGCAGCAGGACGAGGTGGAGAAGGCAGGACGGGGCAGGACTTCTCTGCTGTGTGTCAGTGGCAGGGATGAGCTGCAGGTCCTATAGGAACCCGAAACGGAAATGTCCCAAACATGACGGAGCCCACCAAATTCTTATGTCTCACTTTAATAGAAATACCTATACAAATGTTTCTGGCCAGGCACATATTTTGAACTTGACTCATGTCACTAATGAGAAGGTCTTTCTGAAATCCCTGTACTAATTATAAGGGAGTAGATTCGTTCCAGAAGGTTGTGATCACCTTGGTCAGCATGCTGGTCAGAGCGTCAGAGGGGGGATGGATGCTCTTCCCTGCTCCCCACCCCCACCCCACAGCCCAGGAGTCCCAGCAGCCTCAGATAAGGGTCATGTAGAAGCTGGGCTTCCTGAAGCCACTGAGCCCCAGATGGTCCGCTGTCCCCCTGTATTGGCACCAGGGAGGCTGTCTACCTGAGGTGGGCTCCAAGGCACCATCCGTTCTCCAGGAGGCCAAGCTCACCTGGTGGGGACCCCTGCTGACTGCTCTTCCTCTCACTGGGGGCTCCATGGGCCTCAGGGGCACACTCTTTTTTTTTTGTTTGTTTTCTCATCTGAAGTGTGAGATCAGAGGCTGTGCAAATCCCCTTGGAGCCAGAGAAGGGGCCTCACTGGTGGGCATTGTTTGAGGTTTGTGGGTCATTAAAACTACAATAGATTTAAAATTTTTGCACTGTCCAATATGGTAGCCACTACCCACATGTGACTATTTAAATTAAAGTTTTATTAAAATTACATAAAATTTGAAACTCAGCTCTATAACACTATCCACACAGTTCAAGTTCCCCTGCAACTGAAGGAATTCCTACATAAATCCTCTTCACTTGCTCTTGGTTACTTGCTTTTAGTTGACTTTCAAGTCACCCATCTTAGCAACACGGATAATACCTCTGACTTGTGTGTCCCAGTGCTAGCCGCTGATGAAACTTGGTGACACAGGCGCAGACCACCAAGATTCGAACCTCCCATCACCTTTCCTAGACGCAGCCCACAGATATCCTGGAACCCTGTTCTTGGGGAAGCGGTTTTGAGACTTTCCCATCTCCACATGTGGCCACCTTGTGAATAAACTGTTGTGCAAAGCTCTTTGTTTCAGTGACTGGCAGACTTCACAACAGGCAAAACAGGCCTGGTTCAGTACCAGTGTGTCACTACTTGTGGTAGCAGCTACCATATTGTAGCAGGTATGGGAAATTTCTGTTAACACTGAATAAAATAAGACCCTTCCTTCCTTCCTTCCTTCCTTCCTTCCTTCCTTCCTTCCTTCCTTCCTTCCTTCCTTCCTTCCTTTCTTTCTTCTTTCTTTCTCTTTTCTTTTCTTGTTCCAGGGATTGAACCCAGGGGCACTTAACCCACTGAGCCATATCCTCAGCCTTTTTTATGTTTTGAGACAGGGTCTCGCTAAGTTGCTTAGGGCCTCACTAAGCTGCTGAGAATGGCCTTGAACTTGGAATCCTCCTGCCTCAGCCTCCCAAGTGGCTAAGATTATAGATATGCGCCATCACACCCAGCCAAAATCAGACTTTATCATCATTAAAAAAGAAAAATGTTCACTGTAGTATAACTGTGCCCATAACTTGATTTGAGCAGGCATCTCACCAGTCATGTGCATGTAAATCACCAGGTCTTGGCCCCTCCCTGGATTCTACATTCTCAATCAGTTACCAGGCGGTGCCAGTGCAGCTGGTCTGTGGATCACCTTTAGAGCAGGGAGAGATTTAAGTATTCATTAAAAATACTTTAGGTGGGGGCTAGGGATGTGGCTCAAGCAGTAGTGCGCTCACCTGGCATGCGTGGGGCACTGGGTTCGATCCTCAGCACCACATAAAAATAAAATAAAGATGTTGTTGTGTTCACCAAAAACTAAATATATATATAAATATTTAATCTCTCTCTAAAAAAAAAATATGTTAGGTGCATTAATTGTGTTAAGCCTTCAGTAGTGACCTGCAAGTTCAAAACTGCCCATAATCTTTCACTTCTGACAGGAGACCTTGGAGTAGACTCACTCAGAAGTGAGGTCTCCGGACTGCGGTGAATGAGGGACTCCACCCATCGGCCCCTCTGCCAGGGTGATGGGCCCAGCTTTATCTTGTCAGGGTCAGCTTCACTGCCCTCCCCTACATCAAGGCCCCCTGAGGCCAGAGGGCACTAACTCCCTGGGCCACAGTCGCCTGGGACAGCTCTGCTCACAGCAGGATGCCTCTCCTTTCATTATTTCTGTTGTTTTTTTTTTTTGTTTTGTTTTTCCCCCAAATGTGAAAATAAAAAAAAAATACAAAGCACCCATATCCTCAGAATCCCAAATTACCATGGTCAGAATTTTTTTTTTTTTTTTGCTTTGCTTCCAGTGTTTTCCCTGTACATCATTATAGTCAGTGAATTTAGTGGCCCCAGTGAACATGGCCCCTTAGATCCATGGCTTGTGGAGTCCCTTCCCCTCAAATTAGGCCAACCTTGCCACTCGCTCTATATACATGGCACATGGCAGAAGTGAGGCGCACCCGTTCTGGGCTCAAGGTAAACTAGTCGCTTGTGCTTTTGTGTTCCTGGAAGCCATGAACAGACACATCCAAAGACTGGCTACCCCAGGCTGGGGCTGTAGCTCGCATGCGCTCACCTGGCGCACTGAGGCAGAGCGTTCGATCCTCAGAACTGCAGAAGAATAATAACGAGAATAATAAGGTAAAATAAATAAATAAAAGTCTGGCTGCCGGACTAGAGAGATCACGTCCAGAGGCCACATGGAGAGGCACGTGGAGAAGGAGAGGGAGGCCAGAGAGTATGGGAAAGAGAACACCAGCCCCAGCTAGCCGCTCCACACCGCTCTGTATCTGGTCACCAGTGAGCCCAGCCAGAGGAAGGCCAGAGAGCTGGGGCAAAATGAAAGAATTAGGAGCAAATAAAATGAAGGTGGCCTTAAGCCATGAAGTTTGGGGATGGTTTCTTATGAAGCAGCTGATCATAAAACCTAAGTGACACGGGTAATAGCAATACACCCAGGGCCTCCCTCCGGGTGCCTGCCCTTGCCCCAGTTTCCTTAGGCAAGGAGGGACAAAGACAAAGTAGGGCACAGTCGGGAGAAGCAGGCAACACTAACGTATTAACATGTAACTCATCCAAAAAGGATGTTTACCAAAGGTGCATAGAATGTAAGCTTATCTTAAAAGCTAAAAGCGCTGGGCACATTGGTACATGCTGTAACCCCAGGGACTTGGGAGGCCAAGACCGAAGAATTGCAAGTTCAAGGCCAGCCTGGGCAACGGAGACCCTGTCTCAAAGTAAAAGTGAAATAAAAAGATTGATTTGCAAGCTGCAGCCCCCCGGCCTGGAGGGGCCTGTTCTAGCCACAGGTGGGCCAGGCTGGAGCACTGGGGGAGGGGAGGCCACGCTTCACAGCTCCCTTTCAGCTTCTTCAGCCCCCGTGGGAGAGGACCTTGTTCCAGGGGATGGCCGAGGCAGCCCTGGACACTGGGTACAGCAGGCCCCTCCACCTGCTCCACCCAGCTCCGTGGGTGTGGGGCTGGGGGGAGGGTTCTCCTGTTCGGCTTTCTACCCTAATCCCTTGCAGCTGTTCCCCCCCCCAGGGAAGACAGTTGTGTCAGAGGGAAGGGAAATAGTTATGCTGAGTGGGTCACTGGCTTCAGACCAGGAAACATGGATGACCATGGACAGGGTGGGTGAGCAGGACCAGAGCCAGGCCCGAGTGGACTGCACGGCCTGGTCCTCACAGAGATGGGGACAGTGGAGGCGAGATGGGCCAGAAGTGGGGGTTGCAGAGAAGAGTCAGTGACCCGAGTGTGATCTAGATTGGTTGGAGGGAACGGATGGGGCGGACACAGCCTCCCCAGGTTGGCCTACGTGCCAAGAAGGAAAGGAGGTGCCCGGAACTGAGATGGGGACTGCTGGGAGGAGGGGTGGCCTCCCACTCTAAGGGACTGGGCTGGCTGGGCTGCCACAGTGACAGTCCCCCTTTTCCAGGCAGGCCCTCCTGGACCTCCTTCCCGTCAGAAGGCGGAGACCTCACACCTCCGTTGGTGTCTGCCCTTCCTGCCAGTGGGATCACACAGGGCAATGAGTCAAGTGGATATGACCCTCTGGGCTCGGAAAAGCCAAGTGGCCTAGAGGTTAAGCCCATCCCTTTAGGGCATGCCAACTTGGACTTGGATTCTGGCTCTACAGCTTCCAGCCATGTGCCCTTGGGACGGATTCAGCACTAACCTCACTGAGTCTCCTGTTTAACAGAAAACTGTGCCAGCCACGTGCACCTCCTAGGGGCAAGATGGGGACCACAGAGAGAATCAATGCTACTCGCTTAGGACAGGACCAGCAGATGGCAGGGGTTGTTATGGGGACAGTGGTTTGTCATGGCTGTCTCTGCCATCACAGAGGGAACCAGGAGGGGTTTCATGGCTCAGGCAGATTGAGGATTCCAGAAATCCTGAGAAGGCAGGCCCCCATGTTCTCCCCTGCCCTATCCCAGCACCTGGGGTGGTGCCCAGCGCACGGATGGTGCTCAGAGCAAATCATGGCTCTCTGGAGTGTGGCCTGCCCTGGGCCCCTGGCCGAAAACAACAGAATGGTGAAATCCTGGGCGAGGCAGAGCCCAGGAAGTGGCCACTGGATTCCTCTCTCTGGAATCTGAGCAGGTAAATAGAGGGGAGCAGGGAGCAGGAGGGGCTTTGGAGGTAGAAGAGAGAAATGGATCTACAGGGCAGAAGGGGGAGGCCATACAATGTCGGCTCCTCTCCTCTTCAGGGCCTCCTTCTACCTTCCCAGCTGCTGGAGTGGCCAGAGGAGGGAAGTGACAGGGGGAGGGGGCAGTGCTTCCTGGGGCCTCCCCCAGCCTGCAGACCATGAGAGAGCTTGTCCCTGGGTGCAGGGTGCACAGGCCCACAGGGATCCCTGTGTGTACCAGCAATGGAGCCCGGGAAGTGTGTGTTGGGGGGGGAGCTGAGGCCTGGCCTCAGGAGTTCAGTCCTGGGGTGGGAGGGAGCGCTTTAGAAGGAAGCCCCCCTGCTGTCTGCGCTGGGAGCTGAGGGGTGGTACAAGTTAACCACAGGAAAGGAGAGGGGGACATTTTTCCAGACAAATGGCCCAGAGGCTGGAAAGACGCTGGACAATTTGTAGGAATGGCCAGAAGTTCTGTGTGGGGTTAGAGCAGGCACGGAGGGGTCTCCACTTCCAGCTTGCCCATGCCCGAGTCCAATGAGCACAGCAGAGATCAGCTGCACTGGAGGGCTGTGTACTCTGAGTGGTCAGCACCAGGCCCCAGGTGTAGGCAGAGCTGGGCCCTCTCCCCACCCCTGCTCTGCTGCTGCTGGCCCCTGGAGGCTCCTGCCCCTCCCTGGGCCACTACCCTGTCTGCACAGTGAGGGGGCCAGTTTCCCGCTCTCTTGGTCCTGAACTTGGCTCACAGGGCCCTTGGGCACTGGGGGCTCTAGGGGTGGGATGTCAGGATGGAGCGGGAATGAAGGATATTCTGAGGGGAGGGAGAGGTCGCCCCAAGTTTGTCTTCCCTAAGAAGTCCTGTGGGGAGCTGCCAGCAACATTCTAGGTCCTTCCATTAGGTTCAGAAGAGATGGATTCTGCACGGCTCCTGGTGGGGGAGGTTGCTTTCCCCTGAAGAAAGCCCCCCACTCATGGAGGAGGACCAAGGCTGCCTGCCCCCAGCCCACGGCCTGGCTTCCCAGGGAAAGCTGCCCAGGACCTTTGGCAGCCCCTCTGCCCAGCTTTTCCCCCAGTGGGGGGTTAGGAGATGGTGATGGTGCAGCAGGAGCCCTTCTCTGGTGTCCTTCAACCCTCACTTCCAGAAAAGACCCTTTGCCGAGGCTGAGGGTCATGTTATACCTGTGGCTTGGATCCTCAGACCCCAGGAGCCTTCCCTGCACTCGTTCATCATCTGCCACCTGGAGGCAGGTGCGTCTGCCCGGCGGGCACTGGGGCTAAGAGCCTTGCCTGGCTGTGGGGAGCTCAGCAGTGTCCTGGGAAACTGGGGGGCGGGCCGTGGTCGGGCTCTGCTTGGGGACCTGCCATTGGGTCCACCCACGCTGCGGGGCAGGAATCGGGTCAACCCCCACTTCAGAGCTACCACTGAAGGGCATCCCCAGGACCATGCCCTGGGGGCCAACCAAGGCAGAAGGCAGGTGAGGGACATGAGGTACTGGGGAGGTGGGGGGTACATTGGTGAAAGGCATATTTTGGGGGGTCAGAATCCTGAGTCTGAATCCCAGTCCTAGCTTTCACTGTGTGACTTGGGAAATATCCCCCAGTCCCCAGAACCTTCACCGTGCTCCCCCTCAGGGTGGGAGAAAGGCGAAATGAGATGACCTATTTGTCATGCAAACAAATATCCATACTGGGGGATGTGTAAGCCCTCATCATCTGACACTGCAGCTGGGGAGACCCAGAACAAGAACATACAGACACCCTCAATCGTATGGTAGGTGGGGGGGGCGGAGGTGATGGGGGGGAGGGCAGAGGTGATGGGGGGGCGGAGCTGAGGGGGGGCAGAGGTGAGGGGGGTCGGAGGTGATGGGGGCAGGGTGGGGGTGGTCCCAGGCGGCCTCTGAGAGAAGAAGGTGCTGAGCGACTCAGGCTTCTCCGGGAAGAGTGTTCTGGTGGAGGAAGAGCATTTGCCAATCCCCAGGTGGGCATCTGCCAAGTGAGCCAAGAAGAAGCCGAGTGGGGGAGGGGAGGGGAGTGAGAATGAGGTCAGAGCAGGGAGTGGGACAGCCCCTCCTCTGTGACAGCCCCGCCAGGAAGCGGCTCTGCAGCAGCTGTGAGAAAGCAGGGCCTGTGTGACAAGGGACACTGGACAGAGCCTGTCCCACCCCCCTGGGCTCTCATTCCCAGCTGTCAGATGCCTGCTTCCTCCCGTCTTAGGGCCCAAGGCTCCCCCCACTGTGGCCTGTGACCCTCTTCCCCGCTGGCAGCCACCACCTCCTGAGTGGGGAGGGCTCTCTGCCCTGGCCAGTCTAGGGAGCCTCACAAAGAGCCTTTTCACCAGAGGGCATCGTGGGGGCTGGGAGGGGACGCGGTGCCCTCCTGCCTGTGGGCATAAAGACCCCCTTTCTCTTCTGCTGCACCAGCTCCCGGTGGGGGGCGGGACTGGGAGATTCTGTCCTTCCTTTTCAAAGTGTGGACAAGACTGGGGCCAGGCCAGACAATGGCAGGGATTTTCAATGTGCTGCACTGTGGGGTGGCTGCTGGGGGGCCATCCACCAGCCAGCCTCACTTCAGCTGTAGGGAGCCCCACAAACAAAGGCCCTGCACCAAGGGGCCTGGGGGCCCCGTTTAGGACCCCAGCGTGGTAGCCAAGATTGATTTCCCAGCTGTACAGCGAAGGGGCTGTGGCTTGCACATTCAGAGACTCCCTGTTCCCACTGTCCTGGGCTCTGCCTGGGCTGCTGCTTCCTGGGTGTGTTGGGGACTCCTCCTGTCAGTTCCTACCTGGATTCCTCACTCCTAACCTGCGTCAAGGTCCTCATGGCAGTCTTGATATTCTGAGTCAGGCGGAGATCTGCCTTTTGAGGGGCATAAGCAGGAAATGGGGAGTACAAGGGTCCACCCAGAGGCTCTGTGTGTGTGTGTGTGTGTGTGTGTGTGTGTGTGTAAGTGACGTGAAAATCAAGTTGCCTGGGAGAAAGTGAGTGTATGGGGAATGCCATGGGGCTTCCCAGGTGGAGAGGCAGCATGGGCGAAGGCCCAGGGAGAGGCATGAGCCAGCAGCAGAGGTGGAGGGAGAGCAAGAGGGGGAAGGACCAGCAAGTCTTGCACCAGAACAGGAGCTTCATCTGGAAGCAGTGGGCCCTCCCCAAAGGTCCAGTGTGCAGCTGCAGGAGGGGTTTAGAGACAGATGGCCTCAGGAGCAGGGGAGGCAAGAGTGGAGCCAAGCCGGGCGCAATGGTGCATGTCTGTAATCCCAGTGGCTCGGGAGGCTGAGGCAGGAGGATTGCGAGTTCAAAGCCAACCTCAGCAAAAGTGAGGCGCTAAGCAACTCAGGGAGACCCTGTCTCTAAATAAAATACAAAATAGGGCTGGGGGTGGGGCTCAGTGGTCGAGTGCCCCTGAGTTTAATCCTCTCCTCCCAAAAAAGTGAACCAGCAAGGACTTGGGGAAGGTCAGCCTGGCCAGTGCTGGGGACCAACTCGGGACACACCCTGGGTTCTGGCTTGAGCAACAGTCGGGAAGAGGGCTGTGGGAGCCACCACTGGGGCTGGGGGTGCCGGGGAGGAGGTGGCTGAGGGCAGTAGAGGAGCGGGGAGGAGGACGCGGAGGTGCCAGCAGGACAGCTGTGTGCCTGGGAGGGCTGCAGAGCTGGGGGGGGGGCAGGGGGGAAGGGAGAAAGAAGCAGAAGGAAAATGAGAAAGATCTAGAAAGAGAGAGAGGGAGAGAGGAGAAATCGGTGGAGAGTGGAGGAGGTGAGAGGAGGCAGGGAACGGGGAGGAGACCTGGGCCAAGCCTGTGGGAGCCGAGGCCCAGCCTGCGCAGCCAGGGCCTTTCTCTGTCTTCCCTGCACCAAGTGCCAGGCCCTGCTGGCCAGGGGCAGTGGCAGACAAGGCCAGCTCTGGTCTGTTCTCAGGGCAGGGGGCAGGGAATCTGGCTTGGACAGCAGCAGGAACTGTCTGATGAACGGTGGGGCAGGGCCCTGCAGAGGAGCTGAGATCTTCTCAAGGCAGGGCACTGGCCGCCATGACCCTCAAAGGGCGTGACTGCAAGGTACTTCCCCAGGTTGCTCCTGCTCCCTGCCCCCGTTTCCCTCTGAGAGCCGGGGTCGAGATTAGTGGCAACCGTGGGCAGAACAGGGACTCTAGCCCACACTGGGCAGGTGAGGTCACCAGGAGTCTGTGTCCAGGTGGCTTTGGGGGCCTCTTCCTCCCCATCCCCAGCCTTTGTTCCAGGAAAATCAGGAGGGGAATGGGGGAGAGCCGAGCCCACGGAGTCTGTCCTTCCATGGAACAGGGAGCCAGGGCACCCCCTGCTCCCCGCAAACCCCTCCCCGTCCACCAGCACCTCCGCTTCTTCCTCCCTCACTTTCTGGCAGAAAAAGCCCAACAGCTGGAAGAATCTTACTCTCCAGCTCCCAGCCGACCCAGGGCGCCTGCAGGTGGGCACCTTTGCCCAAGTGTGTGAAAGTGCACGCACATACAGGCATAAGGGTGTGGGAATGTGTCAGTGTGCAGGTGTACTTGCACGCACTGCTTCAGTTGATGGAGGCCACGTGCAGGAGAGAACATGTAGGAGGCCTGGCCCTTGTCACCTGGAGCCAAGGTAAGGATGGAAGCAGGTTGCTTCTGGGGCAAGAAACAGACCTAAGCTGACCACCTGGAGCCTCAGGGTTCATTGTTGTTTGTTTGGGTATTTTATTTCATTTCATTTTTGAGACGGGGTCTCTATGTTGCCCAGGCTGGTCACCTTGCCCCCTCGTTGAAGGCCGTTTCCCCTCCTCTTTCCAGATGGGATATGCCCCACAAATTAGCATCTGTACTGTGTGGCTGGGGAGCCCCAAGATAAGGAAGGGCCCGAATCCACTGAATCATTGTGTTCAATCATTTCAGCTCTGGGGACAATAGAGCTAACTTGGAATCCTGGTTCTCCCACTTAGTGTCAACTTAAGCAAGTGACACAACCTCTTGGAACCTCAGATTCTACATTGAAAAGCAGGTACTCAACTATTCATTCACATCTACCCATTCATTCACCCATCCACCCAGCTACCTGTTAATCCATCCACCCACCCAACCATCCATCCATCCATCCACCCACCCAACCATCCATCCATCCATCCATCCATCCATTGGTACTAAATGCCAGGCCCTGGCCCAGGGATGCTGAGGCTTCTTCATGGCTTGTGAAGAGGAGATCTGGTACCATGTAGTCCCTATGCTGTGGTTAACCAGATTTCTGAATTTTAGAGACCTTGGCTTCAAATAAGCACAGTGAAGGGTGAAAGGTCATGCAAGAACCAGTGGGGTGTTCGCCCACAGTACGCAGCAGCCTTTCAACAGCCCATAACAGCAGAGCCGTATCACACCCAGGGTCTCCGAGAACTGCTGAGATGTCACTGCTACCACCTGATGCAGGCCATCATAAGCCACCATGACCCAGGCCAGCCGGCTTCAGTGCTGGGCGGGCTGTCCTGGTGTAAAAACAGGGAAGTCAAAAGTTCCTTTGAGACTATTCTGAAGCTTCTGGTATTTAGACTCCTGCAAAAACTACCTTATATCATGTAAACCCTAAAGGTGTCATTAGAGTGGGCAACGGATCCTTGGCTGGGTCATTCCTGGGGACTTCCGAGAGAAGGAGGAGCTTGGGGGAGCTGTCAATCTAGACGTGATGTGTGAGGCTGAGAGGGGCGTGGACAGTGGCAGGGTTGGAGAGCAGTCTGGGACATCTGCACAGAGGCTGGGGCCTTCCCAGAGCCTGCTTGACACACTGCCAGGCCGCCCAACATGACCCGGGGAGGTAGGAGGACAGGAGGTGGCCACACGAGCCTCGGCTCAGGCTTTGGAGACAGCCAGGACCCACCTCGAGCTGCTGTCCTCCCTGGGCTCAGCTTAGGGTCTCTGATGCCAAGTGCTTCTCTGACTCCTGTGGAGCCTGGGACTCGGAGCCAGTCCTGGGAGCTCTCACCTGGGGGTATGTGGACATTCCCCATGGCAGACTGGCACCCCTCCCTCAGCTGCTGTGGCTGCTAGGGACCATCCCCCCACCTCTCTGGAGGGTTACCATTGATTTAGGCAGATGTGTCACTCACTGGACATGCCTGGCAGGTTCACAGCAAGGCCGAGGGACAGGGGCGCAGAGCAGGCCTGTCCCCTTTCCTCTGCATTCCATAGCTTCTCAGGTGCCACTTAAGCTCCAGAGTCCCCTGTGGGATCCGGTGGCCAGATTTCTTCTGCAGCCACATCTTTGCTCAGCCTCTGCCCTGCCCTGTCTCTTTCCTTCACTTCCTCACAGGGTTCTTGAGTTTCTCAACAAACTGCCTGCACAAGAATTCCCATCTCAGACTCCGTTTCTGGGGAGTTTGACCTAAGATACCCACAAAATTTACTTGGTGGCAGGGCTAGGTGGCCCAGGATTGGGGACACAGGAAAGTCTCCCAGAATGGAAGACATTTGAATTGGGGTCTTGGAGGTTGAGTGAAGATTGGCTCCATAGGATCTCCTCCATTTGCTAAATCTTGTCTGATATAATTGCTGAGGATGAGGGGAAGACATGTTAGGCAAAAGAACATATGAGCAAAGGCCCTGGGGCAGGAAAAGGCAGGCAGGGTCAAAGAAAGAAGTGGTTCTGCAGCTGGAAGCCAGGGGTAGGGAGGGAGGAGGGATGTAAGATTAGAAAAAAAGTTGGGACACCCCACCCCCCAACAGAGTGTCAGAGGCTGAGGGTTCATGTCACTTGTCATCACTGTCTTGCACACACACACGGTCTCTGATGGACTATTGTGCCCAGACAGAGCCTCAGAACTGTCCATCCTGTGCTCTGGCAGGTTCTATCAATTTATCAAAGTTAGCACGTAAAGTGACACCCATTTATTGTCCCTGCCCTGGGCCAATCCCAGGCTGGACTTATTCTATGTGGGCAGAGTCCAGAGGCCTCATTGATTGGGCCTGAGTACAGTAGAAGCCTCCCTTGGGAAGGAGCTATTGTGGCCCATAAATAGGTTAGGCGGCCAGGAAACGGGAAATCCTGCAACACAATGCGGCCTGGTGCGCAGGGGTTTCCTCCAGGCCCAGCGCTGGTCCGAGGGTACGTCTTGGGCCAAAAGACTTGCAGGACTCCTTGACTGCTGGCCACACACTGCTCTTCCCACAGTCCTCAGGGGCACTCAGGGCCTAACCTCACCTCACCTGGCCCCGAGGGCAGCTCAGGACAGGCCAGAACTAGCCAAGACAGACAGCAGATCGGGCAAGGGAGAGTGACTCAGAGCCCTGGTGCCAGGTAGTGGTGAGAGCCACCGGGACAGCCCCGCTAGGCCCAGGGAACACAGTGACTCTCTCAGGATCAGTGAGGCCCTCTGACCCCAGAAGACTGCCCATCTCTAATGTCCCCGTCCTGGGCTCCCCAAGGAGCACAGCAGAGGCCAGGTTGACCCCACCAGGACCACGACAATGAAAGCAAGGCGTGGCCTTCGGTAGAGGCAGGTGGTCTGCAGACACACATCCCGAAGGAGTCCATTACATAGAAAAGCGAATAACAAAACACGAGGTCCTGTAGGAGCCTGTAGGTGTGTCACACAGACACACCGAGGAGCATGGCAGTGTCTGCACGCACAGGGGACAGACAGGCCAGAGGTCTCGGAAAATGGCAAGGGGGTGAGACTGCAGGGGACCGCTATTTTCTTCTTTGTGTTTTTCTGAGCTTGCTACCTTTTCTACAGGGACCTTTGTCATCATTAAAAAAGAAAAGGAAAAAGTCTTGAAATACCTGTTTTCTTTCAAGCACAATGTTTACAAAGAGGTTTTAAAGAACCAGGATGTGCCTATAATCTAATGCCGCAGGAAAAACAGGATATTATACTGTGTATGTACACCATATGTAGAGGATGAGATGCTCAGGGTGGGAGGGGACAGGAAGGAAGCTTGCAGGGGATCAGGGTCCTCTCCCTAAGCATTCATGGACAGTCCAGGGCAATCCCGCACCCTCCTGTATGCCGGGAAGCACAGGCTTTACAGCGCCATACAATTCAGTGCACAGAATTCAGAGCCCTGTTCTAATCTGCAAATCCTTTATCACTGGGCATCTTTCCCCATCTGACACTTTATTATGACAACATTTTCTGGGCACAGTGGCGCACGTGGCTCTGAAGGCTGAGGCAGGAGCGAGTTCAAAGCCAGCCTCAGCCAAAGCAAGGCGCTAAGCAACTCAGTGAGACCCTGTCTCTAAATAAAATACAAAATAGGGCTGGGGATGGGGCTCAGGGGTCGAGTGTCCCTGAATTCCTGGTACCAAAAAGAAAGAAAGAAAACGTTTAACACCCAGAAAAGTAGAAAAAATTGCACCCTGATCACCCACCAACCCACTATTTAGGGGTCGGTGGTAACATTTGACACATGGCTCTCTGCCCATTACGGCTTATTTTTTTTTAATACATTTCAAAGTGGTTCCAGACATCAGTACCGTTCACCCCTAGCAATACGTATCATTAACTAGTTAGTAGTCATCACGGTTCCTTTTTGTCCCCCACCTCTGTGTACAATTTACCCATGGTAATGCAACCATCTTAAGAGTAAGTGCCACTTGATTAGTTACGACAAACACGTACATCCATGTAACCCAGCCCTTATTATGATAGAGAACATGACCTCTGGAAAAAGATATCCTGCCCAGACCTAATCCATCACTGTCCCTCCAGCCCCAGAGGCCATCGCTGTCTTCTGTTTGCATTGTGGATTAGCTTTTCCTGTTCAGGAACTTCCCATAAAGGGGATCACACAGTTTGGACGCCTTTGTGTCTGGCTTCTTTCATCAACATCATGTGTGTGACATGTATCCACATCACCGCAACAGCCAGCTACCTTTTTTTTTTTTTAAGAAATATTTATTTTTTAGTTTTCGGTGGACACAACATCTTTATTTTATTTTTATGTGGTGCTGAGGATCGAACCCAGCGCCCTGTGCATGCCAGGCAAGTGCGCTACCGCTTGAGCCACATCCCCAGCGCCGCAGCCAGCTACTTTTTATTGTTGAATTATGTTCCATTCTACGGATGTGCAAGTTGTTTATCCCTTCTCTTGTCGGAGGACACCTGGGCTGCCTGAATTTCTATTTATCGATAAAGCTGCTATGAACACTCAGATACAAGTCTTTCAGGGATATTTGTTTTCATTTCTCTCGAAATGCAATTGCTCCAGGAATGCAATTGAGCAGGTCTCCTTCATATTTGTTAGACATTTGGGTTTCTTCTTTTTGCCTATCCTTTGGTCTTTTTCTTATTGATTATCAGTGTTGGATGAGACAGGGATATAAAAAAGAAATTCATGGCATAGTCCCTGGCCTCAAATTGCTCATGCCTTAGCAGGGTGGACAGACACAGGTGTGAGATGTGACCGGGTGGCTGCCGTGCACCCATTCATTTGTGTCTTTGTTTATTTAGGTTGTTAGGTCTGATCCCCTCGCCCCTCTGCTGCTCCACCGCACTCAGGGTAAAAGACAAGGCTCTACACGGTCTCATACGATCCGGTCCCCTCGTCCTCTCTGCGCCCACTTCTGCCACTCTCCGTGCTTCAATCTGCTGCTCTGACCATGGCTCTTCTGGAACTCGCCAAGCATGATCCCTGACGTGGGTCCTTTGTCCTTGAGAATTGGTCTTGCTGAACATTCCCCAGATTTCCACTTGATTTTCTTCCTATGTTTGTTTCCTGGGGCTCCCATAACAAACCATCACAAACTTGCTGGCTTAAACAAAAGAAAATCGTTCTTTCTGGAGAATTCCAGAAAGTTCTGGAGGCCAGAAGTTCAAAATCAAAACGTACCCTCCCACCACCACCACCCCAAAGGCTCCAAGGGAGAACTGCAGCCTCTTCCACAGCCTCTGGTGGCTGCAGGTGTCCCGGTTGGTGGCTGCCTCTGTCTCCCGGTAGCTTTCCTTACTGGGTGTCTCTCCCTTTTGTGTTTCTCACAAGGGTACTTACTGTATCTGGAACTCACCCGGATAATCCAAGATGTTCTCATCTTGAGAGTCTTAATTTAATGACATCTGCAAGAATCCTTTTCCCAAATAAGGTGACATTCACAGGTTCTGGGGACTAGGACATGGGCATACCTTTTTGGAGAGTCTTTATTCAAAACACTACAGTCCACACCGGTTCTCCAAAACCCAAGTGTGTGAAATCCATTCGCCCTATGCCAACACCCCCCACCCTGAATCTCAATCCATGACAGCATCAACTTTAAATCCACTTTCATCGAAAGATCATCCTTTCAGAAATGTCCCAAATCTCATTGTCTAAATCGGGCATGGGTGAGAATCTGGGTACCATCTATCCTGAGGTAAAATTCCTCTTTACCCATGGAGCTGCGAAACTAGAGAACAGGGTATCTTCTCCCAAAATCCAATGGCAGAAAAGCACAGGACGGACAGTTCATTCCAAAAGGGAGAAAATAGAAGGAATAAGTGGGTAAGCTGTCCAAAATCCAGCAGGGTAAATTTCATTATGCTCCATGGCTCACTTGGATAATCCAGGATGATCTCATCTTGAGAGCCTTAATATTCTGAAGAGTTCCATTCGCTGGTGTGGGGTGAGAAGACACATCTTTTCTGGGTAAACATTCAACCCACTACACTTCCTAGTGGCCTTAGGAAGTGTGTATTATCTTCTAATTAAGTGTATATCATCTTCTAATGACAAACACGGACTCAAATATTATCTTCTAAGAAACTTTCTCTGGCCACGTTATTTAGAAGTGCACCCTGCCCCCATTCCAGCTCTCCTACGGTCCTTCCCTGATGGATTTTTCTATAGCACATACTCCCAGGTACATCATGTAGAGTTTACTGATTTCTGAATTTGTGTGTGTTCCTCTACTAAAATATAAGCTCCATGAAGATAACTTTTTTTGGTATTGGCGGTTGAACCCAGAGGTGTTTTACCACCAAGCCACATCCTCAGCCCTTTTTATTTTTTATTTTGAGATGGGAACTGGCCAAGTTGCCCAGGCTGGCCTTGAACTTGCGATCCTCTTGCCTCAGGCTCCCGAGTCACTGGGGTTACAGGCCTGTGCCACCTGGTTGAAGATAGATGAAGATAGAGAACTGTGCTGTTCCCTGTGGTATCCTACAGGCCCAGCTGAAAATGAGCTCCATCTCCTGAGCAGCTGCAGTATGATCTTCAAGATTACCTTTGATGGGGCTACCTTGGGTCCATGCACAAAGCCAGGCTGAGAACATAGAAGGTACTCGGGAAATAAATGGAAGCAAAGAATGAATGAATGAGTGTTCACGTGAAGTGCCAAGCCCTGCGTTACACAGGACATAAACAGTACAGTCAGAGCACAGAGGAAGGAACCCGTCATTCTGTCCGGGGTCTTGTCCAGGCAGGCTACAAAGAGGGTGCAGTTGAATGGGAGGTATGGGGATCCCCAGAAACAAGAAGAGCAGACCCAAGACCCAGAGCATGACTGGGAAGGGAGAGGAGCTTGGCATGACCGGGCGGAACTCGGGGTGCAGGGGAGGCAGGGGTGGCAGCTGTGACATTCGTTCCCCTTCTCATGATGGGGGAGAACATCCCGTTTCTGAGCCCCTCTCCATGGGAGACCCAGTATAATGACTTCTTCCAAAATGTGTGAGCCAGGGAAGCCCCCAAATTGTTCCCATCGACCAGTTTGTCGGGGTGTCTTGGAGTTCTGGTGAGTTCCAATGGAAGTTCCACGGGGCATTTATTGGCCCAGTATATGAAGAGCACCAGGGTAGAGCTCACCTTGGTCACAGGTGCGTCCAGGGCTCAAACAGTGGCCAGTCACCAGTCTCACTGCTTTGCTGGCTTTCCCCGGCAGTGGTGCTCAGGTCGCAATCAAGATGGCAAGGTGGCATCCAGTAGTGGCTCAATACCCCCAGGCCCCAAATGAGGCCTACCTCCCCAGTGGCTGCAGCATAAAATTTGACATTAGATGTGATGGGGCTCCTTGGGCTTCTAGGGTCACGTCTCAACTCATCACGCCACCTGCGGCTGGCACCTGCTGATTGGCCATCCCTGGATCTTGTGACCCCTGAGGGGTAGAGCCAACCACGTCCTTCATCTTGTGCCTTCCCTGTCCTTCCCGCACCCCCGGCTGCACTGGCCCTTGCGGAGCACAGATCAGCTACGGGACTGGGTCACTGCAACCCTCATCTCAGGGACCATTCAGGAGACACCTCAATGGAGACGCAGGAGCCTCCCGGCAGCTGCTTTATTCGCTTTTCAAAAACCAAATCTCTGGTGAACTCATGTTGAAACCCAACCCAATGATGGGGGAGCCTGCGACCTTCCAAGCCCGAGACACAGCTGTCGTGAAAGATCTTTTGGGGAACCTCTGCGGAGGGGACTTAAAGGGGACCTCGTTGAGGGGCGGTGGCTGCTGTGTCTCAGAACAAAGGACAAAGGTTGCCCCGCTGTCCACCCGGAGAGGGAGACCAGGGTGCTGGAAGGACGCGTGGAAAGCACGTGCTCTCTGAGCACAAAGGGGCTCCCTCCGTGGGGACAGGTTGATGACTTGAAAGTGCACCATCCTTTGATTCAGAATTTCACTGGTTTTTGATGGATTGTTTGTTTTGGTCCTGGGCATTGAACCAAGGGGGTACTCTGCCACTCACCAGTCTTTTAAATTTTTTAATTTAAATTTTGAGACAGGATCTTGCTAAATTGCCCAGGCTGGCCTCAAACTTGCAATCCTCGCGCTTCAGCCTCTCAAGTAACTAGGATGACAGGCATGTACCATTGTGCACAGTTTGTTGCAAATTTTAAATATGTCTATTAAAAGTTGCCATTTGAACTACCTGAAGAACTGAATTTCATAGCATTAGTTTTATTCTCAGTGTTGCGCAACCATCCCCACTATCTCTTCCAAAGCTTTTTCTATTATTCCAAACGGTGACTCTGATCATGAAGCAATAATTCCTTATTTCCTATCAACCCAGCCCCTAGTAACTTCTAATCTACTTTTGGTGAATTTGTCAATCCTGGAGAGTCCTTACAGTATCGCGACTGTCTGGCTTATTTCACTTAGCATCGTTTCCAGGTTCATCCATGTTGTTTTATTCTTGGAATTTCAACTTTTTTATGGCCAAAAAATATTTCCAATGTTTGGACAGGTTACGTTTCCTTTATCCACTCATCTGGTGAAGAGCACTTGGGTTTTTCCACCTTCTGGCTAATTTGGCTTGTGCTATGGTTTAGATCCCCAATGTCCCTCAAAGAACCACAGGTTTATGGCTTGGTCTTGGGCCTGTGGGCTGTTGGCCATGAAACCTCTAAGAAATGGGGCCTAGTGGAAGGAAGTGAGGTCATCAGGGGGCGACCTTGAGAGGATCTTGGGATGCTGCTCCACCCCTCTCTGTCTCCATTTTGCTTCTCCTGTGGCCGGGAGGTGAGTAGGTTTCCTTTGCCCTGCGCTCTGGGCCGTGATGTGTTCCCTTGAGTCAAAAGCAAGGGGCTAAGAAACCGGAGATTGCAGCCTCTGGAACCGTGAGTCAGAGTCAGCCTTGCCTCCTTTTAAGCTGTTTTCTCAGTATTTTGTCACAGTGATGAAAAACTAACAGCCTGGTTTTGAGCTTTATATAAATGGAATCAAAAAACTTATGATGTTGATCAAACGGTCATGGCCGACGTACCTAGCAGCAGTACTGTGACACTGGGTTTTGCAACAAGGAAAAGCTTTATTGACAGCTGACTGCCAAAGAGTCAGGAGGCAGCTCAAATCCACCTCCCGATCAGCCAATGGCTGAGGAATTTAATTGGCCAGGCAGGAATAAGGGCTGAGCTGTTGTAACCGGGGGTCTCATGGAATAGTCTACACCTGGGACGGGGCCAGGTGGAACTGTGGATGCTTCTCACCTGTTCTGTAACTGCTGATGACACCCTTGCTTCTAATCTAAGGCTGCAAGGCCTTGTTCTCCTCCCTCAGGTCCCATTTGTGCGAGACTTTTGGTGCCACCAGGCTCTAATTCCATTTTAGATCAGGTCTCAGGCTTCTGTGCCTGTGTCCTGAACAGGGAACTTGCTTTGCTGTGGCTCATTTTTTTTTTTGTTTTGTTTTGTTTATATTCCTTTGCACTTGGTTTCCTTTGCTTGTGTTTCTGAGATTCTTCTGTGCCATTACACGAGGTTACTGTGTTCGTTTTTCCATGGAGTGCAGTTATTCCTTTGTATGCATATACCACAATTTATTTATCCATTCTGCTATTGATGGACCCTTGGTTTGTTTATATAGTCATTGGCTATTCCAAATAGAACTGCTACGAATATTCTTATCATTGCCTTTTCATGAATATATGAATGCATTTTTGTTGGGTGAAGCTGCTGGGTAGGCAGGACGCATGTATTTAGGTCACACAGATGATGCCAAATGGATTTCGAAGGTTGTACAATTTCTGTCTTCATTAACAGTGTATGAGAGTTCTGCTTGTGCCACATCCTTGTCAACACTTGGTATTGTCTGTCTTTCACTTTAGCCATTCTGGTGGGTCAGTTGTCTTAATTTGCCTCGGCCTGATAGCTTATGAAGTTGGACCTGCTTTTATGTTTGTTGATCAGAGGGATATCCTTTTTAAATAAAGTGTCGTCCAAGTCTTTTATCCATTTTTTTCCATGGGTCATCTGTTTCATTTCCTTATTGTTTTGTGGAAATTCTTTTTGTATTTTGGACATAAAACTTCTGTTGGACATATATATTGCCAAGTATTTTCTCCCACTCTTGAGACTTGCTTTTCATTCTGTTAATGGTGTCTGGTGAGTGGAAGTTCTTAAATTTAAGGCTTTGCCCTCTAACGTGATCTTTAAAAGGTTTGTTTACAGTGTTATTTAACACTGCAACTATGAAGTCATATCCCCAGGAAAATTTACTAAATCTGTGTCAAATATCTTTGCCTCCTTTTTCTCCCCAGTGAATTCTGCTGGGTGACCGCCACAAACATCCCAAATTAGAATTCACTGAGGTCACTTCAGGCTATTGTATCTTCTGCAAATAGTACTTCCTTGTTTAAAATAAAGGGATCAGAAAGCATCAGGTAACGAGAGTGCCATTATGAGTATTTGTACATACAGGGACTCCCTCTTCTCTAAGGACTTTTTTTTTTTTTTGGAGAGAAAAAAATGCTTGCCTAATATCCCAGCATAGTGGGTCCATTCAGAAGTATTCATTGTTGCACAACTGTAACCGAAAAAGACTGGAAATGCTGAAATGCCCAAACTGGGGCAAATTCACTCAATGGGATACTGAAGAGGCATTTTTTTAAAGGTGAATCTACACGTGGGAACGTAGATTTAAGGAGGAAGAAAGCAAGTGTGGAACACCCAGGTGGGAGACCCTGTGTGTCCGTCTCTTCTTCTCACAGCCAATGGTGGAAAGGGGCTGGGGGCTCTGGGGTGGGAGGGACGCTTACATTCCTTTGCAGATCATTTGGGACATTCACAACATTAAAAACCCATGTGCATTTGTTTTCTCCCCTAAAAAGCGAAAAAGTTGAAAACTTTGAAAAATAGGAATTGGAAAAGGAATCAAAATTTTCATTCCAATAGAAATAAACGAAAATTTCATCTGAGTCCTTAATGGTTCCCTTCAAAGCTGTGACAACTTCTCCCTGCTTCTGAGGAGCTGATCCTAGCGGGACTCTCCTTTAGGGCTCAGCCATGGAGGGACTCACTCTATGGCCACTGTCAGGGCCACCTTCTCATGAGGCACAGCAGACCAGTGCCCACGGCCTGTGTTATTTCAAGGAGCCCACAGAAATGTTTGAAAAATTTTTAAAAATCATTAGAAAAATAAGAATATAATCTGAACTGGGTTATAATAGTTTTTTTTATCAACAGTCATAAAATTAAAAAGTTGTGTGCATGTGCATATAATACATAAAATTATATGTTCATAATATTAAAATTTATTTATTTATTATGTTAATGAGGAGGGGCTGGTGAATACAGAAATGCCTAGAAAGTCATAATGTGATTTCTGGGAAAACTTATTCTCTCTCTGTCTCTCTCTCTTTTATAAAAAGTCAGGTGAGCCGGGCGCAGTGGTGCACACAGCGGCTCTGGAGGCCTCTGAGGCAGGAGAATCATGAGTTCAAAGCCAGCCTCAGCAAAAGCAAGGCGCTAAGCAACTCAGTGAGACCCTGTCTCTAAATCAAATGCAAAATAGGGCTGGGGATGGGGCTCAGTGGTTGAGTGCCCCTGAGTTCAATCCCCAATACCCCCAGCCCTGAAAAAAGGCGATAACATTTTTAGGCTTGGGAGCCACACGCTCTCTGGGGTGTCTGCACTCTGCTCCTGGAGAAGGAAGCAGTCACGGTAATGTATAAATGGCCTGGAGTGGCCAGGATTCAGCAGAACTTCACAAGAGCAGGCAGTGGGTTGGTTCGGGCAGAGCACCAAGCCCTGAGTGGGGGGCTCAGTGAATACCCAGTATTTGCTGAATGGATGAATGTACTGGACGGGGGTTGGTAACCAAGCCTGATCCCTGTCCAGTGGCTGAGCTGTGGGGCAGGGTCTGTATTCTGGGCTGAGGGCCAATTTTCCTGGTACCCCAACCCCTGATGTGCTGTGTGACCTTGGGTAAGCCGCCATCCGGCTGAGCCCCTGCTCCCCATCAGTCCGGACGCAGTGCTCCCATTTGCTGGACCGTGTTCAGAGGATGAAATGTGACGGAGGCCGTAGAAGTGTCTGGAATAGGAAAAGGAGATCCCCACTGGGCAGCTCAGGGCAGGACTGCCGCTTCTTGGAGGCCTGGCAGCCTGGGGAATGTCAGCTTGGCAGAGGGAAGAAGGGGTGGGGCCAGGCAGTAGCATGACCCGAAACACAAACAGTCCCCCGAGAGGGGCCGAAACTCTCGGGTTGGGGAAAACATGCTAGTCAGGTTTCCGTCCTGCCTTTGAGCAGGACAGGGGCAGGTGGCCCGGACTGGTCTCAGTTGGCAGTGGCTGGTATTGGCCTGGGCCCCTTTTGTGGGCATGTATCTAGCCAGAGGTGATCCTGGGTGTCCCAGTGTGAGGACTGTCGATCAGCCAGGACATGCCCTCAGAGCCAGGGGTGGCACCTCAGCGGTCAGACCTCTGACCCCATGGAGGAAGCCCCATGTCCCCATCTCACTACAGGGCTGCCCAACAGCCAGGTCAGCCAGCTCCCTGGGGACCTGAAAGGGCAATTTAGAAGCATGTATTAAAGCAGAACCGGGTGTGCACGCCTGTGATCCCCGTGACTCCCGAGGCCGGGGTAGGAGAATCACGAGTTCGAGGCAGGCCTTGGCCATGTTGTGGGATCTTGTCTTAAAATATAAATAAAAAGAGCTGGGGATGTATGTACCTCAGGGTGCAATCCTCAGTACCAAATAAATTAAATGAATGAATGAATAAAAATAGGCAACATCCATTTCTGGGGGTCTGGGAATTTCACCTTGTCTCCAGATGTATCAGGATATAGAACTCCCTCCATATGGGTCAAACCAAAAGCCCAGTTTTCATAACTTAAAGAGGTGTGTTCAGGGGCTGGGGCTGGGGCTCAGTGGCAGAGCGCTTGCCTAGCATGTGCAAGGCCCTGGCTTAATCCCCAGCACCCAAAGAAAAAAACCAAAAGTGTGGTCAAGGTCACCATGTTCTACCAGGGATGTCAGAGCATGGAAGCAGCACAGTGAAGGCCCACTGCCACCTCAGGCCTGGAGGGAAAAGGAGGGGAAGGAGGTTAGAACCTGGCGGGAGCTTTGGCTGCCCTTGGCCATAATCTGTGCTTATGCAGCATGAAGTGAGAAGCTAACTCCCCGGTCTCTCCTCCAGCCTCCCAGTCTCCGGCTGGTGCTTCCCACGGTTGGAACCCAGCCAGAAGCCAAAGGGCAAGGGCACCCACTGGGAAATGCAGCCCAGGGGGCCAACCAGGGCAGAGCAGGTGCCTGTAGGCAGGCAAATGGAGAAGAACCCAGAGAAATGCTCTCCAGGATGCTCGAGAGGCACACAGGGGTTATTAATTGCATCATGGTGTGTAATGTGAAGGGAAGCAACTGACTGGTGAAGGGAATTGTGGGAAAATTTCGTTAGCCCATAAGGTGCCAGTCAGGATAGGTAACGTTAAGCTGCAGAAACAACTTACCTCCGAAGTCTCCGCCCTGCAGCGCACAGAGCTGTATATTACTCAGGCTAAACAGCCAATGCAGGTTGGAGTCCTCTGCTCCATGCAGTTATTCAGGGACTCAAGGAGGGGAGAGGTTGCTACCTTTATCCCTAGTGATCTTTACTGTTCCAAGGGGCAGCGGTTCAAAAGAACAAGGCGGAGTTAGGTGTTGACATGGAAAGGTGCCTGGGTTGTATTGGGTGAAAGAAGCCCCAGGACCTAGGCAACCGCCACAAAACAAATGCTGGGGTCTATGATTTGTAAATGCGCAGCCGTGCTCTGGAACCTCTGCGGAGTGAGAGGGACCTGGCATTAGCCTTCTCTGTATCATTTGCATTTTAAACGTGGAACAGGTGTGCAGAGAGCACCCTTGAATGATAGTGACAGAGCTGGGACCTACCCTTCCTTAGTGGCCACGTCTAACTCTGCTTCTAACTCTCATGCGGCCATGGCTCCTTTTCTCAATTAGAGGGTGGACCAGGTGCTCTGGAAAGCTGAAGCAAGGCCTCACGGGGCCTGTTCACTCAGGACCCTGGAGTCCCTCTCCTTCTTAGTCTTTCTCTTTGGCTGCCCTGGAGGGATGTTCAGGGAGTTGACCCTAACCAGGGCTAGACTGTGCCCTTCTAGAAAGGGATGTGAGGGGAGCCTGAGGCCTGGCACAGCCTTGGAGACCCCTAGTACTTTGGCCTAACTTTACATTTCTGAAATGCCTCTGGCAAGTCCAGACCCTGAGTCCCCTCTGACAGCCAGGCCTCAGTTTCCTCATTCACCTCAGCCTCTGTACACTGACCTGTGCCATTTCTCCTTTCACACCTGTCTTTTCCTTATTGTTCCAGATCCTTCCATCCTTCAGGACTCAAACCAAATAGCTCTTCTTTAGTCTGTCTTAGTCCATGTTCTGCTGCTATAACAGAATACCACAGACTGATTCATTTATAAACAGAAGTTTATTGGCTTGGTTCAGGATCCCGGGAAGTGCAAGGTCTAGTCCTGGAATCCAATGAGGCAAATGTGAAAAACAGGGAGAGAGAATTGGGCTGAACTCATCCGTTTTATCAAGAACCTACTTCCAGAACTGGGATGTAGCTGAGTGTTAGAGCTTCTGCTTAGTATGCATGAGGCCCTGCGTTCAATCCCCAGCCCTGGAGGTGGAGAGGGGAAACCACTCCCTTAGTAACTAACCCTACTGTGGAGACGACATTAATCTATCTTTAAAGGTTCCACCTAACCACCTCTTAAAGTTACCATCTTTTTTTTTTTTTTAATGGTACTGAGGATGGTACTCAATGGCATTTTACCACTGAGACACATCCTCCTCCCTTTTTAAAAAATTTGACATAGGTTTTGGTTTTTTTAGAAAATACCTTTATTTTATTTATTTTTATGTCATGCTAAGGATTGAACCCAGTTCCTCACACACGTGCTAGGCAAGTGCTCTACCACTGAGCTACAGCCCCAGCCCTGAGACAGGTTCTTAATAAATTACCCAGGCTGGCCTTGAATTTGTGATCCTCCTGCCTCGGCCTCCAGAATAGTTGGGATTACAGGTGAGGCCCACCTCTTAATATTGTTATAATGGTGGTTAAATTTCAATATGAGTTTTGGGGGGTGGGATGTTCAAACCCTGCACCCTCCTCCCTGCCAGAATGTCTCTGCTTGGCCATCCAAAGCATAGATTTGCCACTCTGAGAAGTTTATTCTTCAGTTATACCTGTGCTTAGTGTCCCTGTTTTTGTTTGATTTTGATTTACATACCAAAGCCCTTATGCTATCTTGTTCCATGAAAAAAAAATCAAAGCATCTTTTTGCTTATATGTCTATATGAAAGGGCTACCGATAGTGTAAAAACCACCAGGGTGTAGCTAACGGACAGCATGTGCCCATAGCGTGTATGAGGTGGGGTTCCATCTCTAGCAGCAAACAAATAAACAGATACTCAAGTTGCTGGGTGCAGTGGCACATGCCTGTAATCCTTGGGAGGCTGAAGCAGGAGGATTGCAAGTTCGAGGTCAGCCTCAGCAATTTAGCAAGCCCTAAGCAATTTAGCAAGACAACCTCTCACAAAATAAAAAAAGAAAGAAAGAAAGAATGGCGGGGGGGGGGGGGGGAAGCTGGGGACGTAGTAAAACACCTCTGGGTTCAATCCTCAGTACAAAAAACAAACAAACAAAAAACCCAACCCATAAGTCTACCTTTTTCATAATAAAAGCAGCAAAAGCACATTATTAAGAATAGATCAGGGCTGGGGCTGGAGCTCAGTGGCAGAGCGCTTGCCTAGCTGCATGAGGCACTGGGTCCAATCCTCAGTACCACATACAAATAAACAAATAAAATAAAGGCATGCAGTCCATCTACAACTACCAAAAACAACAACAAAAAAAAGATCATCCAGTCATGGTGGCACAGCTGTAGTCCCAGCTGCTCGGGAGGCTGAGGCAGGAGAATCACAAGTTCAAAGCCAGCCTCAGCAATTTAGCTGAGTGACTCAGTGAGACCCTGTCTCTACATAAAACACACACAAAAAAAGGGCTGGGGATGTGGCTCAGTGGTTAAGTGCCCCTGGGTTCAATTCCAGGTACCAAAAATAAAAAAAGAATAGATCAAAGAGAGAAGAAAAGCTACCCATTGTCCCACTGCCCCTGATACAAAATCTAACCCTGCCAGCCATTTTTCTTCCTCATTTTTCTCCTGCTCATTTGTACTTTAAAAACCATCACTGTTCAATTCCTGTCCTGTCTTTTTCACTTAAGTTTGTACTGAATCCATTTCCACGTTGCTGCCTGAACTGGTTCCAGAATCACCATCTCAACATTGTGTGGTGCTTCATCAAAGAACACGCCAGCGCCGCTCAACCCGCGTCCCGCTGCCTGGTTCCTTCCAGTCACTTCCCTTGCAAATAAAGCTGAATGAGTATTTTTATCCCCGAAGCTTTCCCCACGTTTTGAAAATATAGTGTTTTAGTCCTGATTCTCAAGCTCTGTATGATTCATTTATGAAAAGGAACCAGATCGTGTGTTTGCGATGATGGATGCTTGCATGCAAGTTCACATGGACTCCAGGGACAGTGACCCGGGGTGCAGCCCCCAGCGAGCTGAGCAGTGTGGTTAGAGCTGGGCATGTTTGGGCTTCCAGGTTCTGACTCTGGTGCTAATTTGTTGTCTGACCTGGAACAGGTCTGTTCCCTTCCTTGAGTCCTGGACTTTGGTGACAAAATGAAAGGACCTGAAAAGTAACAATTGTGTTGGGAGATATATATATATATTGGTTACAAGTTACAGAAATTTCAACTTGAATGAAGAGATTTGACCAAAGAGAGGGTATTTACTGGCTCTACAAAAAAGAGTATTGAGTCAGGTCTGGCTGCATCCAGGGTTCAAACAAGATATCTTTCTGTCTGTGGCTCTATTCCCTTGTGTGATGCTCATTTTAAGATAGACTGTCCCCAGGTGTGTGTGAAGGACAGAGATGATTGACCCTCCTGTTCATCCCTGGCAGGGATAAAGTTAGGGGTAGGGGACTGACTCTATTTTGGTCCCCCTTGCCCCTGGAACATGGGGAGGGGCACCCTTTTGTTAACTCATGAATTTGAAGTTGGGGAGGAGTGGCTTCCCAGAGAAAAATCAAGGTCTGTAGCCAAGAGATGGGAGGATGGGTGCTAGGCGGGCTAAAATCCCGCGACACTACAATAAGCAGGCATTGTGTGTGCACATATTTAAGTCTGTTTTCTGATTCCTAGCACCACTGTGGGAATTGAATCCTCATTTTACAGCAGAGGAAGCAGCAGCTGAGAGCTCAAGGAAGTTGCCCAAGCAGAGCTGGGCTGTCATTCTGACACTCTTTTTTTTTTTGGTACCAGGGATGAATCCAGGGATGCTTTACCACTGAGCCACATCCCCAGCCTATGTTTTATTTTTTATTTTGAGATAGGGCCTTGCTAAATTGCTTAGGGCCTTGCTCAATTACTGAGGCTGGCTTCAAGCTTGCGATCTTCCTGCCTCAGCCTCCCAAGTTGCTGAGATTATAGGCAGTGCCACCGTGTCCTGCTTGATTCAGGACTTTGGCTGATCTGTCTCACTGCTCCTTCTCTGATGCTCCTTGAACATTTGAGTTCCGCTTCTCAGATTGTTGGCTGGACATATTCGCGAGCAGCAAGCCCACAGGCCAAGATCTGTGGCCCTTCCTGGTATCTGGGTGAGGGGAAGACAGCCCCCTCCCCTGCACCCCGAGGAAACAAAGCTCTCTAAAAACAATGAACCTCAAATCACAGTACTAGATCCTCAGGTGTCAGGATGTTCTCCCGTTGCCATAGCAGTAGTGTGCCAAACACCACCAATATTCCCACTGTCTAAATTTAGAAAACCATTAATCCTTAAAAAAAAAAAAAATCCACCAAAATATAATACCACACCCCATTTTTCAACTGATAGTTAACCCTAATCCACCATAAATAGGTGAGAGCTTTGAAGAGAAACCAACAAAATCTAAAATTAAATTATACCTAATAAATATGCAGTATATGTCATTGTGTTTCTGTGGAATTTAACCATGGGACTAGAGGGGCTTGCTAAGGGACTGGGGGTGGGGCAGGGAGAGTTCCATAGGCATCCGGAGGGGAAGGGGCCTCTCTAGGTCATGGATGAAGCTGGCACATGCTCCTTCCTGAAGCAGTGTGGCTCTGAGGACTGACCGGGGTCATACTCGTGCTTGTCTGTGCCTCAGTTTACCAATCTGTACACAGGGGCATGGACTAAGACCCTCCTGGCTCTCAAATTCATTGATTAACATAGGATTAGCTTCCTCACCCCATAAAGAGTTTCTATGAATAAATAAGAAGAAATACCTCAAAAGAAAAATGGCCATTGGGGACCAGAGGGTAATCATCCCTTCTCCTTAAAAAAATTTAAAAAAATATTATTTGGAGCCATCATTTTGAATATTTGCTTAACTTAGTGATGTGCTGGTTAAAGCAGGGATTTGGAGGTAAACAATGTGACTTGGCTGTATTTTTTTTGGGGGGGGGTTCTGGGGATTGAACCCAGGACTTTGTGCATATGAGGCAAGCACTCTACCAACTGAGCTACATCCACAGAGTTATGAAAAATTGGTCTGTGAATGGATAATAATGAATGTAATGCATTCCACTATTGTCATGTATGAAAAAAAGAGAAAAAAACCCCACAAAAATCTGTCAAAGTGTTGACATTGAAGCCGTAATAAAAACATTCAAATGCAGTGGCGATCAGAGAATTGCAAATAAGACCAGCAAATAAAACCATTATTAGTCTTGCCAATCATGGGAAGTTGCTCACACCTGCCCAGTGATGGAAGGGGCACGGGCACTCAGCCACTTGACAGAGGAGCAGGGGCATGTTCTCCTGGGAGGGTAATTGCCCATATGTCACAGAGGCCTTAGGACCCTGTGGCTGCCATTGCATCTCTAGGACTTCCTCTGGAAACAGAACCATGTATGTTTGCAAAGGTTGCTTAGCAAAACGTACAAAGGTCTCTCATCAGGCTTAGAACAAGTCACTGCACCGTGTGGCCTGGCTCTGCTCCCTGACCCCCCACCCCACCTCCTGGGCTCCTTTCTGTCCTGCGCGGTCAGGCCGGGTCCAGTCTGGGCTCTGGGGCTTGCTTGTGTAGGAGGGTCACCCCCCCAGCAGGTGAACCCACAGAGGGCGTCTCTGCTATTCAGGGCTGGCTCCTAGCCTGACACCCTGGCATCCACAGATGTTCAATGGATAAACAAAAGATGCTGGGGTTGGATCAGTGTCCCCACAGGTCTGTGTGTTAAAGCCTTGGTCCCCAGGGTGGTGCCAATGGGTGATGGGGAACCTATGCCAGGTAAGGACTTCTGGGAAGCGCTGGGCTGTGCTGTTGGAGAGGACTGTGGTCTCCAGTGGTCACTCCCTGGCCGTGGAATGAGCAGTTTTGCTCCATGCCCATTGAGGGGTCCATGGGGGACCAATCCTGCTACCATGTGCTGCCTTACCACAGGCCCAAAGGGATGGCACCAATCGATCATAAACTGGGACCTCCAAAACTGCGAGCCAAAGTAAGCCTCTTGAGTATGGGGACGAAGGCGTGCACCCCACCTCTGCCCCCTTGGGGTGTTCCTTGGGTCCCCTTGGGCATCCGGGTTTTCTGCAACCGTCAATGCTCCCCCTCCCCCACACCCTCTGACCACTTGATCCCAAGGGCTCTGCTGTCTCAGGTCACGTCCGTCATCAGGGCTGGGGGGTTGTGCAGGGGACCCCGCAGTGAGCCCTGATTCTCAGTCAACATTTGAGGTGGAAGGAACATGTGCTTTGTGACCCCAGGGAGCCCCCGATGGCCAAGAAAAATGCATTAAGCTAAAAACCCAAACAAGAACAAAACCCAGCAGCGACCCACACGGGTTTCAGAAGGAGAGGAGCTGGGACCGACTGCAGAGGCGCACAGCGGCGGTCCAGCGCCTTCAGAATCTCTCTTTTCAAGGTTCTGTTTTCCTCGGTGCTGGGCTCTCTCTGAGAAAGGTTCTTTATCTGGTGGCAAAATGACCCATTGGTGGCTCCAGGCTCACCTCCCAGCAGCTCAGCGATTCCAACACACAGTCCGTTCTCCCAGGCCCACCCCCCCACCCCCCAGTCCCAGGAGCCTCTGATCGGCCAGATGAGGGCTTTGCCCACTTCGGAGCCCCTCTGTGGAGGAGGTTCATCTGGCCAGAGACTGCAGGCTTTAGGGTCACTCTGATGATCTGTGGATGAAATCATTGGGGCACAGCTGCCCCTCCCTTTCTACAGGCTCCTGCTATTTCTCTTTCTCTTCGTGGTGCGGGGACTGAACCCAGGGCTGTGCGCACCAGGCAGCCTCTACCAGCTGAGCTACATCTCCCTCCTTCTGTTCTTAATTCTGTTTCTCACTGGATTCTAGTTTTCCCCCCGGGGACCTGTGCTGGGTGGGGAGTGATCCCGTTTGTCCTGGAGGGGCCTCTTAGTTTGGCTGCAGGCCAAGTGGAGACCAGAGGCTATTTCTGGCAAAGACTGAGGTGGGTGGAAAACGAGGGGCAGGAGGTGTCGGGGCACTTGGAGGGAAACCTGAGCCTGGGGGGCCTGCGCCTGGGGCCTGGGAAGTCGGCTGGCTGCCTGGACAAGGCTCTGGGGTGGGGCAGGGTGGGGCCCCAGCAGCTGGGAGGGAAGGGGTGGGACAAGAATGTCCCTCCTCCCAGGCACCTGTCCTCTAGTGTGTCAACCTTTGACCTCATCCCACAGTCACAGGCAAGAAGCAGGGAAGTGACATTGCCCGCGCCGCCAGGTACCTGTACTTCCAACAGGGATATTCACCTCGCCCTCTTGAGAGCTTCTCAGAGCCAGATGCTCTTCCACGTGTCTCTAAGTGTTAACCCCATCAAGTTTCATAATTGTATGAAATAGGCACGGCTATTCTACAGACTGCAATTGGGCTCAGAGAGGGGAAGTGACTAGCCCAAAGACACACAGCCAGTGAATGACAGAGCCATGGTCAGTGTCTGGGTGCCTGTAACAATGGGCAGGTGGAGCTCAGGAGCAGTCAAGACGAGTGCGCTGGGAAAGGCCGAGGCGGAAGGCCACTCACCCACCCTGAGGAGGGAGGGTGGAGGGTGCAGGAAAGGCAACCTGTGATCTGGGCCCTGATCTATGCCATTTGCACAGGATGAAGTGTGCAGGGAAGGGCTTTCCAGGAACAGCATCAGCAAAGGCGAAATGCTAAGTGGGGACGGGGACATTTGGGACAGGGCAGGCCTGGCTGGGGCCTCTGCCAGTGTTTTGTGGGTCATGAGCAGTAGGCTGAGGGTGGACTGTGGTGCCCTGAAAGTGCCCCGAGGCCTGGCATCCCCAGCGTTGCTGCAGGGACAGCTGACCCCCACTGCCTTGGATTGGGGGTGGGAGACACGGGGCCTGGCAGGACACGGGCAGGAAGCCCTGCTCCTCTCAGACATATGCTGCTGGTCCCTCGATGGCTTGGGTGGCTGGGGATGGACGGGAAGCCGGCCACTCCTTCTGTGGGTTAGAGAAAGCCCTCTGTGTGCACCATGACAAAGAGGCTTTCTGCCAAATGGGAGGAGAGGAAGCGGCCATCTCGGCCCAGCCCCGGCATGAAAGGAGGCTCTGTTGGAGACCTGGGGTCCTGGATCCATAGAACGGGGCTGGGGGAACGGCGTCTCCTCAGTCTCTGTCCGAATTCCCCAGCAGCATGAGGTGGGGGGGCTTGGTCTGTTGGAGACTGATCCCAGCATGGTGATTGCCCGGCTGTGTGACCTTGATCAAGTCACTTCCCCTCTCTGAGCTCTACTTTCCTCTAGAGTAAAATGTGGGTGGGGAGCATGCTAGTCAGCTAGGGTCAAGACCAGTTAGCACTTGCCCAGTGAGCACTGTCACCAGCAACTTGCAGCCTCTGTATCCTGCCCTGCTCCCGCAGTGGACCTAGATGGTGTCACCCCTCCACTGAGGCTTCTGTACCGCAGGTCAGGGCTCCAGCCCTGGACATTTGGACTCTGTAGCTCCCAGCTGCGCCACGACAGGGAAGGTGATGGTCTGTGCCTCTTTGTTTATTTGGGTCCTGGGAATGGCACCCAGGGCCTTAGGGACTGTAGGCAAGCTCTGTTTTACCACTGAGCCAGACCTCAGCCCTTTCTTTGTGTTTGTCTTGAATATCTTAATTTTCTCAACTTGGGCATAGCAAAATGTAAAGGAAGAAAGATAAAGAGGAAATGGAACCTCTGGGGGGATCCAAGGTGAGTTTATATTAGAGGCACTTTTTTTGGTACCAGGGATTGAACTCAGGGGCACTCGACCACTGAGCCCCATCCCCAGCCCTATTTGTATTTTATTTAGAGACAGGGTCTCACTGAGTTGCTTAGTGCCTCGCCATTGCTGAGGCTGGCTTTGGACTCGCAGTCCTCCTGCCTCAGCCTCCTGAGCTGCTGGAATTACAGGCATGCACCCTGCACCCGGCCTTATAGTCACTTTTTGAAAACCAAACATTTAAAGATGCAGATTACTGATCAGTCCTGGGAGGAGGTAGGGTAAGGCCCCAGGCAGACCTGGACTCTAGGTATCACCTCTTGCTCCTAGAAGCCCCTCAGACCCTGAGTGAGGATGACAGCACTCCTAGATGGCCTGGGGTTCCGTCCACTGAGATGCTCTGGGTTGCAGCCGAGAGCCTGGGGGAGCTGCTGGGGTAGTCTCCTGAGCAGCAGAGGCTCTACCAAGTCTCTCCTTTGGCCTTGGCTCTGAGGAAGGGCGTAAGAGAGGTCTCATCCTCTTCCTGTACCTGGCCCTACACTACCCTCCACCTGCCTGGTGACCTCTGTAACCCAGGGCTGCGGGCAGGAGGCAGGCCAGGGTGGGGACCTGTGGCTTCCGCAACTGGGAAGCTGAGATGGTGCCTCCCTGGCCCCTGTGTCTTCGCAGAGGCGCTGTGGTGGGGGCTCGAAGGCCGCTTCCTAGATGGGTTGCTAGCCTCGGCTTCCAGAGGCAGCAGAGAGAGGAAGGGCGGGGGAGGACTGGGCTGGGAACAGGCTGAGGGACCCTGCCTGCTCCAAGATTGAGGGGGGCCCTCTAGGGCTGATCACTGCATTCCTGGGGGCCCCAGCGAGCTCCCAATAGACCAGGCTGGGGGCATGGACGTGGGGGGTCTGAGGCAGACCTCTGGTCGTAGGAACCCCCTCCGCGGGCCAGCTGCGCCTTGGCCTCTGCTCCCTGCATCTGCAGCCTAAGCAGAGGCCCGCGGTGGGATTTCCTGCTTCTCCAAGGACGAGATGGCAGGTCTGGATAGAGTGTGTGGTGAGGGGAAGTTCTGGAACCCAAGTGGACCCATTTCCCAATTCTCTTTGGGCCCAGCTCTGTGCCCCTGTTCCCGAGAGGCCTCAGGTCGCCCAGAACCCAGTGTGGCTGGGTGGAGGACGGGTGGCCTGGCCGGCTCTGTCCATTCCTAGATGTGGAGGGATGTGGGAAGCTGGCCTCCTTCCTCTCCACCAATGACCAGCAAAGAAATTCCACATCCCTCCCCACCTCACCCAGGCTGACCCCGGGCCCTGCCACTCCCTCCTATGGCTCACGAGGCCAGCCACCTCCCACCGCCCCCAAACACTGGTCCTCCCGGGCATTGTTTCCAAAGGTCAATGGGAAGGAGCCTGCAGTGCACTGCAGACAGGTCTCCTGAGCACTGGGGCGAGCCCCCTCGTCCTTGGACTTGACCCCCTGCCACCTGTAGGCCAAGGCTTCTCACAAACAAGGCCACACTCGCCGGCTGTATATTTAATCAGTGCAGATTATTTGCAGAAATATACAGAGGGGGTGGACACCCAGCCCTCCACGCCCACCCCTCGCTGGCTCTCGGGTTCTGCAGAGGTCATCATGACTGGGGGCAGCTCTTGGACTCGCACTCAGCACCAGGTCAAGAGAGGCTGGCAGAACGCCCCCTCCCCGCCCCCAGTGCCCTCAGGGATCCTGGGGGGCACAGCCCACTTGCTCAGGACTTGGGGGGAGCAGAGGGGACGGAGCCGGCTGTACAGTACCATTTCCCACAGCAGCTTCAGCCTCCTGCTGACTTTGGGAAGGAAAAGAGTAGAGGGACACCCGTCCACCCCAGGCCGAGCCCAGGAGAACTGCCGGGCCACAGGGGGCTCTCGGGGGGGATAAGCTGCTGGCCTGTGTCCCCTGGGGAGAGGGAGCTGGAGTCAAGGGAACCCCGAAGCCTGACTTGTAGCACTGCGGGCACCCCCCATTACAGGCACCTGTCTGGTACTCACTGTCCCAGCCCGGGAACTGGCCAATCCCCTCTCACTGGCAGCAGAAGCCTGAGACTGGCGCCGGCCCCTGAGGATGTGATGTGAGAGGGAGAGGGTGGGGGGCCCAGGGAGGGAGCAGATGGGTCACAGCTGAGAGACGGACGTCCAGGCTGGGGCAAGGTCAGTGGTAGTGCTGGGGGAGGCCCTTGGCAGACTCCCTTTGGTCCTTGGTGAGGCAGGCCCAGGGCCCCTTCCCAAGAGGGAAGGAGGTGCGGCCTGAGGGGATGTGGGAGCTGCCAGCTGATGAGGGATGGGGAGCAGGCTGCCGGGGCTGTCTGTGGGCTGGGGAGGAGGTGAGATGTGACTCAGAGGCCAGTGGACCGCTCCTGGCTGGGGGCTGCCCCAGGGTGAAAAGCTCATCCCAAGGCAGAGAGACTCAGGAAGGTGGGGACCCAGCTAGGTCCCTTCAAGACAAACAGGGCGCCTGGGTACGGCCAGGGTTGGAGCAAGTTCCACAACCCTTGCGCCACCTCCCAGAGGTGGGTCTCTGTCCCTTGCAACTCTGACTGTGGTCAAGCCACAGATGGATGAGGGCTGGCTTCCCTGACTGGCGCAGAAGAACATTTAGAAAATTCTAAGCCCTCTGCTCTGGTCAGGAAAGAAAACGAATGCTCAGTTAAGGTGCCAATTAAAAAAAAATATCCCTAGGCATAAATAAAGGACAGACAGGACAGGTGTGCAGACGGAGGGACCCCACGGCTGTTGTTTGCTGGGGTGCCCCAGGGAGCCACCTGGGAACCACAGGGCCACCCCGGCCCCCCAGCACCGGGCGGGGCAGGGCGGTCACACCCACTCCTGCAGGGACCGCTTGCAGTAGAGCAGCACGCGGGGCGCACCCTTGCGCTGCATCTGCACCAGGGCGCAGGCCAGGCCCAGGACGCAGAGCAGCAGCAGCAGCGGCACCAGCACCATGACCACGTTCACCGTCCGCGCCACCTCCTCCATCTGCACCACCACGCGGCTGCCCCCGTCCTCGTCCTTATCTGTCCCCGCCCCATCCCCCGCGTCACCCTCCGCACTGTCCCCGTCCACCCCGGGCTCCGCACCCCCGTCAGGGTTGAAGGGTGGACGGGCTACATCAGGCCAGCGCGGTCCGGGCTCCACCTGCTCCTGGCAGCCCATGAAGTCCCTCAGGATGGACTTGGGGTAGCCGGGCTCCATCCGCAGGCGCTCGTTGTCGAATTTCCAGTACTTGGTGCCCTTGTAGAAGTAGGTGTAGGCTGCGGGGACGAAAGGCCAGAGTGCTCCAGGCCAGGCCCACCCACCCGCCAGCGACCCTCAAAGATGACCGATGGACAAAGGGGCCCAGGTTTAAGACCCCCCTCCTTGGGGCTGGGGGGTAGCTCAGTGCAGGCTTAGCGTGCCTGAAGCGCTGGGTTCCGTCCCCAGTGCCAAGAACAAGACAAAACACACTCCCGTCTTGTCACTTGCTTTCCTGAACATTTTCAAATCTGCCATTTTCCCAACTTACAGGAGCTAAACTGAGGCTCAGAAGAGCTTGGGTCAAGGGCCTGGCGAGAACCCCAGGCTTCATGACTGGGCCAGTGGGGTACAGCCTGCTGGGTTGGGGGCTGCTGTCAGGGAACTGCTGACCCGTCCAGGCATCAGCTTCCTCCCACACGGGAAGGTTTGTGCGGCAGGCAACGTGGCCTTGAGCCCGCATGGACCCGGAGCGGAACTCGCCGCTGCCTTGGACTGGCTCTCTGGCCTTGGGCACCTTGCCTGTGTCCCTTTGACACGGGGAAGGGCCAGGTTTGAAGTGAGGGTGAGTCTGTGCTCTGCTGAACACAATGAGATCAGAGCAGCTGCTGCAGAGAGACACCCCCACACAGAAGCCCTGTGACCACACTGAGCACAAGCCAGGTCTCCTCTGAGCTAGAGAATCTACAACCAATGACCAGAGCTAATGGTTTTTCTAAAATGTCTCAGAGGCCGGGTGTGGTGGTGCACCCAGGGGTCGGGAGACTGAGACAGGAGGATGGTGAGTTCAAAGCCAGCCTCAGCAAAAGCGAGGCACTAAGCAAACTCAGTGAGATCCTGTCTCTAAATAAAATACGAAATAGGGCTGGGGATGTGGCTCAGTGGTCGAGTGCCCCTGAGTTCGATCCCCAGTATCAAAAAATTTAAAAAATAAAGTGCACCAGAGACGCTGCTGGTGAAATGCAAGAGCCATAGCCCCTTGTCCCTGGGTCAGGATGATAAACCTGACTTTCCTTCTAGGTGGGTAAGTGACACCCAGAGACTCTGCCCCCCATACTGAGCCAAGCCCACCCTTTCCAGCTCGAGGCTCCCTGGAGGCTGTGTGGAGCTGGACCCTGGGGGCAGCAGGCAGTTCCGAGCTCCAGGTCTGGACTCGGGCTGGCCTGGGCAGTGGCCTGGACTCTATAGCTCCCTAGCTGGGAGCTTTGAGGTGCTTTGCTCAAGTCTCTGGTCTAGTGTGCCTGTCCTCACAAGGGGGAGGGCCAGGAGGTAATGCCCAGGAAGCTCCAGGCCCAGGCCTGACGTAGCTGTCCCCATACACTATGTGGCAATGCTAAAGGACTCTGGCACCTATGTCCCCTGTGCCTGTGGCAGGGGGTGGAGTGAGCACTGGGCACTCTGGGAGGGGGCTGGCCTGGTACCTGCATCGTTGCTCAGGAAGGCCCCTTTGGGGGAAGCAGGGATCCCCTGCCAGACGCTGATGGGCTTGGGGTAGCCGGGGTCTCCATGCTGTGTCTCCTCGTTGAAGCGCCAGTACCTGTGACGGGAAGCACCGGCGATGGACCTGGAGACCCTGCTTGGGCAGGGTCCACCCCCACAGGAAGTGGGCTCTTACTGTGGGGCCTTGCAGGGGGCAGGGGAGTCTGGTTGGGGCCTCCCCCCTTTAGGGGAGGGGTGTGCCACTCACCTGTCCTCTTGGAAGAAGAAGGTGTGGCCCGTGGGCTCCCACCAGATGGCCGTGTCGATGCGGTCATAGGGGATGCCCAGGCCATAGCTGGTCAGCGGCTGTGGGTAGCCAGGCTCTAGGTTGGCCTCTCGGAAGAGCCAGTAGCGGTCACCTGCAGGAGGGGTGGGAGGTGGGTGAGGAGGGCCTGGGGGGAGGCTGTGCGTAGGGTGGGGGTTCAGGAAGTGCTTCTCTGGGCCCACAAACCCATCATCTCAACACACGCACAGAAGAACTCAGCACTGTCCACACGACAGGTGGACATCCGCATGCCAGGACCACGTACAGCGCACCTCCCCAGGTCCACACCCTGGAAGCTGCGCTGTCACAGACACCTACGACACACACGTGTGCAAGTTAGTCACTCACACCCAGACACACCCACGCACCCACACAGCCCTTCACCCCCATGGGAACCCCCTCAGAGTTCTTGCACAGGCAGGGGAGTGGGGCCTCTGCCTGGCCCCGGGTCACCCTAGTGGCCCTGTGTCCCCTGAGACCTCCAACCTCCCCTGGGCTGGAGCTAGCAGTGCTGGAGACTCAGCCGACCATCAGGGCCCTGCCCCTCAGGGCCTGCAGCCAGACCACAGAATTCCTGCCCCAAAGTGGCCTGGGGACCTGTTCTCCTGAGGACCTGCTCTTATGGGGCCATGCCCTTGTGCGGTCAAAGAGGGACGACACTCACCCCTGATCTGGGTGGCTTCAGACTCCACAGTCTCAGGTCCACCTAATACTCCTGGCCTCTATCTGCCTCCCCACCCCTCACCACTAGGTGTGGTCACTGCTCTCAGATGTCCCCATCCTCCCAGAGTGAGCTCAGAGTGGGGACACAGATAGAGACAGGACCCACAGCCCTCTGCCCCTCCTCTTCCCTCAGGTCCAGCTGGGCCAAAGGTCAGGGCAGGAAGCTGCCCAGCCCCTCCCCGACGCCGGCCCCAGCTCACCTTTGAAAAAGACAAAACGACCATCCTGGCGCTCGTAGGCAGCACTGATGTCGCTGGGCAGACCACGCCAGAAGTGGCCAATGGGCATGGGGTAGTTGTCCAGGACACGGTTGTGCCGGACTCGCCAGAACCAGCGGCCCTGGGGAGGGGCGTGGTGTTGGTGGGCAGCTGTGCCTTGCCTGGGGAGGCCTGACCCTCGCCCCCCTTCCCAGATCAGGGAGGGCCTGGGAGAGTCACTGTGACCCTGAGGAGCTAGGCAGAGCCAGGACAGGCCCAGGTTGAGATCTGGGCTGGGCAGCCGGCACCTGGGCTTGCCATGTGACCCTTAGCAAGTCCCTCATCCAGGGTCTGATGGCCTCTTGGGGCTGCTCAGTGAGGGAGGGACAAGGGTGCCCAAGGTGCCAGGCTGGTGAGGCTCGGGTGGCCTGGGCGGGAGCTCTCCTGCTCTGAGCCTGGGCCAAGGGGCTGGGCGTGGGGGAGGCACCAGGACCAGACCTTGAACACGAACATCTCCCCACGAAGCATGGCCACTGTGTCAAAGTCCCCGTCGCAGATGTTGGGGCCGTACTGGTCGGGCCGCTCTGTGGCTCGGGGCTGGGCAGGGGGGCCTGGCTTTGGGGGCCTCTCTGGCTTCCCGCCTGGGGGAGGTGGCTGGGGGGGCCGAGGAGGTCGGTGGTCTGGTCGCCGGGGTGTCACGGTAGGGAGAAGCCGGGTGGGCTGTGGCTGGCCATCTGGGGTGCCTGCAGCCAAAGGCAGGAAGCAAGGAGTAAGAGGGCAGCTGCAGACCCAACAGGACGCAGCGTCTCCGCCCAGAGTCCTGGGACGGGCTGGGAGGAAGGGGCAGCCGCGGGCCTACCCGGGTGAAAGGTCCTGCCTGTCCAAGCAGACCCCTCGCCCATGCTCACCATCATCCTCAGAGGGACCTGAGTCTCTTCATACAGTCCCTTTCTGGACCTCCCCACCGGGCTGGGGTCACTGTACCCCAAGGCTGCCTCCCTTGGCTTCCCCTGGGGCCACTTGCCTCAGGATGCCCTCACTAGGAAGCAGGACTCCTGCAGGCAAGGGCATAGCTCTGGCCTCAGGGACCTTGAACCCTGCCAAGTGCATGTCAGTGGCTGGGGATGCGGGCAGTAGGGGGTCTCTCAGGTTCTCCAGCAAGGCCAGGGCTGCAGCCCCGAGGAGGGCTCAGTGCGGGCAGAGTGTGGGCTCCGGCCCAGGGCACTGGCCCTCAGGGGCCCTCACCGCTGGAGGCTTTGCCAGGTGGGAACTGGCACCTGCCTCAAAGCCACTGGGAAAATGACTAACTAGCAACACTCAGGGGAGGGCCTGTGACAGGTCAGGAGGGAGCAGTGGCGGTGGCCGCGGGTCCTGGGATCCTGGGGCCCCCTTCGTCTAGTGGCTCCTCCAGCGTCCAGCCTGGAGCCACAGTGCAATGCTGGCTGAGGCCAGGCCCCAACATCGGTCACCCCGGGTTCCATTTCCAACACGGCCACTTCCCGAGTGGCGTGGCTCCGTCACTGATCCCATTCCTCCTCTACAGAGCGCAGGGCTACAGTGCCTATGTCTCCTAGGCTGGGGGATGACAGCAGGCAGGCAGGGACTAGTCACCGTCCACTCACCGTAGAGTTGCTGGATGCCCCGGAGGTCATCCTCGGGCAGCTGGAAGTGGTCTGTGTCCATCCACTGGTAGAAGGGGGCCATGATGGCATTGGGGTTACTTGAGTGCTCCAGGCCCAGCGCGTGGCCCAGCTCATGCACGGCCACCAGGAAGAGGTTGTTCCCTGCAGGAAGGGCGGGCAGCCTGGTCACTCTGACCCAGCCCAGAGACCTCCAGGCCAAGTCTGCCCAGAGCCCACCCTGGCTTCTCTCTTCTGACCCCTAATTTCCCCACCTGAGAAATGGGTACAGCGAACCCTTCTCTACCTACCTCCCTTGGAGATGGTGGGACAACAGACCAAGGTTAGTGCAGGTCTCCAGAGACCCAAACAGGGGACACTCTCCCTTCCTGACCCTGCAGCTGCTGCACCCATTCAGAGGGGCCATGCCTAGCCCAGGAGCTGCCGGCCCTGCCCCCACCCTGGCCAGCTGTCCTCACCATGCAGGTCAGTGCTGGAGAAGGTCCAGGGCTCATCTGCGTCGAAATGGGTGTCCCCACCCAGGCCAGGGCCAGGGAAATAGGCGTGGGCCAGAAAGCCGCCCATGCCATCAAATGGCGAGCTGTCACCGTGGAAGCCAGAGGCAAAGAGTACCATGATGTCGGCTTCCTTCTGCCGCCGCAGCCGGATGTCCTCATAGGGCACCTCTTGGAAGGTCAAGGGTGTGGCCTGCTCCCACACTCGGAAAGCCCTGCGCACGGCCTCCAGCGAGTGGTGCCAGCCCAGCTTCTCGGTGTAGTTCTGGATGCTGTGGGGGGGGGGAGGTCGTGAGCGGATGCAGGCCCCAGGGCTACTGTCCTCTGCTGACAAGTTCCCAAGAAACGCACACAAAACGGTCAGGACCAATCATTAGTTTATTTTGAGGTGAGTTAGCATTTGTCAAATTAAAATTCTACACTGTGGCACAGAAGCCGACTTTAAGACAAACAGACAGTAAGTTAATAAGAGCACAGAAGCTTCGTGGCTGGGGAAAGATCTAGGAAATGGGATGCAGGTGGCTGAGGTTTGGGAGATAGGCTAAGCTGTTCTGAACATTGACCCCCTGGCCAGGCAGACCCAAGTTCAAGGCCTGGCTCTAATACCCTTGGTGTGACCTTGGGCAAGTGACTTAGATTCTGAATGTTTCTTCATCTGTCAAATGGGAGGGATGGGTAGTACTTGTTCCAGGGGTCCCTGTGTGGACTGAACAGAATAACTCTCGAAGAGCTTGCAGCACTGAACCTGTGTGCAATGAAGGTGAGAGCACCTGCTGTCCAGGTAAATCAGATCAAGACTTCCATGAACGGGGAGGGGGAGGGGATCTGGCCACCTGATCGTGAACTCACTCTGGGGCTGGAGGTCTTGGGAGCTGTTCTTTCTTGGATGGAGCTGGGCAGGGGGCGTGGCTGAGCTACAACAGGAGTCCTTTGGGACTCTGCTCAGGAGTTCTGCAGGTGACTTGCTCTGCTCAAGACAGGTGCCTGGATTCCCACCCCCACCCCCACCCCGACTCCACTGGAGCCCCTTGTGGCCGCCTAAGACCAAGACTGCTAACAGTGGGAGGCAGGGAAGGGCAGAGAGGAAGTAGCTCCAGGGGTCCTGACCTTCTCTGGAGAGAGATCCTAGAATGCATGGCTGCTCTCCCCAGCGTGGGAGCCGCAGACCGTCTAGACGGCCCCCAGGGTGAGCTGCTGGGAAAGGAAGCCTGGGGCTCAGCGGGCGAGAGGGCTGGACGCTGCCCTGGGCAGCAGGACCTTACCTGAAGGTCAGGTGGTGGTTGTTCCATTTCCTCCCAGTGAGAGCGTAGCGCTTCCGCCGCCGCAGGTTGGCTTTCACTCGCACCCCAAACTGGTCTGGCACCCCACAACGGGGCCGCTTCATCCACCTGGGCCACAGGCGGGCAGGGTGAGCTCAGAACGTGCCTGTGTCGGCTCCGCCTCCTCCAGGCAGCCCACCCCCTTCCAGGCCCCTCCAGCCTCCCAACTGCTCCTAGGATGGAGGGGACAGGGGTGGGGACCCTCAGCTTTTATTTCCAGTGAAGTTGGGCAAAATGATCTTCTATTGGAAGGCGGAGTGTCCAGCAGTGACTCAATGAGGGCAAGTCCCTTTTTACCAGTGCACTCAGAACAGCTCTTAAGGCCACCTGTCCTCGGTATGTTATGTCCAGTGCTTCTCAAGGATGTGGCTTTGGGTCACCTGACCTCTTAGATTCAGAATAAGGCCCCACTAGGGCATTCTATCCAGGCCAGGGCTGTGTACTGCGCCTCCCCCTTCCCATGCCTGTGGCAGACATCACTAGTCAATCCCGAGACCCCCTCTGCCAAGTCTGGATTCCGCCTCGGAAGCTTTCTCAACACAGCTTCAGGCAGCCACTACAACCCGTCAGAATCGGCAGGGAAGACGGAATCGTTGGCAATTTTTTTCATCTAGACCACTCTTTTCTGGAATCTCCACATGCCAAGCCCTACGGAGAATAGGCCAGAGGCACCCGTGGGGTCTGGGAGGGCCAGAGACTCACGCCTTGGTCTCTTCATCCAGCACACCCGTCACAGGGATCCCGTAGAAGCGCTGCATCTCCGCAAGGGCGGAGGCCAGGATCTGGGCGGAGCGCATGGTGGACATGTGACGGCTAGGCTGGGGCAGGTAGCCATAGAGCCGCAGCCAGTTCTGCAAAGAAGTCACAATCCTGTCAGCCAGAGCTGGCCTGCGCCCTCCAAACACGCACAGTCTTCACCAGGCAGCTCTAACCCGTGCCCCCAGCCTCAGGCCCGCCATCCCTGCCCCCCCCCCCCCCCCCCCCCCCCCCCCCCCCGCCGCCTTCCTTGTCTATTCTCATTTAAGGAGAATGAAAGGCCTTTACAAGTCCTCTGCCTGGAACCCTAAATGACTTCTGAGCTCAGAGGAAAAGCCCATTCTTCAGGAGCTACAGGCCCTCACTACCTGACCCCACCCCCACCATTGACCCCAGGCTCCGCTGCAGGGCCTTTGCACTTGCTGTTCTTACTGCCTGGAATACCCCGCCATCTTGGTATGGCTTACATCCTCATTTCCTTCAGTTCTGTTCAACATGACCTGGTGGGAAAGGTGTTCTCTGGCAACGGTATGTAGAAAAGACCCGCTGACTGTCCCTGGCGCCCCACCTCCCTCTTACTGCCATCTGACAGGCCGTATACTTCACTTAGGGGATTACTGTCTGTCTGCCCTGGAGGACAAAGCATGTCTGTGAGGACAGCCTAGAGTAGCTGTCATTATTATTACACTGGTCCCTCCAGAGTGGACCCCTATCAATCCAGGTGACTGCTGGGGACCTCAGGGTTCAGAATCTGTTGAGGCCTCAACCTGTAGGAAAACCAGCTCCTCGGGATTGCCCGGAGCAACCCTGATCTCTTGGGAAGAGGACAGACAGCCTCAAGCAGCCTACCTGGGTCTAAGAATTGGGGACGAAGGCCTAAAGTCAGGATGTCCTCTGCCACAAACTTTTTCTTTTTTGGTAGTACTGGGGATTGAACCCAGGGACTATGTCCCCAGCCCTTTTTATTTTTTAATTTTGAGATGGTCCTGCTAAATTGCTGAGGCTGGTCTTGAACTTGAAAATCCTCCTTCCTAAACTTCCTAACCTGGGATTAGAGGCACACACCACTATGCTCTGCCTGCCATAAAGTACTTTCTCTGAGCCTCAGTTTCCTCATCTGCAAAATGAGGAAGAATGGGGTTATTGGGGTGAGATTTGAGGGAGGCGGCCTGGGAAAAGTGTCTGATACACAATGGGTGTGCTCAAGCCCTTTCGGAACTTGCTGGACAAATCTCATCCATCTGTCCATCCATCCATCCATCCACCTGGCCAAATGTTTGGAGCACCATCCCTAAGCCGGGAACCGTGCAGCAGGAGGCCCTAGGGGACAGGGCTGAAGTGTCCTACCCTCCAGGACTTATGGTCTCTGGGGAGATCCAGAGAACCCACAACGGAGGATTTTACACCCTGTGACATTTGCAGTCACAGCTGGAGGGCGGAAGCATAGGTAAGCCAGGCTGAGCCCTGAGGAAGGCGACCTCCCTGCCCCTCAGCAGAAGCCAGGGACTAAGGGGCCTCAGTCACATGCAAGGGCGTCCTGCTGGCCTTTCCTCACCCATGCTGAGGGCCACTCCTTGAGCAACTTGGAAGGCGAGGACTGTACACGTGAGGTGTCCAAGGCAGGCCAGGAGCTGGACGTGGTGGCTGCTGGGGACTGACACCTGTGCTGACTGGCTAGGGCCACACCCACACACCCGCCTGCAGTGCCTCCAGCTCCTTGGTGCTTGTGCCCTCAGTGCCCTGTGCCGTCGCCAGCCCAGCAGCACCTAGGCTGTGATGGGGGACGGCAGAGTGGCAGGCTGGCGTGCAGCTGGCACAGGTGGCCTCTCAGGACCCAGGGAGCAGGCACAGAGCAGGGACATGGAGGTATGGAGCAGAGAAACCATAGCAGGACAAAGCCCGGCCTGGCTGCTCCCGAGATGTGACTCTGCGTCTCCGTGATAAAAGGGGGTTGCTTTAGGGCCCCTATCATGGTTTCTACAGGGATGAAATAGAAAGTGCCCAATAAATAGACGTGATAGAAACTAGGGGGCCCGCCCGCTCCTCCCTGGGGCTGGCAGCCTTTTGCTCCTCCCAATAAAGCTAGAAGGGTGGGCTTCACAACACTGCCACCAGCCAGGCCTGACAGGCCCTGCCCAGGTGGCTCCGGCCCCTCCCCCTGTCACACACTGCCAGTGTCATGGCACTGCTGTGGCTTTTCCCAAGCATCGACTCTCCTCAAAACTCCCGTGGTGGTGGCGGCAGGGGACAGTGGGTCCACCCCCATTAGTGGATAGTTTTCCTGAAGATGCCAGGAGAGGCCCAGAAGGCGAGGCCACCGAGCTTGGCCAGCTCTGAGGGCACAAGGCACGAGCGGGAGGAGGGGGAGGGGGCTGGCTTCGGGTGAGGGCACCTCTACATTTCCTATTTGCATAAGGTAAAAATATCTCCAGGAGCGCAATCACAGGCCACCGAGGGGCTGATTAGCGGTGTCTGCAGAGCGACAGGAGTGGGGGGAGAGGGGAGGGCAGAGGAGCTGGCCTGTCTGCAGCAGAGAGTTCCAGAAACCAGCAGAGGGGTGGGGCAGAGGGGCCTCTGGTCCCAGGGCCAGCTCAGGGGTGTCAGGAAAGTTCCAAGGGTGGCTGTGGGCCCTCCCCCTCACAGACAGGCACCTTCGAGTACCCAGGGAATGGAGAACTGTCGTCTCCTTCAGTCAACCCTGAACCCTCAGCCTCCTGGTGACAAATGCCTCACAGCCACTGCTGTACTGACAAGCTAGAGGCCAAGAGCTGGTGGCACCCCTTGGGCAACAGGGACATAGGCAAAACTGTGGCCTTGGCACAGAGCAGCCAGGCGAGCCTCTGGGTGAGGAGGTGAAGCTGACGCTTGCCCGACTCTGGCCAACGTCCTCAGGCGGCCGAGTGCCGAGAGCCAGCAAACCAGCCAGGGGTCAGCAGACACCTCCTGCAAGGCTGTGGGTTTCTTTCCTGTCCCCAGTGCCCACGAGGGAGTTTCCTGCCACCCTACCCCCGCATCAAGTGTGACAAGCTCAGAAGGCGAGGACACAGTGGTGAGCAAACGGCTTGAGGAGAACCCAGGTTCGTGGCAGGTGCTGCTGCCTCCAGGTGAGGGAGCCCCGGCCTGGAGCCCCTGCAGCTCCTAGTGGTAACTAAAACTGTCCCCTCACAAGGTGACTCCTCTTCTTCGGCCTGGAGTCTCAGAGCAGGGGTGAGCAAGCACGTGAAGCTCTGTTCCTCATAGGCGTGTGGTACACACATGTAATCCCAGAGGCTCGGGAGGCAGAGACAGGAGGATCAGGGTCAAAACCAGCCTCAGCAACTTGGTGAAGGCCTTAAGCAACTCAGTGAGACCCTATTTCAAAATAAAAAGGAATGGGGATGTGGCTCAGTGGGTAAGTGCCTCTGGGTTCAACCCCTGGTACAAAAAAAGAAAAAAAAAGTGTTTCTCAGGTGGGAGAAACTGAGGCTCAGGGAGGTCAGTAAGAGGCAGAATGGGGGAAGGGTGTGATCGAGGGCTTGCTTCCCCCTCCATGAGGCTCCGAGGGAGGAGAGGGGGTTTCCGGGGCCTTGAGGGCCCCTCCCTTCTGCAGAACAGGGCGGGGCTGCTGCAGGAGACCCCAGGACCGTGGTTCCCTCCGCCATTTCTTTCTTGAGCTCCAGGTCCCATCCTATCAGTATTTATTGATGCTGCAGGTGAGTGGCTGGCTCCGGGCAAGATGACTAGGGGCCCAAGGAGTACGTGCCCAAGAGAAGCCATCATACAGCACCTGAGAGTCCAGCCTAGGCCAGGCAGCACAGTCTCATCACCCCACTGAATGCTCACAACCACCCCTGAAAAGTAAATGAACATGGAACCATTCCCATTATACACCCAGAAGGTCCAGAGAGGGCGGGTTGCCCGCACAGGGTCCTTCAGCAGATCTGGGCTAGGAGTGGGCCTGTGGGCAGAGCTATCAGAACAGGCTGTTTCTAAGTACCACCAGCAATCCCGACCTGTGCGGGGACACTGGGATCCGGGCCCTCTCAGCAGCAGTGCCCAGCACAGCATTGGGTAAGGGCCTCTAATCCTCCCCACACCCAACGTCCCTGGCTGGGTCTGGGCACCGAGCCACACGGCCCTCCCCCAGGACTGCTGAGACAATACAGGCAGGCCTGCAGGGAGGTTTGGCTGAGAAGGCACCAGATCAATATTGTGCAGTAAGTGGCCAGGGGATGGGGGCGGGGGCCAGAGCCTGTTTCTGCTGCCACAGAAGCTCCTCAGAGGCCCAGATCAGTGGAGCCAGCCAGCAGCCCCTCCCACAGGGCCCTTATCAGACCCCCGTGATAAAGACCATCCATCCTGGGCTCTGCTTCACCTCTCGCCCAAGTTCTCTCTGCAGTCAGACCTGGGCAGGCTCACCCAGCCAGGCACAAACGGAGTCTTGTCAGGGCCACCAGTGATGGATCCAGCCCCCAGACCTTCTGTGGCTTTGTGAGGTCCTAATCATGCCCATCTCCGCTACCCCATACTCCTGCCCCCGAGGGCTCTTGGGAGCAGGCCAAGGCTCTGTACTCCCAGCTGTGCCAGGGACTAAACTGGGCATCCAGAGCCCCTGCAAGGGCATGCACTCCAGGCCCACAGGCCTGCCCCATCCAGAGTCCACGCACCAGCTGGGTGACCCTGAGCAGGACCCAGATGTATCCAGTCTAATGCCAGAAAGGGCTTCAATGTCACCAAGCCCAGCCACTCCCTGAGGCCACAGTTGGGCCAAGGACTCATCCCGCCGCTCCCCTGCAGAGATGGGTAGCCCAGTCCATCTCAGGGCAGCAACAAGTGTTAGAGAGCTCTTCCATGGGCTGAGCAGAAATCAGCCCCCACCATGTCACCTCTGCCCCCTGGTCTTGACTGTTGTCCACAAAGTAGGCCTTGGAGTAACGGAACATGATCAAGGCAACTTCTCTGACCCTCAGTTCCCTACCCTGCAAGATGGGGTCATGCAGAACAAGCTTAAGAAAACAAATGACAACTAGCTCCAAAGTCATTAACGAAAGGGGGCTGGCTGGGTCATCCAGTCTTTGGTGTCTTGCTAGGTAACTTTAGGGGCAGCACTGTCCATATCTAAGAAATTCTGGGACACAGGTGCTTCTCTGGGCTTAAATCTGCCTCCTGCTATGGCTCTTTAAAGAGTTGCACATGGGGGGCTGGGACTCTGGGTGGCAGGGGACATCCAGCCTGGGAAGCAGGAAGGAGGCAGACTTCCGAGTTCCTGCCACTTCTTTACCCTCCAGCCCTCCAGCCCGCCCCCACACTCTTTAACCTGGAGGAAAAAACAAACCAGTCCTTTGGCCAGTGGGCGGGCAGGGGCAGGGTGAAAAGAGACCTCTGTTCCCTAGGAGTTTCAGGGTCGGCTGGGGGCCAGGCCTTGGGGCCTCACCTGGAACTCCCCCTGCAGGTGGTTACTAGATGGGGCTGCCGCAGGGCAGGGGCAGAAGGCTGATGGGTGGGGACTTGAGGCTCACACTGCTGGGGCAGTTCTGGCCCCACCCCTGAAACCTCCTTCCCACCTGGCTCAGGCCCAGCAGGCTCCTGCCAGGCGGAAGTTCCCCAGGATGGCACCTTGCGGGCTGATCTGCAGCCTTTAACCCAGCCGAGGCTGGGGTTTCAAGCCACACTGATCTGAGTTCAAATCTCAGCTTCTCAGTCTCTGGGTATAGAATTTGGGATACTCTCCCTCACACAGTGGGGAAATGGAGCACCAACTAAGAGTTGAAAAGACAGTGAAATGTACAAATGCTTACAGAGCACCCCTAGCCATGCCCAGGATACAGTATGTTGAAGGTGCTCAGAAATAGTACCTGAAGCCGGGCGCCGTGTCGCGCACCTTTAATCCCAAGGGTTTGGGAGGCTGAGGCAGGAGGATCTCAAATTCAAAGCCAGCCTCAGCAAAAGCAAGGTGCTAAGCAACTCAGCAAGACCCTGTCTCTAAATAAAATATTAAAAACGGCTGGGGATGGGACTCCGTGCTCCTGGATTCACTCCCCAGCATCAATCAATCAATCAATCAATCAAAATAACACCTTAGCCTCTCTGAGCCTCACATGTGGCCACTGCACACAGCATTCGGTGTTTGCACATAAATGCATTAAGGCTCTCCAGCAACTCCTTCAAGTAGGTACTACTGCTATTCCCATTTTATAGATGGTAACTGAGGCTCAAGACAGGTTCAATGGAGTTGCCCAATAGTAAATGCCACTTGCTTCTCACAGTCACTAGTTTTGCTACTATTTTTCAAGCACTTCCTATGTACCAGGTACTATGCTTGTAAGCACTTAGCTCGGAGCTGGGGCACCTTCACCCCTCCAGGATGGCTGTCACTCCTGGGGAAAAGGACAAGGTGGTACCCAGAACTGCAGGTGGGGCCTGGAGAGCTAAACCAGACCTGGCCTCCAGGTTTCACAGCTCCAGGGCTTGGCCATCATATGGCAGGAGGGTGTGGAGCTTCTCTCAGGACTGGCCAAGGGCAGGTCCTCATCCATCTATCCTGATGCCAGAGGTTGGGTTGGGTCTTCCTGCTCATTTTCTCCATGGGAATGGGATTTGGTAGGATTTTCCCTCTTTGTTTCTCTGATCCAAACCCTGCTCACACACCTCTGCCATTCATGCCTAGGTCTGCCGCCTCTCCAAAAGGGCCCAGCCCCATGGCTCCTGGTCTCCAGGAACGTTTTATCCTTCTGGGGACCCCTACAGGAGCCCTAGTTCTCAAGCCCTCAGTGGGGCTTATTCAGCCACAAGGCACCTCTGTCTGTCACAGGCCTGGAGTGTTCAGCTACCTTCAGGATCCCAGGTCCTCATGTTTATCTGTGGCTTCTCCCAGGACCCTTTTGTAATGAAGAAGGATCCAGGAGGAGCGTCCCCAAACTCTCCCTGTTTTTGCTGACTCAGGGAACACATCTCCATGCCCAAAGCAAAACTGGTCATGGGGCTTTGCTCCTGCTGAGTGCCCTAGAGTGTGAGCCACATGTATCAGGATGATATAGAAGGTGCCAACTTTGATCTGACCCAGGAAGCAGGGACATCCCACAGCGACCACCATAGCTAGACTGAGAAGCCAAACTGGGCAGAGGTGACAATGGCAGGGAACTGCTAGATCAAGCAACAACAGGGGTGTGGAGGGACAGCCAGAATCAAGTGGTAGGCAGGGAGCAATTCTTCTAGGCCTGTGGCATTGCCATTCTGAGCTGGCATCAATGATGGGGGCAGTGGGTGCTGGGCTTCTAGCGGAAGTCATCTTGGAGGGGGACCAGGTGTATTTCCCATCCACATCCAGGGATGTCTTGAAAGAGTCTGCAACCCTTTGTGATGTTGGTGTCCAGGAGTGGACAGGTCAAACACATTTATTGCTTAGAGGAGGGGACACACTAGCTGTTCTCTGCAAGGAGGCAGCTGATGGGCTATGCCCAAGGGCAGCCAAGCACAGGGACATGGCAAAGACTGGTTTGAAAGGCACAGCCCCAATCAGAGTCCCATCCATCACATCAATCAGAGTCCCATCCATCACATCAATCAGACCAGGGCTCTCTGGGACTGGAAAGAGCACACGGAGGGGGCCAGGTGCCAGCAGCTACTGTGGATTCCCAGAGACACGGCCCTGACTCGGACCCCTTTTTCCTGAGAGTAGACAGAGGGTCTCTATGGTTTCTGCTTCATTTAAAGAATATGGATATAAGGAGACTGGGGGGTGGGAGGCAATGAAATGTGAGTAGAGGTAGAAACCCAGGGCTGCGGCTGGCAGGTCCAAAGGAGAACTGGAGTTGACTCCATCCCTTTGCTCATCCCGCTTGGTGGCCAGGAAGGGACAGGAAAACACTCCTGGGTCTGTTCTGGGAAGATGGGTGTGTCCATGTTTATGTGGTGGCATCATACCTGTGAACTCTGGCAGCTGAGTCACCTGAAGTTGTGCCTGCGGGCTGGGACAGGCTGAGGGTGGGTCCAGGTGGGAGCTTCTCTGGCGACAACCAAAGGCAGGTAACTGCAGCCACGAAGAGCAGCATAGAGACCTGACAAGGGCCTGGAGTCTCTGTGCACTTGGCCCAAAGCTACAGCTAGCACCTCAGCCAGGTGGGGCTTCAGTGCACAATGGCTGGAGGCTGGGACCTGATGTCCAAGGGAGGGAGTTGGATAGGAGAGCTGCAGTGCTAGCTTCTCCAAGATAGCCTTTCTGGGTGGGCCCAGGCTGGCTGCAGGTGTCTGCTGGCTCCTCGCACAGGCCAGACTCCCTGAGTCAACTGGGGGAAACTTTTGAGACTTCCATCCTGGTTGGCTGAAAGGGAGGGGAGGGGTTGGCTTCGGCTCAGCTGCCACCGTCCTTGGAGATGGTCCTAGGGTCTGGAGCTGTGGACATTCTGGGGCAAGAACCAGAGCCCTTCTTCAAGGTAGGGAGGCTCTGGCCAGGGTGTAAGCCAGGCCCAGGAGTCTGAATAGACACGCTGGCTGCTAAGGCCACTGCCTCTTTGGGTCTGGATACCAGCTTACACCCCAAAGCCAGTTCTAGGAACTAGGACTATCCATTTTGTTATTGTTGTTGCTGGGGATCAAACTCAGGGCCCAGCCAAGTGCTCTACCCCTGAGCATCATCTCTATTCCCTTCATCTCTCTCTAGCCTTCTATTCACTGGCTTCCAACATTCAAGTCTTCCTAAACCTTCTAGGGTCCCTTCCAGACACAGCCCAGGAGTAGGGCCAATCAGAATTCCTAGCCAGTGACACCACAGGTTCAGGGTCATGGTCTGTGGCTTCAGTAATACCAGGGGTCTCTTCCCTGGAGATACTGAGCTGTGGATATATGGAACTGTGGGTATTCCTGCAGCAGAAAGGAAGTGGGGGTGATGGACTCACAGAAGCAAAGGAAAGAGTGTGAAGCCTCAGAAACCACAGGTCTCAGCTCCTGGCCGTCCAGGATGCTCATTCATAGTGCACAGCCTCCAAAATTCTAGCTTGGTCTCTTATCATCCTGTATGAGGATGCCATCCCTATGTGTATTATAAAGTCCTTAAGGGTGAATCTGACTTGAAATTCCTTGGTACTCTACTTTAATGGCAGGTGACACCCCCTCCCCACAACACAGTACCCAGATCACTGGCAATCCCCACTAGCAATAAGCCCTATAAGTTTCTGCCTGTGAGAATTGGTTTGTGGAAAGTAGGACTGGGCCAGGGCTTGGCTCCCTGAAGCATCCCCTGGCCTTGCCGGGAGGGAGGGCAGAGCAGGTGGGGAACTGGTTGGGAGGTGTAACTCGAGCCTGGGAGGAATTCCCTGCCCTTCCTCCAAGCTTTTATTAAAGTAGGGCGGGGAAGGGACAGGCTTCCATCGGAAAAATCTCCCGAGCAGGCTGGGGAGGTGGGGAAGCCGCTGAAGGCTGGGCGGGGGGAGCACGGTCCCGCTGCAAATAGAAACAGCGCACAGACGTTCTCTGGGCCGGCAGCCCGGGCAGCCCAAGGGCACCGAGGCCCGAGCCTACCCTGTCTGGCGACAGTTCCAGGGCAGTCCTCTCCCCACTCCTCTCATCATCTGTCCAGGATCTTAGAAGTCAGGAAAGAATCGACCCTTTTTGTTCTAAGACGACGGAGCTGTTGTTGGGGGACCCCTTGGAGCTGGAGTTGCTGACTGGACCCGGCTCTGCGCCGGGAGGCCGCGCCTGGTTACCCGCGGGACCAATCCAGAGAGTGGCCCTCGTGGGGACGTCAGACGGGCTTCCAGAAAAAAGAGGCGCGGAGTCTACCCTTTCCTACCAAGCCTCGGCGGCGTAAGGGTGCGGGTGGGAAGAAGGGCTGTGGAAACAGGGTCTCTGCCTGGGACTCCACCCGGGTGCGGAGAGGCTTCAGCGCAAGAGCGCTAGAAAGTCGCCAAAGCGCCTCTGCAACCTAAGTCTGCTGCCCGCGGTTCGCACCCCTCCCCCCTCCCCATCCTGGCCAGCTGGGCAACGCAAGGTGCCTGCCAGACCCGAGGCTACCTAAGCAGGAGCTCTGTCCAGCTCCGGCTCCGCCCCAGACACCCCCAGCAGCCCCCTCCCCACTTGTAAAGGGCGCGCCAGTCCGGCTCTCGAGGAATCGGCAGCCGGGGAGGGAAGGAAAAGGATGGGGGCGGCGGAAGCGGCTCCGGGACACAGGCTGGAGCGGAGCAGTGCCCTGGGAAGGCACAAGCTCTATGTCCTCCAGGGTTTGGGATGAGGGCGAGCTCGGGAGGAGCAGCCGGGCAGCTCCTCTTTCTTCCCGGACCCTTCTCCCCGTCAATCCCCAGCCGGATTGACGTCTCCGCTCTCCCACCTCCGGGTCCCCGGCTGCGGGCGTGGCTCCCCTCCCCATCCTCCAGCAATGGAGCAGGGCGGGGGTCCTTACCTCTGCGTGGATTTCTGCGTCCTCGGCGGCTGCGCCGCGGCCCAGGCAGCCCAGAAGCACCAGTAGCAGCAGCAGCAGCCGGGGCCGTGCAGCTGCCTCCCGACCGCCGAGGAGGCTGCCCGCGCCGCTCGGCCGTCCGGACGCGCTCTGGTCGCTGCCCATGCTCTCGGCTCCTAGTCTGGTCTGGAGCGCTGCACGCCGGGCTCCTTTGCTGGCGGGTGCCGGGTCCCCGTGCGCGGCTTGAAAACTTGCGACGCTCCCTGGCTCCGGCCCGGCGGGCGCGCGGCGGACTTCTGGCTCTAGGTCCTTGCTGGAGCCGCTCAGGTCCCCTCGGCAAATTCCCAAGCGCGAGGAGAAGCGGGCAGGGGCAGGTCCGGGCGCGCGGAGCCGGCCCGCGGGAGGGGGCCGGGCCGGAGCCGCGGGCCGCAGGGTCCCGCAGCGTCGGCGCCCAGCGCCCGGCTCCCGAGAGCAAGCGCAACTCCTGAGCCTTTGTCTGGCTCAGCGCTCCGGCCGCCCGGACCCGCCGCGCCCCCTGCGCTCCGAGCTCCCTCTGTCCATGCCCAAGGCCCGGCGCTGCCCAGAGCGCGCGCCTCCTGCCCGCGGCTCTGCTCACCGCTGCGCCCAACAGGGCCCGGGTCCCCAGGCAGTCCCGGGAGGAGCGCAGGGAACTGGCGCCCGACGTACCCGGCGAGTTCCGCGCGGCTCCCGGCGCTCCCAACCCTCCTCCCCGCGCGCTGCGGCCGCCGCCGCTCTTAAAGGGCCAGTACGCTCCCTGCGTGCGGTCCCTGGCGGGGGGCTGGGGCCAATACCCTAACCCTGGGCTTCCGAGTAGCAGGTGCCGGTAGTCAAGCCCCGGCAGGTGGGGCTATTCTTCCCAGATGGCGACAAACACCCCTAAGCTCGCCCTGCGTCACTCCATCCCAGGTTCTGAACGTGGGGGTGACCCCAGTTGGATCCTTTTAGAGGGCGCAAGGAAGGCGTGGTTTCCCTGAAAGGAGGAATGAAGATTCCTCCTCTCCTCGCCCTGGGTGGTTGAGAATGGGGAATACTGAGGCAGAGGTGGACGGGAAGGAGGGCTAGGAAGGGACCCAAGTGTCGTGTTTTGACTAAAATAAACGAATGCACAAAAACATTGAAACAACACAAAACTCTGGAAGTTTGTTGGCCAAGGCCCCTTTTCAAAGCGTCTTTTGGGCCCTTTAGTAACTTTCCTCAATCACAAAGTGAGGGGGGAGTTGGGCGCCTCCGGTGGGAGGGGTGGCACAGGGTTAGGAGCCCCGTGTCCCCATTTGCCCGCTGTTTGGATGTGGACAAATTATTTAGTCTTTCTGGGCCTTCATGTTTTTATCTGGAATGTGGGGCAAGGAGTTGGGGTGAAGATTAGGTGAGGGTTCTGGCTCCTGCTCATCACACATTAATTTCCAAACTGAAGCCAGGCACTTCTTGGCCACTATTATGTGCAAGTGAAATGCCCACTGAGGCTCTGGACCCGGGGTTGGGGGGGGCAACCTTCCCTCGGATCTTAATGTGCTAGATTTAAATGTATTCCAGGAGTGGTCTGAGATCAGTCCATGTGGGTGCTGGAGGCCAGAGCTAGGGACCCGGGATCGAAGGTCCCCTGAAGACTCTGCATAGGGACCTAGGACTGCCCTGACACAGGGCCCTGGCCAGGCAGGGCAGCGAGGTCAAGGAGGTCAGGAGGTGAGTGGGGCGGAGATCTCACCTCTCTGCAGACCAGGAAATAAGAGCTTCCCTTACCTGAGGGCGGTTTTCCTTAAAGTGGGCCCTTGGGGCTCCTTAGCCAGCTTGCCTCCCTGAAATTGGAGGCAGGGCGAGAGCCTTGGAAATGGCCTGTTAGAACCGACCTGCCAGTGAAGAAAAAGCAATGGTGGATGTTACCTGGCAGAGCTTCCTCCGAGGAAGGAAGTTCGAGTTTGGCAAATTCATTGATTGTCTTTAACTTCTCTGTAGGGATCCCTCATATGGGAAATGGGTTTCTAAATCTCCACTTTGAAATTTGCTTTGGGGAAATGTACAGTGGTTTTCAGAAATGGACATCAGGGTTGCCCCTGTTTAAATGAATGCATTGCAATCTTTCCCTGTGTTTATTCGCATTCAGCCAGTTTTTCTTTTTTAATAAAAGTGGGTTTATGGGACCACTGAATAAGAAAGGAGCCCAGAAGGTGAGCAGCATCTGTAGAGGCCTGCAGCTGGACAAGTCTAGAGGTTGTTTTCTCTTATGGGGATCCCTCTTGAAAGCGGCTTCCCCTGTGACCAGGGGTTCCCAATGATTAGTTCTGGCTCCTACAGGTACCGTGGGCAAGGCGACTAAGTTTCTGTCCTTTCTGGCCAGAACCTAAGATCATAAAGAGGACACAAGGAACTGAGAAGCATGAACAGCAGCCCTTGGTCAGCCAGCTTTAAATACCACAGCTTGCCAACATTGTTTCATCTCTATCCTGACCCCCCACCCCCAACTTTTTTTTTCTTCTTGGTCTTTTGAATCAAAGCCTGTTTACTGTGTTTCATAGCATAGTTTCATTTTGAGACCCTGATGTGGTGTCAGGGGTTGTATAGAAAGCTCTGGACTGAAAGCCAGGTCATGAGGTTCCTATCCCAGCCCAAATTTGCTGGATGATCTGGAACATGTTATTCCCCCCTGAGGATTTGTCTCCTCATGGTAAAGCTGGCCCAGCTCGTAGGAGAGGTCTGGTTCAGTGAAAGAAAGTTGCTCAGGCCCAGGACCCTTTCCCCACACAGCTCCCCAGCTGCAAGGGCCCCCTCAAGGTAGCGCACCAGGCCCACCTCAAAGGTGAGGCTGCCACTGAGGGAAAACCTGAATAAACCCTCTTGCATTTATCACCCATTTTAGCTGTCCTGTAGCTCAGCAGTACACTCACATTCACTTTGAGATAGGTAGATAACACTTCTGATATATGAGTCATGTGGTAAAGTTGGTTTTCAGCAATTTTGAGGTAGTTCAAATCAGCTAAAATCACTAACCCTTCACTTGGGCCTGGTCAGGTGTCCGATGGGTGCCCTTTTGACATCAGAGAGCTAAAAATACCATCTGCAGAGCATGCTAATGCTGCCATTTTCTGAAGAGTCATAGGACTCTTGGACTATGCCTGAGCAGAACTCAGATGACTTCACTTTTTCCTACTCTGATCACCCTTCCCCATGCCTCAGACCACCCTGCCTCTTTACCCCATGCATCCCTAAACCCTGTCCTGGGGAGGCAGATTTGAGACTTGGGACTCCTGCCTCTTCTCATTTGGCTGCCTGATGAATAAACTCTTTCTCTTTTGCAAAATTCACCGTTTTAGTGCTTGGCACAATTGAGGCAGGCAAAACAGGTCCGGTTGGGTTGCAAGGCAGTTCCTGGGACTCCTGGTGCCAAGACAAGGAATAAACAAGCAAGCCGAGGTAATTGCTCTTTCCCTTGGAAACAAAGCTGGGGTGGTCTGGAGAGGCGATGGAGAGGGCTGGGAGTGCCAGGTGGAAACCGGCCAATCAGGCCATGAGATGACCATTTCCCTGCCCTGTGGGAAACATCTGAGGACGCTGGGGCCAGATGTGTTGATTCAGTTCTCTCACTGGTGTGATAAAATCCTCATCAAGAGCATTTCTTCCTTGCAAGCCAGCAGCTTAGGACCTCAGCCTGTTCCAATCTTTCCTTCTTTCTCAAGAGTTCTCTCCCTGGTTTCTGGAGTACATCTCCTCTTATGGAAGAGCGTCAGCTGCTTCTGCACTGTCAGCGGGAGTAGAGCACTTTGCTCTGCTCTGGAGGCACATCTGATGTCTGGGTATCCGCCAAGCCCCTGCTGCCTGGCCTCCTCACGCCCAGCCTGGCCTGCCCACCCCTCCCCCCCAGCGCAACTTCTGCTTCCTTCCTCAATCGCCACCATCCATTCTCCATTGAAGAGCTGCTTATTGATCTTGGCCCATTCCTCAAAGTGGCTGCTCTCTAATTCCATCCTCTGCCGGACACTACAGGAGTTACATCCTCCCCAGGGAAGCAGCCAGTTTTGGGAAGTATGAAGTTGGGGCTAGGGATTCCTCTCCACGCACCTTGCCTGCTTTTTTCCCATTCTAAGCACCGGGGTCAGACTTTGACTGATTTGACACGTTGTTTGCAAGACAGAAAACATGACTGGCCCCCTCTCTCACCAGTGTGATCTCAAATGCAAGAAGAGGAAAGCGACTGACCAGTCAGGCAGGAGTCAGACCAGTGTGGTGGTTTCAGGGGAATAGGTACGCACGTGGCCTCCTGAGTGAGGATAGAGCGGTTTTGCCAGGGCACAGTGGCAGCCAGAGCAATGGGCCCCTCCCCCTGCACCTTTCCCTCAGGGCTGAGCAGGAGGCTTGTGGTGTGCAGTGCTACACCTGGGCCCTGCCAGAACAGGAGTTGACGTTAGGGCTGGGTCAGGCCATGATTTTTCATGCCCCCAAGCAAGTCACTTAACAAGTTCTTCCATAAAGCAACAATCATTCCTACCCTGGTTACTGTTCAGGGGATTATGGGAAAGAGTACATGAGAAGGTCCTAGGACACAATGAGTGTTACAGCAGTGTAAAGTCTAAACATCTGTGCTTCGACCCTTGAGGAACGGGAAAGGCGATCCCTTGCCACATGCCCAGCCCTGGCTACATGTGCTCCGGCAGCCTCCCGTGTGCGGGCCTGGCAAGGCTGGGCGACCCCACCCTCATTTTACTGAAACCTCGTTAGTGCCCCTTTAGCCCACCTTAGAAGTCATAAGAGACTCACAAGAGAGCCTCTAAATTGTGAAGCACACCTGGGGAGGCAGGGACAGAGAGTCACCTCTCACTCACCTTCTTGCAGTCCAAAACAAGACTGAAAAATTTTTAAAAATGCAATTTTTATTTGTTGAACATAATTTGAAACTATAACAAAAACATTTCTTCATCTATTACCAGAAACCCAGATAATAACTGGAGAGGGCTGGCCCTTCACCTTGGTGAGGGATTGAAAAAATAAAGGTCCTGTGCATCCCTGGTCCTCCCTCCGGGTTCCCTACAGAATGCCCAGGCACTGACAGGGGAAGTTGGGAAAGTTGGTGGGGAAGCCAGAGGTCACAGAGTGCTGGAGGCCGGGCTTTCAGCCATGGCTAGGCCAAAATGAAACATCTGCTCAAGTCTCCCCAGGCACCTGGCTGGGGGCGAGTGGGAGGAAAGAATGGAGAAAACTGATGCTGAACCACAAATTACCACCCTGTACCTTGGCCCCGAAATGGTCTCTGTTGGCACAGGAGGGGCTGGGATTAACAGAAAATAAATAAAAGTGACATACTTCAAGGAAGGAGGGTGACAGACTCTCGGAAGAATCCTATGTCCTTGCTTGACAGGGATAAGGCAGGGCATGATGATTTAAAAAAACCTGGTATGAGGCCAAGGGCATCAAAATACTAAACACAGAAGGGGGAGTGTCAGGGAGGGGGCTGTTCATTAGGGGGACTATGGGGGGGATTCCGGCTGAGTGTGGGTGGGCTCTCCTGGCAGCCCTCATTTTTCTTTTCTGCATAGCCACAGTGCAAGAATTAGGAAACCCAGGCTGCCCTCTACTGGTGACTCCTGGGAATGACCACAATACAGCTGCATCCAACCTGAAACCCCAAAGGACCAGGAGAAGCAGCCCCCAGGACAATCCAGGATGGCAACACCACTCAGTCCAGAGGCATGACTGGGCCTCTTAGAGGGAGGCTGGGAGTGTTCCCATGGACTATTCCTCTTCACGGCCTGGCCTGCAGAGGGGCCTGGACAAGTAAGGCTTCTGTGCTCACTTCAAAGGCAGGGAGAAGAACTTGTTCCCAGACTTGCAGCGCACCTGCTCGGTGAGCACGCGGAGCAGCATCTCAGAATCCTCAAACTCATCCAAGATTTCCTGCAGCCAGCAGCGGGACAGCACGGTCACATTAAGGGAAATCCCGGACCCAGAGGACATGGCAAACAAAAGCAGCCTTGTGAATTCCTTCAGAGGGTAGACAATGCTGAGGGGGAGGCAGCCGCACAGTCCCCGGCTCTGCAGGAGCTGTCTGGTCTAATCACCTCTGCAATTTTGTGCCATCCATCTACCACCCCAACTTATAGATGAGGACACAAAGCTCAAAGCTCTGGGTTTCAGAAACCAGGGGGACCAGGACTGGGACCCAGGTCTGCTAGAGTCAGAAGTCCGTGCTCTCTGTTTCTCCCAGCATGACCGAGGCAGAGCAGGGAGGCTACTCCATGATGGTCTGTGGGCTGCACAGAATCTGTTTGCCTTACAAAGTGTTTTTAAAAATCGACATCATTTTCCAATATTTGAAAACTGGGAGATACACATAAAAATCTGCATTTCTGGCTTCTCTTGAAAAACAGAAGTGCCAGCTAAGCAGCATAAGCCACATTCCCACATGGCCTGCCTCCCCACCGGGGGCAGAGCATCAGCTGCCGGTCACTGCTGCCCATGTACTGTTGGTTCTTCCCCAGGGGCACTAATGGGAGGGTAAAACATCTCACCTACTATCAAATTGTGCTAGGTTCTGGGGGCTGGGTGTTCCTTACACCTGGCACCCTCCACTCACTCCCAGTACAGGCCAAGCCCAAGCCTTGCAGGGAAAACCAGCAGCCTCCTCACAGCCTCCTGCAACACACATCCCTAGGGATCTTATTAAAATGCATTTCTGCTTTCCTAGGCAAGGGGTGGGATCAAAGCAATAGTATTTCTAATAAGCTTCCAGGTACTGCTGGTGCTGCTGGTCCACGGACCACACTTTGAGTTGCAAGGTAACGTTTGAGGGGTTTTTTTGTGTTTTTTTTTTTTGCCATTTCACTGGCTTCCCAGGCATACAGGTTTGGATGCTTAGTCCTTCCCCTCCCCAGTGTCCACCTTGTCCTTCCAGAGTTCAGCACTCTCTGCTCCTGCCCTGGGAATTTACCTGTAGTTCCTGCAGGCACTGTCCTTCTAGCTGGGGACGAGCATCGCCCACACACCAGGCCAGACTGATGTGGAATGAAGGGTCCTGTAGAGGAAAAGAGGGATGCAGGCTATCACCTGGATGCCACAGCAGGTCTGGGACAGAGCTGTCAGGATATTCTTGCTGGATCCCTGGCCTGTCTGAGAGATCTGACCCTTAGCGTTGATCCCAAGGACAGCAGAAAGATAAAATAGCCTGCAGTTGGTCTTATCCCCTTCCCCAAATTCACATATTGAAGACCTAACCCCACCATTTTGATGGCATTTGGAGAGGGGCCTATGGGAGTAATTAGGGCTAGATATGATCACGAGGAAGGGACTCTCATGATGGGGTGAGTGCCCTTGGCAGGAGAGACTCTGGGGATCTTGTGCACTCCCACTTCTCTCCTCCAGGAGGGGAGGGCACAGTGGAAGGAACTGGTCTATAAGCCAGAGTCCTTACCACAAACCAACCCGGCCAGCACCTGGATGTTGGATAACTAGCCTCTAGAAAGTGAGGAAACAAATTTCTGTTGTTTTAGACACCCAGTTTATGGTATTTTATTATGGCAGCTTGAGCTAAGACAATCCGTTCTGAGAGGCTTTCCTTTAAATATCATACAGAGAGTCATTAAATCTGGGGATATGGAAGAGAACCCAGGATCTGACTCTGTTTTCCGATCTAGAACATCCTAACAGATGCCATACTTTTCAGATGAGATGAACAAAATTCAAAACATCTAAAATTTTAAAGAAATAATACTTATTTCCATTCAAGTTCATTGTTAAATATTTCAGAATCAATGGGCCCTTTAAAGCCTTGACATTCCACCTGGACTCTTCAGTACCCCCAGAGAGCACGTGGCAGGTGCAGTAAAGTATGCAAAGCTACAACTATTCCCAGAGGGTCAATTTTGCTAAAAATTGTGGGAGATACTACTTCTTAAGAAATATAAAACAAACATGGAGACATTATGCAGTAGGAGACATACTGGACCATATTTAAAATATGGAGTTTTAAAAAACGTTAGACTTTGGATGGGCCGCATCTAGCTGCACCTCAGACCCCTCACCTCCCAGTGGCATGTGTCCTCTGTGGGCTGGCATCTGGGACACTCCATACAGCAAAGTCTGGAGGGCTCTTTAATTTGCCTCTGATGAAGGCTTCTTTAAGGATGGCTTTATTCCAGTTAGAGACGGGCCAGTGGAGAAGCAGCAGCCCGTTGAAGAGATAATAAGTATCTCCATTCTTTATCTCCAACCCTGTTCATTACCGGATAGAAAGTGGTGAGGTCGAATTCCTCCATGACTCTGTCAACCTCTGAAACCAGGTCCAGGCACTCGGCATGCCCTGAAGTGACCTCAAGCCCAACAAAGGTCCTAGGGAGAGGCAGATGCAAAGGAAACATGGGCATGAGATGCAGCCTCTGAGGGCACAGACCACCCAAGGAGGAGCGGGATGCACCAGGCAGGAAGCCTGGCCATAGGCTCACTCCACCTCCCTCCTGAGCTTCCAGGGCTGCTCCATAAGCCTCTCCTTCCTCCTCCTCCGTCTCTAAACCTTCTTTCCCCAGGTTCAACCCACATGGCTCCTGTTGCTACTGCTCTGCACTCTGCCCCCTGGGTCCACCTCTTCCCACAGTGCTCAGGCCGCTCTCCTGTGCAGAACCATGTAGTATGGTTAAAACCCTTCCTGACCCACACCTTCAGCCAGCCCCCATCCTGTTCTCAGGAAAACTTCTTAAAAAGGTGTTTGGTCTAGCTTCCCTGTCCCCTACTTCCTTGCCTCCTGTCTCCAAACCTTTGGCAGGAGTGCCTGCCAGTTGCTGATTGCTGATGACCTCCGTGTCACTAAAGCCAAGGATACTCCTCTGTTCTCACTTGTTCAGCGGTATGTGACGCTGCCAATTCCTCCCTCCTGGAAACCCAGTAGCTTAATAAATTTGTAGAGCACAGAATGAAGGAAGGAGTGAGCCCTTTCAGAGGTGCTGAGAGAGGGTGGCTCAGTGAGTGGAGGGGACATGGAGGCTCGCTCTGAAACCTTGGTAATGATAATTTCTTCTTATATTCATTTAATGCTTTTAAAATCCACTGGGCTCTTTTGAGCCTCACAACTGCCCAGCAATGGATGAATCAAGGGGAGGTGTGTGATGGTGTCACTGTGGGGATGCTGGTGTAGCACACAAAGGTCAGAGAGCAGAATGTGTGAGATAAAGGTTAAAACTAGGGATGCAGACGGGCAGGAGCAGGTTTTCTACCTTCACAGCTTTCTTCCCTATACGAGAAGGGCCCCATCTGCTCCACCTCTGGGACCCCTCCCGATGTTCCCCCAGTTATTTTTGTTTCATTTTTGTATCACTGAGGATTGAACCTGGGGCCTCATAGTTCAGGCAAGCGATCTATCACAGAGCTACATCCCAGCCCTTTTTACTTTTTGAGACAGGGTCTCGCTAAATTGCCCAGGCTGGCTTTGAACTTTGATCCTCCTGCCTCAGCCTCCTGAATGTCTGGCATTATAGGCATATGCCACCATGCCTGGCCTCCCAGTTCTTTTTCTTAATGAAAATTCAGATTTGGGAACAGCTTCCCTATAATCTGGCAGACTTGGTTAAAAATTTAACAAAAAGCACTCCACCAAAGATTCTTCTTCTGGTAGTGACTTGGGATCAGGGGGACACACCTGGTCTTCTCTTGATTGGTATAAATCTTTACACGGTTGGCAGTAAAGAAGAATCTGAAATTTAGAAGAAAAAAGATCATATTTCAGGAAGAATAAGAAAAAACAAACAGAAAAATAGTTTGATAAATAGCACTTGAGAAATAGAACTTTATACTTAATATTGTCACCTCATTATATAAATGGTAAACTGAACCCTAATTAGAGCTAGCAAGACCTTAACATCACCCTGTACAAGTATATGTAGTATCATTTAGATGCTAGCAAAAAATTTTTATTTTGATAAGAGCAGTTCATTCCAAACAATTTGAGACTATCTCAACTTTACTGATGGGAACTGAGAAAGTCTTAATCACCAGTGGGTGATAACAAATCATATGAGGGCCAAATTGTGCCTTGCAGGTTAAAACAAGGACAACACTGATTTAGTCTAAGCAATAACAAGAACACTTCCCATGTGCAAGGGCTGAGCTACGGGTTTGGGGCTTATCAGCTCACGGGATCCTCACATGAGCCTTTGAGGCAGGCACTATAATTATGCCCATTTTATAGACAGGGAAACTGAAGCTTTCGAGGCAGGATTTGAACCTCCGTCTGCCTGACAAAGCCCGTGCTCTCTCCTATGAGGCTCTAGGAAGAGTGGATGGGTCTCCAATGGTGTGAAAGGAGGCAGAAACAGGCCCCCACTGACCCCTCAGATGAGTGACATGGGGACCAGTCAGGTTCAGTCAGTTAGGTGCTGGCTGTGTCCTAAAGACACTGGTGATCGCAAAGGGACAGACTGGCTTCTTGCCCCTCGTGGACCAACTTGGCAAGTCCCATCATAGGAAAAGATAATTTCACAGCCTCCAGGCCAAAGGATTCATCCCAGTGAAAGGAATGAACATATCTGTGGCTGGACAGAGCCTCACAAACCTGTCCATGTGCATGAAATCAGCCAGCCAGCGCCCTGCCTCCCCGCTCAGTATCCCTTTTGGGGAAAATGTAAGGGATGACAGAACCACTAGTTCCTGGGAAAGCACAGATTTTGGAAAGAGTTCTGGAAGGTGTCGGATAAGTGTTCTGCCGTCGACACTGGATGTTGTGTCCAGCCACCGCCCCTTCAGCTGCAGGCACTGACCTAGGCCTGGCCTGTCAAAGCAGAGAGTGCCCTCAGTGGCAGCAACAGAATCCGGGGTGCACTGCTTGTTCTCAGTCATCTTGGACTCAACCTGACAATCAAGCTCAAAGAGGCCATGGCTGGCTGGGCCCCACTCAGGACACAGAGCAAGAAACACTGAGCCACGGGGCACATCAGATGCATTTCCTCAGAGGGAACCAATCCAGCAATCCAGGGGCAGTTATCTGGAGCTGTTTCCCAAGTAAACAAGGGAAAAACCCACCTATGTACTCCTTGGGTACCCCTCGGGTACTCTAGAAATAACTCTTGGGTGAAGTTTCCAGAGTCTTAGTGGGCACCTGCCTATCAAAGAACAAGTGGGTTCAAGGAGGCCCAGAACTGTGACTTCCCACCAGGGGCCTCGTTTTCTTTGTCTTGCACCCTGGGCAACTCTGCTGTTCCCGGACCTAGAACTTATTGACAAGCTGCCCTTGGTCAGGGAACAGTGTTCTAGCAGAGAAAGCTTCTTAAGTAGAAGGAGAAAGGGTTTTTTAACTCTTCACTCACAAAAGGGAGAGCATGAACACCAAGCCAAACCAGTCCAAGTCTTTTGTGACTTTTGCTGAAGTTATTTGAAAAGTGGGCTGTTGGGGGCAGGGGGGTGGCTCAGTGGCAAAGGGCTTGTCTAGCATGCCTGAAGCCCTCAGTTCTGTTCCTGACAAAAATAAAAACAAAAACAAAAACAAAAAAGTAAAGAAGAGCACTATGGGTTGGGTTTGTGGCTCAGAGGTAGAGCGCTTGCCTAGCATGTGTGAGGCACTGGGTTCGATCCTCAGCACCACATAAAATAAATAAAGATATTGTGTCCACTTATAACTAAAATATTAAAAAAAAAAAAAAAGAAGAAGAGGGCTATCTTACTAGGCAGGTCAGCCTGGAGATGCTAGTGTCCCCTCAGGTGCACAGAGCTGAGACAGTAAGAGCCAGGTGCCATCTAACATCTTCCGGTGACCTCCACTCCCTCATCATGAAGCTAGCGCTTCCTCTGAACTTTGTAGCTATACCAGCCTATAAATCCCCCTTTGTGTTAAGCCACTTTGGGTTGAGTTTCTGGTATCTGTGACCAAAACAGTCCTGATAGTATACATAAAGTTCAGTAAATTTGATATGGCAATAAAAAAGGAGGTGGGCTAGGCTTGGAGAACAGATGAGCTTCAGTCCTGATCTTCTAGATGACTGACTGGCTTGGAGTAAATCTTCCCCTCTAGCCCTCAGAAAGGGTTCAACTAGTTAGGTCGAACCTATTAGTTGGGCAAAGCCCTTCACTAGAATTTCTGGGCCTAGGGCTTCTTGAGCTGTGGGTATGGGCCTTGGCTAGGAGACTTCTATTTCTTTTTCACTCAGGGCCTTGTGCAAGCTACGCAAGCACTGTACCACTGGGCTACACCCCCAGCCCAGAGACTTCTATTTCTACCTGTCTCACACATCTACACAGTGGGTGTCTGTGGAACACCTCATTTGGAAAAAGCTCTGCAGATAAAAGCAGAGTCCCAGCCTTCAGTGGACCCACCGAACTCTAAGAGAGGTGTCCTCCAGGCTCCGCTCCCTCCTGAATGTCCAAGCACTCAGCAAGCATCTATTTAATGGCATGATTAACCAGAGCACCTGGAGAAGGCTGTGGGTTATTCAGAGAGAAGCTATAGTCCTGCTGGGGGGAACCTGGGCTCCAGAAGGGAAGAGGGACATGGGAATGAGTGGAGGTGAGGAGTAATGAGCTCTAGGCTGTAAACAATGCCAATTCCCAGATACTGACGATCTTGAGGACTGAGGAGTTCTGGGGCACATGCCATCTGGTAGAGAGAGCAGGAGGGTCCTTTTTTTTTGTACTGGGAATTGAACCCAGGGGCACTTTACCACTGACTATATCCCCACCCTGTTTTATTTCTTGAGGTCTGGCTAAGCTGCTTAGGGCCCTGCTAAATTGCCAAGACTGGCCTTGAACTTGTGATCCTCCTGGCTCTGCCTCCCAAATCATTGGTATCATAGGCATGTGCCACCTGCAAGAGCAGGGTTCTGATCTGCTCAAGTCTAGCAGGAAAGGCATTTCTGTAGGAGAATGGCATGAACTAGTTAAGGGGGGAAATGCCATAAGCCCATAGACAAAACCAGAAGTAGGGTTCAGTTCTGGCCCTTTACCAAGTGCCATGCTGAGGGGCAGGCAGGATTTCAGTCACCATAAGCTGCCTCTGAGGCAGACATCTTCCCATGACCTGTATGCAGATATGAGAAATTAAGAAATCTATATTGGTCACTGCTTCAGTTCTTGACACAGAGCTCCTAAACCCATATAAGTTCCTAAACAGTAAGGGTGCTGAGACCATCTTTCCTTCTATTATTTAGTGTTTGACAGGTTCCTTACACAGCGTTCCTAAATCCTTTGGAACTTTCTGCAACTCTTGCTGGACTCCTATAAGAGTGACAGTCACCTGGAAAGAGCAAGCCATGATTAGAAGCCCGGACTTTCAGCCCTACACCCCCATCCTTTGCGGAGGGGAGAGGAGCTAGAGTTAATAATGCCTTCATACTGAAACCTCCAGAAGAATCCCTAACGCCCAGGTTTGAAGAGTTCCTTCTGGTGAAGAATGCATGGTGCGCTGGAGACAAGCTCCTGAGCCTGGCACCATTTCAGACCTCACCCTATGTGTGTCTTCATCTGCCTGTTCATTTGGACCCCCTAAAATATCCTTTAAAGGATCCAAATTGATAATCTATTAAATGAACTGTTTTGAGTTCTGTGAGCTGTTTTAGCTAATGATCAAGCCTGAGGAGGGAGTCACAGAAACCTCTGAATTATAGCAAAATTGAAAAAGAGTTGTGGGTAACATGGGATCCAACATGAGAAGCTAGCATCTGAAGTGGAGGGCAGTCTCGTGGGACTGAGCCCCTAACCTGTGATGTGTGCACTAACTTTGGGTCATTACCATCAGAACTGAACTAAAATTTCACGATATCATGTGGCTACAGTTGTGTTAGAAATGTTGAGTGAGAGTGTAGAGAAAGAGAGCAAAGATTTCCTATATGGCATGTAAGAAACTAGAAGTATAAAGAATTTATAATGTGCCCAAGGTCACATGGGATGAGATGTACCTCAGGTGGCCCCAGGAGATGTTTCAATGTTCCTGTGTTCTATTCCTTTTGCTGGGATAATGAAACTCATACCTCCAACCTGCATAGCTCAGGAAAGGGGGAGAAGCCTTGGAGGGAACAGCCAGAGGCCCAGGGAAGCGCTCACCTCTGGAAGGAGGCCATGCGGTCTTTCAGAGCCTGCACGAAGGGGAGGATCCAGTGGTGACGCAGAACCACACTCTGAGACAGGCTGAGGTGGAAGGCCTCCATCCTCACCAGCCGGGGCACATAGGTCTGTGCGTGGGGTAGCAACAGATCAAGCAGCTCCAGAAACTCCTCCCTGGCTTCATCTGGAAGGAAGAGTGGAGCAGGTGGGCTGTTGTCTTAGCCAAGGTGTCAAGGCTGAGTGAAAAAGCCCAGAAGGCAGAGAGAAGCCCATATTACTCTGGGTTTGAGTCTGTATCTATAAAGCTTAATAAAATTTAACATGCATTTCTGGTTAAAGAAGTAATATGTGCTCACTGAAAAGAATTCAGGTAAACAAGATACACACAGGGAGGAGACTTCAGGTTTATAGTCCAGCATTAAAAAGCATGGAAGTTGCCGGGTGCAGTGCTGTACTCCTGTAATCTCAGCGGCTAGGGAGTCTGAGGCAGGAGGATTGTGAGTTCAAAGCCAGCCTCTACAACTTAGTGATGAACTAAGAAACTCAACAAGACCCTGTGTCTAAATAAAATACAAAAAAGGGCTCAGGATGTGCCTCAGTGGTTAAGTGTCCCTGAGTTCAATCCTCAGTACCAAAAAAAAAAAAAAAAAAGTTTGGAAGTTGTCACTTCATGCTAACAACAAGTAAAATGTTCAGCAAACTAAGAAAACAACAGCTCTTCTTAGATCTATAAGAAAAGTGAGTGACACACAGCTGAATACAGAGGCTCACAAATTATTGGACCAGACATACATGAGCTGAAACCTGTGTGAGAACAAGGGCTAGCGCAGGGAGGCCTAAATCGTAATAGAAAAATTGCTGGAGACTCAGGGTATACAAATCTGAAAGTTAAAAACTCTAAGAGGATGTGGGTTGTGGGACATACACATATGCACACTGCTTTCTGAGGGTTAGGATCTGGAACTCTACCAGGTTCTCCCAGAATTTTGGAGAAAAGTCATCTTGTGCTTCTGGCCCTTCTGGCACAAGGGGATAGAAAGAAACCATTTAGAAATTCTGTTTTTCTTAAAAGGTCTGCCCTTAGGTTTAACCAGAGCCTGACCTGCAGGTGTTTTAATAGAAGCCCTACTGACCTGGGGGAAGGGAAATAACTTCAAACTGGCTCTCGCCTTGCTGTCCACAGTCCAGAGGCACAGGCTCACTTAAATGACTGGGACCTGATCACAGGGCTGTAGAATGCTTCCCCTTCATGCCTCACCATGTTACTGAAGGCCTGTTTACCATGTCCCTGTTATGCAATACATCATATCCAGCTATGAAGAAAATATGATAAAACATAATAAAAGGCAAAAAATACAGTTTAAAGAGGTATCAGAACATACAGTTTTAAGTAGGTATCAGAACCCCTTAACAAATTAAAAAGACTAGAAATCATACATTGTCTGACTTTGGGCCACAATGGAATTAAACTAGAAACTGATAACAGAAAGACAACTGGAAAATTCCCAGATACTTAGAGACTAAACAACACACTTTTAAATAACACCTGTGTCAAAGAAGAAATCTCAGGAGAAATTTGCAGATTTTGTTTTTTTGAGACAGAGTCTCCTTAAGTTGCTGAGGCTGGCCTTGAACATGCAATCCTCTTGCCTAGGTCTACCACCAGTTGCTGGGATTATAGGCAGGTACCACCTACAAGTATTTTTAAGTAAATGAAAATGAAAACAACTCATCAGAACTTGTAGGATGCAGCAAAAGAGGTGCTTGGAAGAATACTTATATCACTAAAGGCACATATTAGAAGATCTAAAATCGATCCTCTAAACTTCCTCTTTAAGAATCTAGAAAAAGGTTGGCTGGGGATGTGGCTCAAGCAGTAGCGCGCTCGCCTGGTATGCGTGTGGCCCGGGTTCAATCCTCAGAACCACATACAAACAAAGATGTTGTGTCTGCTGAAAACTAAAAAATAAATATTAAAAAATTAAAAAAAAAAAGAATCTAGAAAAAGGGGCTGGGGATGTGGCTCAGTGAGAGGCACTGGGTTCGATTCTCAGCACCACATAAAAATTAAAAAAATAAAGAAATATTGTGTCCACCTAAAAATAAAAAATAAATCTAGAAAAGAACAAATTCTATTCCAAGTAAGCAGAAGAAAAGAAATAATACAAATCAGCAGAAATTGATGAAATTAAAAACAGGAAATTGAGGGCTGGGGATGTAGCTCAAGCGGTAGCGCGCTCGCCTGGCACGCGTGCGGCCCGGGTTCGATCCTCAGCACCACATACAAACAAAGATGTTGTGTCCGCTGAAAAAACTAAAAAATAAATATTAAAAATTCTCTCTCTCTCTCTCTCTTAAAACAAACAAACAAAAAAAAAACCCTGGAAATTGACAGAACTGGCAGGTATAGTTTGAATATGGGTCTTCCAAAGGTTTATATTGCTATATTGTTTATTAGTTATTAGAATTGATAAGATAAACTTCATTATGAGCTAGGGTTGAGGCTCAGTGGTACAGTGCTTGTCTTGCATGTTTGAGGCACTTGGTTCAATTCTCAGCACCATTTAAAAATATAATAAGCAAAATAAAGATATTTTTAAAAAGGTAGACTTCATTAAACTTAAGAACTTCTGCTTTGAAAAAGATATTAAGAGAATGAAAAGCTACAGACTAGGAAAAAATACATTTGCAAAAGATATGTCTGATTAAAAATACAGAAAAATATAGAAGAAACTCTTAAAATGAAACGTAAGAAGATAAACAATTTGATTATAAGGTAGGACAGAAATCTGATTCGCACCTCACCAAAGAAGCTATACAGATAGCAAAAAGCACCTGAAAAGATGTCCCACATCATATGTCACCAAGGAAATGCAACAATACAGCTGTTAAAATGGCTAAACTCCCGAATACTGACAATACCAAATGCTAACAAGGACACAGAGTACCAGGAACTCTGATTCATTACTGTTGGGAATGTAAAATGGCACAACCACTGCCAAGGACAGTTTGGTGGTTTCTTACACAACTAAACATAACCGCTACCACACAATCCAGCAACTGCCCTCCTTGGTGTTTACCCAAAGAAGTTGAAAACTTACGTCTACATGAAAGCCTATACACAGATGTCTATATTTTATTCATAACTGCCAAAACTTGGACGCAATCACAAGTATCCATCTTTAGTAGGTGAATGGATAAATAAATTATGGTACATCCAGACAATGGAATGTTATTTAGTACTAAAAAAAAAAAAAAGTGAACTGTCAAGCCATGACACACATGGAGGAACCCTCAATATGTATTACTAGGTGAAAGAAGCCAATCTGAAAAGGCTACCTACTAAATGATTCTGACTCCATGGCATTCCGGAAAGGGTAAAACTATGGAGATGGTTAAAAGATCAGTGGTTCACAGAAGCGAGGAAGCAGGGGAGGGATGGATAAGAGGAGAGGATTCTTAGGGCAGTGAATTATATGATTCTATAATGGTAGCACAAGTCTCCCCACAGAAGGTACAACACCAAGAGTGAACCCTAATACAAACTTTGGAGTCTGGGTGATGGTGATGTACCAATGTAGGCTCATCAACTGTGACAAGTGCACCATTCTTGGTGTGGGATGTTGTTGATAATGGGAGAAGGCTACACAAAATAATAAGAGCCACCACCTACTTGTGTATTGTACTAGGAACCTGACAGAAATTATCTAAGTTCATCTTCCAAAGATAGGTATTACTATTATCTCCTTTTTGGAGGTGAGAAAACTGAGATTTGAGAAGTCCAAAGGACACCCAGAGCAGTAGATAGTAGACGAAGTCTGACTCTGGGCATTTTTTTTTGCCTGCTATCCACTTATCAGGGCTGGGGTGGCACAGACAGGGTTCTGGTTTCTTCCTCTTAGTTGTGGCTAAATACATCAAGAGGCACCTATTGGTCTCAATTGTTTGCCTGTCATACATGACTCACATGGTAGGTAGACATGGGTGGCCCAATTGCCTCGCTCATGGGGAAAGGTGCGCACACGTCCCCCATGTTTTGCACTGTCATCCTCAGGCCTCTCCTCTGTGCTGGGGAACATGTTCAGTACACTGTCGGGCACTGGAAACCTCTGACTAGGATCAGGACTCTGGCCACTGCAGAAGAAAAAAGGAAACAAGTACATTTATCTTTTTAGCATTCTCTGCTTTTATACACCCAACAAAAGCTGTAACCCCTTATAAACATGATCTTGAGTGTGGTTTTCCAGGCAAGTACATGAGGTAGCTTCTAGAAAGTCACAAAGCTTTCTCCCAAGTATTTGCACTGGAGTCTCTCAACAAGTCTGGGAAGCAGACCTTAGAATGAAGCATGGTCCCCATGAGAAACACTCGGGCAGGCAGCAAGGTGTGGTTTAGATATCACATCCCTGGTTGGACAGGCCTGAGATGGAGCAGCATTTTCTAGCTCTGTGATCTTGGGCAAGTGATGTACCCTTTCTGAGATACATGTTTCCTCATGTGTTAACTGTATTTCTACCTGACAAAACTACTAGGCCATCAACAGTGATACTGCTTGTAAAGCACTCAGCAAAGATAGTTACTTAAGAACCTAGGGCCCACAAAAAAAAAAAAAAAAAACAACCCAGACTTTCAAGGCTTTTGTCCACTTAAGTTCCCAGTCTCCAGTTTGGCTCAGACTAGGTGCTCAATGAATATTTGTTGGATGAATTAAAAGGCTCTCCATATGTTGTGTGTGGGGAAGGCAGTGTATGTGGTTCTGGAGATCCTAGGGCACTTTACCATAAAGCTGCCTTCTCAGCCATCCCCTCTTAATTTTATTTTTAGACAGAGTCTAAGTTGCAGGAGGCCAGCCTCGAAATTGTGATCTTTTTGCCTCAGCCTCCCCGGGTCTCTGACATGTGCCACGGCACCCGGGTCTCCATAAGCTTAAGCAACTATTATCACTGCAATTGTGTTCAAATGAGGAAACAGACCTGGGACGGTGTGCTACCTTCCAGAACACAGAACCCGCCCGTCCCAGGTTGGACCCGAGCTGGCGTCCTGCCTCCCAACCTTGCCGGAGCCTGGTGGGGGTACTCTGGGGCTTTGTCCAGGGGTGCCCTTTGGATCCTCCTTTCCCGCTTTTCTTTCCCCGGGAACCGCCTCCCCTCCCCAGTCGACAGATGCTCGGGTCTAGCGGGGTTCTCAAGCAAATCCGCGCCTCGGCGAAAGAGACTTCTCGATCCTCACCGACGACAGTGCCCAGCCCCGGGCCTGGTCCGCCCCTCGGTCGCGGCCTCGATCTCAGCCTCAGCCTCGTCCTCATCTTCGGAGCCGCTGCTGCTGTAGCCCACCAGGGGTCCAGCGCTCATGGGGCCTTGTGCGACACCTTCACCGGGCAGGGCCACAGGCAACCTCAGCCCGCACCCCGCGTTCCGCTAAGCCGGAAGTGCTCCCGGGGGGGCGGGGTGAGGGTATCACCGCCTCGGGGCGGGGCCGGGCGGGGCCAGAAGGGGCGGGGCCAGAAGGGGCGGGACCCGCGGGACACTAGCGAGAACGGTGTCCGCGATCTGCACGCTGTCCGCATGCTGTTTGCCCGCTGGCTGCGCGTGGAGGGCTACCGGGCCTCCCGGAGCCTCCCCGCTCCATCCTTGGTGTGCCCGTTTCACAGGTCCCGGGGCCCCCTCCTCAAACCGGTTCAAAGTCCGAGCCCCGGGGCCGCTGCTCTCAGAGCTAAGCCGAGCGGTTTAGACGCGCGTCGGTTCCCGAAGATGAGAGGGTCCAGGCGGGCTCTCGCTGTCAGGTGCAGGAGTCGGGCGGGGGGCGGAACCGGCAGTTGTCTCCCCTGAGGCCGGGTTGGGTGGGCGCGAACTGAGCGCCCTCCCTTGGTCAGCCGAAGCGCGCCGGCCCGGCCTCGGTAGCCACAGTCTGGCGCACCCGGCGTGTCCGACCCGGCCAGGCCGCGGGGTCCCCGGCAGGGGGCGGCCTCGCTCCGCGCCGCCCGCTCCTCCCGCAGCAGCCGCCGCCGCCGCCGCCGCCGCCGCCGCCGCCGCCCCGGCTACCGCTCCTCCCCCAGCCCCGCCTCCTTGGCCCCCGCGCCGCCCGCTCGTCCGCCTGTCTCAGCAAGGCCATCGGTCCGTCCGCCCGCCCTCCCGGCGCTCCTCCGCCCCGGCCCCGCTAGCCTGGACGCGCGCGTAGCTTCCTCCGTTCCGGTCGCCGCAAGCCGGTTCCCCGCCCCCGGGCCGGCCGCCACCTCTACGCTAGGCCGGGGATTGGCAGCGCGCGTAGGCCGCGCCGCCGCTGATGGAGCTGGAATAAAGGGGCGGCCGAGAGAGCAGCTGGTCGCCGCTTGCCCCGCGCCTGGCCCCGCGGGCGGCCTGGAGCAGGTGAGCGGCGGGGCGCCCGGGGCTGCGTCTGGGGGCCACTCCCGCTGCCGCCGCACCCGTTCCCTAGTCGGCCGGGCCGCCCCCCACCCCCGCCCCTCCGACCCGACCCGGCGGCCTCCTGAGTTCCTGGGCGGCCCAGGCCCGGCCTCCAAGCACAGCCGCTTCCCGGGCCGGGCCTGCGTCCCTGGGGCCTTCCTGGGGCCCAGGCACCCGCTCTCGGGCGGCAGGGGCTCGGCCCTCCAGGCGAGGGCTGACAGGAGGCAGCCCAGCTGGGCCGGCGGGTAGGGCTGGGTGGGAGGTGATCTGCTTTCATTTCTTTTCCTAGGGAGGAGGAAGAACTGGGGTGGGGCGCAGGTGGGGGCCTCCCTTTGCCTCCCCTCCACTCCCCTCATCTCTCCTTCCTTTTGTGGAGTGATTAGATAGGTTTCCTGGCTGCACCTTCCGGGAGGAGGATCAGGGTGGGCAGTGGGATTGCGCCCCAGGGGCCCCGGGCTCTGGCAGCCATTTATGCCAGAAAAAGAAACAACCACCACACAGTTGGATTGATGCAGCCAGACCTCGAATGTGCTCAGAGCAGCCACCTTTCTCCTCTGCCTGCTTAGATTACCAAGTGGTACCTGCTTGTTCATGCAACCTGCTGCCTCCACCAAAAGCAGCAGCCCCTTTCCTTCCTCCCTTCCCAGAAGATGCTGAGGATGACAGCTTTTAGCTTCACTCTTATATTTCTTTGACAGAACAGTTAGAAGTTAGGCTGGCCTATGAGGACATACTTTACCCTTCCTCCTCTCAGGAGAAAACTTACAAACTTTTCAACTTCAGAGGCGGATGAGCTGGAAACCTGAAAGTGGGTTGCCTGTGACTCTAAAAATTCCTCCCGCTCTCTGGCATTATCATATGCTGCCACAAAGTGGTGAGTTAGAGATTTGCCTAGGCTGGGTGGGCTTTACCTTGCATTGATTACCCAGAATATTATAGCCCTGGAGCAAGGTAACAGGTTGTCTCCAGAAGGGAGATGGAGAGAGATGCTCTGTTGTTACATGGCTGAGACAGACCAGTGCAGTTTCTCACATTTTTCTGCAGGCATTGACAGCCAGCCAGAGAGATTCAGAGGATTTAGAACTTTTTTTTTTTTTGGTTTTGGTTTTGGTTTTCTGAAAGATGGCTAAAGTAAAGACATTCTGCTCTGTGGACAATGAGACTGGGTGGCTCTGGGAACCTAGCTCCTATCATCTGTGGGTTTAGGTCTCTGCCAGGCCATCCATCCTATTATGTGGCAAGAGGATAGGTATGTAGCCAGAGTGGAGGGCTTTTGGGATAGGTGAGGAGGGGTGTGAGCCAGTGCCACACAGGAGAGGGTTTTTGAGGTGGTCCTTGGTTCTATGTAGTTTTTCTAATGTTGTCTGCCAGAGGCCTTTTGCCATTGGGCTCTCAAACCTGGAAGGTGTGGCCTTTTTAGGTCAATAGACTGCTCCTTTGAGCAGTGGGGTCCTGGGTCAAAACTCAGGGTAGCAATGAGAATGGGCTTGCAGGCCTTAGGGAGGCCTCTGTATTGTGAACAGATCACCCCAGGCTCTCACCTGGAGACTCCTGACTGAAGAGAATTGGCAGGAAGCTGAGGAAACTCATGTAGGCTAGGATGACCTAGTTCAGGCATGGGTAGAGTAGAGGCAGCTGCCATCCCCTTTGCCTAGAGGAGCTGAACCTCCCGCAGACTACTTTGGTGGCAAGTGAAGGGAACTTCTCCCAATCCTGAGTGTCTCTCTTCCCAAATGTGGTTTATGTCCAGGGGCAAGTGCAGGCGGAACAGGGTGAGGACTGGGGAAGGGCTGCTCGTTTCTGCTCAAGCTCACAGTTTTTCTCTTCCCCACAGAACTGCTCACTGTGGAAGGCAGAGTTTCCCTGGCAGTGTTGGGACCCTGCCTTGAAGCACCCCCTGCCCTATAGACTCAGCCTTGTATTCTGTCTCCTCACTTGATGACTAGGGCCGTCTGACCAGTCCTCCTCCGTGCCTTGTCTGAGGTCCTTGTCCATCCTTGAGATTGGGCAACTTCTCTCTGAGTTGGGTCACCTTAAGCGGGAAACTGAAGCCATTAATCTCCAAACCCTGTTTCATCTTCCCAAGCATGTCGGAAAGCTGGCAGCAGCCGCCTCAGACACAGCCGCAGCAGCCCCAGCCACCCCAACCTCAGCACCATGCCGAGCCCCCACCGGCCCTGGCAGAGCATGCGCTGCCCCCTGGTACTGCTGAGAACCCCCTGGGCTGTGCGGTCTATGGCATCCTCCTGCAGCCAGACACGGGCCTGCAGCCTCCACAACATGCACCCCTGCAGGCAGCCGGGGAGTCAGGACCCAAATGCGGTGTGTGTGGTCACGACCTGGCACACCTGACTAGCCCTCATGAACACCAGTGCCTGGCGGGCCACGACCGCTCATTCCAGTGCACGCAGTGTCTCAAGATCTTCCACCAGGCCACTGACCTGCTGGAGCACCAGTGCGTGCAGGCCGAGCAGAAGCCTTTCGTCTGCGGAGTGTGCAAGATGGGCTTTTCCCTGCTCACCTCGCTGGCGCAGCACCACAGCGCGCACAGTGGCCTCGTGAAGTGTTCTATCTGTGAGAAGACCTATAAGCCAGCCGAGGCCGCAGAGCCTGCCACTGCTGCTGCCCCATCACTTCCGCCAGCTGCCCCGCCTCCGACTGTCGCCCCTGCGGAACAGGCTGATAAACCCTACAGCTGTCCCATCTGCCAGAAGCCCTTCAAGCACTTGTCGGAGCTCTCCAGGCATGAGCGGATCCACACAGGTGAGAAGCCGTACAAGTGCACGCTGTGTGACAAGAGTTTCAGCCAGTCGTCCCACCTGGTGCACCACAAGCGCACGCACAGCTCCGAGCGGCCCTACAAGTGCGCGGTCTGCGAGAAGACCTTCAAGCACCGCTCTCACCTGGTGCGCCACATGTACGCGCACTCCGGCGAGCACCACCTGTTCCGCTGTAATGTGTGCGAGCTGCACTTCAAGGAGTCCTCGGAGCTGCTGCAGCACCCCTGCACTCCAAGTGGCGAGCGGCCCTTCCGCTGCGGCGAGTGCCAGAAGGCCTTCAAACGGCCCTCAGACTTGAGGCAGCACGAGCGCACGCACAGTGCAGAGCGCCCCTTCAAGTGCGACCTGTGCCCCATGGGCTTCAAGCAGCAGTATGCGCTGATGCGGCACCGGCGTACGCACAAGACGGAGGAGCCCTTCAAGTGCGGGCTGTGTGAGAAGGGCTTCGGGCAGCCCAGCCATCTGCTCTACCACCAGCACGTGCACACCCTCGAGACTCTCTTCAAGTGCCCCATGTGCCAGAAGGGCTTCGACCAGTCGGCAGAGCTGCTACGGCACAAGTGCCTGCCCGGCGCAGCCGAGCGGCCCTTCAAGTGCCCTGTGTGCAACAAAGCCTACAAGAGGGCGTCGGCCCTGCAGAAGCACCAGCTGGCGCACTGCACCGCGGCCGAGAAGCCCCTGCGCTGCACCCTGTGTGAGCGCCGCTTCTTCTCCTCCTCCGAGTTTGTGCAGCACCGCTGCGACCCAGCCCGAGAGAAGCCGCTGAAGTGCCCAGACTGTGAGAAGCGCTTCAAATACGCGTCAGACCTGCAGCGGCACCGGCGGGTGCACACGGGCGAGAAGCCCTATAAGTGCCCCAACTGCGACAAGGCCTTCAAGCAGCGCGAGCATCTTAACAAGCACCAGGGTGTCCACGCCCGAGAGCAGCAGTTCAAGTGCGTGTGGTGTGGCGAGCGCTTCCTGGACGTGGCCCTGCTGCAGGAGCACAGTGCACAGCACAGTGCTGCCGCTGCAGCTGCCGAGGGCGCCTACCAGGTGGCCGCCTGCCTACCCTGAGGCCAGGCGATGGCTCCTAGGACCAGCCCAGCCTCGCCTCCTTATAGCTGCAGCCCACCAACCCCCCACCCAGCTCCATCTTCTTAGGCTCCGGGAGTGAGGACAAACAGTACTGGGCCAGTGGAGGGTGAGTGTACTCAGCACTCCTGTCACCAGCCTGGCCCTGGGGAGCCAGATCGCTGTGGCCAGTCCTGACTCCATAAACCTCTTTCCCGTTGCAGGGTTTGCTTTCTGAGGGCAGTAGTTTCCCTCATCTCCGGAGGACTGAAATTCCACTGGCAGTCACATGCTCTCTCTCTCTGTCCCAGGGATGGGTGTCTACCAACCCAATCTTTCCAAATCGTTTAGGCCACAAGATGGGTTCGGAAGGAGTAGGGTCATGGTAGGTCCTGGACCCCAGAGGTGGGCTGGGTATAAGGCATCCCCTCAAGTTGCTGTTTGTGACCTAGTTCTGGGGATCAGGATAGACTGAGCCTCAGCCTTCTGTCTGCCCCAGACTGGGGTGATGTGTCCCTCGGGTTTCTGACAGTCAAGTTGTAAAGGATAGGGGTCTTTGGGAAGCTCTGCCTGGAAAGTAATGGGCATGGCTAGAAAGGGGGAGAGGAGGAGTGGCCCATCGAGAGCTAGTCCTGTGGTTTTGAAAGCCCCCTCCCAACTTGCAGTGTGGTTCCTATTGGTGGTAGGGAACTGTATCCTTAGCCAGATGGAACTGCTGATGGGGGAGAGGAATGTAGGGCGAAGGGGATTGTAGGAGGAAGTAGGGTGAGGTTCATGATCCCCTAGCAGATGGAAACAAGTATCCTCTTCTCAAATTGTGAGAACCAAAATGTTCAGGGCTCAGGGGCATAGCCCCAGTGTGCTTGCCCCAGCCCTGCCTCAGGGCCAAGACCAGGTCCGGGTACCCAGGGGGGATGACCTCTGACTCCACGGTGCCCTCCTAGTCCATGGGAGTGCCATCCCTCCATTGTTTTGGCTGCTGGCCTGAACCCTAGGGATTTTATATTGTCAAAATGCCCTGGATAATATCCAGCTACTTAGAAAACTGCAGTATTCTTCTGTGGGTCCTCCTAGAGTACCCCAGGTCTCTGGCTGCCCTTAGGGCTCTTGGAGCAGAAAGTGCCCAGGGCATAGGGAGCAGGAGGAAACAGTGGGTTTAGGAACCCAGCAGGCAGTGTGCCTGACAGGAGGATGGGGTCAGCCAGGTTGCTGGTGGCCAGGGCCTGCTAAGGGGCCCAGAGGCCCTTTGTTACCAAAATAACCATTTTGAACCCAGCTTTGCCCCCTGCCCTCTTCCAGCCCCACCTCTCTTTGGTGTGGGTCTTGAAAAAGACTGATCAATGCACACACCAAGGGCCCAGAGGTGCAGGAAGACACCGCCTTGCCTCTCTCTTACCTTCTGAAGTCTGAACAGCCACATCTGCCTCCTCTGTCTGACTGGGTTCCCTCCTGTGCCTGCAGAGAGGGGCTGGTCCTTCCCCTCGGTGCTGGCTCTCAGTCACAATGCCTCAAAAGACCAGAACCCAGGCTTACAACAGTCCCAACCGCTATTTTTTTTCTTTTCATTTTGCTTTCTAAAAGCAATTTGTTATACTATTCATAACATTGTATAGTTTAATTTCATGTCATTTTCAATCTTATATATAAATGTGAAAATCTGGATTTTTAAAAAGGATGACTCCATTTTAGGTAGCCACTTTTGATGTTAATATATAGTGAACCCAATGTATGCTTTAGAAGTAAAGACATCGACTGTCACAGACCAAAGCTCTGTTTGTTCTGGTCATTTTTCCACAGGGAAATGATGGGACATGGAGAGACAGAGAAAGGCATGTGGGCCAGAGTGTCAGGTTGGGATCTGGGACACAGGGCTGGGTTTGAATCCTGAGCTTTGAATGTTCTGACTGTGTGGCTGTGGCCTTGGGCAAGTCACTTAACCTCTTTGAAGTTACCTAGTCTATTAAAAAAAAAAAAAAAGGAGGTTAACCTTTGCCTTGCTTGACTGTTGTGAAAAAGAAATGGAGTCTGGTGAGGCCCAGGTGGGTAAGCTGCCAAGGTCCTGACAGTATCAGCTGCAGGACACCTGAGTCCCTGGGGAATGGACCTTTCCCCTTTGACCTTGGATTAAAACTATAGCTCTGGAGGAGGGAGCTGGGCCATGAGGGATCAGCGCAGCTCACGGAAGGCCAGAAGCTGGGGTCTGGGCCTGGTAAGCAAGAGAGCTTGTCCAGCCCCTCCCTGGAGCAGCAGACCCTGCCAGCCAGGCCCACCTCAGAGGGCCTGACCCCACCCCACGCCCATTCACCCTGTACCATTATGCTCCCTCCGCATGCCCAGCTCAGCAGCCCTCTACCTCAGGGTCTGCACACCTTTCCCTGTACCCCACCCCCTACCACCAATGGCCCAGCTGCAGCTCAGGCTCTTTCCATTTCTCAGAGGCAAAGATGGGGCTGGGCAGAGGCGGGGAGAAAGCTAACAAGGGTACCCTGCTCTGGGTAGAGGGTAAGTGTAGAAGTTAAAAGGAGAAGGAGCTACCTATACTTCAAAGGATTAAAAGTCTGGAAGCTTAATAGGAAGCTTAGTGAAAGGCTGGGGCCCTGGATGTGACCCGGATCCTTTGTTCTTATTCCATGTGGCCCAGGGCACACCCCACCCTTAAGAAGCCGTGGGATTCCTTCTTGCTGCCTCTATCTCTCAGCAAGGGGATGACCACTGCCCTTTGCGTCTGTACCAGGCCCGAGTCCCAGCTTACTTTCTAGCTGTGTGACCTTAAGCAAAACCCATCTACCTGGGGAGCAGGATGGGCCTGAATATTCCCTTTATGCAGGCCTATGGGTTATTCAAAGCCACACAATGATGCAAGTGGCCTGGAATTGGGGGTGCTGTCACATGAACCTGGTTCCTGCACACTGGTGAATGACAGATATGGAGGCCCTGAACAACTGAAGCTTCTAGCTCTGGTCACTGATGCCTGGGACTCTGGCTTCAGCTGGCCAGGAAGCTGGGAACAATGGCCAGGACTGGTCCTGCTGCCCTGTCTGGCCAAAGGAGCAGGACAGCTCTTCACACCAGGCCCAGGGGGGCCAGCCTCTCAGCCCGCTCAGCTGTCTGAGGGATTGCAGTTACTAGGCTCCACCTTCCCATTTGTGCAGAGGCAGCGCCTCCATAGACGGCCTGCGCCTCTGGGCACTGACATACAAGTTATCTCTTGGTCTCCATTCCCATCCCACTGCCCCCATGTCTTCCTCCAGAGCAGGCCTTAGGTGAGACCATGGGCTGCTCAGGCCACAGAAATTCGCCCAAGGCCTCCCAGTCAGACTCTGGTGACAAGCTCCGCATTCAACCCTTAAGCAAGTGGTTTCTTTGTTCCTTGAAGGTCACGCCTCCAGGAAGAGCCTTGGCTGCTATTGATTTTCTCAAACCTACAAAGATTCCAGCCAGAATATCCTGCAAAGAAGGTGGGGGGGGGGGGGGCTGTGGAGTCTCCATCTTCACTACAGATGACTCCATCCCCTCCCTGGGTCTACACTCCTTCCTTTTTTAATCCACAAGCATTACTGAGCACCGCTGTTGGCCAGAGGGTGCAACAGGGCACTAAGCAAGAACTTCAGATGAGAGGGTTTGGAGTTTTCATGAATCAAAAAGTAGGGTCAAAAAATGTCAAAATTGCTGGGTGTGGTGGCACACACCTGTAATCCCAATGGCTAGGGAGGCTGAGGCAGCAGGATCTTGAGTTCAAAGCCAGCCTCAGCAACTTTGCAAGTCCCTAAACAACTTATTAAGACCCTGTCTGAAAATATAACATAAAAAGGGGCGGGATGTGGCTTAGTGGTTAAGCACCTCTGGGTTCAATCCCCCGTACCAAAAAATATCTAGTACAAAATATGCTATGCAAAAGTCCCCCCAACCCTCATTCCATCCTACCCTCAGCTGGAATCCTCACCTAGTTCCTAAACCTGTCCCAGAGCCAGCCCCAGCCCTGGGATGGGCTGTGATGTGTGTTGTACATGTTGTATTAAACACCACTGTTACTTTGTTGTAGTTATTTCATTTAATCCAGATCAGTATTCTTGCTCTGGGTGACTCCAAGCCCTAATCCCTCAGCCCCAGTTATAAAGATAAGAGGCAGGCAAGTCCACTGTGGGCCAGAGGGCATGAGTGAGTCCCCTGAACAGCTGCAGTGTTTGTTCTCATGGTCTTGGGGAAGGTTGACTTGTCAGAAAGAAAGTGTGAGCTTTGGGTAGGAAGAGGTCGGGAAAGCGTTTCTTGTGGAAGGATAGTTTTGAACCAAGTTTTGGAGGCAGACAGAACCTGGGTGTTTGGGACAGTGAAGAGGCAGGTGGGGTTTATTTTGGTATAAAAGGATCAGGGTATTGAATTGGGGTCAGTCCTGGAAGGCCTCGAGGCCAGGTCAGGGTGGCTGGACTCTCCTCAAGATTTTGTCTGTAATGAAAACTTCTGATTTTCTGATGTGATCCGCTTTATGAAGAACAAGGAACCCCAGAGGCTGAGAAGAGGAGGAGGATGGGAGACAGTGGCCATCAGCAGCCACCCAGAGCTAGCTTGCTTGCTTTCTGCTTGTTTTTTCTTTTGGAGACAGATTGGTCCTGGGATCAATCACTGGGTCCAGTAATTTTCCTGCTTCAGGGCTGGGGATGTGGCTCAAGCGGTAGCGCGCTTGCCTGGCATGCGTGCGGCCCGAGTTTGATCCTCAGCACCACATACAAAGATGTTGTGTCCGCCGAAAACTAAAAAATAAATATTAAAAAAAAAAAATAATAATCTAAAATATATGTAAGATGTGCATATATCAGAATATGTATAGTTTCCTACTTAGTTTTCTCCTACCTCTTTAAAAAAAATTTTTTTTCCTGCTTCAGCCTCCCAAATAGCTCCCAATAGGACATTAGGGGCACCACCATGCCCAGCTTCAGAGAGCTTTCTGATGAGACATACTGTCCTCCTTCTAAACCCTAGTCAGATGTCCCAGCCCCAGGAAGCCCCCTCTGACTTCCTGCCCACTCTTGGCTTCCCTCTCAGCAAGAAAGCAGTGGAATGTGGTGACCACAGGCGGGGGACCAGACAGGCTGGCTTCAATTCCCGTCTCTGCCAGTCACCACCTGTGTGATCTCGTGCCAGTCACTTAACCTCTCCAAGTCCATTTCATCAACTGTTGAATGGGGCCTGCAAAGCCCTTACTGTATTGCCTTCCACTTGAGAATAGGAAGTGGACACTTAATCAGGCTGTTTATGCTTTTCTACTCTCTAGTTCCTTTATTCTTAGGCACACTTTTTCTTAGGTTTATGATATCAGGATTAAGTGTACAACCGGTGGGCAAGAACCTGTAATCAAGTTTCTGGGCTGGGTTACTGTCCATGGCATTCTGGGCTGGAGGAACATGGTTTCTGGTTTGCACCAGCTGGGCCCACTGGTTTCTCCCATTGGATGGGAAGCATCCAGAGGCAGAGATGGCATCTTGTCTATGCCACCCCAGCACCCAGCACAGAGCTGGCCCAGGCAAAGGCCATAGGCATTTGCTGGGCCACATTTTGGGATGGACTTGCTCACCAGGAGTGAGGCCAGGAATAAAACCCAGTCACTTGATTCCCTTTTATATGTTTCAGCATGTTCCCTAGAGCTGACTAGTGTCCCTTGTCACCCAGGCCAAGACTCTAGTGTCTCTGCTGTGAGCCTTGGGCAAATCCATCTTTTCTCTGACATTTGGAGGGGATTCTGGTGCTGGGTGGCCCAGGAACCCCAGAGGGCTCTGTGAATGGATTCCTAAGGTTCAAGTCAGCATGTACTATCCTCTGAGCTTGTAGGAAAGGACTTCTGGATGAGTGGCAGGAGGCTGGGTACATCTTCAGCAGGCCCCTGAGGAAGAAGAGGCTCTGTGATGTCTTTACAATTTCCTGTCTGTTCCTCCCCAGGCTCCAGTCTCCTGCTCTGTTGTCAGCAGAGCCTATACTTTAGCATAGAAAGATGGCACCATGGTCCCTCATCTCAGCGTAAGGGCAATGACTGTCACCTCCACCCCTGAAAGAAATTAAAATCTGCCGCAGCCCGGCTGGCTGGGCAAAATAGCCGGGGGCGGGGGGAGGGGGGGGTGACGAAGAACTTGTGTAGATTGATACAGCAGGAGTAGGAGCCCTTTATTGTAGGACAACAGAGGTATTTATACATTCCACACAGCTTATCTTAATTAACATAAAATAGATACAGCAGTCAACCAATCAGGAATCTCCACACTTAACGGCTGGCTGGCGTTACTTCACAAACCCCTCCCTCTGGCAAAATGCCAGGCGCCATCCAGACTTGTTTACAGACTCTGACAAAAATCAGCCTCAGTTCTAAAAGGCAGGTTCCGCAGATCAAACCACACGCAACCCACCTTCTTATTTATTACCCAAAGATAAGCAGAAAGATCATGATTTTGGGAAATAATTTCTTCTATAAAAGTTGAGCACAAACTATATATGGACTGTGGGTTCGGCCCAAGACCGACTACCTGCTTGATCTGGGCCTCTTTTTTTCTATCTGGGAAACAGGCAGCATTGGTTTGGCTCACTCACTAGGGTGCTTGTGAGGCCCAGAGAAAAAACTAGTCCCGATGATAATGTGTTCTGAGTAGTATAACAAACGGTCCAAAAACGAGGGGCTAAAAAATTCTCCTTGAGCCCCTGGTCTTGCATGCAATAGGTACTCAGTAAATGTCAATGGGTAAAGGAGGAGAGGGTGTGAACCAGGGATTCCTAACCTTGTGGGCACTGGCTTTCCTGAGAATCAGATGAAAAGAATGAAACTTCCCATGGAAAATAAGCACTCAAATGCACACAGAATTTTGTGCTTGATTTTAGAGGGTGTGTGGATTCCTGAAGTCCCTGAGCCCAGGACCAGAATGGAGTTCCTAAGCTTGGTGGCTATTTGCCCCAGTCTGGACTGCTGGGTTTCTGTTCTCACGACTAAAAGGCTCAAGGGTCACTCCAGGTAAACTGGGCTAACTGGGCTGCACAAAATAACCACACAAGAGACACAAATACCTTTTTCTTTGGGGTCTCTGTGCGGCTCCGCTGACCTTAAGGGTCCGCAGAAAGAGAGAGAGAGAGAGAGAGCATGCACTGACCCCTTTTATTGAGGAGAAGCTATTCAAATGAGGCAAGGGATCAGGTTTCAGGGGGTTGAGTCTATCTTCATGATGTCCACTGTCAGCAGGTTGACTGACACCTGGGTAGGCCACACCCAAGGGCACAGTAAGAGAAGGGGACACACACAAGGCACTTCCATGGAAGATTCTATCCTAAACAGGGCAAGGAATTATATTACAAAGGAACAGGTGAGCATAGCTTCACCCATGGGGCTGTAGCAAGACACACCCATGCACGGGACACCAACCCTCAAACCCAAGAAGGGTGGGGAAAGCTCTGCCACATTTCTGCGACTGAGCGCCTCAGCACCCAGAGGGGAGTGTAACCCAGTCACGTGTAAGGTTGGTCTCCCACACTGGGCCTGATATTGCTGTCTGCCCACAGGTAGGGTGGGGTGGGGTTGGTGACGTGTCTGGAAGGTCCGGGCACTAGGCACAGTTGTGAGCTGCCCTGATTCCTGAGCCAGGCTGAGGAGCTGCTTCCCTAGCCCCTTGGAGCAGGGTGACCTTGTACTTGGGCTGCAACATCATGCCTTCCTTTTACAGGAGGGGCTTAGGGTTTGGAGGTTGCTGGGCAGGGAGGGCTAGTCCTACCTCCTTGAGGGTAGAATAGACAACTTTTTGCTTAGATGGTGTTTATTGGTGGAGCCTTGGGGAGCAGGGACTGTTCTCATGTCAGGCACCTCATCCAGGTTTATATTCCATGTTCTGTTGCTTCACAGGCAATGGATGCCATAGGCCTCGCCAGCCTCCCAGAGCCTGCCTCTATTTCAGGGAAGCCCTGGGTGCCAGAAAGCCCTCCATACACTGGTATGGTGAGCGCTTCAGAAAGAGGCACCAACAAATCTCTAACACCCTCCCTTTCTCCTTATGACTCAAATTCAGGATCTGAGGTGAAGGGGCTTGGGTGTAGGCTATGAGCAAGGAACAGGTGCATGAGGAAATTCCCAGGCCTGCCTGACTGGGCTGGAGGCTTAGACCTTGACATTCTTACCCAAGGTCACCCAACATCCCACTCCAGTTTCCCAGTGGTCCTATAGGAGTTGGCAGGGGACAGGAAGGTAAAGGTAAGATGTGGTCATCCTGTGGTCCTGACCCTTTCCCAGCCTTTGTAACAACCCCCTCCCAGACACACACACACACACACACACACACACACACATTTAGGGAGCATTAAATTTATTTCTAGCCAGGCTGAACTTCTGGGGGAGAGGAGTGGTGCCACCATATGCCCTCTGTCCCACTGGGGGACCTGAGGTGGCATATTTCATCAGTCTGGGGGTTGGCCTCCTTTTCATAGATTAATGCCAGGGAGTCAGGTAGTTGATGCGGCTGTGGAGAAAAACAGGGATGAAGTGGAGGTCTCCAGGGTGTTCTCAAGAAAAATCAGTCGGTTTTCCTCCAGGTCTTTCCCCAAAACCCACCTCCTTACCCTCAAGTCTCTGAAGAAAGTTTTCCCCCAGCCTCGGTGTGGCCCAAGAACTTTTAATAGCTCCCTATTTCCTTTAATTTTGGTTGTTCTTGGTTTTCAAATTTACCTCCCTCACCTCATTTGTATCTCCCAAGACCCTCAAATATGTACTGCTTCCCTAATTTTTCAGTCATTTAACAAACCTACACCTTTAGGCATCATACAGTAGTAAGAGCAGAACGTTTCCCCCTGTGTGTGCAGGGGAAGAATGCAGCCGTCTGGGTGCTATAAGGTAGGGATGCCCAGGCCATGACCAAATGGAGGGAATGTGAGCTGGTGGGAGAGGCAGAGGCTCAGGAAAGACTTCCAGGGGACTGGCCTTCAAAGAGTGAGGAAGGCTCTTCCAGACAGAGGAGGAAGGACCATCTAGGCTCATCTGATTCAGCACAAGAAAAGCTTTGAAGAGGTTTTGGTCGCGCCGGTGGGTTTGGGCACACCAAAGAGCCTGATATTGCTGAAGTGCACAAAGCAAGGCTGGAGATGGCCATATCCTGGAGATGGTAGAACAGCTCGCAGCAGCACTCCCGTTCTCATTCCCATCGCTGAGTCTCGGGGGGGGGGGGGGGGGGGGGACCCTGTTGGAGCACCCGCATCCTCCCTTCCGACTTGCCCGCATCCTAGAAGGTAGATTCTTGGCCCTTTCTTTCTGTTCAGTCCTCCCAGGTAACGCCCTCCTCTTTCCAACCTCTTCTGAGCCAATCCTGACAGCGTACGAGCTCCTTTCCACGCCCACCCCAGTCCCCAGGGAGCTGAGTTTTGACCAGGTGCGGATCTCTAGGGAGCCAAGCAGCTAGCGATCCCTCCTTCGCTGGGCCCAGAGGGTGGAGGGCTAGGAGATCTGGACGTGGGCGGAAACCCCCCCCCTCGCCCCCGCGGCCCTAGCTGCCGACCTGGGCGTGGCCGGCTGCGGGCAGGGGCGTGGCCATCCCCCTACCTGTATTTGGAGCCAAATCGCCGGAACGTGTTCCTGCGAAAGGACGCGGAGGGTGAGCCCCGGGTGCAGGGGGGCCCGCTCCCCGCCAGCAAATCGAAATAATCACGTTGCCCTTCGTCCCACTTAACGCCTCCACTCCAAAAGAGTGAAGCTGCCGGGGATGACAAGGTGCTCCGTTTGGTAGGAATTAGATATTTATTCATTTTGAAATTATGATTTTCATGTGCTGTATTCGAACCACTTAATACTTCCCAGGTCTCACATTTTCAAGCGCCATTGGGCCCTTGTGTGTACTAGGAAAGGGGCTAAGATCCCACCCTCCCTCCTCCGGGTGGAGGTCCCGGGGTTCGTAGCATCACTTACAGGGAGTCGAAAGGCAGGGGCTTCTGTCCATAGCGGTCTAGACTGGGGTTCTGGTTGAGGCAGTACTGGGGCGGGCCACAGGGATGGAGCGCTGGTAAACCCGGGAGGGACCTCGGGCACCCACCCAGCTCCCACAGCGTTCCCTACTGGAGATCTGAGCCCTGGGACTGTGAGAACTTGCGCTCCGTCCCCCCACCCCGTCCCCACTTTCCCTGTCCCTCATATCTCCTCTGCTTTAGCTGCACCCATCAGGATCCCCGGGGACCGGTCAGCGAGCATCTCCCTTACCCTCCAGTTCTGGGTCACATCCGGCTTCAAATACCGCACCGCGTAGCCGCTGAACCTCTCCACTGAGGAAAGAGCCCACTTTGGACACCCCGCCAGCTCCGACACGCCCCACCCTTCCTAAGCCCCGCCCATAGAGCAAGCCTCACCTCCACTGCCCAGCGCTGGACAGAAGTGGGTCTCTGGACCCGGCACCCCCAGTTCCAGAACCAGCTCATCATTCAGGCCCAGCCCGGTTTCTCCCCCTGGCCTGGCCCTGGCCCCCTGCTCCTTCCCCACGATGAGCGCGGCCTCTAAGTCCCTCAGCCGCTCTCTGTCCTGCTCTCTGTCGGTGCGTGTCCCAGCTGCTCCCCAGCTCCCTTATCCTGTCCCTGTGGTTGGCCACTTGCAGCCGGTGGTCCTCTCTCCCTGCCACAGCAATGACCCAAGTGCCCTACAATCTCCCCCAGCGTTAGGCGTCATCGGCAGCTGGGAGACTGACCCTTGTTGTTCAGGCAGGGCAGCTTGAATTCCCCAGCCGTGGACACAAAGTGGGACCAGTCCTCGATGGCACTGGTGAAGGAGGGCCAGTGGATCCGGTTGATGCCTGGTACGATGGGCAGCAGCTTTCCCTCACGGTACTTGCAGCAGAGCTTCTGGCCAGTGGGCGTGATGTCCTGCTAGGTTTTTTTTTTTTTGGGGGGGGGGGGTCAGGAGCACCGCAGTAGATGCTGGAACTTGGGGGGGGGTCTTCTTGGATCATCTCATAGCCCAGAGCTGACACTTGACCCATCTGACCCAGGGTGTGCTTGAGGTTGGAGACCCGGATTGGATGGTGGTGGAGGGGGTCCCAAACAGATAGCTGAGGATATGCTTAGGGAAGAGCCTAGAGGTGCTTGGGACTGGGTGCAGGCTTGTGCCTTTTGCAAACCCAGGGTTAGGGACAACACTCACCAGGCAATGCAGGGGTTGATTGGGGATCCCCAGGAGTGTGAAGTGGGCATTGTCAAACTCATCTGTTGAAAGAAGATAAAGGGAGAAGAGACTTCTCCTTCACTAGCAGTCCCAGGTTCATGCAAGAGAGGTTTGGCCCACACTGTGCTTTAATTAAAAAAAAAAAAAAAACTGGATGGATTTAAACATCTAAGACAAAATATTACTTCTATCTTCACCTCTTACAATATAATAAGCTCCCATATAGATAAAAGATTTCAGTGCAAAAAAAAAAATGAAACCATAGAAATACTAGAAGAAAATGTGGGCAAGTTCCTCTGAATTTGGGGCAGGAAAGGCCTCATTCTAACTACAAAGCCAGAACTTAAAGAAAAGATCAGCAACTTTGGATCAACAACTTGACTACATAAAAATAAACTTCTGCGTAGCAAAATAGAAAAGAAGCCGAAAGGCAAATGGAAATTTATTTTTTTACTAATTTTACAGACGAAAGGCAAAGAGTAGAAATCAAGCCAAAAAAAAAAAAAAAAGAAAAAAAGGGTAAAAAAGCATTCACATCCTATACACAAATATAAGAATTACAGATGAGCCCTAAACATGAAAAGATGCTGAGCCTCATCTATAATAAGATGAATGCATATCCAAATTACATGAAGATACCAACTTTTCCTTCTCAGACTGGGAATAATCCAAAACGTTAGTGCAGTAGGGCCTTTGGCATACGTTGCCAGAGGGAGTATACATTTATCGGAGCCTACAGAGAACAATTGTCATTTTCCATCAGAATCATAAAGACACACGTGCCTTTTGACTCCTAGTCCTACTTCTGAGAATTTATCCCCAGAAAGGCACAAGTGCAGACGTGAGAAGAGGGTAACCCACTTCAGTATTGTTTGTAATAGCAAATGATTGGAGATGATTCAAGGACTGTCAATAAACTACACTACACCCACACTGTGCAGCTACTAAAAGAAATCTGAGGGGCTGGGGCTGTGACTCAGAGGTAGCGCACTTGCCTGGCATCTGTGAGGCACTGGGTTTGATTCTTTAATTAAAGGTCTATCAGCAACTAAGAAAATATTAAAAAAAAAAAAGAAGAAGAAAAAAAATCTGAGGACATCCTCTAGACAAAACCTCCAAGGTACAAAAGAATAGTTACTGTATACAAATACCTGTTTAGAGCCTAAAGTTTAAGATTCTTGGAGGCAGAGAAGAAAATACATTCTGGTTATCATCTTAAACAAATTATCAAACTCAGCAGCATGAAAGCAGGATAACTGTATGCCTCCTGCAGCAACTCTAGGGGAAACATAGTGCCCATCATCTGTGGAAGATTCTGGCCAGCACTGTCTCATGTGGTTGATCAGGCCTCTAGGTCTAGCTACTGATCCACAGAAAATAGACAAGCCGGGTAAAGACACCATGAGGGAACAGCTGCTCAAATACCATCAGGCACTGTGTCCCACAACTGCTGGGGACTCTTTAAAAGTCAATATCACAGCGGGGGAATGAAAAACAGATAGATATCAGGCTGGGGTTGTGGCTCAGTGGTAGAGCGCTGGCCTCGTATGTGTGAGATCCTGGGTTCAATCCTCAGCACCACATAAAAATAAATAAACAAAATAAAGATATTATGCCCATGTATAACTAAAAAAAATTAAAAAAAAGAAAACAGATAGATAGTCTTATGCTAAGACTAAAAACATAAAAACCAACTGCAATGCACATTCCAGGTGGAAGCCCCTGTCTGGTTTTTTTTTTAAGTTATAAAGACACCTTTGGGGGGTAATTAGGGAAGTTTTAATGTGGACTGGTTATTAGATGTTATAGAATTATTATTAACTTTCCTGGGTATGATAACGATATTGTGTCATGTAGAAGGCTGTATCATTGGGAGTTGCTTGGTAGACTGTGTGTGTGTGTGTGTGTGTGTGTGTGTGTGTGTGTGTAGAGAGAGTGGGGAAATTCAAATATGGTAAAACATTGACTGATGCAGATAGAAGGTAATGAGTGCTCATAGTACTATTCTTTAAACTTTGAAAATGTTCATAACAAAAATTGGGGGAACAAAATAATGTACGTTTGTGCTAAGTGCATAGGAGCATGCCTGTACCAGCTACCTGGGAGACTGAGGCAGGAGGATGGTGGGAGCCCTGGAATTCAGAGCCAGCCTGGACAACAGAGTAAGATCCTGTCTCTTCAAAAAACAAACAAACAAACAAAGACAATAGAATGCATGTTTGTGTTTGCATTAGTAAACAGAAAGATACATTAGAACCCAAGAGTGGCCACCTGTAAGGGGGTCCCTCACTGTTGTAGCATTTTAAGTTTTAGGGCTGGGGAGTAGCTCAGTGGTAGAACCCTGTCCACCTTGCCCAAGGCCCTGGGTTCCATCCCCAGCACTGCATATGCTTATAATACAGAACTAAATCAGGGCTTTCCCTAAAGATCTAAATTCCTGGCTTCCCTTGGAAGCAGGAAATTAGGAGAACCCGTGATCTCTCTGACTCTCTGCACACAGCATAGTCAGTGGGAGTCTGGGAGCCAGAGCCCTTTGGATGGGACCCATGTGGGTGCTCTTCCTCACCAGAGGGGCTTCCCCCTGCTGCTCCCTTCAGGGGTGTTTTTCTCTTGGTTGCAGGGGTCAGGGTGGGTCTCCAGAGATTTTGGTGTAAGCTTGGACATCCTCACCCACCTGTCCCCCGAGCAGAGACCTCCATATCACCCTGGACCTCCCCCTTCCTCTGGCACCCATCCTGGCACCAGTCCTGCTGACCTATCTCCTGAATGCCCTCTCAGTCCCTGCAGGGTAGTTCTGTGGGCCCTTTTCCCCTGCAGGCCCGCCTGACCTTGCGTTCATGGGAGGTGTGAAGGCTCCGTCTCTCCCTTTCCCCGACACAGGGGTGGGCAGGCAGAAGTCATCCTTGTCTTGAGCGTTATCCTTCCAATCTCTGCCCAGTTCTGTCTTCATTAATAAGAGCCATGCGGGCACAGAGACTCTGTCCCTCACCATGCCCTGCCCCACCTCCACACTCTGCCAACAACAAGGCCATCACCAGATGCAGCCCCTCACCTAGCCCCTCCAGAACTGGGCGCTAAAATAAACGTTGTTCCCTTAAAACTTAGAGGACGTTCACAACGGACCTAGCAATCACGTTTGTTGAGCACATATTATGTGCCAGCTGTGGCTCTCCCTGCTTTTCCCGCCTCATCTCTTCCCAGCGTCAACAGCTCTGTGAGGCAGGCGGCCCTGGTCACCGTTTCCACTTCACAAATAAGGAAACCGAGGTCAGAGCTTAATGGAGGTTTCTGGACAGGGAGCAGCCGAGACTGGCCCTTTTAACCCTTTCATTTGCCACTTGTGACTTTCCCTCCAAGATTTCTTTCCTTGTCGACCTGCCCCTTCTGCAAAGTCCCCAGGGGGCCCAGTGCTGGTGGGAGGTGAGGCGGCCTGACCTTTGCGGCAGTAGGTGGTGGACTGGCAGTGCTCATCTGGGAGGCAGGCCTTGACGGAGTCCATGTCCATGCGGCGCAGGGTGGGCAGCGCCGGGTGGTAGAGCTGCTGCTTCACGCTGGCCAGCGGTTGGCGCTGCCGCGGTATCGGGAGCAAGATGGCTGGGGATGCATACACGTGGGCAGTACCATCGTCCCAGGGCACCACGTCGATGATGCGGGCCATAGCTGCGGAGCAAAGCGTATACATGAAGGGCTCCCCGGGGTTCATCCCAGGTAACGACCTTCCATGGGGGAACATCCTTAGCCTGGGCTGATTGTCTACTAGTCAAGGGTTTATTGAGCACTTACTCTGTGCCAGGTGATTTTTTAGGAGTTACACATGTGGTGGCAGGGACGCTCAACACACATACTCACACTCATGCACACATATGCACACATGTGTGCAGATACACACACAAGCTGCTCTAAGGGCTGTGAGGTCACTGTAGGGTGTATGTATGTCTGTCTGTCTGGGGAGGCTGGAGTTGGGGCATTCAAGCAATGGTCTAGAAGATGCGGTGTTTGAATTAAGTAGTGAACAGGAAAAGGTGAAGAAAGTGAGTTCAGAGTGTGATTCAGAATGCTGTATGGCTCTGGGTGACCAATCCTGAATCTCCTTATCTAAGGCATCTGGCATTTACCCCAGATTTTAGAGAGACATAGAACCAAAACATGAGGAGAGACATGACACATATGAACTAGAAAATCATTGCTGGCTACCAAGTGTCCCCCACCCCAAATAGCAGATATTTCCAGAAGCCCTTTTCAGTCATTTACACTTTAGTGAGAATTTGTTGACTTAGCTCAATTTCTCTTGGTGAGAGATGAGGTGGGAGCTAGGTGGGCCGGAGGAGAGGGGACGGTGGGCCATGGAGGGACAGGGAGGGCATGATGACACGGCATAGGAAGTTGCCTCGGGAAGGTGGGGAAGGGCAGGGAAGTGGAGCCCTTAGAGGAGGGCAGAGAGGGTACCCCACTTTTGACCCGCTGACAGCCACTACCTCATCTGCCGGGCACAGGCCTGAGTGCACAAGGTTTTAAGGACTCTCTGCTCTTCTGACCGTTCAGTGGGCAGGAGAGAAAGGGAGGCAGGCCAGGCCCGTGGACAGCAGAATAAAGACACTCTGTGCAGAGACAATGCCCACTCCAGCCTGATTGTGAGGACACTGCTCCTCGGCAACCGCAGGCTCTGAGAAGGGCCCACTGCCAGGGTCCCTATGTGTTGGGCACTTCCTTTCAGCCTTCCTGAAGGTTAGGTTTTCCCCAGCTTCAGCACAAGCCAGGCATCTTGGGAAATGTCCCTGGAGGCAGCCAGGCCAGGGCAGACCAAGGATGGCTGCTGAGCCCACCCCAGGCTGTGTGACCCTGGACTAGGTTCTGTCTCTCTCTGGGCCTCAAGGCTCCTGTCTGAATAGGCAAGCATCCTAGACTCTGCATTAGGGGCACCTGGGAGCTGGGAGGGCCCTCTCCTTCCTGCAAACTTTAGGAAGGTGCACTGCACTGTCTACCAGCCGCTGGCCTCAGGGTAGAGATTAGCTGTGGCCAGTATCCAGGGTCATTGTGGGGATCAGGGAGAGTGGTGGCCTCAGCAGGCTGGGGATTAGCAGGTGATACTCCATCCCCAGCTGCTTGCAGGAGTACAGGCTTCCTCCCTCCCAGGAAGGTCAGGCTGTGAGTGCCTGAGCCTAGCACCTTAAAGCTCTGGGACCAGGACCCCCTGAAGTGGCACCCTCTTTTTCCACAGAAAAGCCCTCTTCACCATGGCTGATTTTAGGACTGTCAGCAAGAGTCTCTGTGAGAGTCCAATGTAGATAAACTTCCTATTTTCATGTCACCCTGTTTACTTGGCCACTGGCCAAGAAGATTCCAGCACTCCAGGTGCCTTACTAGTTTTTCACAAATGTATCCAGTATAGTATTTTGTAGAAAAGTGCAAACAAGGCCTCTGGCCTTGAGCTGGGCTTCACAGAGATGTCTACATTTTTAAGATAAGTTACCAACTGGGCTCCATGGTAACAGCTGGTAGGGGGAGGAAAGAAAGGGGAGAAGCGGCTCTCCCTTTCTCAGGTGTGGTCCTTGAAGGGTTAACTTGCCCAAAACAATGAAAGAAAAAGCTGCTTTTATGTGAACTTCTGCAGACTGTGAACTACTGAGCCCCTCCCCTTACACGCTGGGTATAAAACTCTGAAACTCCTTGAACTCGGGGTTCAGGGGATTGATTGATTACAGCAAAAGCTGTGCCCTCTGAGCCTGGCTGCAGCCAAATAAAACTGTTTCCTGCTGTCTCTGGTGCCTGGCCTCCTTTGTCCCTACAACACCCCCAGGTGAGGGAAACAGGTAAGGCTGAACTACTTTGCATATATTTGAATACACTTTGCATATGCCTGCCCAGGTTCTGAACCTGATGGGTCCTAGGACCCCTGCTTAGATTTGTGTAGACTTTGGTTCACAGTTGCTCCAGCCTCATCGTTCAGGGAGACCCCAGAGCAGCATCCCCAAGTTCAAACTCCCAGAGTTTACTCCATTCACCACCATGACCCCCAATTTATTTTTAACAATTCTATAGTTATAAAAAAAGAAATTAAGAAAGTACATCAATATATAATTAAACCAGTAATAAGTTTATAAATTGAGACTCTCCTATAAGCACTACAGTTCAAGACATGGGCTACTACTCTGCAAAACAGTAAGCAGTTTCTTATGAAGTGAAACATCAATTTGCAGTGTGATGGGATCATATGGAAGACTCTGCCCTTAGGGATTGTCTCAGGAGAAGTGAATGTGTATATCCATGCCAATGTTTCATAGCAACATAATTTGTTAATAAAAATTTTTGGTGTAGTTGGACACAATGCCTTTATTTTATTTATTTATTTGTATGTGGTGCTGAGGATCAATCCCAGGGCCTCGAACATCCTAGGTGAGCTCTCTACCGCTGAGCCAAAACCCCAGCCCCAATAGCAACATAATTTATAGCCAAAAAGTAGACCTAAGCCTAGTATCTGCAGGTTCATGAGTTGATAGGCAAACCGTGGCGTGCCTATACCTGGAAAGTTCCGGGCACTAAAAAAAAAAAAAAGAAGTATACATCTCCAAGGTAGGTGAACCTCAAAAACAAGTGACATGAATGAAACCAGACTCAAAAGCCCCATATTTTCCCCCCTAGTACTGGAGACAGAACCCAGGGGCATTCGACCTCTGAGCTACATCCTTGATTCTTTTTATCTTTTCAGACAAGGTCTCACTAAATTGCTGAGGCTGGCCTTCAACTTGGGACCCTCTTGCCTCAGCCTCCGGGGTCCCTGAGATCACAGGCATGCTCCACACGTCCAACAAGCTTCACGTTTACATGATCCATTTACATCAAATGTGCAAAGTAAACACATAGACACAGAAAGCAGATTGGCGGCTGCCTGGGCTGGAGGGAGGAGTGGAAAGAGACTGTCAGCCAGGACCAGGGCTCTCATCAGAGCGATGGAAGTGTCCTAACTCCAGATGTTGGGGATAGTTGATAGTTTAATTTACTAAAAACCTTGGCTTGTATGCGTAACATGGAGGCATTTGATGGCATATAAAGTCTTCCTCAATACAATTGTTTAAAAAAGTAGCTGCCAGCATAAAAGAAAGCAAGAAAAGGGGGGGACACTGTGACTTTCTAGAAATTTCCACAGTCCTCTTCTCAATCATGACCCCCAATCCAAGAAGCAACTGTTCCCGTCTTGTAGTGTAACCGCTGCTTTTCTTTATGGTGATATTAGGTATATTTGCAGCCATAAGTACATCAGGTCATTCACCTCTTGAACTTTGCATACATGGACATTGGGGTGTCTACACACACACACACACACACACACATACACACTTCATTACCTACTGCACTTAACGAATCAGAAGTGGTTTTCTCCTCAAAACTCTTCCTCCTCACCTTCAGACCCAGGCTCTCATTTAAGGTAAAAGTTGCCAGGTGCCCAAGCTTAACCAACACCTCCTTCCCCTCCTCCTATCTTTATTGCCACCAGCCTAGTCCAAGCTCTGTCATCTGTCCCCATCAGGTCTGAGGCAAGAGTGACCATCACTGCTTACGCAGGCGACCACTCACCAGCCCAGGCGGGCGGAAGAGTTCCTGTTCCTGCAGAGTCCTGTTGGAGGTGCTGTGAGGAGGAGCAGCCTGGCATGTTTATGGGGGGAGGACAGGGGTCACCTTGAACTGTGCGCTGGGTTTGTCCTTGCCAACAGAAAGAACATTCTCCCACACCCCTGGCCTCGGGAGGGTGTTGCCTATCAGAAGTCTTGAAGCACCCCACATTGGAGGGGGGATACCAGGGGTCACCTAGTCACAGATTAGCTTGTCCCTCTTCAGGCTGGACTTCCTCAGCAGTTCCTGCTCCCGCGCCTGCCTACTACACAACAGCCACGCATATTCTGCCCAATTTGTGTTCAACACCACCACAGGGGCCGGGGTCTACATGTGTGTGCCCCCCAGAATCCCAATGCTGAAACCTAATCTCCATGCAACAGTGGGGCCTCCAGGAGGTGACTGGGCAGGGGGGCTACATCCTCGTGAAGGGGATGGGGCCCTCATAAAAGAGGCCAGAGAGAGCTTGCTCACCCCTCCTTTCAGGGGCTACATGGAAGGCACCATCTGTAGGGAGCAAACTCTTACCAGACACCAAATCTGCTGCCCCATGGGCCTCCAACCTCTGGAACAGGGAGCCATACTTCCTGTTGTTTATTAATTACCCAGCATAAGGGGTTCTGCTGAGCAGCTCCAATGAGCTCAGATATGGACTTCCACGGTCCATCAACCAAACCCTTCTATGGCCAAGAGGCCCTATGGGGTCTCACCCTGCCCACTTCCCATCCCCATCCTCCCCCACTCCTCTGTGCCCACTGGACTCCCTGCCCCCTTGGTGCCCTTTCTGCTCCTCAAGACTCATTCTGGCCTCGGGACTTTCCCCCGGCAGTGTCCTCTCTCTGGAGCACCGTCCATGTGATCTTTTCAGGGTAGAGACTTCTTGCTTTTCATTCTCAGCTCACACAGATCTGCTTCTTCCTAGAGGCCTCCTACCCAGGGCCCTCATGACACGTCTCTGTCCTGTCGGTTTCTTTGGTGGCTCTGGCATACTTGGCAATATTTCTTAATTTGTCCTTCCTCTCTGCCTCCTCCCCTGGAATGCAAGCTCTAGGAGGGCAGGCCCTAAGTCTGTCCTGCTCAACACACCCGGGGCTGCCCACTGCCCAGGGCAGGAAGAGCTCCCCAAACGTTGCACCTGGTCAAGTCCCTGCCTGCCCTTTGCTGAGCGTTCACCAACCCCATCTGCCACCCAGGTGCTGCCACCTCACTGAGCCCCTCTTCCCTTGGCCCCTGTTCCTTGCAGCCCTGGAGCCCCAGGTCTCTGTCTCCCCTCTGGGGTCCAGCTCAGTTCAGATCAGAGGCTGCCAGTGGTCCACCAGTCTTCGGATCCTGTGAGGGTTAGTTCCCAGTGTCATCTGGACTGGACTAGGGATGCTGAGAGAGTCGGTGAAGCCCACCTCTGGGTGTGTCTGTGAGGGTGTTTCAAAGAAGATTGGCATATGGGTGACCTAGGTGGAGGAGATGGGCCCTCAGGGCGGGGACACCATCCGATTGACGAGGGCCTGAATGGAACAGGGACGAGAAGGAATGGGTAAATTCTTTGGTCCTTCCTCCCTGCGTGGGCGTGTCTTCTCTTGCTGGGCCCTTGAACTGTGGGACTTGCACAAGCTGCCCTCCACGTCTCCCTGAGACTGAGGCCTCTGACTTTGGCCTCCCCAGTTCTGAGCCTTCATAATCTATTGACTCAGTTTCTCTGGAGAACCCCTACTAATGCAGATTTGATCTAAAGTCTCAGTCCTGGAACCCTGTCATTCTGGAAGATCTCAAGCTATTGAAGACAGCAGGAAAAAACAAACAAACAACAACAAAAAAAAAAACCCAACACTGTGAACCCTGGTATCGGGGCTGGGAAGCAGGGGTACACCTCCTGCTCCTGCTGACTGAGTTGACAAGTTCCTGTCACCCCGAGGAGTCTCCCAGAACCACACAGGACTCCAAACTGTTATTCTCCTAGCAGCCAGTCAGACTGTGGCTTGGCCAAGGTATGAGGGGAGCCAGGCCCTGGTACCTGGGCAGGTTCCCTGGCAACACATAGGGCCCCAAATTTAGACCCAGGTCCCTGCTGGACACTCGGGGATTGCTGTGGCTCCCTGGGCATCAATCATCTCTTTTCCACCCCTCCCCTCCCTTTGGCACCTGCTAATCCTTTGCACACGGCCCAGCCCCCGCCAGTTAATCCCCCAGGGCCTCAGAGGCCAGTCCACGAGTGGCAGCGAGAAGGTGATTCCTGGCTGGCAGTTGGCATCTGAGCAGGTAATTCAGGATGAGGTGGTGGCTCGGTGGGACCCCAAGGGTGTCTACATGCTCAGCTTCCAACAAGGCATTTAATCAGGACCAAAAAGACAAGGTTTCCCTCTCTCCACCTCTTCCTCCCTCTGCAGGGCTGAGACTTTAGCATGAGTCAGGATCTTTGGGGCAGCTTGGGAAAAGCAGATTTCTGGACCCTCCCCAGAGGGTTTGGAGGGACCTAGGAGTCTGGATTTTCAACAGCTTCCAAGAAGATACTGAAAATGCTGGTGATCCAATACCATGGTTCCCCGGGCTGCCACTCCCAGGTCCCTGTCTGGCCTGAGTCTCCCTCATAAAGTGGAGTCAGCAAGATGTGGCAGCAAGATGGGTGGGGGTGGGGCTGCCCACATTCCTTCCCATCCAGGAGGAACTGGCAGTGACTAGGGGAAGAAGAAAACTTCCCTAGGGCTTGGAGACAGCTTCCCCAGGCATTTCTAGAAGATTCATACCAAGTCACGGTCAGTTGTTGCTCACCAGGAAAGGACCTACAGGTCAGGCCTGTGGAAGAGGCCAACTCTTGGCATCTTCAGTGCCCCTGGGGCAGATGTCGGGCAGATGACAGGCAGCTGAAATTGGGCAGACTTGTATGCAAACTCAGCTTGGTCAATCTCGGTCACAACCTTTGACCCGTTTGTGCTTCATATGAAAATACTGATCTCGCTGTGTGGAGTGTCATGCGGCTGCCTGACCCCAAACGTGTGACATTGAGCTGTCCCGATCTGGGAAATCTCTGTATCCATGTGCCCCACCCAACAGGGACCCGGAAGACAAGAAGGGTCATGTCTGGCCCAAGTTCACCTGTTTGGAGGCTGATCTGACTCCTTACCCAGAGCTCCGTCCCCACCACAGCTTCTCATGGGAGAAGGTGGGCTGCTAAGACCAGAGCAGGGACAGAGGTCAGGGTGGTGTGGCCAAGGGCACTGGGGAGCTGAGCGCTGGGGCAGGGATCCTGGGGCCTGAGTCTACCCTTTCCAACATGGGGCTGGGGTCCTTGGCAGAGAAGGGCATGGCCTTGGGCAGGCTGGCATCCAACATGGCCTTGGAAGGGGCTGTCCAGGGCTAGGAGTTGGTGCGTTGACCTGTATGGTGGTGACCGGGCCAGGCTATCCTGCAGGGGTCTGGTCTCACGGTTCCATGTACTTCTCATTCACAGAAGACAGTGGACTGGAGGCTGAATTGTGTGAATACCAATCACCTTAAACCAAAAAGAAGGTCCAATGGGTGTTTTATCTTAAAAATTAAAAAATCATGAATATTGGTTAATGTTATCTTGAACAGATCAGATTTTCCATTCTTATGTTAATTACAAAGTATACTTTTATTTATTATGAGATTATGCAGTTATGCAGTACATTATATTCCATGATTGGCATCTTCACTAGATATCATAGAGTAGCCACGGGCAACATTTATGAAGCCCTGGGCCTGTGCCGGATCTCACTGTTTTGAGTATGTTGTACTTATTAATTCTTTTATCCTCACAATCTGCCCATGAGGTAGGTAACTATCTAGGTGCCTTTTTGTGTGTGTGTGATGCTGGGGATTGAACCCAGGGCCTTGTGCATGCGAGGCAAGCGCTCTACCAACTGGGTTATAGCCCTAGTCCTATGTGCCTTTTTTTTTTTTTTTTGTATCAAGGATTGAACCCAAGGATGCTTAGCCACTGAGCCACATCCCCAGCCCTCCCCCACCCACCCCTTTTTAAAAATTGTTAATTTTGAGACGGGGCCTTGCTAAGTTGCTTAGGGCCTTGCTAAATTGCTGAGGCTGGCTTTGAACTCGTGATCCTTCTGCCTCAGGCTCCCAAGACATCAGTGCACCCATTTTACAAGCAAGCCAAACTAAGGCTCAGAGAGTCTAACTGATCTTCTCATGGCTCAGCTCCCTGTGAGTCTTCTCTGGTGATTTCTAACTGATTTGCCTCTTCCTTTTTAATGGGTCCCTATATTCCAGTATTGAATGTCCCATAATTTACTCATATGTGCACTTCTTACAGATGAACACTTAGGTACTTTCCAATAACCAATCTTCTGATGGATATTTGGGTATTTTTCATCTTTTGCCGTAACACTATTGCAACCGGCCTCTTCCTACACAATTGTGTATGGCCTTGAGTCATTCTATAAAGTAAATATCTTGAGAAACAATTGCAGATTTTTTTTTTTTAATGATGAGCAGGAAAACAAATGGGTATCCCATAAAAGTGGCCCATAGATGCTGGCAGCAACTGTGCACACTCTGGGTTGGCCTAAGGACTGTCATTTACAGGTAGCAGGATGCTGGGCTGGGTCCAGAAGGTGCTGCCTCAGCCCCCCGGAACTCCTCAGAAGACTGAGATGGAGGAGGAGGAGGAGGAGGAAGAGGCAGAACTGGAGTCGGAGCTAGAGCTGGAACCGGAGGTAAAACCAGAGCCAGAGTCTCAAACAGCCGCTGAGGAGAGGGCCTCCCTGGGGAGAAGCAGAGGGTGGAGGAGGGCAGGCTTCCTTGTGCTCAGGGACTTCCTGGCATGGCCCACCTGCTCCCCAAGGACCTTCTACAACAGAAAAAGGTGAGATCAGAAGGAAACATGGCGGACACTCAGGCCCGAAGACTGTACAGTGCTTGCCTGAGGCTGTTTCTGTAGAAGGCCAGACAGTGACTAGTATAGGCTTTGTGGGTTATGCCATCTCTGTCACTCATCTCTGGTATTACAGTGTGAAAGCAGCTATGGAAAATGCTTCAACAAATGAGCATGGCTGTGTTCCAATAAAACTTTATTTAAAATCAAGCATTGGTTTGATATGACCCACGGACCATATTTTACCAACATCCTAGCGTCTAGAGCAGAGCCACTCCAAGTAGCCAGCCAATGAACTATTTGTTATTAGTCCAGGATGACATTAGGAACTTGATCCAGAATGTAGATCTACTGTGTAGCTAAGTACACTGCTGAGTTCAGTTGGTGTCTGTTTTGTAGTGAGGCCTTCTTGATTGAGAAGCAGGGAGTTAATACACATCCTGGTGCAACTGTTTAATCATCATGAACCAAGAACATTTTGCACACTGGCACTGGTTCATGTCCCACAGTTTGAGGGGAATTTCTCTAGAATTTTCCTTCAAGTGTATCTTGGAAGGAAAAGCTTGCCAGCTCTGCATCCCATCCATTCAGGAACCGGGTGACAAGTAATTTAGCAGCTCAATTAAATGGAATTGATTTAGCTTCTAATGGATGCTGGGCCTGTGCTCAGTGCTGAAGACATACAGATGGATAAGGCATTGCTTTGGGGGTCAGCAGACGAGTGCCTAGCCAGCTGATTCTGCCAGGAGATGGTTGGTGAGGCGATGTGGCCAGCCTCCGCATTGGCCTCAGCTCTGCCCCTCTGGCAGGGCCAAATAAATGTGTCAGACTGGAAATTACAGGAGTGCAGGAGAGAGTCACCTTTGGAGATTGGAAGCTGGTGGGGGATGGTTCCTAGACAGAGGCTGGGGCAGAATCTTAACTATTGGAGATGGAGAGATGGGTTGTTCCTGGTGGAGAAAGGCCCTTACTGCAGTAGTGAAGGGCATGTTTAGGAAACAGCTATAGGATTTGTATGTATGTATGTGTATACGTGTGTATGCATGTGTGTAGTGTGTCCTTGGTGTGATATCTGTGTGCACACATGTTTGCAACTTGGGCATGCATGCCATTGTCTGTGTGCATCTATATGTATGTGTACACACAGGTGCTCATGTATGTGCACATGTATTAGTGTATATATGGTTCCATGGGTGTGTGACATGCTACTGTGTATAAGCATGTTTCTGAGTATGGGAATGTATTCAAGTGTTTATTCACGTATGCACCTTTGGGTGTTTAAATACACATGCATTCACATATTTGCCTTTCTCTATGTATATACACATCCTCTGTGTGAACATGTATGTTCATGTATGTTACATGGTAAAATTGGTATATGTGCAAGTATACATGTATTTATGCATGTTTGTACTTCTATGCAAATATGAGCATATGCATATGCTTATTTATGCTACTGAGCATGTGTATACACATGCTCAAAGGACGTGCTCCTTTGTCTTTATATATGCAAATGTTATTTGTGTGCACACTCCCATGTCTGTATGTTTACACACTAGATTGATTGAGAAACAATCAATTTGTATCTGTGTGCCTGAGTGCATGTGTGTATATGCATGTGGTTGCATGTGCACGTGTGTGTATATTGGAGTATGCAGTGTACTTATGCACAAATGTATATGTGTATAGATTCTGTTCGTACATGTGTTCATGTGTGTATTCACTGACCTTGTACGTGTATGTTTATGTGTTACTAGATTATGAGTGGGTGCACACATTCATATCTGTGTATCTGTACATATACAAAATCCATGTAAGTGTGTGTGCATATTTGTGTGTGTATGTACGTGTGTGCTTGTCTATGTGTATATACAGGTGATGCAGTAGCAGGAGGTGTGGCTGCAGAGGTAGGTGAGAGGCAGATGGCAGAGGCTGGACTCCACCCAGCTGCTAGAGAGGAATGGAAAATTGAGGTCAGAGGAGGGAGGGCCCTGGCTGGGATGAGGGGTCGTCTTCTGACTCTCCTTTCCCCTCAGCCTGTCCCCAGCCTTCATGACTTCACTGCATCTCCCTCTTCTCAGGCCACTGAAGTGGGGCAGCTTCTGGGGGGGATGATAGGACGAGGCTGGAAGGCCGGGAGGCCACCATCAAGGGGGTGTGAGGCCCTCGCCCTGGGGGAGCCCCCCGCCGAGGCCAGGAGGAAGGGAGCATCTGAGGCCACAAGAACTTATAGAGATGATCGTAGAATAGAGTTGTTCAGTCCTTTGGGGGTGGGGGGTCCCTTGTGGGTGATCCAGAGGAAGCTCCTGTTTGAACCAGGCAGGTCTCAGGGCTTACGTGGTCCTGTTTGAACCCTCCAGCCCCTGGAAGAACCAGCTGATGAGGAGGAAGTGACTGCGGCTGACTCAGGTCTTCAGGGTGAGTGCTGGAAGCTCGGTCAGCGGGCAGGGAAGCTGAGATCTCCCCTCAGAGCTGTGGTAGCCCATTTCACTGATGAAGAAACTGAGGCCTAGAGAGGCTCAGGGTGGGTTCCTGGAGAATTTTTAGGCCTTTTGATCCTTAGGATTTTCCCTTGTCCCCTGCCTTTGACTTGATCTTCCCAACAGAGTAGAAATGGCCCTCTCTGGGGGCCCAGATTTAAAGTCTGGGGACTCTTCCAGAGACCCAGAATGATGCCCCTCCTCTGCCCACAGCCCTCCAGGCCCAGGCTGCGGAGTTTCCTGACGTGAACAGGTACTGCACCCCCATCACCTCTCCCTGGGGCTGGGACCGCCACTCCCTCCAGGGAGCCACGGGGGGTGGGCAGGGGGGACAGGCATTTGGTCTGTAGTCATTCTGAGCCATTAGGTGGAGGGTCTCCTGGGCCAGATGGTCATTGTGACCAAGAGAGATGGAGGGGGAGAGCTGTAGTAATGGGTACCCTCTTTGAGGGGGCCAGATGTATCTCAGGGGTGGGGTAATTTTACCCTAGAGCCAAAGTCTTATTCTCCCAGTGAAGCCAGAAATCTAGACTTGTCCCTTGTGGGTGATCCAGAGGCAGCTCCTGTTTGAACCAGGCAGGTCTCAGGGCTTACGTGGTCCTGTTTGAACCCTCCAGCCCCTGGAAGAGCCAGCTGATGAGGAGGAAGTGACTGTGGCTGACTCGGGCCTTCAGGGATGTGGGGGGAAGAGGCTGGCCCTACCGTTCTGAGCAGCCTGAGAGTGGGCTCCAAAGGCACTGGGCATAGTGGGCCCATTTTCTTTTCCTTTTTTTTTGGGGGGGGGTTACCAGGGACTGAACTCAGGGGCATTTGACCACTGTGCCACATCCCCAGCCCTATTTTGTATTTTATTTAGAGACAGGGTCTCACTGAGTGGCTTAGTGCCTCACTTTTGCTGAGCCTGGCTTTGAACTCACGATCCTCCTGCCTCAGCCTCCCGAGCTGCTGGGATTACAGGTGTGCGCCACCAGGCCCAGCATGGGCCCACTTTTTAGAGAGAAACAAGAGGCTCAGGAGGAAGGTGATATGCCTGAAGTCTCACGGTGCAGACTGGGTTTGATTCAAGCCAAGTCCCTTGGGATACTATGAACTGTCACTGGACCCTGGGGTGGGTGTTGAGGGTGGCTGGTGTCTCTGTCCCCCACAGTCCCAGCGGTTGGGTGCTGACTTGGCTCAGGAAAGGCATGGAGAAGGTGGTACCACAGCCCGTCTGCAACGGCAGGGCAGCCCACACGGCCGCCGGCACGGAGGCCCCAGCTCAGGTAGTGCTGGGGCTGGCGGTGGAGGAGGGCCCGCTGGGGGCAGCCTGGCCTGGGTCCCCTGCCATGTTTCCCTGTCTGTCCCCGGCAGGCCGGAGCACAGATCCTTGGGCACCATGGCACAGGGAACACAGGTAAGATCAAGAGGCGGGACGGCTCTTCAGGGTTGAGAGGCTGTTGGGATGGCCTTGGCCTCTGGGGAGAGGCCACCTGGGCCAGGGCTTCTCATTGACTGGGCCTGGGCTCTGGCCTGAATGCAAGAGGTCCCTTGGTGCCTGCTTGAGGCTGACCCAGGGCTCTGGGCACGTCCCTCGCCATTGCCCATCTTTCTCTCTCCTTCCTTCTCTTTCTTCCTCCCTCTCTTCCCATTGATTTTATGATTTGTTTTGATTTTGGGTACCAGGGATTGAACCCAGGGGCACTCCACCCCTGAGCCCCATCCCCAGCCCCATTTTGCATTTTATTTAGAGACAGGGTCTCACTGAGTTGCTTAGCGCCTCGCTTCCCTAGTGGCTGGGATTACAGATGTGCGCCACCACATCTGGCCTGATTTTATGTTTTATTTAAAATTTGTGGATGCATTTAAATCTTTAAAATTGGATTTATTTTTAAACTATACATACAAATTCAAGGTCTGTGCATACGAATGAGGTGTCCTGTGCTGTTCCAATGCATGTGCACGTCGTGTAATCGGGTGAAGCCTCTCTGTCCCCTCTGGCACTTGTCATTCCTTCCTTGTGGCAGTGAAAGGGTCCTGGACCCCTTTTCTAGCTTTTCGAGGTGGGCGGTCACTGTCTGCTCGCCCTGCTGCACCCCAGACCTGCGTCCTCCAGCCAGCTGCCGCGTGGCCCTCACAGAGCCGCCTCCCGGTGCCTCCCTCCCTGCCTGTCTCTGTTTTCTGACCCCGCAGGGTCTGCAGGTGGATCCAGTGAGTTCCCAGGGGCCCAGGATATCAGGTAAGTCCCTGTCGCGGTCACTGGAAGCAGGGCTTGAACAGCCCTGGGAGACACTGGGGTCCTCGGTTGTTCAGCCTCATGTTGGCAACAGCGTTGGACTTCTCAGAGCTGATGGGTGTGGGCGGGGCGGCTGCCTCATCCCGGATGGCTGCAGGACAGGTGAGCCCAAGGCGCCCAGGAGGGGTCCTGATCAGGTCCAACCCCTTCTAACTGCAGGCCCATTGTGGCAAAGGTCTCTGGCGTTTTACCAAAAAGCTAGAAATATAGATTTTTATGTACCATCTGTAATTGTTGGATATTGCCAACTAACTGAGATGCTTTCAGGACTCTGTGGGTTCCCCAATGTGAGCCTGAAACTTCCAGTTTTTGATTTTTCCTGTAATTTCAGAGTCATACACTCAACTCCAGTCACCCTTCACTCATTCCTTCCCTAGACTGCAGGCCCATGGAGGGCAGGGGCTTTTGTCCTGGTCACTGCAGAGCCCTGGTGCCCAGCATGGTACCTGGCATTGACTGCGGACTCGGCACCCAGGGGACACATAACCAGATGAATGAGTGGACGTAGAGGACGTACCAGGCTTTTCTTCATGTTGTTTCCCCTTTTCCTCTCCTCCCTCTTCTTCTCTGTCCTCCTCTTCCTCCTCCTCCTCCTTCTTCCTCTTCTTCTTTGTGGAAGAGTAGGACTTATTGAAGTGAGAAGAAACAAGACAGAGCTCTCACAGGGGACCTGATAGTAGGTTCCCAGTCAGGGAGCTAGTCTAGGGGTTCATGAGCTAGGTAGGGCCACTGGTCACTATCTATGCTGAACAGATATTGGAAAAGTGCCCAGATTGTGAGCTTTCTTTAGGGCCTGGAGCTTCCCTCAGGAGGTGGGGGCTTCTGGAGTCCAGATAGATTTGGACCCAATATTTGCCCCTGGATAATTGCTGCATAATTGACGTAAAATAAAAACGCAGGACCCCTTTAAAATGATGAATAATTTTCAGTTTATGGCAATAGTGCATTAAACATAATAAAACTTCTAAGTATGGGGTCCCGTGTTTACACAGTCACACTCCCGTGAAGCCACTCCTGTCCATGCCAGCCACGGAGCCCCACCCCCAGGCTGCATCCAGGCATCTCCTACTCCTCCCCTGCTGCCCAAGAGCCCAAAGCTGGGTCAGGGGCAGAGCCGGGTCCAGCCTTGGATCTAAAGTTGAGGTTGGCAGCTTCCCCACCACCATGGGGCCCTTTGAGAGCACCCAGTACAAGGTCCCACTGCCCAGGGCCAGGAAGAGCTGGTGGGCAGTCAGGAGAGTGTGCCTGGCTCCTTCCCTTAGGTCACCTGTGTGTCTGACCATTGGCCCTCCTTAGGCCCAGCCCATGGCTGCTCAGGTGGCTGGAGCAGAATCTGGAGAAAATGCTACCTCAACCCCCAACACCGGCTAAGGTGAGTGGACGGTAGGAGGGACCTCAGCTGGCCACCTGGGAGAATTTGGGAGCCCAAGGGGTGGGGACTGACTATTCCAGCAGTTTCTCCCCCAGGGGTCCAAGAGGGGTGAACCTCACCTGGGATCATCCTAAATGGGGAGGAGTCACTGCTCAGGGTGCCATGGGGGGACTTGGGGGCATGATAGAGCCCTCTGCCCTGGCCTCAGGTCAGGGACAGCTGGCTAGGATGGGGCATGTGCAGAGCTTTTACCAATGTCTTTGCTCCCCACCTGCCGTCCAGGGCTTGACTTCTGAGCCTGCAGATGCTGTCCTGGGCCCAGGTACAGAGAGGGGGCCTGGGAGGGGCTGCTTGGGTGGTTATGGGCTGGGCTGGGGGAACCCCGGGGAATCTCAGGGGAGACCCTTGGTCTTCATCTGGGTCAGTGAGCAATTCCGGCCTTTCTGGGAGTGGATTGTTGTGGGAGGGCACTGGAGCTAGTCCAAGCTGGGGAGCCTAAGGCTTGGGGCAGGTCTCATTCATTTTGTGAGACCTTGGAAAGTCCCTCCCTCTCCCTGCTCTTTTCGATGCTAGAGTTGTTTGGAGTGGTCCCAAGGGTCTCCCTGCCTGGTCACGTTAGTGCTTTGGATCTGACCCCCTGAGGCCTGGAGGGACCAGGTGGAGCCTTGCTGTGAGCTCTTCAGCCCCTGCTCTCCCTCTGCTCAGAGCCTCCAGAACCCCCGCTGGAGACGGAGCCCACGCCACAGGACCCCGAGAGCTCCTGTGTGACCAGTCTCGAGGAGGAGCCAGCTCCAGAGCCCCAGTCCAGCCTCCAGACCTCCTCCCTGCCACCACCTGCGGACTCTGCCGGGTGAGCCCTCCTAAATGTCTTCTCCCCACCTCGGGGAACACGGTCAGTGCCTGGCCCCAGCCCAACACCCCACCTTCACAAAACTAGCACGTTGAATTATGGAATTAACACATGCACCAGGGAGAAAATTCAACGGACTCTCCAAGTCCCTCCCAGGGCAACCCCGGGTTCTTGCCTTCCCCAGGTACACCCTTCCCCAGGTGAGGACACTGTTCCTTAAACTACACACCTAGCAAGGGTGATCTATAGGCAGGAATCTGCATGTTGCTTTTTCACTTAAAAATGCATCTTGGAGGTGGGTTTGTGCACAGAGCTGCATTTCGTTCTTCCACTAGCCGTGTAGTGCTCCATCAGGTGGACGCGGCAGCTTTGATTTAACCACGCGGTGGACGTTGAGTTTGTTTCCACCCTTGTGCTGCAGTCAGAGCCTCTCCCGGCCTCCTGGGGCTCCTGCCCAAGTAAATCTGTAGAATAAATCGTGAAAATGGAACTGGGCTAAGGGTGACATACAGTCAAAACCGGGTTGGATGGTGGCCTGGGATGTACGGAGCTGGTGGTGGAGGGCTTTTCTAGCATGTGCATGGTCCTGGCTTCAGCCCCCAGGTACCAAAACAACAACAAATCCGGATTAGAGCTGCCAAATGCGAGCACCCTGGCAGAGTGAGAGGCCCGGGGGTGGGGTGGGGGTGGGGAGCCCGGGCTGCCTACTAGGACCCAAGCAGTAGGCAGAGCCCACCCAAGGGATGGGGAGGGGAGGAAGGAATTGTTCTTTAGAGCTGGCTGGGCTCTGAGGCCTGCTGTTGACCTGTGGAGGGAGTTGGCCGTGGCCTAGTCTCCCGGGGATCGGGGTGGGGGGCTCTCCCGCTGGAACACAGCCCGCTCTGCCCGCAGGTTGCTAGCGTGGCTCCTACACAGGCTGGAGAAGGCCCTGCCGCAGCCGGTGCTCCCTGGGAACAGCCGGGAGCAGGTCAGTGCTGGGCCTGGGCAGTGGGTCCTGGCCAGTGGGGGGATGGGGATCTTGGGAGCTCAGGGAAGGATGGGGTGATTGGCCTGATCCCTGGAGGGTGGGGACACCTACCGTGAGAACCCAGGCCCTGCAGCCTGCCTGTCTGAAGCCCATGTTCACTTTACCCAGGCCCTTTGCGGCTCTGTGGCCACCAGCTGAGACGTGCTGGCCCAGCCCACTGCCAGGGCCTCACAGTCCTTTGGGAACATGTGGGGAGTAGAGAGGGTGTAGGACTCAGAGGTGGCACCTCCTGGGAGCAGCAAGGAAAGCGTCCCAGTAGAGGTGACCTCCAGGTATGCTCCAAGGCCCAGTGACAAGAGGCCTGGAATGTCCTGAGAAGAAGTGGGGGTTCACAGGAAACCAGCAGGCCCCGTGTGCAAAACTGACAACCTAGGACACCAACGTGGGGGGTGGGGGGGAGCAAGGCCTCTGTCACTGTGTCTTTCCTTCCCCAAGATCCTGGGACCTGGTCTTTCTTTTTTGGGGGACAATTGGACATTTTCATAGAAGCTCTTGGAGCTGGGAGTGGAAGCCTAACCTCAGTCCTGGCTGTGTGAGTGCGGCCATGGCCCTCTCAGAGCCCCATTGTCCCACCAGAGCAAGGAGCGGACAGTGGCTCACTCCCCAGGGGTGTGAGAAGGCAGGAAAGAATTCTGTGAGCAAAGGCATGTAGGCCCAGGAGAGAGGAAGGCCTGGCCGGTTTCTGGGCCTCTGGGTCACTCAAGGACCCAGCCTGGCTCCTCCAAGCGGAGACCTTTGTTGTGGCTGTCTGGGGACACCCTCCCCACCTGCCTCACTGAGCCAAGACTGAACCTCAAACCCCTCTCCCAATTCCCTCATGGTCTGTGGGCACAGCAGGGTCCTCTATGGGCCACCTGAGGCCTACAGAGGCGAGCCAAGGTCACACGTGGCTGGAGTTCCAATTCCATATCCAGGCGCTTGTGGCTTCCAGGCACACATCCTGCCCTCTCCAAGGCTGCTTCCTGTGCGGAGGGAAGTGGGCAGGAAACAGGCTACCCACACCTCAGGTCTGCAGAGGAAGTGCGACAACCCTGTTTTCCAAGACACACGGGCTGGGTGGCAATTAGCGGATGAAGATGTCCTCACAGGGTCACAGGGCCCTGGGGAGGAGGCTGGGGAAGTTGGTTCCCCTGGTGAGAGGCCTTGGAGGAGCAGGGAGCTTGGAGGGGACCCTCCTGGGAGGGTGGGAGGAGGATCTGACACAGAGGCCAGCGGGTGGGGGGTTCCAGGTGAGCCCACCCTAGCAAAGGTGGTGAGGGGGGCCCAGGAAGTGGCCCTGGTGGGAGAGGGCTGGAGCAGGGTGGCTCTGAGGCAGGAGAGCCCAGGCAGGGAAGAGTGGAGCAAGTCCCAGGAAAAGCCCTGCCGGCTCCTGCAGGCACCACCCAACTTGGTTTTAACTGTATGTCACCCTTAGCCCTGACCCCCCTTTTCTCCCCACAGGAGCCTGGCTCCCCGCAGACGCGTGACGCGCAGACCAGTAAGTGCTGCATTTCTGGGTTCTCGTGCACCTCCCAGGAGGGTGGCTTGGTATCCTAGGGTCTGAGTGGGGGGTTTAACTGGGGCCTCCTGACCTGGAGCCCAGAGAGACCCCTGCTCTGCAGGCGCCATCTCCGTTCAGCGGGTCCAGGTAGCCGGAGCCTGGCAGTGGCTGGAGGCCCCCAGGGCCTGGCTCCTGGCTTCTGTCCAGAGAAAACAGTCCCAAAGTCAAACCAGATGGGCCCTCTTCCTGCTGGCACACGGCTCTCCTCAGGTGGGGAGAGGGAGAGCGGCGGGTGTCCCTGAGGGAACCAGATCCCATCGGCTGGACCACCCTTGGGCAGGAAGGCTGTCCCTCACCTGCAGCTGGGGTGAGAAGATGTGGGTGCCTTTTAATCCCAGCCCCAAGCCAGGACTGGGCAACAGAGATTGCGGTCCCTCTGGGTGTGCTGGGGCAGAATCTGCTCTTGTTTTGCTTCCTGGCCTCTGGCCACGCAGCCATTCACTCATTCACTAAGTAAGTGATGGTGGACAGCCCCTTTCTGTCCTGGACGTGGGCTCTCTGACCCTAGGTCAGGCTCTCCCAGGGACACTTCCGCTGTGCTGTAATGCTGTGTCCAACCCCAGGGTGAGCTCTCTGAAGCTGGGGGTGACCACTGTGGCTTGGGACACAGACAAATGGCTGACTGCAGGGCTTGGGTCTGGTGGACGAGCCAGGAGAGGCGTTAGGGTTCATGGTGGCCGTGACAGCAACCCAAGGAGCAGCAGAGCCCAGCAGCAGGACGGGCCCAGTCTCTCATGGAGCTCACGGTCTCCCTGAGCATGAAGTGAAGGGACCTCTGTGGCTGTCGGGGCAGGTGGGGGACAAGAGCTTGGAGAACTCAAGACAGCTGCCCAGGGTCACAGAGCAGATATGGTGGGAGTAGTAACCGGACTCTGGCTTGACAGCAGCTGCTCAGTCAGGCAAAGTTAAAGGGACCCACACTGTCCCCTGGGGCGCTGGAGCCTGGTCCCCTCTTGTCTTCCTCTGGCTCCTCTGGAAGGATTCAGGATTCTCAGCCCACTGTAGGCAGGGCCTCCTGCAGTTCCCGGAATGGGCAGGAAGCACCAGGCCTAACAATGGGGACAGACACATGCAGGGGCCTGGAGCCTGGGCAGGTCCTCCTCCTGGGGCCGCCATAACAAACAACAGGTAATTACAATCCAGGGGGCTTAAGGCAGCAGTTCAAAAGCCAGAAGTCCAGAATCAAGGCATTGCAGGGTGGGTTTCTTCTGAGGCTCTGAGAGAGACATTGTCCCCTCCTCTTCCTGGCCTCAGGGGCTGCAGGCCACACCTGGGCTCCTTGGCTTCCAGCTGACCCCCCAACCCTGCGTGAGTGTCCACGTGGACTCGCTCTGTGTCTCTGCGTGTCAGACGTCCTTCCGCTTTCCTTTGCAAGGGTGTCAGGTACTGGATTTAGGGGCCTCCCTAAATCCAGGATGATCGCCTCTTGAGATCCTTAATCAGGTCTGCGGAGACCCTGTTTCCCAATAAGGTCACATTCACAGGTAATAGGATTAGAACTTGAACTTATCATTTTGGGGGGACACTAGGAGCCCTCTACATGGGGAAGGAGCTTCCTCTCCTCCCTGCTCTGTCCCCAGCTTTCCCTTCCATCCGTCCGACCGTCTGTCCGTCCATCCGTCTGTGCCCTCTGTCTGCCCCCAGCTGCCTGCCCTACTGACTCCTCCTTTGTTTCAGGGGTGGCGGCTGGAGGCCTCTGAGACAAGGGAGAAGGGGATCTGGGAGAGCACAGATGGACAGACGGATGGATGGATGGAAGGGAAGAAGGACACCCCGAAGAGAAGACGTTCAGGGGGTGGAGGGCGGGAGGTGGCCATCGACCCCTCCCCACCGGGTCAGTGAGCCGCTGGCCCTCCCCCACGCCCCCAGGCAGGGCAAGGAGAGCCAGAGGCGGCCCCACCAGCTCCCCAGCCGCCTCCTCTCAGGACACCTGGCAAGGGAGCGGGACCCAGGCCAACACAAGGGGAAGGTCGGCCAGGGGCAGCCTGAGAGATTCAGGCTAGACAGCAGGGGGACTTCCTCAGTGGGAGGCGATGGAAAGTACCTCTGAGAAGACCCTTGCACAGCCCCGTGTGGCACTGGCTCTGTCTGAACCCCCTGGGACATACTTTTCTCAGAAGTGGTTTCCTAAGGCCTGGCCACTTTGTCTCTCTGGACCGGCCGGGGGACAGTGACATTGAAATCAACATTAAACATGCCTGACGAACACCTCAACCCTGTGGTGGCTGATGTTATTGCCTAGGGTCAGGCTGCAGCACAGTGGTTAGATTTTAAAAGTGGGTGGGCCGAGAGGGCTGTGGCCTGCGGGTCTTGGGGTGCAGGAGGAATCAGCTAGGGGTCCTGGGGTCCCAGGTGACCCATAGATGTCTTTGTTTGGGCCAACAGTGATTTGAAAAATTAGAATCAGTTGCCAGCGTTTACTATTCAGGTGACTTTATGTAGAATGTCTGGCTTCCCTGCCACCCTGGGAGACTCTGGGTAGGTGGCAGCTGTCCCTTCTTGTATCCTCCTTTTGAGACCCCCAATGGCTCACACTAACAGTGAGGAGAGGGCCACCCCAGGAGAGGGAATAAAGGGAGGAAAAGCTAGAGGTACGAGGGGGAGGCTGCGTGGGTCCCCCGGGGTGGGGGGTGACATCCCGCCGTCTGTAGCCCACAGTCCTTCATGGTTAAGCAGGATAGTTGAGCCTCATTTTAGGTGAGCTTGATTGTAGGCAGTGGGGAGCCATTGAGTGTGGTTGAGCAGAGGAGTGACTTCCCAGAGATTACTCTGGGGCTGAGCAAGCAACTAGTGGCTTCGGAGCAACTGGGGGCAACTCTGAAAAGTGTCCCACCCTCAGACCCCATGACTAGAATAGTGGCCTCAGAATCTGCCTTTTCAGGACACACCCCCACCCATGATTCTGGTGATGAGGGACGGCTGCAAGCCTACTTTTAGGAATTTCCTGTGAGTGAAAGGTCAGTGCTTTGGGGCCAGAGTGGAGAGGTGGGCTGGACTAGGGAGAGGCCGAGGGAGCGGGGACCATGGCCCTGGCTCTGCCAGTGACCTGGGGTCCCGGTGGGGGCTTGCCCCGGATCCCATGCACCTGGCCTCCTGGACCCTGGACGCAGGAGCACTTTCTTGGGTGGGGCTGCTGGCCTTCCTGGCCTGGGCCAGAGCCCCATGTGCAGGTCCTGAGGGTGGAGAGGTCACCGGCAATGAGGTGGGGTGCCCAGAGGGAATCCAGGGGTGCCCAGAGGGAATCCAGGGGCAAAGCTTTACCGCAGAGAGGGCAGCCCGGGCTCCTGGGTGGGGCCCTGGGAGGTGGGGAGAGCCTGCAGGGAGGGGCACACGCTCCTATCCCTTCCCTTCCTGGCCGGTGGCCGTGGGCACCACCTTCTTAGAGTTGTCACATCGTTGGCTGTAAACTAGGGACAGTCTGGGGCAGGCCTTAAAGGAAAGAGGGAACGCCAGGGAACGCTCCCTCCTACAGCACCAGCCAGGTGGAGACGGGTGCTTCCAAGACAGGTGGCCAGGGCCCCGCTGAGGCTCTCCGGGTGCATATTTCCCACCTGGGATGGCGTGCTCGGGATGCAGGCATCAGGGGACCTGACTCTGCCTCTAACTTCCTGTGTGACCTTGGACAAGTAGGCCAGCCTCTCTGAGCTGGCTGTTTGGGCTATAAAATGGGGAGAGTTCTGTTCTCTTTGGGGCGCTGTGACAGCTAACAAGCTCTTAGGCAGGGGGTACAGTGCTCAGGCAGGAACCTGTCCCCCAGGGGACTCCTGGAGCACAAAGTCTAGGAGCTACTGCAGAAACGGGTTGTGCAGGGTGCGTGCAGGGTGCGTGCGGGGGCTTCCCTGGGGACACACAGGTGCTTTCTCTGTTTGATGGGGATAATACCTGTACCCGGAAGCTGGGAGTCCCAGCCCTGCAAAGCACCCCATAAAAGAAAGTGATAATTTTTGTTTCAGTTTGCTCATCTGTAAGATGGGGAATCAAATACAAAAGAGAGGAAATAAAATAGGAATCATTCTTCCACCTCAAGAGGTTGTGTGAGCACTAATGGAATGAACCCAGGTCCTCTTTGAACATAGGCCTGACCCCCGGGAGTACTCAGGAATGCCGCTGCTGTTACTATTACTGTTATTGTTGTTGTTTGCTGAACCATGAGCAATAACTTCCAAAATCACAGGATAAGACTTGGAGCCAGCTTTCATTTAAAGTCACCATTACTAATTCACGCTCTGCTTGAGGGCCACCAAGACCCCTGGAACTTTTTCAGAACACCTGATATCCAGGGAGTCTCCCCCCTTTCTCCTAGACACCTACCTGGGGTGGGGTTCCTGACGAGCCTCCCCTGTACCCACTTCTGCCAACCTCACCGCATTCGGGAATCTGAATGCATGAAGAAATGTTTAAAATGACAGATTCCTGCAATTCTCTGCCCCTCAGCAAAGTTGAATTCCCGTGGGGAGGGAGTTTCTAGACCCAGGAGGAAGAGGAGGGATCAAGTGCTGGACATCCAGAGGGCCAGTGGTGGGCAGGCTCACTCTGCATCCCTGGGGACCGTCTGGGCTGCCCTGCAGACGGACCCCACACCTACGTCTTTTGGGCATCACACACAACGCTCGGTTGGAAGTATTCTTTCTGCAAAGAAACCAAGCTGATCAGCCATTGTCAAAGCTCTGTCTCAAGAGAAAAAAGGGGGGAGGATGAAGGGTGCCTGGCCAACGGTCAGGCTTCAACCTGTCGCTTGAGCACGGAAGTGGTGAAACCAGTCCCACCGGCCACAGCGCATTTCCCTGGACTCGTTCAGGAGCTGAGGTGCTACTGGAGATGGCCAGGCTCCTGCCTGGGCTCCCTGACACTCCCGGGTCCCCTGCAGGAGTCTCACAGGTGGCTTCTCCTGTGTCCCCTGCAGTTGGCATCCTCGCCACGCAGCGACAGGAGCCCGACCTCATCCTAGAAGACGTTGACTCTCACTGGGAGGATGCCCAGCAGGACTGCAGCTCCAGCCCCCAGGAGATGGAGGGGCTCCCAGCTCATGGGAAAGAGAACAAGGCCGTGGTGGAGATGCCCAGGTGGGAGCCCGAGAAGTCCCCGGAAAGAGCCAGTGTAGGCATGCGTGCGGAATCCCCAGGTCCAAGAGGGCACAGAGCCCAGCCCAGCCCGGCCCGCACCCCATAGGTCACACCCGGTTCTTTATTTTTGGGTACTGGAAGTTGAACCCAGGGGTGCTCTACCTCTGAGCCACAACCCCACACCTTTTCATTTTTTATTTGAGACAAGGTCTTGCTAAGTTGCTGAGGCTGACCTTGAAATTGCAATCCTCTTGCCTCAGTCCCCAAGTCACTGGGATTGCAGGCATAAACCATGTTCTGATGCCCATTCCAGACACAGTCTGGGCATATCCATGCTCTCATCACCCCCTCTATTCTTTTTTGTGGGGGGTGGGGCTGAAAGGAAATCTAGCCCATGTAACCTGTCAGCATCTTGCTGCATTCATCCAGTAACACCTTGAGGGCCTTCCTCAGTCAGTAGGTGGAAATCATCCTTATCGTTTTTACAGCTCTGTAGGGTTCCATCCTTGGGTATATATGATCCATTTAACCTGCCCACCACTGATGGACGTTTATGTTGTGTGTTGTCCGCTTTCTGTTGCTCTAACAACATGCCTGAGATAATCCACTTAGGTAGAGAGAGAAGGTTTATGTGGGGGCTCGAGATTTCGGAGGTTTCTGTCTACGGTTGGTTGGTCCCCTCATCGTGGCAGGAGTGTGTAGTGGACCAAAAGCCTTCGCTTCATGGCAGAGAAGAAAGAGGGAGAAAGAGGAAGGGGCTGGCGGTCCCACTGTCCCCTTCAAAGGCATGTCCCCAGAGATCTAAAGACTTCTCACTAGGTCCTATCTTTTAAAGGTTCCACCTTCCAATTGGGCCACTCTGGGGACCAAGCCTTTAGCATGGGCCTTTGAGGGATCCAAGTGCAGCCAACACCTTTGTAGGTGTGCGCCTCTTTGACCCTCATGGGCACCGCCACAGGAGGGTTTCCAGAGGGAGCTCCTGGGCCACCTAACAGTGCCTGGTACACAGCAGGCACTAAATAAATGGACCAATTGAAGGGATGAATGCATGCATGGACTGTCCCCCGCCCCCAACGGTCCCATGTTGTCTCGACACCTTCTAAGGCTGCCCGAGAGTCTCCTCTGTTGTCCACTCGAGGTCGAATCCTCATCTGCATCTACACAGATTTCAACCAAAGGACTCAGTCCAAGTAAACGTTTACGGATGGAGTGAGAAAGGAGCGCTGGGAGGGGCGGGGCTCGACAGCAGTGGGGACGGACAGAGGGGCGATGGCTGGGGGAGTGGACACTGGAGCAGGGGAGGAGCAGGAAGGTGAGCTACAGGGGAAGTCGGTCATGGAGGAGATGCCCCGGGAGTGAGCGGGGAGACAGGAGGGGTCCCAGGACCAGATTAGAGGGCAGGGAGATGACCAAGAGCTGAGAAGCACCCACCCGTGAGGGGAGAGGGTGACGCCCTCCTTCCTGAGCTGTCCCTCTGACCTTGGCCGGGCTTTGCCATCAGAAGTGTCACTGTGCATCATTAGCAAAGTGACCTGGGGAGGTGGCCTCCCAGCTCCATGGCTGTGCGGTGGGGACTGCCAGCAGGTCCCTGCAGAGGGTGCACAGGGCCAGCTGCGAGATGGGCGTGATGGGGCCTCACTGGAAGAGTGCCCTGCTGGTGGTTACTGGGGCTCTTGTTGCCACAGAGGGTCACTTTTAGTCCCAGTCAGGAAACCGTTAAACCAAGAGGCCAGCACAGGATTTCGGAGCTGGATGCTGGGGGGTCCTCAGCTCCTGGTCCACCTTGGCTCAGTTCGCACACCATCCTTCCAACTTTGGCCAGAAGCCACCCAAACTCTACTTGCTTACCTCCAATGACAGGGGGCTCATTACCTCTTCAAGGCGGTCTACTCATCCGCAGGCGTCTCTGACTTGTGAACTTCACAAACACTGAGCCTGCTTCTCTAATTCTGTGTTCTGGGTCTCTGCCACCGTTACCCCACCCCCACAAGGTGAAGACCATGGTGCCATCGAACTTGGTGGCTACAGACTGCTGTGTTCCCTGCCTTCAACCTGCCTCTAGGAAGAGTGCATAGCTCCGGACGGCTCCCCAGCTATACCTGTGCGCCTAACAGACAGGTCCCAAAGTCCCTTTAAGGCCATTGCTCTTGAGCCAAAATGACCCTTAAAGGCCAGTGATAAACTGCTTTCCACGTGCCCATGCTCTAGCGGTACACATGTTCTCAGAACACGGTACACACAGACGCCCAGGCCGGGCAGTCCACGCACCTACATGTACAGGAATGCACGCGCAGCCCACTCGCACGCACATGTGCCCAAATGCCCACCCAGAGTTTTAAACTCAGGGAACTTTTGAGCCCCAGACCCAGGGAGGGACCAGATGTTGTGGTGACAGAGCAAGTGATCCCAGACCAGAGCCAGAGCCAGCAGAGCGGGGCTGTTGCTGTCTGGGGAAGGATGCTCTTGGCCACTCTGCAGAGGCACAGGTTACTGATGACGCCAGGGCCCTGGTAACGCAGATGGTTACCTAGCAACCCCATCTCTGCAGGCAACAGCTCAGCTTTTCCTAGCAACTGTGGCCTTTTGGTCCCCACATGGCTTCCCTGGGGACGTGTCTGTAGAGTTCCCTGCACATCCCCTCGGTCTGATCAGAGGCAGGAGGACTGGTGGCTCAGCTGCCATTCGAGCCGCTCTGGCTTGGACGCTGGACTCCTGGCTGGGCCAGGGCTCTCCAGGCTCCACGCATGCTCCAACCCCGGGCTCGGGGTGAAGGGCACAGCCTCCAGTGGAACCGCGCCATGGGCACCCGTGCCGGCAAAGACCGAGAGACCCAAGTAGGTGGCTGCTTGTGCCCGAGGGCCCCCCTCCCTCCTTCCTTGGTGGCTGGGATTTCAGGGGAAGAGCATGCTGCAGGTGACATGAGGACCCTGTGTTGGGGACACAGCCTGCTGGGGTGGTTGAGGGAGGAGCAGAGTGGCAAGCCCTTGTGAGCTGGCTGCCGCTAGCTGGGACCTGAGAGGCCTTCTGAGAAGCCCACCTTGGCCAATCTCGGTTCCTTTGCTCGGAGGTCCCTGAGGCCTGAGAACTCTCTGGAAGTTATTAGGATGTTGCTTCTGGGCTGGGAAAGTGGGAACCTTGGCAGGTACCGGGCACACTATTGAATAGGGACGGTGTGACTTGGGTACATGGACCACCCCCAACAGCCCTTGGTGATATGGGCACAGACACCATTGGGCACATTGGTTCGTGGTCACGGAGGCTGTCTGTTCAAAACATTTCCCAGTCCATGTGGGTGACGTCATGGCCCTGCCGACCACCACCTCCTTGGGATGAATGATAGCAATGACAAGAATAGTAATAGAAATAGCTGTCATTCGACTGGTAATATTTTTCCACGCTAGACCGAGCTGAGACAGTCAGAATGGCAGATTCTATCACTAATCCCAATTCACAGGTGGGGGAATGAGGCTCAGAGATGGTGCCCTCCATGCCCAGGGCTGGCCCACCAGGAAGCCCAGAGCTGGTGTTCTGTCCCCAGTTGGCTCCAGAGTGAACACAGAGCCTTGTACTTTGGGCCAAGGAAAACCGCTTTCTGTGTTTAGAGGTGAAAGATCCAGAAAAATCCCAAGAACCGCTCTGACAGTCTCTTTTCCACGAGGTCCTCACGGGCCCTTCTGACCTCTTTCAAGTAAGTCAGGCTGCACAGGCCAGGCGAGTCCTGCCCATTGGACAGATGAGCAGACAGAGGCAGCCCCAGGGCTTCCAGGTGACTCGCCCAAGGCCAGACAGAGATTTTCTGGCCTGATAGTGGAAAGAATAGGACCTCAGGATGCCTCTGGCTGGGACAGGGGTGGCCCATATCCAGGGCCTTTCAGAGAAGGGTCCTGTATCTGTTTGGGTCGGTAGCTCACCAGCCGTGCAAGGCCATGGTTTGTGTAGTAGACGTGGTGCCCACAGTACTCTCAGGGATCCGTGAGAACGTTTCTTGTTTTTCCTGTTTTCTGCAGGGCTGAGGCTCCAACCCAGTGCTTCCTGGGTGTCCGTTCTCCCTCTGAGCAATACAGCAGCCCTGAGAACGTTTTAATTTCTTTTAAAATCAGATTCCACCCCCACACAAGGGCCTTGAGATAGCAGAAAGATGGTGCAAGATAAAATATTAACATACTAATCTCATACGATCACAGTCATAAAACCACAGTTTTTAATAGAGTTTTTGGGGATAAGGGGCTGAAAGCTGATGTGCTCAGGACCTGTCGAAGCCATGACATGGCCTGCTCTTATGACTTGAATCTCTAGCAAAAAATCAGTTTATGCCGGGCAAGGTGGGGAGCCTTACCCTGATAGTTGAGATCCTTGCAATGGAAATGTCTACACAGAGAAGGAAAATAAAGTGAGTTGGGTGTTTGTGCCATTCAAATCCTGGGTCTACTCCTTCATATCACATGGGGCCATATTGCTGCTCAGAGGTGGGCAGCAGGACTGAGTGGCAAGCACCTGGCTTTGGGGGCAGAGACACCTGTGTCTTTTCCAGGCTCCCCCCCACCTTACAGGCTGTGTGACCCTGGACCAGCCATCGAACCTCTCTGAGCCTCAATGCTCTGAACTGGAATAGTCTTAGCCACAGCCCTGGTCTCCCGGGATCGTTGGCATGAAGAGTTGGGAGACACTGTGTTCGGAGCACCTGGCACAGGGCCTGGCCCGTGGCCCACAGGGGCTGTTGTGGCACTGTGACCTTGGGCTGATTCCTGCTCCCAGGTGGCTGGATTCAAACCCACTCAGCCACACTCCTTTCCCCACCTCCTCAGCCCCCTTGAGAGGGCTGAGATGAGGCCCCCTGGGTAGAGGAAGGTGAACCCAGGTTTTCTGGGTGGCAGACACCCCAGAGCAACTTAAATAAGCCTCTTGGTGACAGGGACCAAGGGCTGGGACAGGGCTATTCAGAAGCGCAACTATTTCTAACTACAAAAATCACATTAGCCCCTGGTTCTAAGTCAGCCTGTAACCCAGAGGTCATACTTAGACTTCTAAGGGCCTGGTTTTGCCTGGAGAAAGGCTCTTTTTAAAATATCTACATATCAATATTCAAATTAATCTGAATTAATTATTGGCATCTATATATCAGGAAACTCCACCTTCAAAATATATAGCTCAGGCTTCTCTTGAAAATGGCAAGATCCATTCCCAATAGCGTGGGGTCGCCGTCTGCAGATAGATATGGGTCTCCCACTTGCCACAGTTCTCCCTGCCCCACGCTGCTCTCTGACCCCGTCACTCATGTGTGCCTGCTACCTGGGTCAGTGACCACTGAGAGCTGTGACAGTGACAGTGTGGGACATCTCCTCTCTCCATCCTCTGTGCTTTTCTTGCCACATGCCGTCCTGGCTTCCTGTTCCTGGTTTTTAAGTCCTCATTCTTGAGCCCAGCTTGCAGGCCACCTGCTCCGGGAAGCCCTCCCACAGCAGAGGTGTGGCTTGTCCTGTGTCTCAGAGTGATGGTCAGCAGGACACTGCCCTGGGAACCTGATGAGGACAGGCCTGGTCTTGACCATTCTGTCCCAAACCCCTGGCCCAGAGCTTCGGCCCCAGCAGGGCTTGGGAACTGGTGAGCGCTCCTAACCCCATCCTCCCCGCCCCCAGCCCCAGTGTCCGGCTGGATAGCTCTTGGCTGGTGCAGTCCATTGTGGATCCGAGCAGAGGAAGCGGGAAGCAGCCCCCAAAGGCCTCATTCCAGGTACGGAGAACCCTGAGGCCTGGGCAGGGTGCAGGGGAGAGAGTGGAGGGCCCCACTCAGGTGTCAGGAAGGACCTTGGCCATGGGTGGGGTCGGATGGAGCTGGGCTCAAATTCCCACCTGGTTCACCTTGCTATGCGGCCTCTGTGGCCACCTGCGTAAAACGTCTCCTGGGATTGTAGGAGGATCCGAAAGTGCTCGTACCCTCTGCAAGGTGCCGTCCGGGGTGGGGCTTCTGGTGGGGTCTGCTTTGGTTGATTTGTGCCCAGACGAACAGGATGCGTGGGGGGGGGGGCTCCTCTCGGCACACGTGGCAAGTCCCCGAGTCAGGGCCTGGGGCTTCCTGTGTACTGTGGACTCCTCAGGTTCTAGCCACCTGTCTGGATGCCCCAGGAGACGGGCCAGCAGGGCCTGCCTGCCTGGGCAGGGCAAGAGTAGAATGGGGGGCCGTGAGGACCCCTGAAGATGTCCTGAGCGGGCTGTTCAGACAGAGGCCGGGAGCGGGGTGGTCCCAGCACTGCCCTCACTGTATCTTTGCAGGGGCTGCAGGAGGAGGCGGTGGCCGCCAGCTCAGCAGGTAGGTGGTGGTGGAGGTGACTGTGTGGAATGTCGGGGTCCTTTCAGGCTGGGGGGGTCTCTCCTCCTGTCCCTCCACCTCCTTCCAAGTTGTTGCCCCACGGTCCCCCTTCAGCAAAGCCCATCCCGCGAGTCTTGGGCCACATTGTCATGGCCAGATGACGTCTTTCAAAGGTCCTAGGGGAGTGGCAGGGAGGATCAGGGCTCCAGGCCTGGCTACCGAAGCCCTAGCCTCCACCCTCCGCCCCTGCCACTGCCTCTCAGGGGAGTGTAGCTGTGGGTCCCACCCAGCCAGGGTTCAGCTCAGACACCACATAATGTAAGTGAGGGACAGTGGGGCCGGACGGAGCCTGCAAATGATGATCCCAGACCTGGGTCTCAGGGCTTGTCCCCACTGCTGAGTTCGTAGGGTGGGGCCGGCACCTGTGCTTTGCTTGTATTTTACACCCACCCCCACTCCTGAGAGCTTCAAGAATGGTGGGTTGAGAGTCCAGGGGGCGGAGCAGCAGCCAGGCCATCTCACCCAGACAGACAGACAGACAGACGTGGAGCCCCGGCCCACGCGCCTCCCGTTCCTCCAGCTACCTGCACTGCAGGCGCCCAGCGATGCAGACAGACCCCTGGACAGATGATACCATGAGGCTGCCCCAAGGTCAAGGCCCAAACCTGCCCCTCTCGCCTCTCCCCCTTCCTGGCTGCGTGATCCAAAGCCAGTTCTGCGACCTCTCACAGTCCTGGTTCCTAAATCCAGAAAAATGGAGCAATCATAGTTCCCACCTCCAAGGCTGTTGGGCAGAACAGGGGACGCGATGGATCGAAGGTGCCCAGCATCACGGCTGGTGCCATGGGAAGAGTCGGAAGTGGAGAGGACAATTGATGCTTGTGTCCCAGCCACCAGCCATGGAGATGATTCTGGGCCGGGGTCCTGACCCTGGGCGTCCCAGCTTGCCCCTCAGCTGGCCTTTACAAAGTGTTCTCTGTGAACTTTCATGTTCATCTGTGGGAGACCCACCAAGTCCAGGCCTTATGCTGGGCCTCCAATGAGTCAGGACCAACCGGCACAGCGGGGCGGGTTCTGCCCCTGCTCCGCGTGCTGGAGCCACACTCGGGAAGCGCTGAGGCACGGCCATTTGTCCGTTTATACTCAAAAGTTTGCATGCAGGTCCAGCAGCTGTGTGTCACCTGGGAGCTGCTGAGGCATGCAGAGCCCCAGGAACCGCCCAGACCAGCCAAGTCAGAAATTGACCGTGTAACAAGGTCCTCTGGCGATGGCTCTGCGTGTTAGCGTTTGAAAGGGGAATGGCCTTGAGCCCTGGTTCTCAGACTTGACTGCACATTTGAATCCTGGGGAGATTTTAAAACTCCCAGTGCCAGGCCTCATCTTGACCATCAAGTCAGGTCCTGGGGATGACAGGCCCCGGCTGATCCCACTATGCAGCTCGGTTTGGGCCCCAGGAAAGGGGACTGCCCCTGGTTGGAAGTGACACTGCTCTGCCTCCAGGGTTTCTTTGGCCTGGGCGATTCTGGGCTGAGGATATTTTCCATCCAGGACTCGGTGGTTCTAAGCGCCTGAGCCTGTGAGTCCTGCGTCGCGGGATTCTGACTTTCCTTGGGTCTGAGATGGGTCATGCTGCTGCAGGTGGTCAGTGGAGAGCGTGAAAAGTCAGGAGGCGCTGGGGCTGCTGGGTGGACCGGCCACATGCCTGGATGACCCTTTCGATGTTGAACTTTAGGGATAAGAGTGAGGGGTGCTTCAGACCGGGGACAGAACTGCTGCAAATGCAGATGGGCACCAAGTTGCTCCATGTCGGTGCTGAGAGAGGAGCCCCACTTACTGCCTCCCTGTTCTGCTCCCCATTGCAGTCCCCAGGGTCACACCTCTGCCCGTGACCTTCGGACTCCAGCACCATGGCCAAGCCAGGCCAGGACATGGAGCTGAATCGCCTGGTCCAGGAGCAGCCACCTGACCAGGGGGCCCCCAGGCTTGCACCCCCAAACCTGGCAGAGCACCTTCCCAATGTGCCCAGCTACCGCCCGCCCATCACCCGCATCCCTGTCCTCGTCACCCGGAGAACGGCCCTGTCCAATTCCAGCTTCGCCAAGGAGACCAGGAGCTCCATTCGTCGCCTAGGTAGCGCGAGCTCGCCACCCAGCGCGCTTCAGCCTGCGGCAGGTGCAGCGGGTGCGGCGGGTGCATGGCTTGGGCTCTCTTCCTGCAGGGCGCTGTGGCCAGGGTGTGGGACCACGCATTGTGCTCAGGGAAAGCCACTTTCTCTTCCTCTGCTAAGCCAGGCCTTCCTCCTGCTTTGTGGTGGCAACATGAAAGGGTTTCTTTCCTCTCCTTCTCCCCAGGCCTAAATTCTGCATTTAGCAATTGTTTCTTTGGGTTACACGTTGCTTTCTGCAGACAATTGGGTTTTTAAAAAATATAGAGAGAGGTAGTCATTTGCACTCTAGTCTAAACAATGCCCTTTCTCGGATCTCTGGGCCATGAAGCTTGGCCAAGGAGCCAGTCCTTTTGGGGGTGACGGCATTAAAAGAAGAAAACTAATAGAAGAGTAAATTCAGATCCACTGCAGATAGAATCTACTGATGGTGAAGTTTGCTGGCTGGGCTTTCTGAGGACTATTAATATCTGCTCAGCAAATTCCACTTCAGGAAAGAAGGAGCTGCCAGGTGCAGGCCGGCCGGCCAGGAGGAGGCCATCCTGAGGGGCCAGCGCAGAGGGAGGGCCTGTCTGGATCCCTTTAATTGTCACAAGGTCCTCATAGTGGCTTCCAGGCTACGGCTGCTCACTGGCTGATGAAAGTACTCAGGGACATACTGGCACCTCTGGACTGATCCCTGTCACTTTCTGCCTTAGCTGAAGCCAGACCTGCCGACTCTCCTTTTGACGTTTGCTATTTTGGGTTGACACGGTGCAAAGCTGCCTCTGAGATCAGGCCAGGTGGTGGGTCTCACTGAGCCCTTCACGAGGACACTGACTCCTCTCTCCCCTTCCTGGCTCTCGATGGGCTCAGAGTTGGGGTGAGGTGGCACGCTGATCATCCCCACCGTGGGTCTGTGCCCTGGTGGGCAGACCCTAACTCTCCCACTCCAGGGGTCCCCCAACTCCCTCTCCCCTGGATCGCCCCGTACCTGTTGTCCTATTCTGGGCCAGCTCTCCTTTTATATGCGTCTTATTTTCTTTAATTGGATTCTCTTCTCAATTTAATTCATTTTACTGAAACTTTTCAAATGGAAAACCAGCACTGCTTGCCATTAAGAGAAATAACCCCAAACACCCGGAAAACAAATCAGTGCTGAGAGCTATGGATGGGGTGGCGGCAGGCTGGGGGCCGTGCTGTGCCCTTAGCTGAAAGGGGCCTCGGCTGTGTCATAGGGGCGTTAGTGAAGGCCACCGAAGCACTAACCTGACTTCCCCTCTGTGGATTCAGGATCTAGAGGGAGTGGATCGGGAGTCATGTTCCCATTCTGTGTTCTCCTTTGCCTGATCTGTACATTGGAAATCATCCTCTGTCCTCCTGGGTCCCTGGGAATCCCCATGGAAATGTCCCCAGTGACAGCGGGTGGATCTGACAAAGGTACAAGACGTGTTGACTTTAGATGCGACAGATAAGGAAATGAGAAGATAGAGCAAGACGCATGGTTTCAGTGAGGCCACTGGTGCCTTCCGAGCTGGGTTCGAATCCTGCTCTTTGTGCCTTGGTCTCTTATGCACAAAGTGGGGACCAGGATAACAACTACCTTACAGCACAGATGGAAGGGCTGGGAGCGTCCACAGAGCTGGGTGTAGTAGCCCGTGTGCCTGGAGTCCCAGCTGCTCAGGAGGCTGAGGCAGGAGGATCGATTGAGCCCAGGAGTTCAAGGTCAGCCTGGCCAACATAGTGAGACCCCATGTCAAAACAACAATGAAAAAAGTTGATATATATAAAATACTTAGAATTTGGCAAAAGAAATATTGGCCGGCATATAGGAAGTACTTAACAGTAAATATTATTCTCTAACCAATTTAGTAATGTAATATTTTTTCTTTATATTTCTTTAAAAAACTTTTTTTAGTTGTAGATGGGCACAATACCTTTATTTGATTGATTTTTTTTTTGTGTGTGTGTGGTGCTGAGGATCGAATAACCCAGGGCCTCACACGTGCTAGGCAAGTGCTCTACCACAGCCCCAGCCCCAGCCCTATATTTCTAATAATTCTTAGTCTATAAATGGACATGATATAAACCGATGCATTGCTATTTTGAGCTTCTGCTCTACTGAGCTGGTAGGAAATGAAACCTCAGTTGTAGGAGTTTTCTCCCCACCACCCCAGGGGCATCAAGGATGCAGGGTCCCACCCAGGACAAGGCAGGGTGGGCATCAGCCCCTCCAGCTCTGTGGAGCCCCCTTGCTATGGACGCTGAACTTGTGGGCTGCCTGCTGCCCTCCCAGGTCCCTAAGCATGTTCCAGAGGTTTCATGATTGGCGGTCCCCTGTCCCCTCTCCTCCTCCCCCAGCTCACCCTTCCAGGCCACCGAGCAATTGGGCGAGGGCCTCCCACTCCTGATCTCCTCCCGCCCAGAGGCTGGGGAATCTCCTGTTGGTTGGTAAAGTGTCTCCTTTACATTTAAGCAACGTCTCCATTCACGTTCATCCTCTTCCTCCGAGAGATTAGGACTCGTTCTTTAAAAAATGCCAAGAGACCTTGATGCCTCCTTAGATTCCTCCATGAGACTAAGTATAAGCAACTCCACAAAGTGCCAGCCTTCCCCACGATGGCCATTATCACACCCAGGGCCGGGTGACGCTCAGTGGTGATGCCCTGGCTCCCAAACCCACCTCCCCAAATCTTAGATCCAATTATTTCAATAGCTCCCCTCCCCTACCTTGCTGGGGCCCAGGCCTGGGCCTAGCTGCTACTGCGGGTCCCCCCAGGTGTTGGCGGAGGGGGCGAGGGGAGCAGGGACACTGCTCAGACCCCGGCATCCTCTGAGCTTGGGCTTGGGCAGAGCTGTCCCCACAGTCCCTGAGGTGGGTGATGGAGCCAGAGGCAGGAGCACACCTGGTGTCCCCAGGGAGGACCTGGTGACACACTTCTCAGTGGTCTGGAGATCGGGTTCTGGTGGCTCCTGGCTTGTATGAAAATAGGAAACGCCAGAGCAGGTGCCCAGATGGGGGATGGCACCCACTAGAAAGACAGTCTGTGGACGGACACCTCTGAAGGTCTGTGTCCCCTGGCTTCCCCCGTAGGCCTGAATGGCATTGTCACCCTACCTTGAGAGAGAAACTGAGGCTCAGAGAAGGGAAGCGGCGGACCTGCAGTGCTAGGACAGGCCTGGGACTTCCCCTGAGGGCCCTCTCTGAACCCTGTCACACACCCCCCCACCGTGAATGCTCCCTCTGGGCTCAGGGGAGCCAGTCAGGTCTTGGAGGGGTCTCTATGGCATGTGGCTTCTTTCGTGGCTCCTGGTTGGTGGCTGGCCTGGCTGTGGTGCATCTCAGGCATGGCGTCCCGCACCCCTGCATGGGGCAGGTGAGGCTGCCAGGCTCCCTCCAGACATGGCTCCGCGGCTTCCTTCAGGCACGTGGCCAGGCCCCCCGCCACCCCGGCTTCTCTCCCTGACTCCCTTCCTTTCTCCCTTTCCCCAAGTGCCTGCCACGAAGGAGCACCCGGAGGTGCAGGTGGAAGACACCGAGGCGGACGGCCGCCCCCTCATCGTGGAGGAGACGCCACCGGAGCAGCTGCCACCTTCGCCTGCCAAATCCGACACCCTCACGGTCCCCGGCTCGGCCCCAGGGGCCCACAGGTTACCTTTTATGCTTCTCTTGGGCTTCTCTGAGCACGGCCCCCTGTCCATGTGGCAGATGAGGAGACTGAGGCCAGACAGGGGACACGTCACACTGAGTTGGCCTCAGCGCTGGGACCATGACACCCTCTCCTGGTTCTCCTAATTCCTGGCTCAGGGCTTTTTATAGGGGCTCTCACGGGAGGCCCTGCCCCAAATGCCCTCAGCCAGGAGAGGAGGGCAGTAGTATAATAAATAATCACAACATACGATGAATGTGACAAGCTCATTTACACTTCCTTTTTATTTTATTTTTTGAAAGGATGTGGTTCAGTTGGACTTACATATGATTATAAACTACCAGTCCTTTTCTCCCCCTCTTCAACAAAAGTTTAAATGTGGAATACCGTTTACTGTACGCACATCACGATACAGCGGCTCTGTAGAATTTTCCATCTCACACAACCGAACCCTATACATTGATTGACACTTGCTCGTTCCTCCCCCACCCCAGCTGGGAAGGGTCAGCCTCCTGTCTGTGAGCTCGAGGACTTCAGTAGGCACCTGGGGTCAGTGGAGTTGGTAGTATTTGTTCTTCTGCGACTGTTCCGTGCACTGGGCCTGGAGCCGTGTCTTGTGGTGACTGTATTGTAGCACGAGAGGGCTGGGGCGGTGGCTCAGCCGGAGAGTGCTTGCCTGATCCTCAGCACCACATAAAAATAAATAAATAAAGATATCGGGTATCGTAGCACACGATAGTCTCCCTCTCAAGACTGAATGCTGACCTGCCGTGTGTGTGTGTGTGTGTGTGTGTGTGTGTGTACTACGCTCTGTTCACCCACGGTGGACATTTAGCTTATTTCCACCTCTTGGCTATTGTGAAAGCAGGAGGCTGGCAAGACACCATTTGAGTGCCACATGATGTCGCATCTGTAGGTGAGGGCCTTGGCCCCGCCCCTAGTGTCCTGCCCAGCCTGTGACTGGCCCTTGGTGGGAACCTTGGCTGACCAAAGGCAAAGCCAGAAGGAGGCTCCCCCAGTTCGACAGCTGGAGAGAGGGTGGTGGGGACCGGACCAGAGATTCCAGTTTCCCTCAGGGTGGCAGGGTACTAGCTGCGGGTCCTCATCTGGTGAGTTCCCCTGGTGGATTCCATTTTTGATTGAGCCCCACAGAACTGAGCACCCTGCTAGAGGGTCATCAAGGGCGTTCCTCGGAAGTCCAGGTCCAAGGGCTTCTTTTCTAGAACTTGGTCACACCATTTTGCTTCTACGGTGTCACAGCTAAGGGCCGTAGTCTGTGTTTGGTAAGTTGCTGCTACAACTGAGCTCAGCAAGCTGCTCACACCTTCACGGTGGGGTGGGCCCAGCTGCATGTGTGGACACGCTGTACCCATTTTTGGCCCAGCACACTCGGGTTCAAGTGCTGAGTGCTCAGATTTGTGTCACCCGTTGTTCTGACACTCGTCTTGATGGGATACCACAGGCTTGCTGTGCTGATGCTCATATCCATGTCCCTAGACGCTTGGTTTCACACACTGACACCGTCTCCATGTGCTGACACTGTATTCTGTGTTTCATAGGATAATACAAGTCCTTAAGAAACGACCCTTCTTCTCCACCAGCACTTAAGTCGTTAACCCATAAAACGTCGTTCCTAGTGGTGGACACTGGCCTGGGCAGGTCCTCCAGAATTATCTTATGCTTCGACATCAACTCATTCTACTTTATGCAGAGCAGGACTTTTTCTCTAATTCTGGGGATGGCTTCCTTGCCGATGTTAAGAAATTTCTCTGCATCGCTTTTCTTCTCTTCCCAGGTTTTGGGGTAACCCAGCCAACCAAATCATTCTCACTGTTGAGACAAAGAGTGGGAAAATCCAGGGAATTCACCCCTAAAATGCCAACATCAAATAGTATCAAAGGCACCTCTCCTACCACGTCAGATCACCCAGGCTCCAACCTGGGGACCCCAGGCCAGGGGCAGGCTGGGCAGGAATCTTCTCGTCCCTGAGATCCAGGTGGTTTTCAGGCTTAGACGCCATCAACCAAGATGCAAAAAGCCCCCAAATGCAGCATTCTATGGCAGAGTTTAATTTTCTGAATGACAGGGGACCCCTGGATAATTTAGTCTTCATTTATTCAGCTAGGGAACCTATAATCCAGGAGCGGATGGGATTTGCCCAAGGTCACACCGTGAAAGGGTTGGCACAGAGGAGGGGAGACTTCGAACTGGAGTCAGGAGGGGAAGGATGTCCCAGTTGAGACCTGGCTGAGTGTCAAGTACCCCATGTAGTCGGGGAGATTTAGCCCTATTTTACAGAAAGGGGAAATGGAAAAAGCTCAAAGAGTTTAAGTCATTAGCCAAGGTCACGCCCTGGCCTGAGGCAGGGCTGGGTGCAAATTCAAGTTTGCCTGATACCAAGTCAGTGAGCAGGTGGGAAGACGGAAGTCCGAGGCGGGCAGTGTCCCTCTCTTTTCTTTTGTGTCTCCCTCCAGCGAAATGAGGACCCTTTGGCAGAACCACCCTTCCCCCATCCTCTACCTAGGAACCGGCTCCAGGTGGTCCTCAGGGTCAAAGTCATTTCTCTGCCCTCCCTAAAGGCGCCTTGTGTGTCTGTATCCTTTCAGGAAGAAACTGCCCTCTCACGATGATGATGAGGCCGAAGAACTCAAGGCGCTGTCACCAGCCGAGTCCCCAGTAGTGGCCTGGTCAGACCCCACCACCCCACAGGAAGCCGAGTGAGTGGGGCCATCCTCGGGTGTCATGGTGCTGGGGGTCTGGGTGGGGTGGGCCGATGAGGAGGTGGAGGGGTGTGCGTGTTTTTAGAGGACGGCTGCTCCGGGGGACTGTATTTCTTCCAGGGGCTTCCGAGCAGTCCATCGGCTGGTCTCCTGCGCTGGCTGCTCCTGGCTGGCCCAGGAGTTCTGCCAACTCCGCAGGATAGACTGCAACTCTGGGTCCAGCTCTGGGAACAGCCAGCAGTGCTCAGAGACAGGGGGTGGTGACTGACCCCAAAAGGGTCAGCAGGAACAGTGGGGACACGGGATCTCCACTGGGTCCCATCTTGGGAAGCTTGTCAAAAACTACAGATCCCCGGGCCCATCCAGTTCTACTGGATCAAAGCCTCAGACCACAGCCCTGGGGAGGTTGCACCCGCTCCCTGGCGATTCTGCTGCCCCTTGTATGCAAAACAGGGTTAGAAAGGTCGGCTGGGCCTGGGATCTCTGGCATCTAATTATCCCAAGGCTGGGTCAATGGGGGGGGGGGGGTGTTTCTGAAGGATCTGAGGGACCTGGTGCATGTTGGGTACCCCAGCCATGGGCATTTGGCCCCAGTCCCTGTCATGCTCTCCAGCCATGAGCCTCTTGAGACAGGAGATGCCAGGCTTGCCTTCCTCCTTCTGGTCTTTTTTGTTTTTATATTCATAATTTTATGCAATTTGTGCTTAACAGAGTTACAGGAAATTCATAAAAAATGAAGAAGCAGGAAAAACCCTAAACCTCACCCCTAGGCCAGTTGCCAATTTTAGCACACATTTAATACAGTAGGGTAGGTTAGGATGAGGACCGAGCCTCAGATAATATGGCATAAGTCAGGTATGATAATAAAAATTACCCTTAGCTGGGCACAGTGGCTACTTGGGAGGCTGGGGCAGGAGACTGCAAGTTTGAGACCAGCCTCAGAGACTTAGCAAGACCCTGTCTCTCAAAATAAAAATAGGGACTGGGGATGTAGCTTAGTGGTAGAGCATTTGCCTAGCATGCAAAAAGGCCTAGGTTCAATCCCCAGCACTGCACATACATTCAAAAATTATCTTTGAAATCTTATGAGGAGGTCAACATAGACACCCATGTATTAGTTAGGCTTAGTCGCTGTAACAAATATCCCTAAAAGTTCAATGACTGAAGGGACAAGAAGATATCTCATATGTCATAGTTATGGCACAAGTTGCATGTTTCTGGTCAGTGGAAGGCTCTGCTCCACAGGATCATTTAGGTACCCAGGTTATAGTGGCTCTGCCACTTTTTCCATGTGGCTTCCAAGATCCCACTGGTCAAAACTGTAGGCCTTTCTTCAGCAAAGAGCTCTGGAGTCTCATGTCACATATCTACTCATGTTCCAATGGTGACAGCTTCCCACACATACCTGGAAGTGAAGTCCCAGGATGGGTGGCTCTATTCCAGCCACTACTCACCACAGGGGAGAGCAGATGCCAGGAAGCAGCTCCCGTGTCTGCCGTACCTGCATGCCACCTCTCATCAGGCCCATTCCTTGGTTCAGCCCAAGAGAAGTAGTTGACTTGAGTTTCTGTACCTTGACACATATATACATATCACATCTGCAAATCCTACTGGTACAGTCCGCTCAGCAAGCTGATCACAGTGTGGACACTCAGAGGGGAGCCCGCTCATGTGACCTGTGCCAGCTCACGCAGGGCAGATGCCCCATGCTGTTGGAAAGTGGGCAGCCTTCATCCTCTCTCTCTACCGCTCTCTTTCACTGTCAGTGCATGAACTCTAAGTCCTGTAAGTTAAAGAGGGCTAACACATGTCTCCAGTGCCTTTTCCACTTATGTCCTATGTCCCCAAACATAGCCCCTGCTCCCCTCTCTGTTCTACCGCAGGCACAAATCTCATGGGAACCTTGAGCTGGGTCTAAATCCCTGATTCTGCTGAACTCTGGGCTGACTTCCAAGAGTTTCTCCCCAAACTACAAATGGAATGAAAGTTTATTTTAGGAACTGTGCCTGCATCAGAGGCACCAGGGTACATTCTCTGACCCTGGGGCCAGCGCACCTGCACATGATCCCTGCTGCATTTCCTCCTGGGAGAAAGTGGACAGGGTCGAATTTCTAGTGTTGGGGAAAGGGGGCAGGATGTGCCTCCTCCTGGCTCTGACGGAAGGTGAGCCCCAGACGCTGTCCAGCTCTGGCTGGACACTGGGGTCCTTTCCTGCTCAGCCTGTGTACTGTTCCCACAGTGGCCAGGACCGTGCGGCCTCCACCGCCAGCCAGAACAGCGCCATCATCAACGACCGGCTGCAGGAGCTGGTGAAGCTCTTCAAGGAGCGGACGGAGAAGGTGAAGGAGAAGCTCATCGACCCCGATGTCACCTCCGACGAGGAGAGCCCCAAGCCCTGTGAGTGGGGGCTGCAGGTGGTCCACCTGGCCAGAGAAGGATGGGGTCCCCAAAGTCCCTGCCAACTAAGGTGAGGGTGGCCCAGGGCAAGTCTGGAGTGCACAGGAGAAGCCCAGATCCCTGTGCTGTGGACTTGGGGCCCTGTGAATATGGGTTCTCTATCTGGGAGGGGACAAAGATCAAGGTTATGAGCAACAACCTTGCTCACGAGTGTAACTGCGGACCCTCTGCCCCCTTCCCGTTGGCAGGTGGGGTCCTGCGTGGGGCTGTCTCGTGCCACACTCAGAGAGTGTCCCAGATGGTCTTATTGTTCAGATTCATCAGAGCCTCGAAAGTTCTTAAGGGGCCACCTGAACATTTTCCTTTCTTTCAAGGATTTAGGGGGAAATAAGAACCATGCTTTCTTGTCAGGAAGGTTTTCTAGATCTTTCCAGAGAAGGGCTTTGGAACTCAAGGTGCCCACCATGGATTCACCAGACCCTGACTTCATAGTCCTAAAGCTAGAAACATGGCCACATTGAGCCTGTAAGCAACAAGCCCTCGTCACCCAGAGCAGCAGGTAGCTGCCAGGCAGGAGGCCAGGTCCCAGTCAGTGTCCCTGGCAGGGACAGAGGGGCCAGGATTCCCACTCTGAGAAGCCTGAGCAACATCTCCTGATTTCTCTGGGCCCTTTCGCACTCCGACCCGACAGTGAGGGCCTTGGGTACAAACCCCTGCCCATCAGAGGGCAGCCAGGGGTCCAAACACAGGCGTGCAAGGCTGAGCTGAAATGGTCAATGTGCCCAGGAGGACCTCACAGGGGACAGCTCCTTTGAAGCAGTTCCATGCTGTAGTGGATAAGAGTCTCGGGGGGCAGCCTGGCTGCTGCTGCAGAGGGAGCCCAGGGGGGCACTTCTGGGGAGCCCCCTGGATTCCACACACAGAGCTTGCAGCAGGCAGTGGGGTGGACCCTCAGTTCTGGTTCCAGGGTCTGCGGTTGGGACCCTTCTCAGGGCTGGACAGGTGGTCACCCATGTCATCCCTCAGCCCCAGCCAAGAAAGCCCCAGAGCCAGCCCCAGCCTCGAAGCCCCCGGAAGTGGAGCAGGTGGAGGAGGAGCACTATTGTGACATGCTCTGCTGCAAGTTCAGACGGCGCCCCTGGAAGAAGTACAAGTTCCCCCAGAGCATCGATCCGCTGACCAGTGAGTTGCCACCATCCAGTGGGAGAGGGTGGGAGAGGGAGCGGCCGGAGAGAGTCAGGTGAGGTGAGAGGCAGGTGGGAGGCCACGTCGTCCCAGGTTTGTGACCCATTTTCCAAATGATTCCACACTTCCTCACCTGGTTCTTAAACAACAACAAAAGTCGCTGGAATAGGAACGCAAGGTCACACCCATTTTAGAGATGGAGAAACTAAGGCACAGAGAAACCATCCAGCCTAAATACACAGTGAGTTAGTACAGGCCCAGGACTCCTGGCTCTTGGCCAAGTCTTTCTGCTGTGGCTGCACCGAGACGGGGAAGGGTTCTTCCACATTGAAGGTGACTCCTCTCTCATCCCTTTAAGCGCATTCCATAGTCCTCGGGAGCGATGCCACTGCCTATGTGCACAGCACTTTACAGTTTACAAAGGCCCTCCCTCCCCCTCTTATCTGACATTCTCCTGTGACTTTGAGATGAGCAGGGCAAGTACCAGAGAGTGACTTTCTCAAGGTCACAAAGGAAATTTTTTAGGGGGCAAGACTCGAATCCTGGTGTCCCCTGGGCTTCTAAGATGACTAGGAGACCTACACTGTCCATCCATCCATCCACCCCCCTGTCTGTCCCTCCATCCGTCCAACCTCCGTGCATGACTTATTAAGGCAGGAATTACCAGTTAGAAAATTTTTCAAAAAGAATGAAAGCCAAATGCTTTTCTAGTTAGGTGTCTACTATCTAATAATGTCCCTGTAACCCCTCCTCAGTGTCCCTTCATTAGGGCCTGGGGGTGATCTGTCCTTAAAGCACAGGAAGTTTTACCCATGCACAGTGACAGGAGCACCAGGTGCAGGCCCCTGGGAAGCTGGAAGCCCACCTGGCCCCACGGAGGAGGGTCCTGGGTTCCAGCTGGGTCTAGCTGCCCGCCCTCCCTCCCTGCAGACCTGATGTACATCCTGTGGCTCTTCTTCGTGGTGCTGGCCTGGAACTGGAACTGCTGGCTGATCCCCGTGCGCTGGGCCTTCCCCTACCAGACGCCGGGCAACGTCCACCTGTGGCTGCTGATGGACTACCTGTGCGACCTCATCTACCTCCTGGACATCGTCGTGTTCCAGATCCGCCTGCAGTTCGTCCGAGGGGGTGACATCATCGTGAGTCACAGGCCGTGGGAGAGGGGGATGGGGGCTGAGTCCCCCAGTCAGAGCCTTCAGGGGACTGACCCCTGATGCTGCGGTAGACAATAAAATAAGGGAATAAGATAAGCTCAGGTGCAGCTGCCTGTGTGTGTTCAACAACACAGTCGCTGACTTTGCACACTTGGGTAGGTTCAGAGGACGCACATCCGATATTGTTCATGGGCAAAGTAGATCCTGGACCACCCACTGGAATTAAGGATGGAGCAGTAGCCCAGGGAATGGCCTTTAGGTCAGGCACACTGTTCAAATCCTAGCTGAATGGCCTGAGCCTCAGTTTCCTTATCTGTTAAATGGGGTTGGTAATGGTTCCCACCTGGTGGCATTACCTGTGCAGATTGATTGAGAGGACGCAGGGTGCTCAGCTTGATAACTGCTGGAAACCAGCATTGGGGCGGTGGCTCCTGGGACTCCTGCAGAGAGCATTCTGGTGCTCTGCCACTTGGACCAGTTTGAGACCCTGTTCTAAGCCACCTCCTGCTTGGAGGAAACCAAGTCCCTGATTGTGAGTTACCAAAACCAAGTGTCAGCTGGCATGGTGGTGCACTCCTGTAAGCCCAGCAACACAGGAGGCTGAGGCAGGAGGATTGCAAGTTCAGAGACAGCCTCGGCGACTTAGCAAGACCCTGTCTCAACATAAAAAAAAATAAAAAAAGAGCTGGATCCGGTGGTGCACATCTGTAATCCCAGAAACTCAGAGGACTGAGGCAGGAGGGTCCTAAGTTTGAGGCCCCTCAGCAATTTAGCTGAGCATCTGGGCAGATACTTGTCAAAGGAATAAATACACATGTCCAACAAGTGTATGAGCAAAATGTTCAACCTCATTAGCAGTTAGGAAAATTCAAACCAAAACTATATTGGGATTTCATCTCACACCGGTCAGAATGGCAGCCGTCAAGAATGCAATAGTAATAAGGACTGGCAAAGGTGTGGAGAAAAAGGAATGCTATTAGACTGTTGGTGGGACTGCAAATCAGTACAGCTATGGACATCAGTGTGGAGGTTCCCCAAAAGACTAGGAATGGAACCACCATACGACCCGGCTATACCACTTTTTGGTTTTTGTCCCAAAGAATTAGAGTCATCTTACTAGAGTGACACATGCCTGCCCACGGTTCACCACAGCTGAACAATGGAACCAGCCTAGGTGCCCATCAACCGAAGAGTGGATAAAGAAAATGTGGTGTATACACACAAGGGAGTTTTATTCAGCTATAAAGAAAATTGAAATTATGGTAGTTGCAGGAAAATGAATGGAACTAGAGCCCATGATGTGGAGCGAAATCAGCCAAACTCAGAAGGTCCAGGGTCGCATGTCTTCTCTCAAACGTGGAAGCTAGAGAGGGAAAAGGAGGGTATCTCATGAGCAGGAGCTCAGTAGAATATAGAAAAGGAAGGGGGGGTGCCGAGAGGGAGGGGGACGCGCTGGGGACTGGTATTGGCCAAATGAGATTGTTACATTGTGAGCATGTAAGACTATGTGACAGCAAACCTCACCACTATGCATAAGTATCATGCACCAATAAAGAACGTGCAAAAAAATAGTAAAGGGCCCCGGAAGCAGCTCAGTGGTAGAACATCCCTGGGTTCAATCCCCAGCACCAAAAGAAAAAAACAAAAAAAGTAAAGAGGACTAGGGATTAGCTCAGGGGCAGAGCAACCCTGGTGCAACCCCACTACCCACCCCCAAAGCAGGTGACATAGTCCCCTATCTCCTCATGCAAGTCACTTCCTAAGATTCCCCACGGGGGGGGGGGGGAGGGATGGGGTGCGGTGGAGTGGGAGCACCTTCCCGGCAGGCCACGGGCCCTGGGTTCCACCCAGAACAGCAGAGAAACAACTCCCACCGGCAGCCCCTGCTCCCCTGCGTGTGAACACGTTGAAGTTTTGCCTTTAAAACAAATTAAGGGGAAGAGAATTCCCAGGCCAGCCTCCCGGCAGGTCTGATCGGCCCCTGCCACTCAGTAAAAGCCGCAGGTCGTGGGGGAAGAGCAGGCTGCGGAGGGAAAGCTCCATGACTGCCTATTTCAGGCGGCTGCTCTGGGAGGAGGGGACTCTGGAGGAACCCCCTTTGCCTGCGCAGGTCAGGGCCCGAGCTCTCACCCACTTCACCGTCACTGTCCCATTTTCCTTCAGGTGGACAAAAAGGAGATGCGAAACAACTACCTGAAGTCCCGCCGATTTAAGGTGCGTGCAGCTGGCCAGCTGTGGTGCTCGCGGGGCCTCGCAGGCCTGGTGCTCTGGGGATGTGGCTGCCACTATCTCCCATGGAGTGTCCTCCAGGCCACTCAGGCTGGGTGGTGCTCAGAGGCCACCTTGCAACGGGTCAGCCCCTACCACTGGTTCCCAGTAGCCCTCGGGGCCATGGTCATGGTAAGAGACCTGCCTGGTGCTTCCACTGAGGCCGAAGCCCAGGGACGGTTGGTGGGATATCTCCTACCCTCCGTCTGACGCCCTCCTGGGGTTCTGACCTCATCTTTCCACAGTAGAGGCCCCGCCCTTTCCCTTCACTCCCCTGCCCCCCCTTCACCGTGCACCGTGGGGGCCATTGGGATTGCAGATGGACCTGCTGTGCCTCCTGCCCTTGGATTTCCTCTACTTGAAGTTGGGCATGAACCCCCTCCTCCGCTTGCCCCGCTGCTTAAAGGTAAGACCCGCAGCCGCCCTTCCCCTGTGCCTAATTAGCACCTCTGTGCTCTGCACTGAGACACTGCCACCTTAATGTCCCCCTAAGTTTCCCCCAAGAGCCTGGGAAGGGGGAGGTGTCCTCGCAGGTGGCCCAGGGGACAGGCATCTACTCCTCCCATGTCTTAATGGAAAGTGACCCCAGCTGCTCTAGGTTCTGTGGCACTGCTGCTAGGTGTTGATCCAGGGGCTTACCAGGCCCTGGTTCCTCAACCCTGGATGTGGGTGCTGTGCTGACAGCCTCAGAGAGCCTAAGGAACCTGCCCAAGGGCACACAGGATGGAGCAGAGCCAGGGCTGGAGTAGGCAGTCTGTCCCCTCTGACCGTTAAAGAGATGGTCCAGAGTGGGGTTCTGCTTTATGATGGGCTCTACCTAAAAGGCAGGGAGACTGGCACTTGGAGCTGCTGGGTGATGTGCCCAAGGTCACAGGAGAAGAAGTGCCAGGATGGATGTGAAGGCCCCGCCTACCACCTGTTTGTCATTGGTTGGTGCTCAACGTCAGTCCAGTTGTTCATCCTGCCACTCACTGGGTAGAGGCAGGGTCCCTGATACTGGAGACCTGGCAACTGTCCTTTAATGTGGCTAGGGTAGACAGACACTCAGGGCTCCTGGGATTCCCCCAAATAAATTTTTCCAGCCAACCACTTAAATTCCTCTCTCTCCCTACATGATGCCTGGTGCCTTTTTAGGGGGGATTTACACAAAAGTGAAATGCGATAACATCAATAACCCAGAGAAAAAGGGCAGAGAACACTATGAGACCGAGCCCAGGAGCTGCCTCTGAGCTTCCTGGCTGCCAAGGGGAAGAGGGAAACTGTACTTGGCACCATTCTTATCTGACTCGTACCAGCCTCCCGGGGGCTGCAGAGGTTGCTTTAGAGCTCGTCGTTGGCGTGAGGAAGGTTGGGTCCACAGGCCAAGACTACCCCAGATGTGGAAGTGAGGTCCCTGCCTTTGTTCATGAGGTAGCCCCCGTGAGCATGCGTAACTCCCAGGCCTAACATTTAGCATGACTCGGAGGGGGCATCCGTTTGAACCTGGGGGGAGGGCTCCAAGCCCATGGCTCTTCTCTATCCAATTCAAACTCTGGATGGAAATGGGAATGGGCCCCTGCATGCTGGCTGGCTGCCCTTTAGGAATTCTTCATAGATACGATTTTCAAATATCCAAAAACTGCAGGTGTTCAAAGATCCAGACGGATGTAGCCCAACAGAAGGAGCCGGCAGCTTGGAGTCTGATCTGAGTTCAAACGTTGGCTCGGGGCTGGGGCTGGGGCTGGGGCTGGGGCTGGGGCTGGGGCTGGGGCTGGGGCGCAGTGGTAGGGCACTTGCCCAGCTTGTGAGGCCCTGGGTGGATCCTCAGCACCACATGAAAAGATAAATAAGTAAAATAAAGGTATTGTGTCCATCTACAACTAAAAAAAAAACAAAAAACAAAAAATTTTGACTCTCACTTCCCAGCATGGGCTTTGGACACATTATTGGACTTCACTGAGTGACAACTTTCTGTCAAAGGAGAATTATAAGGCTGGGGGTGTGGCTTAGAGCTAGAGTGCTTTCTTAGCATGTGTCAGGCGCTGGTCTCCGTCCCTCTCATCAAGGAAGGAAGGAAGGAAGGAAGGGAGGGAGGGAGGTAGTTATATAAGGTACTGATCATATAACAGGAGTTCCATAAAGGAGTCGTGGAGCACATCTGTAATCCCAATGACGTGGGAGGCTGAGACAGGAGGATTAGAATGTGAGGCCAGCCTGGCACCTTCGCGAAACCCTGTCTCAAAACATAAAAAGGGCTCGGGATGTAGCTCAGTGGTGGAGGGCCCCTGGGCTCAGTCCACAGGAACCCCCTGCAAAAAAAAAGTGGTTATTGTTATACTTTTATTACTATAAATAAGTCTTTGAAGGAACTAAGGAAGAAGTGTTAGGAATGATTTTTTTAAAAATAAGATTCTTTCCTTTAAAAGTCAACATTTAAAAGCGTCCCTAACCTGGAGTGCATGGACCCTTGAAAGTCTCACGGTGGGGTTCAGAAGGTCTGGGAGTCCCCGTTAATTAACTATATGCCACTGTGAAACCAGGACCATGCGTGATTCCCAAGGGAAGGGGCCAGGGCTGCCATTGATTCCTAGTGGGGTTTCTGGCCCCACCAGGCCCAGGACGAGGGCCCTCTGGTTTGGGACATTCACTGTCCAGCCCCTTCCCCAGGAGGAAGGGCTCAGTCCTGGGGCCGCGGGCAGCGGAGAGCTGAGGGCAGTGTGGCCCCTGCAGAGTGGCTGCCCCTGACACCTGCTCCTTGCTTCCAGTACATGGCCTTCTTTGAGTTCAACAACCGCCTGGAAGCCATCCTCAGCAAGGCCTACGTGTACAGGTGGGGCCGCGCACGCACACGCACACGCACATGCACACGTGTGGACACACAACAAAGACGCATGCCACACACACCACACACCCCCACACCATACACACACACCACACATGCATGCACGCACACACATGTGTGCACACACCACACACGCACGCGCACACACACGTGTGCACATACCACAAACACACACCTACACACATGTGCACACACACACATACCACACATGCACACACACCACACACACACCACCCACTCCCCCCCACACGCACACACACACCACACACTGCACACACGCACACTCCACACACACACTCCTCACACACACACACACACACACACACACACACCCCGAGACAGAGCACTCTCACCACGACCGTCACCTCCCCTGTCCCACCCTGACCTCCCGGCCTCAGCACACAGGAAGCGGGGCCTCTTCCTGGCCTCTTCCTGGCCCAGCCTCCTCCTCTCTGAAGGGATGTTTATGTTTAGAGTCAGGAATGTCCTATTTCCTCCCATTGTGACTTGGGACGAGGGTCCACACAGGTGGGGGGGGGCACAAGGTCACCAGCCACGCTGGGAAACAAGGCTCCTTGCACCTCTTCAGACCTCTCAGCCTCATGGTCACCTCTCTGCAGTCACCTGTCCCCTCCAGGCCCTCCCCACAGCCACGTGTCTCCTCTGTCCCCTCTGCTCCCCCAGAACTCATCAGCAGGTAGCTCTTCCTGCTTGGACCAATCCCAGACTCAGGTCTTGACAAGGTTCCCATCAAGGGCCACCATTCCTAACTGCCACTGCCTCGAAAGAGTACCCCACAGGGCCAGTATGGCCACCAGCTGTTCCCACTGGCAGGGCGTCCACCCACGGCTGGGCCACACGTTCCAATGGGGGAAGTTGTAAAGTGGGCTTCCCAGGAGGAGAGGTGTGCCCCCTCGCTGCCCCTGGGGTGACAAGAGGCCACCAGCACGCTGTCACCTGGGGTCACGCTCTCTCTCACCCTGGGTGGTGTCCCGCCCGGGCAGGGTCATCAGGACCACAGCCTACCTGCTCTACAGCCTGCACCTGAACTCCTGCCTCTACTACTGGGCGTCGGCCTATCAGGGAATTGGCTCCACCCACTGGGTGTACGATGGCGTGGGAAACAGGTGAGCCGGCCTCCTCCGGGTGACATTCTCCTTCTTTGTCATTCAGAGCATACAGGCTCCTAGAAAGGAGTCTCCCTGCCACTGTTTTGCTAAGGAATGGCTCTCCTAAGACGAGGTTCAGGGGCCATGTCCCCTGTCTTCCTGAGCCAGTTTCCCGAGCACCTGCTGTAGGCTGGCACAGGTACAGATGGGAACGAGACCTGCAGGAAGGGTCCTTTCAGCTTCCCAAAGCCCAGGAGGGCAGGCGAGCACACCGTCCATCTACCCCTCACCCCCCATGGCCCACTGGGAACGAGGCCACAAAACACTTCCCAACACAGCTTCCCCGGGGTCACCAGCCACCGAGGAGCTTGTGGACAGGGGCAACTGGCTTGCCATTCCCAAATTATACCATGGGAGGGTGGCGACGGTGTTTATGTGCCGTGTGACAGTGCAGGGAACCTTTGTCCTCTGGCCTGATGGTTTCCTCATCTCAAATTCTTGCAAGGGGAATAGCCAAGGGTGCAAAAATGTTAATTATTTGAATTAATAAAAACTAATAAACTTCTTTAGCATGGTCTCAGGGTTATAGAAAGGTCCCTGGGGAAGTCCAGAGTTCCCATACATGGACTGCCTCATTTTCTTCCTTCTTTTCTCCCCCACGATGCAGGGGATGAAGCCAGGGGCTGGTGCATGCCAGGCAAGCGCTCCCCTGGGCCTCTCATGATGCGAAAAGCTCACAGTCCAGCCCTCCACACTGGGTCCCCCTCTGGGCACCTGCTTCCAACTCTAGAGTTCGCCCCTTCTGAGACTCACAGTTGTTTTTTTTTTTTAATTAGAGCGTTGTAGTTATAAGTAGAGGTTGGGTTCCTTTTGACAAACTCATATGTGCGTGGAATTTGATTGACCGTGTTTCAGTCTCTGCTCCCCTTTCCCTCCTCTCCTCCTTCCCCCTCCTCCTTGCTCAACTGGCCCCATTTTATTTATTTATTTTCAATTGGTGCTTTCTACATATACAGAAAGGTGAAGCTCCCTGTGGTACATTTATGTATGCATTTAACGTGATTCTGTTAGATTCACCATATTTCTTCCCATTTCCCGTCCCTCTTTCCTCCCTCAGTCTCCTGCTCCACCCACCTTCCCTCTGTCTTCACGCTGTCCTGTCCTCCCACCCACCCCTACCTTCTTTCCCTAATTTTGCTCAAGCTTCCACATATAGGAGAAAAAAACATTTGACCCTTCATTGTCTGAGTCCGGCTTATTTCACTTGGCACGATGTTCTCCCTTTTCATTCATTTACCAGCAAATGCCATGATTGTATTCTTCTTTATGGCTGAGTAAAACTCTGTTGTGAGTATCTACATTCTCTTAATCCGTTCATCTGTTGGTGGGTATCTGGATTGATTTCATGCTTAGGCTATTGTAAAGTGTGCCGCTACAAACATTGGAGTGGCTGTATTGCTATCATATACTGATTTTAGATCTTTTGGATAAATACTGGGGATCAGGATAGCTGGGCTGTATGGTGGTTCCGTTCCTAGTTATTTGAGGAATCTCCATACTGCTTTCCTGAGTGATGGTACTAGTTTGAGATCCCACCAACACTGTATGAGTGTACCCTTTCCCCCACATTCTTGCCAGCATGCATTATTATTCGTATTCTTGATAATTGCCATTTTGACTGGAGTGAGATGAAATCTTAGTGGAGTTTTGATTTGCATTTCCCTGATTGCTAGAGATGTTGAACTTTTTTTTTTCATGTATTTGTTGACCATTTGTGTTTTCTCTTCTGGGAAATGTCTCTTTAGTTCTCTTCCCCATTGATTGATTGGGTGATTTGCATGTTTGTGTATTTCTGGGTTATATTTTTTTGAGTTCTTTACATGTTCTGGATATTAACTCCCTGTTGGAGGAGCAGCTGGCAAAGATCTTCTCCCCTCCTGCAGCTCTCTCTCCACACTCTTGTTTCCTTTGCTGTATGGAAGCTTTTTAATTTGACGGCATCCTCCTTATTGATTCTTGGTTTTATTTCTTTGAGCTTCAGGGGTCTTGCTGAGGAAGTCAGTGCCTGTCCCAGTGCATTGGACTATTGAGCCGATGCTTTCTTTTAGCACTTGCAAAGTTTGGGTCTAATTCCAAAGTCTGTAGCCCATTGGGTTAGGGATTTAATTTCATTCTACATACGGGATATTCAGTTTTCCCAGCACCATTTGTTAAAAAGGCTGTCTTTTCTCCAACATATATTTTGACACCTTTGTCAAATATCGTGGCTGTGAGCATATGGGTTGGTCTTTGTGTCTCTCTTTCTATTCCATTGGTCTTCATTCTGTTTTGATGCCAGTACCATGCTGTTTTTGTTACCACAGCTCTGTAGTGTGATTTTAGATCAGGTATTGTGAGGCCTCTAGGATCAATCCCTCTTCTTGCTCAGGATTGCCTTGGCTGCCAGGCGTGATGGTGCCCGCCTGTAATCCCAGCAGCTGGGGAGGCTTAGGCAGGAGGATTGCAAGTTCAAAACCAGCCTCAGCAACTCAGTGAGACCCTGTCTCTAAATAAAATACAAAATAGGGCTGGGGATGTGGCTCAGTGGTCAAGTGCCCCTGAGTTCAATCCCAGGTACCCCCACCCCCCGCCCAAAAAAAAAAATAGAATTGCCTTAGCTATTCTGGGCCTCCTGTTCTTACAAATAAATTTTATTTGTTCTGTGAAAAATGTCATTGGTATTTTAATGGGGGTTGCATGGAATCTGAATATTACTTTTGGTAGCATGGCTGTTTTGATAATATTACGAACATGGGAGGTCTTTCCATCTTCTAAGGTCTTCTTCAATTTTTTTCTTCAGTGTTCTATAATTTTCATTGTAGAGATCTTGCACCTCCTTGATTAGATTAATGGCCAACCCTTTTTTTGTTGTTGTTATTGTGAATATGATGGCTTTCCTGATTTCTTTCTCAGCAGAATCACTGTTGGAGTATAGGAAAGCTATTGATTTATGAATGTTGATCTTGTATCCTGCTATTTTGCTAAATTCATCTATCAGTTCCAGAAGTCTTTTGGTAAGGTTTTGGGGTCTTCTAGGCATAGAATCATGTCATCAGCAGATAGAGATAATTTGACTTCTTCTTTTCCTGTTTTTATCCCTTTAATCTCCTCCTCTTGCCTGGTTGCTCCGGCTAAAGTTCCGAGAACCATATTGAATAGAAGTGGAGAGAGTGGACATCTTTCTCTCATTTCTGATCATAGAGGAAATGCTTCCAGGTTTTCTCCCTTCAGTGTGACGTTGGTTTGGGGTTTATAATGTAGAGGTAAGTTCCTTCCAGCCCTAGTTTCTCCTGTGTTTTTAACATGAACAGGTGCTGGATTTTATCAAAAGTCTTTTCTGAATCTATTGAGATGCTCATAAGATCCTTGGTCATTATTCCATTTACTGAAGAATTATATTCATTGATTCGTTTATGTTGAACCAACCTTGCATCCCTGGGATGAAACTCACCTGATCATTATGCATTACCTTTTTGAAGTATTTTTGAATGTAGTTTGCTAACATTTCATTAAGGATTTTTGCATTTATGTTTGTCAGGGATATCAATCTGTAGTTTTCTTTCCCGGATGTGTCTTTGTCTGGTTTTGGTATCAGGATTATACTGGCTTCAAAGAATATATTTGGAATGTTTCCTCCCTTTCAATTTCATGGAATAATTTGAGAAAGACTGGTGTTAGTTCTTCTTTAAAGGTCTGGTAGAAATCAGCTGAGAATCCATCTGGTCTTGGGCTTTTCTTTGTTGGAAGACTTTTAAGTGCTGTTTCAATTTCATTTGACTTGACATTGGTCTGTCTAGGTTTTCTACATCTTCCTGGTTTGATCTGGGCAGGTCATATGTGTGTAGAAATTTGTCAACATGAGACTCAGTTTTCTTATCTACAAAATGACCGTAGTATCACCTTCAGGATTCTGGAGAGGAATAATAAGCCAGTGCAGGTAAGATATACAGCCTGGGCCTGGACACTGGTCAGTGTCCCCTTCCTAGCTATAGCTATTTTTCTGGGGAAGCCAACATGCCAGTAAAGGGGTCCATAACCTTGGGTCAGTGTTTCTACCCTCCTGGAAATGGAAGCTAAATCTTGAGAATACGTTAATTTCACTCCAGGGGAGTTTCCTTCAATCCCAGAGGGCTCACGTCCCACTGAGCTAAGAACCCACCTCTCTGGCGCTGGCAGCCTTGGGAAGGGATGGAAAGCAGGAAGGGCACCCAAGTTCCTACATGTGCTGGTCCTTCACCCTGTCCAGGGCTCTCCTGCTCTGGTTCTGCCCAGCCTGGGCACAGAGGGAGGGTCCCACAGACCCACTAGCAGGGAAGACATGAGGACTTTGTCCCTAAGATGTGATGTGCCAATTAAGGTTCCTCTAACTGGGAGAAAGCCGGAGCTCTGTGGACACTGTCCTCTCTGTTGGTGGCCCAGCTACCTGAACACCCAGGTCTCCCCCAGCCTGGTTGGTCCCCAGGGTTGAGGGCTGCTCAGTCACTAAAGGTGCTCCACAGCCCTCTCGTGGCCAGAACAGGTATGACAGGGGCGTGACCAGGCAGGCTTCCTGGTGCTGCCCTGGACGTCCAGGCCACAGGTGAAAATGAGATTCAGAAAGGCCAGGGCAGCTAGTCAGAGGCAGAGCCCCCACCTCACTCCCGCAACCTCTGCGCCCTCCTCCCAGCACTCAGTGCCCGTTTCTTGCTGTCCCTGCTGGAGGGGAACCTCCCGAGGACCCAGGCCAGGCTGTCCCTGCCCCCCCTGCAGGCCCGTGGCAGGCACTGGCCGCATGAAAGTCTTAACCACTGATTGGCTGAGGACCCACCTGCGCCAGGCACTCTTCTGACACCTCATTTCCTTCTCATAGTGGCCTGTGAAGGATGTCCCCTTGCCACCGCCATTTTATGGAGGAGACTAAACCTTGGAGAAATCTTTAAAATCTGCAAGTTCTGTAGCTGGAAAGTGGCTCTGAGCCCAGGTGGCCTGGCCCCGGAGCCCATGTTGCAGCTGCAGGGCTGCAGGCAGAGCTGGTCAGCAGAGCCCAGGGAGGCCCTGGACAGCTGGCCCCACGGCCCATCTCCAGGCTCGGCGGGCCTCCTTCGTGGCTGACTGCAGGGCGGCTCAGCCTGAGGGTACAGACCGGTGGGTGATCTCTTGCTGCTTTGTGATAACCAGACAAGCTCAGGGCATCTTCTGTGCCTTTTATCTCACAGGAGGATCCTGTCACCCACACCTCCCTTCCTGACATGCCGTGGGCCTCTGTCAGGGGTTACCTGATGATGGATGGTTGACAGCCAGACAGATGGCACCCTGGTTCTAGTCCCTGTTCTGGGACTGCCAAGAGGGTGCTCCCTTTCCCTTTGGGGGCCTCAGGTTCACTCTGGAAAATGGGTGGGGTAGGGGAGGGTCAGAAAAGTTGTCATGGAGACATAGTTGCTCTATGAACCAGCAGGAGCTTGGCCCCAGGACCCCTGAGGATGCCAGAATCCAAGGACGCTCAGGTGCCCTCTACGAGATAGTGCAGTGCTGGCATGTCCCCCTGGCGCATCCCCCTGTGTTCTTTAAATCGTCTCTAGATGACTGATCACACCTCACACAAGTGCTCTACAGTGGTACGCAGTGTTGTTTAGAGAATAACAATGAGGAACGAAGTCTGTACGCGTCCGACCTGCAGGTTTTCTCTGATTATCTCCCATCTGAGGCGGGTTGCGTCTGCAGATGTAAACCTGCAGCTCCCGAGGGCGACCCTGTCTCCCCACCTGGTTGTCCACCTGCTTCCTGGAAATCAGCCTGACAGGGGTTGACAAAGGACAAGAGTGTGGAGACTGAAGGGACATCGAAGGAGGCTGAAGGACTGCAGTCACCGGGGCTGTCCTTCCTCCCGACAGCCTTTCCTAGATACCTTGCAGCCTCAGTCTCCATTCTGTACAGGGGCATGACAACATGTCCCTGCAAGGAAGGGACAGAGCCACAGCCAACCCAGACAGCACCCATGAACCTGCTTTGGAAACCAGAATGTCCCCTGCCTGGGCGGGAGGCGAGTTTCCCTCGTGTGCACGGTGACATCTTTCAGAAATATCTGGACGGGGCTGCCCAAGGCCAGCAGGGTGGGTCCTGTGGTGACCAAAGGCCTTTTTCTCTTCTCCCTCCAGTTACGTTCGCTGTTACTACTGGGCCGTGAAGACCCTCATCACCATCGGGGGGCTGCCCGACCCCCAGACCCTCTTTGAAATTGTCTTCCAGCTCCTCAATTATTTCACGGGGGTCTTCGCTTTCTCCGTGATGATTGGACAGGTAGCCGGGGCCCCAGCCTGCAGTCCCCCCCACACCTGCAGACCCCTCCCCCCACTGCTTCCAGAAGCCTTGTTCTCCCTGTGTGTTGCCTTGGGACTGAGCCTGAGAAAGAGCCCCGGGCTGTGGGGTCCCTCCCTCTCTGAGGTCCTTCCCACTTGAAATGCCCGTCGGGTGTCTGGGGGAGCCCGTCGCAGGGTTTTCTGGAAAGGCGGGGGACTTACTTGGCCTGTGCCCTGTGAGAGAAACTGCTGGTGTCTCCACCTGCGGGGGAAGTATTCATACTCTAGTTAGTGCTGGAGGTGACCATCGGGGTCCTCAAAACCACTCCGAGGAACAGCACACAGTAGGTTCCTCTTCCTCTAGCAAGGGCTTGGCCCACAGCACGAGGGTCCATGCTGTAGCAGAATCAGCCCAGACCAGTGAGCTTCCAGGGACCCAAGGCCAGCGCAGTGGGCAGCAGCCCCTCACCCTGCCCATGTCCACGCGGAGGCAGGACTCCCTCCCGCCCCCTGTCTGTGAGAAGCGACCCCTCCCCACCACCCTGCAGCTCACTGACTCCCCTGCCCTCTCCCCCAGATGAGAGACGTGGTGGGGGCGGCCACGGCGGGACAGACCTACTACCGCAGCTGCATGGACAGCACCGTGAAGTACATGAACTTCTACAGGATCCCCAGGTCCGTGCAGAACCGGGTCAAGACCTGGTACGAGTACACCTGGCACTCGCAAGGCATGCTGGGTAAGATGGGCCTGCCCCGGGTACCAGCTCCCCACCCAACCCCTGCCACCTGGTGCCGGGCTTCTCAGATGCTGCCCTCGTCCCGTGTCCCAAACGCTGCCCTCGCCCTGGTCTCCAGCTGGGCCTCTCTTGGCTGCGATGTTGAGAGAGGGGCCTCCTGAGGCCTCTGGGTACCTCCAGCTGGGACCTGGGACCCCCCAAAACCCGAGGGTCTTGTCTTCTGGCACCGGTGTCTCCTCACCTCACTCCCCAGCAGGCGCAGCCCCATCAAAGGTTCAGCACAGTTTAAATCAGGAAAGAGGAAGCCCCTCCTCCGCCTCCTCCCTCTTTGCTCTCCTCTCTTTCCTCCCCTGGGTGCGCACAGCAGACCTGGCCCCTGCTCTCCTGGGGCAGGCGGCTCTGGGCCACCCAGCCTGGGAGGGATCCTGCCTCTGTGCCCTGTCTGCACAGCCCTGGCAAAGCCTCTGCCCTTTCCTGATCACAGCAGCGGACCCTCTTGGGTTACTGGGACAACTGAATAAAATACTCTTTGTACAAAATTCTGTGAATACCTGGTACCTGGTCATCGCTTGCTCCTGTTCTTCTAGGGTGACTGGGAAAGCAGCTCACACACCATTGCAGTCAAGGGCGTGACAGGTCCTATAGCACAGGGACACAGAATCTGGGGGTGGGGGGTGATGTTCAGGGGAAGCTTCCTGAAGGAGATGACGTTAGTGCTGGGTTTTAAAGGGTCAGTAGGAGTTCATTAGGGAACCGCATTCCTGGCACAGGTGTTGGTAAAGGCCTGGAGGCCACAGGAGATGCTTTCAGGGTCTTTCAAGAATGGTTTGCGCTTCAGGGGAAGGTGGGCTGCGTGAGCCAGAGCAGGGGTCTCGGCCAGGGCCTGCGTGGGGCGGGGCTGGCCTCGCCTCTGACCCTTGCCAGGTCTTGTTCACAGATGAGTCAGAGCTGATGGTGCAGCTTCCAGACAAGATGCGGCTGGACCTCGCCATCGACGTGAACTACGACATCGTCAGCAAGGTGGCGCTCTTCCAGGTACCCCGCCAGTGCCCTTTCCCTGGGGCCTCTGGAGGGACCCAAGCCCAAGACCTCCGCTCAGTGGGCCTCCTTTCCCCCTTCCTTGGGCAGGGCTGTGACCGGCAGATGATCTTTGACATGCTGAAGAGGCTGCGCTCTGTCGTGTACCTGCCCAACGACTACGTGTGCAAGAAGGTGAGCGGCCGGGGCCTGCACAGCCGCCCGCCCTCCCGGGCACCGGCTGGAGTGCCTTCCTGATGGCCCAGAGACGTTTGCAAGCCCCCAGCCACTTTAGCCCTGTGCACTAGAGCCCCAGCTGACCTGGGATCAGTGTACCCGGCCCCAGGCAGTGGACGTGCACCGAGGTGCCCCAGGATTTGCAAAGCGTTCCCATCCCTCCCCCCGCCTGAGACCAGGGGCGCAGGATGAGGATTCCCGCCTTGTAGAAGAGGGAATCGAGGGGCCTCACCATGCAGATGGAACTGCTTCCAATGCCTCCGTCTTTCTATCAGGAAAATGGGAGGGAAGAGGGGTGGGCCCTGGCTGGAGGCTGCAGGCTGGTGCCCTTGTGAGGTTTAGTGGGTTTTTTCCTTAATCTTTTTCTTTCCCCCAAGTTGAATTGGTCTCTAGCCTTCAAAAATTGGAAGGTTTCAGATAAAAGTCTGGATGGGTGGCTGACTGGGCCCCATGCTCCCAGACAGCTGGAAGGAAGGAGGCTGTCCCCAACGGGCATCACGTCATGCCCTCTCCTGAGGCCAGGCCCCCCCACTCCACACTCCCCCCCCAGCCCACCTTTACTACCTTCTTCACGTCACCCACCCGAGCCCAGAAAACACATGGGTTTGAACCCTGAACTTGACAGTGCCCAGTGCCCCCTCTGTTCCCTGTCTTTGGCATTTAAGGTGACACCAAGGTCAACTGGGGAGGGGACAGTACCCAGGGTTAGTCCTCTCGCTCAGAGCTGGTGACGAAGCTGGGAATGTGTTCGGGGTGAAAATGTTGCCTGTAAGATCTGGGAGCCCTCAGCCCCAGAAGGTGCCCAACGAGGTAGCATCCTGGACAGCAGTGAAGTCTCTGGAAGCAGAGAGCTGGGGCACAGGAAGGAAAAACTGCTGCAGGAGGCCGAGGTTCAAAGTTCCCGGGAGGGATCTGGGAACAATCAAGTGATGTCCCTGACATTGGAGCCCTGTCCTCGCGGTGCAGCTGAGCCAGCGTCCGCCCTTCCTGCTCGGCTCCTGGGCGACGAGGGGCCATTGGTAGTGCCTCCGTATGGGGGTGGGCTGGGAGGGGAAATATGAGCCCATGGCTTGGCACTGTGCCTGGCACAGAGCAATGACAATTGCGTGGCTGTTATCTGCCTGGGGACCGCAGTTGGCAGTAGGTGAGAGGACGGCAGCAGGTGTTGGGAGTCGGCAGTTCCCAGCCCCGTGAGTGGCGCCCTCTGCTGGCGGTTTTGCTCGGCGACACTCTCCAGGGGCGGCCTTCCCGAGAGGGGGAGCTTGGTGACCCTCACACTTTGGCCGCGTGACAGACTGAACGTGGAAACAGGAAGGCCCACTACCTCCCCCTTTCTCGAAGAGGGTCGCGGTGTGAGAAGCACAGGAAACATTTGGTGAACAAACCTAAAGTGTCACGGGTTCCTGTCCTTGGCCTCTCCCCATTTCAAATATGCCAGGCATGACAGACAGGTGGCAGGCCTCTTTTGCTGGCTTCTTGATGGCCTTCTTCTCTGTGTCCCTTCATATCACCTCTCCTCTATGCCTGTCTGTGTCCAGTTTCTCTTTTTTTGGGGGGTGGGGCAGGTACTGGGAATTGAACTCAAGGCCGCTTAACCACTGGGCCGCATCCCCAGCCCTTTTTACTTTTTATTTTGAGACAGGGTCTCCCTCAGTTGCTTAGGACCTTTTAGTTGCTGAGGCTGGCCTCAAGCTTGAGATCCTCCTGCCTCAGCCTCCTGAGTCACTGGGATTACAGGCGTGCGCCACCGTGCCCGGCCCCAGTTTCCCTTTGTGTAAGGATGCCAGTCAGATTGGATTGGGCACCCAGCACCCACCCGACTCCAGTACAGCCTCATCTTAATTGAATTACACCTATGGGGAGCCTATTGCCAGATACGGTCACACTTTAAACTACTGGAGATTACAATTGGGACAGATAATGGGGGCGGAGTGGGGAATTCCACCCATAACAACCATGAAAACCACGAACTCTGGAACCAGCTGGATCCAGTCCTGGCTCTGCCTCGTCCTTGCTTTATGACCTTGAGAAAAGCTCAGTCCTGTCTCCAAGGGTGCGGAGCCTTCTGAAGGTACAAGTGCGCGGGGCACTCAGACCAGGGCTGGCACCGCAAAGCGTCATGGACCCGCGGGGCTTGGTGGTTCCTGAGTTAGCAAACTCCTGGTAGGTGCTGGGCCTGGACAGTCATTCACAGCCTGGGCCACTGTCCTGGTCACTGTCCCATGTGCCACACCCCCATTGCCGGGTAGAGCTGGGAATTGCAGGAGACCCTTACGCTAGCACCTGGCACGTGGCTGGTTTCTCTCTCCTGCGACATGCTGACCCTCCCCTCGTGAGGCCATCAGTCGGGCAGGCAGGGCGCGCTGGCCTCCCCGGTCCACAGATGAGGAGTCTGAGGCCCCCGTGGGACGTGATTGGCCCCACGGGCTCAGTCTTGGTGCCTCCTCCCTGGGCCACCAGCCTCGGAGCCCAGCCCTCGCCTCTTCCCTGCTTGCTCTGAGGGGGACAGAAGGACTCTCCGCGGTCTGTTTCAGGGGGAGATCGGCCGGGAGATGTACATCATCCAGGCGGGGCAGGTGCAGGTTCTGGGGGGCCCTGACGGGAAGTCTGTGCTGGTGACACTGAAAGCTGGATCCGTGTTTGGAGAGATAAGGTCAGGAGGGAGCTGGGCGAGTGGGAGGCTCTGGGCAAAGGCTGGGGCAGGGGCCGCGGTGGATCTTGGGAGACTGGGTGGGCACAGCACGGGCACCTGCTGGCATTTGCACGCTGAGTCTGGGCTCTCAAGTCTGTGGGGTCACCGTTGTGCTCCACGCAGAGGGGGATGCACTGTTGATCGTGACCACAGCCACGATCCTGGGCGGGAAGGTGCGCACCTCTGGTCCCAGCCACCTGCGAGGCTTGAGCCCAGGGGTGCAAGACCATCCTGGGCCATAGCAAGACCCCATCTCAAGAAACAGAACCCCAGACTCCCCCAGCCTCGGAAGGCTCTCACCTCCTCCCCTCTCCACCCAGTCTGCTGGCCATCGGGGGCGGGAATCGGCGCACAGCCAACGTGGTGGCCCACGGCTTCACCAACCTCTTCATTTTGGATAAGAAGGACTTGAACGAAATTTTGGTGCATTATCCTGAATCTCAGAAGTTGCTCCGGAAGAAGGCCAGGTACACAATTTACTTGTTTGGTTTTGTTTTTCATTAACCTAACCACGGTACCTTTACCAAAATCAGGACATTTAACATGGAAACAACACCCTTATCTACCTGGGACCCATTTCAGATCTTGCTAATCATCCCAGGGGCATCTCTTTCAGCTTGTCTTGGCTTCTGTTCCTTCCTGGATCAGACCCAGGGTCACATGTCACATGGGGTCGCCACGTGTCCTTTGTCTCCTTGGATCTGGAACCACTGGTCAGCTGGCTTCTCTCTTTACTGAATTTGATTGCTTGGAATTGCACTGTCCTAGGTCTGGGTTCCCCCGACGTCTTCTTGTGATGACCCTCAGGTTCAGATCTAGGGCAGGAGTGACCCTGTGTCTGTCTCAGTGAGCTCATCACGGACTTGCGGAGCTGGTCTGATGGTTTTTAATTCAATCTCGTGGTTCAGTTCTGCACTATAGTTAGTGTTTTTCTCTTTATAATTAATAAGTAACTACAGGGCAGTGACTTGAGGACCATTCAGGTGTCCCACTCCCCTTAGAACTTTTTATTTTTGGTACCAGGCATTGAACTCAGGGGTGCTTAACCACTGAGCCACATCCCCAGCCCTTTTAATATTGTATTTAGAGACAGGGTCTCGCTGAGTGGCTCAGGGCCTGGCTAAGTAGCTGAGGCTGGCTTTGAACTCGCGATCCTCCTGCCTCAGCCTCCCGAGCCACTGGGATTCCAGGCGTGCACCACCATGCCCAGCTGATAGAACTTTCATCTCTTACCTTTAGCATCTGCTGGCTGTTCCTTGCTAAATTTCCCAAAATCCACATTTTACAAAACTGTATGCCCAGACAAGCGTCCCCTACTGCCACCCACCCCTGGGGGTGGCCAGCCTCACTGGTTTCTGCATTTCATTCCAGGTAGGCAGATCCACGGCTGTGTTCTCATTTTCCCTTCCCTGTTGCTCAGAGGCAGCAAACCATAGATTCTTTTTGCACCTGGCTTTTCCCCCTTGACAAAATATCCTGGGAGCTGCTTTCTCGGTGCACGGACGGCTTCCTTGTCCCCTTCAGCGGTTTGCACGACATTCCTGTGAGTGTGCACTGAGGGTATTTCCAGCGTTTTGCAACCCGTGACCTTGTGCACCTGTATTTTGTATTATTGGAAAATAGGTCATTTATAAATTTTTTATTTTTATTTTTTAGCAAAGCAGGGCTTTGCTTTCAGATCCTTAAGATTGGGCTTCAAACTGAGCGGCAGAGGCAGTACGCGGTGGTAGAAAGCCCAGAATAGACTTGGGAGTCCGATGAGGCTCAACTCCCTTCCATGTGAGTTACTGGCTGTGTTTCTTTAGGAAAGTTGCTAAACTTTTCTGGTCTCAGTTTTTGCCTCTGTAAAATAAAGGTGACCACCCCTGACTTTGCCGTTGTGAAGATTCAATAAACCAGGGGGCAAGAGCATCTCTGTGGGGTGCCTGGCAGGTGCTCGCTTCATGATGATAATCCTCGGGTTCCCCTTTTTACCCATTGAATTCTCCCTCAAGTTTTTCATTTGGAAAAAAACATCGAGGAACAGCACAGAGAGGTCAGAGGAAGGGAACAAGTCACCAACAACCATTCATCCAGCACAGAGTTCTAGGCCCTGGGGACACAGCAGGGATCAAAGCTCACATTCTACTCAGGGTGACTGACAATGGAAAAATGGGTGTTCTGGGAGGTGTCAGCTGTGGTAGGGGCCATGAGAAAATAAAGGCCATGTGCAGAGACAGAGGAGATGGAAGGGGCTATTTGAGACAAGCTGGGCCGGGGACACGAGTCTCAGGAGGTGGCATTTCAACCAAGACTTTCACAGAGGGAAGAGGGGGAGCTGGGAGTGTTTTCCGCAGGGTAAAACATTCCAGGCTGGAGGAATGGCATGTGCAAAGGCCCTGAGGTGGAGCAACCTCCGTGTGTGGGCAGAGAAACAGCAGGAAAATGGGTGTCGCTTGATGTGGGACCAGAGAAATGGAGGGAAAGAGATTGTGTGGGGCCTTGTAGGCAATGACTTGGCAATGGCTTTGGCTTTTACTCTGAGGAAGACAGGAGCTGTGGCATGTGGTAGAGCCAAGCCGCCCACCTCACGGCAGCCTGGACGCAGACAGACAGCTTACATACGGCAGAGTTGCTTGATGTGACAGGTGTTTACAGGATTCCTTTGGCAGCTTCAAGGTGAGAGGAGGCAGGGCTGCTACTGAAGCATCACATGCATCTGGCGCCGAGGCCCCTGGGGAAGGGAGCTGCCTGTAACTCAGCATATCTGGCTGCTCTCAGGAAGCCCACCTGGGCCCTGCCATGGGCCAGTGTACTAGAACTTTCCTGACCTGATCTGCCCACTGTCCCTGTCACAGCAGGTGTACAAACCAGCTCCTCCTCTCCTGGGGGCAGGAAGTGGAGGAGATCCTCATTCTCACCATTTCCACTCTACATTCTCCACTCACTCATTTCCTGGGTACCCCAAGATTGGCGCTCACGGGCTTCAGTCAGGACATGCCCAGAGTGACCAAAAACTTGGGTCACTCAAAATGCATGTTCCCAGCTGAAGTCAGATGAGGGGACCCTCTGCCTCCCTGTTGGCGCTCAGCCCTGTTACAAAACACCTGGGATGAGCAACCCGTGAGGAGCAAGGACTTATTTTGGCTCATGGTTTCAGAGGGTCCAGCCCGTGGTCCCCTGGCCGGGTGGCTTTGGGCCTGTGCTGAGGCAGAACACTGTGGCCGTGTGGTAGAGCCAAGCTGCCCACCTCACGGCAGCCTGGTCGCAGACAGACAGGCAGACAGAGAGAGAAAGGGCAAAGGCTCCCCTGCCTCTTCAAGGCCACACCCCCAATAACCTAACTTCCTTCCCCTAGGCCCCACCTCCTCAGGGTTCCACCACCTCCCATAGCTCTGCAGGCTGATGACCAGGCCTTGAGCACATGGGCCTTCGGGGAACATTTGAGATCTGTGGTCATTTCAGGGCCACATTTTTCAAATTGTGTTTGTGCTCTTCGTTGGTGACTTTGCTGTTTAAAATGGTCCCCTAGCACAGGGCCAAAGTGCCACTGCTGTGTTCCCAAGCACAGGAAGGCTGCCGTGCGCCTGCACAGAAAGTAGGTGTGATGAGCTTCGCTCAGGCCTGAGCCCGGCACCGCTGGCTGTGGTCAGCACTGATGAGGCCAATGTCATTCGTAAGGGAGGCCATGGACTGGCGGTTGACAACGCTGTGGTGAGAGGTTCCGGGGCCTCACCTGTGTTTTCTGGGAGCTTTGGTTTCGTATTTGCTGATTCAGGGTCTGCAGACACCTTACTGAACAGGATTCTCGCAAATCGTGCAATTCAACTGTCCACGTCTGAAACTGCCTTCAGGGCCCCTGCTCTGTCTCCCTGTCCCTCCCCCCGCAGAGGAACATGTCTCAGGGGCACAGTTGGCTCCCTGTCCCTCTGGAGGGGAAGGTGAGCTATTGGCAATCAGGAGGGCCCTCGCCAGGGCCGTGAAGGGTCCCTGTTCCCTACAGTGTCCCCAAGACCCTCCGGGACTGTGGGGTGGCAGAGGAAGGGAGAGGGATGAGACCAGGGCATCCCAATCCCTCAGAGTGGCTGTCCCCTGCCTTGGGACAGGCCAGCTTGGAGAACTGGGAGATGACTCTGCCCATCAAAGGAGAGACTGTCTGAGACCCACAGACACCTGAGTTGACGAGGTCCACTCAGGGGATTCTGTCTAAGACCCCCACTTCACAGATGGGGACCCGAGGCCCTAAGGAAGTGGGGCGCCCACAGTCCCGGCCTGGCCACTCCAAGTCAGGGGCTGAAAGGTGTGCTTGGGGCCCCTTTCCCAGGGCAGTACCTCGCCCTAATGAACGGGAAGCTCATCCACCGATGATGAGGACAGATGTCCTCACTCTGGCCAGCACAGTGTTTTGGAACAGGGCCAGCCGCTAGCGATCGGCAAAAGTCCTATGGAGAGCGCCTTTGTGTCCTTCCTGTGGACTGCCGAGCCATGAACTATGGACCCAATAACCCAGGTGACGGTGCCAGGCCGGTCTCTAAGAGGCCCTGATGAATCGCCATGTTGGTGCCCTCCGGGGGAGCCCAGTGAGAACATGCAAATCTTGGGCAAATAATATCAACACCCACAATTTAGACCCACGGCCTCTGATTAGAGGAGCAGCCGGGAATGGCCTCATTTTTAAACAAACAAGTTACAACGGAATGCTGATGAGTACGCTTGCCGGCTGGTCATCTAGATGGCAGGCGACGTCCATTTGTTCCTGAGCTAAACCACTCAGCACATACTCAGGGCAGGAAAAATGTCTTGTAAAAGGCGGGGGCTGTGTTTGATGGAAAATTCTATCCTCACTTAGAGAAACAGGGTGGCACGGGGCACTAGATCCGGACTGGGATTCTGCCTCTGCCACTTCCGAGCAACCTTGGACATGTGCTCCCCCCACGGTGGGTTTGAATTCTAGCTCTGTGGCTTCCTGGCTGTGTGGCCTTGGGAAAGTTACTCACCCACTCGGAACATCTGCATCCTCCTTTGGAGATGAGAGTCTGGGGATGGCTTATCTGGACCTGTCATCAAGGTGACAGCCAGGGCCAGGTTGCATTTCAAGTCTTCATGGGGGGAGGACCTGATTCCAAGGTCACATGGTCGTTAGCTGAGTTCAGATCCTTGGGGCTGCAGGAAGGGGTGCTTCTGTGCCTAGCTAGCTATTGGCCAGCAGGGTCCCCAAATGTGGCTTCATCAGAGCCAGTGGGGGAGTCTCTTTGCAAGACCAAGATCCCAGTCTTGGGTGGCTCCGGCAGATGAGGTTGTGGATCTTGTAAGAGCTGCATGTCTCCCTGGTCCTGCCGGGCGGGGATCCCACAGAGGGGTGAGCACCAGGAAGGGGGGCTGGGGCCCCCAGAGTGCTGTGACGGGGAGCACAGGGCCCAGCCCCTAGGCACTCAGGCCCCCAGGGTCTGTTTCCTGTTGCTGTGAGAATCCCCGGGCTGGGGGCGGGGCTTGGGCCTGGGTCCCAGATCTGCCCTCAGCACTGCCAAGAAGAAAAGCAATACCTGGTGGGGGGGGGGCACGGGATACAGAAAGGAGGTGTGTTTGGCTCCCAGTCTATAGGTCAAGGGCAGGGGCTCAGTGCTGGCTATGGGCTTGGCTCTGTGAGGACCCCACAGCAGATGCCATCATGATGGGAGGAGGTTGGAGAAAGACCTCACAGTAGGACAGGAAGCCAGAGAGAGAGGAGGGCAGCCAGGCTCCCCCTTGTATGACAACCCTCTGGGACCCGTGACATTGTTCCTTCAGTGACCTCATTACTATACACCAGGCACCCCCTCTTCAAGGTTCCACCACCTCCCAACTCTCCCAAATGAGAGCCCAACATGTGGTTCCTTGGGGGACACACTCAAACCATATCCACACCTTACCACTGTCCTTTAGTGAGTCCTGTGTGACCAAAGATGAGTTACTTAACCTCTCTGAGCTCCAGCGTCCATAAGGACCTCTACATCCAGAAGACCCACCTCATGGTGGATGTTCTGATCCTTCAAGGAGGTCTGGGCATACACACCGAGCCCTGTGCTTGGCTCAGAAAAGGCGCCCCCAAGCCATCAGCCACCCCCCCCACCAGCACAGAGCTCTGACCCAGAGGGACTGCAAGGAGGAGGTGCCGCTCCCGCCCCAGGGTGCTCCTGATGTGAGCAGGCGGCTCTCTTTCAGGCGCATGCTGAGGAACAACAACAAGCCCAAGGAGGAGAAGAGCGTGCTCATCCTGCCCCCGCGGGCGGGGACCCCGAAGCTCTTCAACGCGGCCCTCGCTGCAGCAGGGAAGATGGGCGGCAAGGGCGGCAAGCTCGCCCACCTCCGAGCCCGCCTCAAGGAGCTGGCCGCGCTGGAGGCCGCCGCGAGGCAGCAGCAGCTGCTGGAGCAGGTGAGGCCCTTGGGACCCAGACGCCCTGTCTGTTTCCGGTTTGTGCCAGGGAGGCCGGGGGACCTCTGAGAGTGGCACTCACTTGGTATTAGGGACCCCTACGCACAGATTCTTTCCATCAGGCAGGACTCATTGGGTGGCCAGGGACAGGCGGCAAGTTCCAATTAGCTGAGGGAATCGGGGAGGCAAGTCATAGACAAGTTCAGGTAAAGCTGGATCCAGGAGCCCAAATGGGGCCAAGAGGATCTCACTACAAACCTTCTGTCGCGACGGTTTTCTTCGGTGAGGCTCCACTTCCAGGCAGGCCCCTAAGATCCCATCCTCCTGGTGTCCCCACTCCACCAGAGAATACCTCTTCCCCAGAGATCCAAGCAAAAGTCCCGGGACTCACTGTCCCTGGCCAGAACTGGCCCACACGACAATTTGGGAGCCATCTGGTGCAGCCAGTGGAGCGTGGTACTCGGGAGGGACCCAGGCCACATGCCCAGCCCTGGGCAGAGAGTGGCAGGATGGGGTGGGGATGTTCCCTAACGGGAAGCCCCGGTGCTGTCACGGAGGTGGAAGAGAGCATCTGGACAGGGAATGTCCCTCCCCGGGGTCAGGGAGAACTTCACACTGTGTCTGTGACCCATTAAAAGATCTGACAGGAGCACTCCCACAGACAGGCACAGCGTGGGGCCCCCACCCCCATAAAGCTGAAGGGAATATTAAAATTAGTTCTGGGATTTTTTTTTTTCTGTGACTAAAGCCAAGAATGCCAATTAGAATAATTACGTTAATTATGTCTGTTCATGACCGTCCCTTAGGGAGGCTGCCAGGGAAGGAGGTGGCCGGGGCAGGCGAGCACTCAGTGGTGGGGCTCTCTGGGGGTACAGACAGCAGGACACACGACAGGGTTCAAGGGAGCCCGGTGAATTCCACCTCCACCCAGGCTGGTGTCAGAGTCCAGGGGACCCATCCAGGGGTCACTGATGGCAGGAGTGTGGTGAGTCTGGGGTTCTGAGATAGCCTCTAGACACAGCCACCAATGGCCACAGATTGAAGAAAGATGCGATTGCTGAGCTCGGCAATCACCAAGGTCAAGGTTGAGCTCGGCAATCACCAAGGTCAAGGCGGAGCCCGGGCTGGGGTCATGAGCGCTGGCTGCTGTATGGGGCTGAGCGGACATGGACTCCCAGAGTGCGCTCAGTGCAGAGGAAGGCTTCAGCTGCAATGGATTCGTTGCTCCTAAGTGTCATCTCGTCACTGAGATGTAAATTAAATTTGCATGAGGGTTCTAATAAAAGGCATTTCTTCTGCAATTTAGAACAACCAGGGCAGAATGGCAGAGCACGAGGAGCTGTTAGAAGTGCAGAGATGCAGGTCGCAGGTCGAAATCCCAGCTCTGTCACCTGCTAGTTCCATGGCCCTAGGGACCCTGAGCTTTCTGCAACCCAGATTCCTCATCGTTGCCCCGTGGGGTCGTGAGAGCAAGCAGGCCACTTTGGAGACCATTTATAAGAGCATTTTGAACACGGAAAAGCACTTCACTAGGCTTCCTGTGATTCCCCTGGCTCTGATCAAAGCATGTGCTTCAGACGTCCCCTCTGAGCACCGTGCCCTGGAAGGGTGTTGTCCGAGTTTCGGGTGGACAGGGGAGGACAGAACAGGTGCACCAAGATGGAGGGAGCAGCAGGTCCCTGGAGCTGCCTGGTGTTCTAGGAGCACCCTGTCCCCTGGCTCACTGTTCCCTTCCTTTAAAACCCTACGACTTGGGCGAACTTCAGGGGTCCCTGTTCCTCACAGCATGCCGGTCGCTCTCCCTTTCAACTTACAACCACTGCCTCAAGTGGGTCTCAGGCACCTGAGGACCATCTGGCCTCATCCTCTGGGGGCGGCTCCTGGTCCAGTTTCCTTCCATGTAGAAATGGGTCAGGCAGCAGGCAGGCCCACAGGCAGCCACGGGGCTTCAGTTTGGTTTTTAGTTTTGTTTTAGCCCAATTCCCTAGCTGGGAGCAGTGGCCCGTGCCTATAATCCCAGCAATCAGGAGGCTGAGGCAGGAGGATCACAAGTTCAAGGCCAGTCTCTGCAACTTAGCAAGGCCCAAGAGGACTTAATGAGACCATGTCTCAAAACAAAACAAAAAAAAACCCACCAGGATGGCCAGTGCAGTGGCACACACCTGTAATCCCAGAGGCTCAGGAGGCAGAGACAGGAGGATGGCAAGTTCAAAGCCAGCCCCAGCAAAAGGGAGGCACTAAGCAACTCAGTGAGACCCTGTCTCTAAATAAAATACAAAACAGGGCTGAGGATGTGCCCCTGAGTTTAATCTGTGGTACCCAAAAAATAAAAAATAAAATGGGCTGGGGATGTGGCTCATCCTTGGTGAGCATCCTGGGGCTCAATCCCCAGTACAAAATAAATAAATAAACCCAATTTGCTGTTGCTACACAGGCCATGGCCAATGTCGACAGGAGGAAGCACAGGCTAGGAGGAGGTGTCTGCCCTGTCCAGGAGTATGGGGTCAGCTCAGCCTAATGCCAATGGCATCCAGCCCCATCCTCCCCTGATCCAACCCTTGGGCTCCTGCGGCTCCTGCCCTCATCAGCCTCTACCCTGCCAGCTCAGGGGTTTTCTGTCTCCCCACGATCATCCACACCTGGGAGTGGGCGGGGCAGCTCGGGTCACCTCCCTCAATAGTTGCAGAGGTTTCCTGCTCTGCAACCCAGGATGTTCCAGAACCTTCCATGAAATCCAGCTGGGACTTTCTGTCCTTAAACTTACACATAGCATATTCTGCTGTTTCTAAATAACCTCGATAAGCTGCCCTGACCGAGCAGACGTCAGCCGGGGGCACCCACCGTCCTGCTCTTTGGGCCCGAGAAGACAGAAACTAGGAGGTACCCAGACTCCTCCAGACCCCCTGGGCGTTTGTTTCTCACCGATCATCCTTTTTGAATTTCAGGCCAAGAACTCGCAAGAAGCCACAGGAGAGGGGGGCGAGGCAGGCTCTGCCGCCCAGGACCAGCCCCCGGCCCCCTCGGCCCCCTCGGCCCCCCCTGGCCAGCCTGCGCCCCAGGAGCCCCCGGCCGCGCGCTCTGCGTCGCCTGCTTCCCCCAGGAAGCCCGAGGCAGGCGGGGAGGGAGTGGATGGGCGGGAGGAGCACTCGGTGCGGATCATTATGAGCCCTGGCCCGGATCCAGGCGAGCAGTCTCTGTCCATAGAAATGCCCGAGGAGAAGAAGGAGGCGGTGGAGTGAGTGAGGGTCGCCCGCGCCCCGTCTGGCAGGTGCACCCGCCTGCCCGCTGCGCCCTGTGCAGCGCCCGGTGAGTCCGAGGACGCCTGCCCGCTTTAGTGGCCTCAGTCGAGCCAACCTTCCCGTTCCTACGATGCCTCCTGATGGACTTGGTCTTGAAATCAGCAAATTTCCATCAAATGTCGGTGTCCCCAAGCTCCCACAGTCCCGGAACCCCGCTGTGGTTTATATTTTAAAAGAACAAATTCACTTTCCGCTTTTAAAATTCATCTGCAGGTAATGAGGCTCTGGAAGCTTTTGGAGAAGTCAGGTCTGGGAGTGGGAGGACTTCTCCGCAGGGATTCGTCCCCTTTATGTCCCCTTTATGTCAAGGGTAAGAAACAATGGTGGGGGCAGCCTGCTGCCCTTGGTGATCCTGGTCAGAACCGGGAATGCTGTTTTCCTTGGCTAGGCAGTTAAGGGACACGCAGCTTATCAGGCTGCCCTGCATGTTCCCCGGACTACATTCAATTGCCTGTCTGACGCCATTATGTCAGAGCAGATAAGAGGGAAATGACTTGGTGGAAATGGACTTAGCGTTCCCAGGTAAAGGGCAGCCCTGTGGGAGCATTCTCAGCCTGTCACCCTGAAAAGCCCCATTTCTCACCAGCAGGGATCAGGCTGTCACTTGCCTTAGACACCCTTGCTGTAGAAATGGTGGCAGCGACTTGGATTAATCCTCAAAAATGTAATCTCACAGCTGCTGACACCACTTAAATCCCTGAAGTCTCTCCAGATCATGTCATGTTTATATGATTAAAAAAAAAAAAAGCAGAAAGGGTTATTCAGTCCATGAATATTTATCAAGAGGATTTTATTTGCATACCGAATGGCTCTTGGGGGAGCCCATGACTAAAAACAAAATCTGGTATTGAACCATTTGTTTCCACCACCAGCAACCGTGAACCCGAAGGGCCTGAATTCCAGTAGGTTCTTCCCATTTTATATCAAATGACAGGACATGGGGAGCCCCTGAAGGGACTTCCCGAAGGCTCCAAACTGTAGTATTTGTCCTTTGGCTACAAACAACACTGTGACATTTTTAAACAATTTGGGAGTTCCCAGGTGGGTCCAAGCATTTCCAAATCCCAGAGTGATGAACAGATTTATCTCATTGATGTCATGTCATGTGATCTGGCAATCATTCCACTGAACGCCATTTCACGACATTGAATGTAATGATGATCAGCATTATTCTTCTCCTTTTAAAGGGTTTTAGTCATTTGTTTTAGTAGGTTAAAAACATTCACATGGGGCTGGAGACATAGCTCAGATGGTAGAGTGCTTGCCTTGAATGCACAAGGCCCTGGGTGCAATCCCCAGCACACACACACACACACAAAAAAAAAAAAAATTCACATGGGTACAAAAGGATACTCAGGAAAAATGATTGATCCTATCCCTGGCTCCCAGCCTCCCTGGAGCCCTCTTTGGGAGTAATCACTGTTGTCAGCTCCCTGTGTATCCTCTCAGAGATATTTTATGCTTATGCAAGTAACTATGTATATTCATAATGTGCAATCTGATTGTCACGTACAGGGGCTGCCGGTGAGCTCGGTGGTGGGAGACTTACCTGGCATGAGCAAGGCTCTAGGTTTCACCCCAGCACTGGAAAAAATCTTGTATGGACCTAATTTCACTGGCAGAGTCTTTTTAAATGGGGAAGGTCTGGGAGTTTAGGAGGATTTCTTCCCTTACCCTCATTTATCATTCCCATATTCGCACCACATCTTCTAAGACCCAAGCACAGAGAATGCTTCCACTCTTAGCAAGTTATTTCTGATCTTCACAGAAGGTAAACATATTGCTCTTCTGTAGACGGCAAAATGTTTCAATGGCACCTTCAGTGTGAATCCTGTTTTATAAGGAATCTTTTGTATGTGAATGTTCTTCTTTCTTTAGTTGTCAATCCTTGACCATGTACTGCTTATTATGTAAAACAAGAGATTCTTACCGTTCTCAAGAATTGCCCTGGAAAGAAATTGATTTTGAAGTGAGATGAACAGTGCCTTAATTACTTCACTGAGCTATCTTAAATCAAATTCAACACTTTCCCAAAACCTGGATATTCGGTCAATTGAGTTCAAGACGGGCATTATTCTCCAAATTGAATTGGACTGTTGGTTGCTGAGATATGAACGGGACAGCTCAGAAACAGTGTCATTGTACAACCGAGGAATTCTAGGACCTTTATCTGCGAATGTTGAATCTCTGTGCATTTTGAATGTCTCAATATTTCCTGCATTTTGGTAGAAAATGAATAGCAAGTTATTTTTTTCAACTACATAAATATTTTAAACCAAACCAAGAAACTGTTTAAAATTTCATAATCAAAATGTGTTCAGCTATCAGGAATATTATAATCTGTTTCCTTAGTAAACATGAATACTTCACATACACACTTGGGCTTTCAGATTACAGCGCATTTTAATTAAAGTATTTAGACAAATGTTCTTGGCCCTTGGATTCATTTTAAAAGCCGGCTGTGTGTGACAGCACCTCCGTGAGCGGTACTAAGTGAATCTCCTGGCTCAGGCGCCCTTGCTCATCTCCCACTGACATCTTTGGAGCCATAATCCATTCTTTATTTTGTCTCTGGGGTGTTGTCCTTATCAAACCCTCACGGCCCCTGGAATTCTAAGAGCCTCGAATGGACGGCCTTTTTATGTCTGGTCTCAGCAAACCAACTGTTCACAATTTCCCCAGCCAGTCTGTTCCATGACACAGTGTGCTCCTGAACACGGGCTGTGGATTCAGACCGTCTGGCTTCCAATTCCAGCTTGACTCTGAACCCCGATGATGTCATCTATGAGGTGAGGATAACACACTGTATCACACAGGACCACTGTGATGATCCGATCCAGAGGGCACTGCCAAGTCTGAATGGGCATGAGGAATAAAACCAAAGAGACACCCGCTTACTCTGCTGCAGAGGACACTGGAAGCCACCCCCGCCCCAGGTCTCTCTCTCCTCTAAATTCTGCTTCTGAATTATACACACAGAATGGGACTGATCTCCTCTTTCTTGAAATTTTACAAGAGTTTGTACAAAGGGCTGGGCATGTGTTAATTATAACACTATAAATCACGGTTTTCCCTACCAACGTTAACGGTTTAACTCACTCTCACATGAAACAGAGGCTAACACACTCCCTACAAGGCTTCCTCTCCTGGGACGCTAGGCATGTGACTTGTGCATTCACACAAGGCCCATGTCAGAAGGACTCTGTGTTGGAAATTAATAATTTTTGAACAAGTCTTGCATTTTTATTTGCACTGGGCCCACAGAATGACACAGCCTGTCATGGCTAGATAAGGAAGCCACCTGGTATCTGAAAAGGCCCGTGGGAGAGGGAGGCAGGGGTGTCTTTTCTGCCTCCAGCTCCTGCCTCCCTTCCCTTCCCCTTGGGAAGATTTCCTTTGGGTCACGGGTGGACCTCAGCTAGATTCTGTTTGCTAAGAATTCAACTCTTGACAGCGATTGCCACCTAACTCCTTGCTATCAGGGCACTGGTTTAGCTTTGGGCAACAACACAGCCACCCTCAGGAGACGAAGCCCTGTCCAAGCCAGTCCCTGTCACTGTCTCTTTCCCCTGACACCTGCCTCCCCAGCCTTGTCCATAGTGGAAGGATGATAGGAAGGATATTAAAGGAAAGACCCCCATTACCACTATCCTCCTTTCCTCCTGCTCATGATACGGATGCAAGAATATGTTTGGAGCTGCAGCAACCATCTTGTGACCCAAGAGTCAAACATCAGAGAGATGCAGATCTTGACATGTTTGAGTGGCCCAACCCACCCTGAGAGACTTAGCCCCAGACCACTTGCCATAGGAGATGATGGTCTATATTTATTATTGAAGCCATTCTCCCATCCTGATGTGAGGGATAAATGAAGAAGGAAAGAAAGAAAACAGGAACAGAGACGTCACAAACCTGACACCCTGGCCTGGCTGGACATGAGTTCCTACTGCTCAGATTCTTATTACCAGCTATGTCCCTGGCCTCCCTGGCCCTCCTGGCCTGTCCTCAGCCTCACCCTGATGACGCACACACTGCCTTGAGCTTTAGTCTGTTGGTTTCTGTTGCTCGCAATGAAGGAAACCTAAGCAAGGACTTGTGGGAGTTTCCTGATTATTTAAAACCCAAGATCTCTGCCACCTACTCTGGGTGTGACTTTTAGTCTAGCACAGGCACTTGGTTTCTGTTTAGAAACTATTTAAAAACAAGTCTGGGTTTCTAAATGCAAACATCAAGAAGAGCTCCTCAGAGAAGGCAACAGAGAATAGAGGAAGCGGGTTTGATCAAGACCCAGGTCACATACCTCTCTGTGGATGGACAGTCCACTGGGAGAGACTGTTCCAACCTGTCAGCAAACTTGAGCATGAAAGATATTTCCCAAGAACTTCTCCCAGCCCCTTCCCTGTGTTAAAGGCAGAAGGCTTGGAGCAGAACCCACCTCATTAAGGATCCTTTAGAATGATCCCGCCCCCTTGCCGTCTTTCACATCCTTAAGTGCTAAGAACAGAGGTGACTGTGCTTTGGGGCTGCGGAGAGCTTTCCCACTCATTAGTTCTGCCCAACATTCTGCGGCAAAGTGATCAGGAAGAAAATGATAAGATCCACGATATTGATGAGGAAATTCTAACTTGATAGGCAAAAGGATCGGTTCTTAAGGAATCAGCACCTTGGCTAGAGGCACAAATAGCCAAAAGAAATGTCCTCCGCTGGCCACGGTCCTGTTTCTGCAGACTCATCTAAACTAAATGATTTTCATTCACTCGGTAAATATTTTTAAATTTTCTTCCTTTGTGCCAGGCACTGTTCTGCTTGCTTTCTGGACCTAAGACATTCCAACTCCATTTTTATTCTTTGGAACTGGGTCCTGAACCCAGAGTCTGACGCATGCTTAAGCCCAAGATCTACTGAGCTACATACAGTCCCAGCCCTTCCATCTCAATTGGGAGAAATAAAGCAATCCTCCCAGGGTGTTGTAAGAAGATTCAATGGATTTTAAATAAACCATTACCAGGGCTGGGGATGTGGCTCAAGCGGTAGCGCGCTCGCCTGGCATGCGTGCGGCGCTGGGTTCGATCCTCAGCACCACATACAAATAAAATAAAGATGTTGTGTCCGCTGAAAACTAAAAAATAAAATAAATATTAAAAAATTCTCTCTCTCTCTCTTTAAAAAAAAATAAACTATTACCAAAAAATGTATGGGTGTTGTTAGTTAAGATTTCCTGGATTCGATATGCTAAGCAGTCTTTCTTCACCATCCCCGAAATGAAGGGAAAAGGGCACAATCGCGCTGCTTATGTTATTCCTTCACTGGGCAAGAGCTGTTGGCATCTCCATGGGTCTTCCCGGGTCACCGCCATACTTTGCCAGATTTAGGAAATAAAAATACAGGTTAGATTTCAGATAAACACCAAAAAATTGTCATATATCCAAAATCGAAATGCAGCTGGGTGTGTTTTATCAAGATGGAGACTCACGTCTGCCCCTTCACCGAAGGGAAAGAGGGTGGTGGGAGTCCTGCAGCCTCCCTCCTGAGCAGTCAGGATAGTCTCCGGAGGAGGGCAAGAGCCCCCTCCACTGGGCCGTCTGGGTTCGGTGTTCAACACTTACCTTAATTAATTTTGTCCTGGATGTGCACACCAGGTGTTCTGGATCTGATCTTACTAATTACCTTAAGTATTAATTAGCTTAAGTAAGTATGTACACATTGTCCCACCCCCGCCCTCCCTCCTCCGGGCTGGGGAATGTTGTAGGTGGACATTAGGAGAAGAACAAGGAAAAATAATAATAATAACATTTTTCTGCTTTTAAAGCAAAAGGAGGTGGACTCCCTTTCCCTTCCTGAAAGGGTCTCTCTTGAAGCATAATGGGCGGGACCCTAACTCCAGCCTTTTGAGGTGTGAATAGTTTTTCCTACTGGGAATGTAGCAGGTGCTCCCCTAGCACCTGGGAAGCTCTGGGTTTCCTCCCCAGGACCCACCCCCCCAACCCCAAACAAGCAAAAGACACCACTGATTAAATAAAGTCTCTCTAGGTGCCAGATAGAGAGCCCCAGGTGTCTCCCAAGCCACTTAAGGCCTTAAAGGTCTGGGACTTCCTCCTTTGGTGTGTAAATACTCCTCCCTGGAGTCTTGCAGGCACAGTGGGGTGAAACCTAGACCTCTGCCTAGCCTTGTGTCCCTCTCTGGGAGGGAAGAGGACTTTATTATCCTTTGAGATAAAAGCAATTAACTAGACAAATGGCTATCAAGGTATGTGAAGAGTGTCAGAAGACCTCTGCCTTCACTTTGCCAACTATCTGAAACCAAGTGGTGCCTTGATTGTTTTTTTTTTTTTTTTTTTTTTTGGTAACAGGAATTGAACCCAGGGGCACTTAACCACAGAGCCACATCCCCAGCCCTTTTTATTTTTATTTTTTAAATTTTTGAGACAAGGTCTTGCTAAGTTACTTAGGACCTCAATAAGTTGCTGAGGCTGGTTTTGAACTTGCAATCCTCCTGCCTCTGAGCTGCTGGGAGTGTTTCCATCTTTAAAGAAAAACTGGGATGTTTGGAAAAATAATTCAGATAAGACTGAAAACTTCCATGCGTAAATTTAAAATAAATAATCAGTTTTAAAATTAGATTGATGGGATCGAGGGCGTAACTCAGTGGTAGAGTGCTTGCCTAGCATGCATGAGGTCTGTGGGTTTGATCCCCAGCAACACATACACTTGTAAAATAGAATAAGATATACTTGTAAAATAAAATAAAACCAGATTGATCACGGGCTGGGGATGTAGCTCAGGGGTACAGCACATGCACAATGCCTGGGGTTCAGTCCCAGCACTGAGTGGCAGGTGGGAGACATAAAAATAGATTGACCTCAATTCAATCAACAACAAACTGGATGACTTTTGGCAAATTCGTCATAAATAACACTCACCAGGGGAGAAAACTGCCAGGAAGAGTTACGAGCCACAAAAGTTTGCACCAAGGAATAATACTTGGCTTTCTCTCAGCATTGAAATTTACTGGAAAGGACAGCGCAGAGGCTGTAGGTAGGCCCTTCACCTGTAACTACGGTGACTACAGAGAAGACATTTTGAGGGCTAGAGAAGGAGCCTGAAACTTTGAATGATTCAGACTTGAAATATCCATTGCAATTCAGAATAATCCTTCCAGGTATGAGTAGTGCCTCCGAGAACAACCAACAGAATAAGGCTTGTTGAATCACAGAATGAGACTTGCTTAGAGGGAAATCTTAGGGCACCTGCCCAGTTCTAAAGAACAGGGCCCCAGCAATATCTGCATGAGATTGCTATGAGAACTAGGAATCGTTCTCCTATTAATCTGTCAGCAGGTGATATGACACTATGTGGCACAACCAGCACTCAGGTCTCTACAAGCCTGAGAACTTGGAGTTGTTCTACTTAGTAAGCTGCTTTTTTTTTTTTTTAATATTTTTATACCCAGCAGAAAATTCCTACAGGAGAAGTCATTAATTTTTAGGACAATCTAATAAAAAGAGGATGTGGTCAGCTACAGAGACTCGAGGCATTTCTTTAATGTTTTGTTTCAGTATAAGCTTTGCTTTCTGCCGAGAGCTTGTTGAAATCTCTCCATGGGTTAGTAATGTTTGGCTATTACTATATTGTCATCAGTGTATTTTTTTGTGGGGGGTGTTAATTGCTCTTTGTTTGCTTTTGCAGTGCTGGGATCAAACCCAGGCCTTGAGCATGCTCCTGTGCCACATCCCCAGCCTTTCACTGAATTCTGACCTTTTACTGGATGTTGCTCAAATTTGATCTGAATGAGCGATGGGTTGAATGCACCTTCCAAAACTCATGTGGCAATTAATAACTGCTCTAATAGTGTTGAGAGCTAGGACCTTTCAGAGGTAATTAGGTCACCAGGGCTCTGACTTCATGAATGGATCTGTGTTGTTATCTCAGGAGCAGGTTAGGCTCTTGAGACTGGACATGCTGTCACAGCAATTTCGGCCCCCTCTTGACAGCTGTGTCTCCTGTGTGCTCCTGGCCGTGCAATGCCTTCTGTCATGTTATGATGCAGCAAGAAGGCCCTTGCCCGAGGTGGCCCTTCAATCATGGATTTCTTCCAGAATTGTAACTTATAAATTTCTTCTCTTTGAAAACTAACCAGCCTGTGGCATTTTGTTATAGCAACACAAAATGAATGAAGACAGTATGTGACCAGGATGTCTCTCTCCTCTTTGTCTTCTGGTCCTCGTCCTTGCACTTGGCCAGGTTGATCCAGACTCTTTCCCCTTTCCATGGTGTTCCCTTTCTTATTATGTTATACCATTTTAGATTTTGATGATTATGGAAATGAGGTACTCATGTACCTATACTCTAGTTTTGCTTCTTTTGAGAACTACATTTGTGTACCTCCCCCAGGCACTGAAGGAAGTGAGTTTTTCTTTCCTTTTCATGCTGGGGATCAACCAGGGCTTTGCCTGTGCTGGGCAAGAACTACACCCCCAGCCCAAGAAGTATGTTTTTGTTTGAGGATTTTGTTTTCCTTCTTTCATTTGGGACCTAGCTTGACATTTAATGATTACAGAAGTCCTTTATTCACATTGTGGAATGCAGTTCTGTGAATATGGTGCAGGGGGGTCCTATTGTCTTATTACTTTGGGATCGCTAGTCTTCATAATACCTTGAAATTTATTCTATACAATGGTTATGGGATTTTTCAAGTATACTGTCTGCCCAGGCACAAGGCGCACACCTGTAATCCCAGCAGCTTGAGAAGCTGAGGCAGGAGGATGGCGAGTTCAAGCCAGCCTCAGCAACTTAGCGAGGCACTTAGCAACTCAGCGAGACCCTGTCTCTAATAAAATACAAAAAGAGGGTTGAGGATACGCTCAGTGGTTAAGCACCCCTGGGTTCAATCCCCAGTACCGAAAAGAAAAGAAAAAAGAAAAAGAATATTGTCTATCATGCAGCCGGGGTAGCCCATAATTCTGCTTATTTACATTATGAGACTTCTGATTCTTCTGCTGAAATAGAATTTTACCAATAACATAAAATTTGCTGGCAGAATCAACTATTAACACATCCAGATTCTATGTCTTTGACTAAGTAAAGCAAAATATTTTCAATGAAGAATTTTCTTTTTTCCTTCTCAAACAACTCTATTATTGCAAGGCTTTGTCTCCAGGCAGAATCTAGAAAAAAAAATATTGTGTTTACGTATCTATACATTGATTTAAGGGACGGGTAGCAGTGTAGCCGACAGGAGCAAAAAAATGGGGGAAAAAACAAAAACAAGAGAACTTGCCCATCCTATGAGACATGTCATTTAAGCAAAAGAAAGTATTTCTACTGAATTAAATAATTCAGTGCTCTGCTTCAATATGACTTTCCTTATTACTGACAAAACCGCAAATGAAATACTAGGTACATCCAGGAGATGCACAAAGCTCATAAAGCAGAAGTGCTTGGACAACCAGGATAAGAAGCGACATTTTTCAGGCTGAGCCTTTGTCGGGGTGATATCAGCTCATTGAGTTGGCAGGTCCATTAATCAAGGGACACTTATTTACATCAGGCAGGCTGGAAAGACAGGCCTGCGTGGCTGAGTGTTCATTACGGGGAAAAATAACTCCTACAAAACGCTCTATGCAAAGCACACTTATCAACCAAGAAGAAGCCAATGGCCTTGACATCGGCAGACAGACAGAATTTCCAAACCGAATTTCAGAACCAAGTCGGGGAGTCCGGAGAATAAAACCACATTTGCATCTCAATGGGTGTGAACACAGAGGGTCATTTTTCACGTGAACCTGATATGTTTTAAACCTTGAGCCAGGAGATTAATTGCCAAGTCTTTTCCTGTCTGGGTTTTATTATGAAGCTGAGGATTGTGTTCTGGGCTGCAGGACCTTCTGCCTGTGCTGAGGTGACCTATCTGAGCAGTGTTAGGATTTATATTTTTTTATTTATTTAAAGTTTCTTTTTTAGGTCTGCATGTTTGAAGTGGGGGTGGGAGCATGTGCCTAGATGCCAGAGGCCAGGGCTTTGATGAAAGAAAGAAAGGAAGGAAGGAAGGAAGGAAGGAAGGAAGGAAGGAAGGAAGGAAGGAAGGAAGGAAGGCAGGCAGGCAGGCACAGCTAGTGAGCTTGCAGGTTGAGGCCCATGATGTATGTTGAACAGCAGGTAAAATATACCAGCCAGGCAAAGCCTGCCTCCGGACCCACCACCCATGACTAGCTGTGTTCTCTTATGTTGTCGGTGTCTGATTCACCTGTGCCCCTTCCTTCAGGGGTCCCCCCAAACCTCTCTCTTGGGTCCCAACTTCTTTCCTTTTCTCTTTTGCAATTTCTTCCTTTTCAAGCAGTTTTAGGTGATGGATTTGCCAGGAAGAGAGCCACCTGGAAGTCCTGTGTCTTGGAGATCCTCTTTTTCCTTTCGTTTCTATGTAAACATTCTTAACAGTACCAGGGGTCTTCGTTTTTTGGTTTGGAAAATCTGGCGTCACAGTGAAAGAGTCTGTGTTTCTGGGGCCCTGCAATAATAAGTACTGCCATTGGGGGTGTCAATAAATACTGGGATTCTATCAGATCCCAATGAGATGGGATATAGAAGAACAGATTTTATAAGGTGATACCCATACAGATATAGTTTATTATTTATGAATGTAACCAAGGAATCTCACTTTAGAGATGGTTGAGACATAGGGCTGGTTTGCCTCATCTCCATTGAAGGACCCTTCTTTATCTGAGTGTCTCTATTAAGTACCTACCTTTTAAAACGTCTGCCCATAGAGGGTCTCAGGATATGGCCTTGGGGACAGATTATAACAAATCCTCAGTGTAGTCCTCCTTCAGTAAATGATGAATTTTTAAAAATTGTTTATTTGTTCAATTGGTTGTTTGAGTCTCATTTTGGGCAGCTAGAAAATAATGTAGAAAACAAAGATTGACACTGATAAAAAATTTTTAGCTCAGTAAGCTTTCATGAAGCTTACGCCCAAGCATGTGCAGACGCTAATATTTTGTCATTATTTTTTTCTGCTTTTTAAAGATCATTTAAAATATTTTCTCTAGTGTGAATTGGTCATATCTGTTTTTGTTTTGTTTTTGTGATACTGGGGATTGAACCTAGGGGCACTCTACCATTGAGCCCCATCCCCACCCATTTTTATTTTTTATTTTGAGACGGGGTCTCACTAAGTTACTGAGGCTGGTCTGAACCTGCAATCCTGCCTCAGCCTCCAGAGTCGCTGGTATTACAGGTGCACGCCACCACATCTAACTCACCTGGATTTTTAATGTTCCTTATTACACTCTAATGTAGGTAAAGAAAGACTTTGAAAACTATCTTTGTACTCTTGATTAGATACTTAATATGTGATTTCAGTGAGTCATTAGCATCCACTTCCATAGATTCTTCAAAAGTACATCTCCTGGGCTGGGGGTGTAGCTCAGTGGTAGAATAGGTGCTTAGCGTAAGAGTTCAATCCTCGTTACAAACAAACTAACAAACAAACAAATAAATAAATAAAATTTCCTCTCAAGGAAACTATTTAATTAATTAAAGCATCAGGCAGTAAATGGATAAGTAGAGATTGTTTTTTGCCTTTTTCCTGTTGGGGTTTTCCTGTTGTCTACTTCATACCTGTTCCGAGGCTAATTCATTATCTCAGCATCAGGATAAAGTGCTGCCTCCTGGATTAACTTCACATTGGCAGTTTTGACCCAATTTCTGGCTGCCTCATCATGTAACTGAGCTGGGGCTTCTTCCCTCCCTTGCCCACCCCCATGTCCCACCTCCTCCTCCTCCATCTCCTCCTCCTCGCTGTCTCTTGCCAGTTGGCCACTAGGTGGCGCTAAGGCCCGGGTTTTCACCCAGCTGTTTCTGGACCCAGGGGAACTGGAAGACACCTTCGAAGCTCATCCAGGCAGAACTTTTGTAACAAAAGAAGAAACAGTGAAAATAAGTAAATTGTCAGAGTCCCATAGATCTTTCTCCTTCTTTGTGTGTGTGTGCTGGAGATCGAACCCACGGCTTCCCACTATGCAGGCACTCCACTACTGAGCCATGTCTCCACCCCTTTTTAAATTTTTTGAGACAGAGTCTCCCTGAAGAGCCTGGAACTTGTGCCTCCTACCTCAGCCTCCCAAGTTTCGGGCCTGTGCTACTGCACTGGACTAATCCCTGCCTCCTCCCCTCAACCTCTTTACCTGTTTTCATAGCTTCCAATGTGACCTTATTACTAGGAAGGAGCAAAGGTCAAAGAGTGACACAGACTGGTTTTTGCAAAAGGCACTTTGGCACCTGCAGGGCGCCATTCATTCCTTCCTTTGCTCAAGAAGCAGTTATCCAATATTTACCTTCTGCTTGGCATAACGCTGGACCCTGAGGATAAAAACAGGTGAAATGAGGGCCCTAGGAGCTTTCTTTCCCTTAGAAAATAAAGAAATGCAAAAACAAAACAAAGAACCCCACCCAAATCTAAGATGGAGGGATCACAGCACACTCCGGTCACTTAGGGGAATTTGTGATCAGCACCAGAGGGATCTTCATTTCTGGACTGGGGATTGAACCCAGGTCCTCGCACACACTAGGCGAGGCAGAGCCACACTCCCAGCCCTTGCGTGGCATGCAGAGGGAATATTTCAGTGAGGTTTTGTTGGAGGATGAAGGCCACATAGGCTCTTGCAGGCTGGGAAACAGGAGGCAGGGTGTTCCAGGCCCAGTGTCCCCAGAAGGCTGGCCAGGTGACACGGTGTGCTGGAGAATAGCTAGGAAGGCTGATGACCAAAGGGCATGGGGCACTGGGCCAGGTGGCATTCCGGGGGGAGGAGGGAATGAACGGTGAAGGATTCCTTGCAGGTGTCTGCTGAGGAATTTGTACTTTACCCTGAAGGCCATGGGGCAGCCCAGGAAGCAGGAGAGCTCGGGGAATGGCCTGGACAGAGCTGCTTTTCGGAAAGAGAACCCTGGCAGCCTTATGGAGGTCCAGAGATGAGGACGAGGACGCATCTGGATTGGAGGCTCCAGTCTCAGGGCAGAGTGAGGTGATGACCTGGTTCTGTGGGGGGGGGCGGCTGGAGAGAGGTTCAGGCGGCAGGACTGACAGGCTCGGGTGAGAAACAGGGATTGGGCTTGCAGCGGAAATCCTTGGAGAACTGTAAGAACTCTGGAGCATGAATTACTTATAAGGCAGTGAAGAGATTAAATTTTAATTAAATGCACATCTTCCTTGGATTAAATGTTTGAAAGTATTTTTTTTAAATGCCATTTAAAAGCAATTCCACATGGAAGTGCAAAAATGCCTCTTCCTCAAAGGGATCATCGACCAACTCCCTTCCAGCCCCGCCCCATCCGGTGCTGCCTGTTAGGGAGAAATAGACTCTCCCTTGTCCCCCGGGTGGCCCTCCACGTTTGACACTTGCCACTGATGTTTCCATTTTCATTATCCTCATTCTTTACTCCTCAGAGGCCTCCTCCTCTGGCTGTGGACACTGATGAGGGCTGAGGACATTATTTCTCTCTGCGTCCAGTGTCACAAGGAACAGCCTGACATGGCCTTCCTGGTGGACTGCTGTTGGCTGCCTCTGTAGCTAGCGAAGGGGAGTGGCTCTGGGAGCAGAAGGCTGTCACCTGCCCTGGACCAGAGACTGTGTCTTTGGGAGAATGTCCCAGTCCAGACCCTTCCTACCTTCTTTGGGTGCTGCTGACACCTACTTATAATTACTGCAAATATCACTCAGGAGCCCAGATGAAAAGTTCTGTGAACCAAATCATATTTCCAATATGTCCAGAGGGCTGTAATTAGCTTGGGACAAAATGTTGGAAGCTCTTGGTAAATTTCTTTGTGTAGATTTCCAGGCTTGAAGTTTTCTGTAAGATGCGAGGATGGCTCCCCTTTCTCGAGGGCTTACCCTGGGCCCCGCGTGGGGCCTCCCCTGCCAGGACAGCTCAGTGGGCTCCCTGGTTTGGCTCCACAGGGCGCCTCCAGAGCCACACAATGACAGCTCATAGGACACGCTGGGGACTGCATGCGGGTGGCCCTCATCACAGATGAGAGACCTGTACCTCGGGTGAGGCTCCGTTTCTGAATTCACGCATGAATAAGAAAAGCAGTTGATCTAGGTGGGGTGGTAAGGAAGGCCTCTCCGGGGAGGTGACTCCTCAGATGACACCTAAAGCTGGGAAACAGCCATTCAATGAGGGACAGCCCGGCGCTCCCAGGCAGAGGCAGCAGCCAGTCAACCCCCACATCCTTGTGGTCACAAGGCGCTCTCGGCCCTCCTGTCAGAGCCATTGTGTCCTGATCATCCCTGAGACAGTTCTGGCTACTTGGCTCATCCACCTTGCGGCCACCTGCAATGTTTCCTTGGGAACTTCCAGGCGGGCCATCTGTCCTGGTCAATTCTATCTGATGGATGAGACTCACAGATTGCCTCGGTTTGCGCAGTGATGGGACCAGAGGGAAGGACGTTGAGGCAGAAGGTTGACAGAGGTGTGGAGTGGACGGGTGCCATTTTGTTTCACCGAGATGGCCAGGTTCCTGGGCTCCTGGCTGCTCTCCCACCCTTTCCTTGGAGGGAATGAAGAGCACTTCATCTGCCGCTCTTGGTTTGTTGGGGGGGGTGGGGGGGTTGGGTTTGTGTTTTGAAATGAAGCCAACAGTTTGGGTTTCACCCCCTGCACAGTTGCCCCCACCATACCGTGGCATCACTTGGGGGTGTGGGAGGAGATTTGTCTGAGGGAAGTTCCTAAGGCCAACGTAGACAGCCTAATGGTGGGGTCTGGCAGCTCAGAGGGCTGGAGCTCTGAGACCTGAATAGAAAGAGTCATAATTAGTGTTTCCTTAAGTGACACTCTTTTTTGCTCTTCTTGCTTTTTTGGGCAGGGGGGTGGGAGGCGAGGTGTCGGGAGTTGAACTCAGGGCCTTGCACCTGGGGAGGCAAGTGCCCAACCCCCGAGCGACAGCCCCAGCTCTCGGCTTTAGGCTTGGAGCTAATGTCACTCATGTCATCTCATGCTCCAACCAAATCCTTGCAGGAGGGAGGGAGCACAGCTCAGCTCAGCCCTTTCTTAAATTTGGAAGCGGAAGCAGGAATGAATATTCAAACACAGAACTCGCATTAGACAAGTATCTATTTTTGGTGTGTGGAAAACAAGTGTTTTCATGTAGACATTTCTGGAAAGGCTTTGTGTCTCTTTTTTGGGATCAGGTCGAATATAATATCTTTGCTGCCCACCAGAGTATGCAACCTTCGGGAAATCTAACTCTGACTTCCCCGGATAGAAACTGTTCCAGTATTATCCGAGATAAGGAGGTGGATATGGTCCTATATATAATTTTAAGTCAGGAAGAGTATCAAGGAAAAATATAATTTTATGGACCTTCTTTGGTCATAAAGCTGAATAAAGTGTCTTTGACTATTTTTCTACACATTTGTCTTGGTATGCATGGTAATCAAATTCGTTATGAGAATTCAACTATGTATTTTCATTTAAATTTGTTAAAGAACAAGAAGGTTTTAAAGCGGGGCAGGGTGTAGAGTAAAGTTGTGGTGGCGCACGCCTGTAATCCCAGCAACTCAGGAGGCTGAGGCAGGAGGATGGCAAGTTGGAGGCCAGCCTCAGCAACTTAGTGAGACCCTGTCTCAAAATAAAAATAAAAAGGACTGTGGGTGTAGCACAGAGATGGAGCACTTGCCTAGCAAGGCCCTGGGTTCCATCTCTAGCCCAGGGTGGGGTAGGGGACACACTTGTGAATTAGCGAGCTAAAGAAAGTAAATGACCCTTAATCACACACCTGGAGCAGAACACCAGCACAAGACATGGCTGGCTGCCGGGCTGTGCCCTTTGATTTTCTATGAATAGTTCACGATCCTTACATTAGATGGCTTGTCGCTATTCCTGAAATGTGGCAGGAAGGAGAAGATAAAAGACAAACAAAAAGCAGAAATTAAACAAAACTAAAGTTGGCTTCGGCTGCTCTTGGGTTCCAGGGAAGGGCCAGCTCCGCCCGAGGGCACAGTCCTCTGCACTTGGACGCACTTACTGAGGGCCTTGGGGTCCTGCCATGAGGCTCCGAGGACGATGGGAGAGAAATTTCTTGGCTCATTGAGTATCAGGAAGTTTGACGAGAGGAAGGAGGTTTGAGGGGTTCTTGGGAGACTTGGGAGAATTAGAAATGGGAGAAGAGTCCAGGAAGGCCAGACGAGTTGGAGGACCTGGCCGAGGGTCAGACTGGGCTTTCCTGAGGGGAGCGTGCGACTTAGGGGTGGTGATTCCTGACGGGTCAGTTCACTCTCTCCTGGGGAGGATGGCGGAGCCCGAACGTGTGCTTCCTTTCTGGGGACCCACAGAAAGACACACGGCACACGGGCACAGCGTTGGCAGGTGGCATTTGGGGTATGTCATCGTTGTGAGCGGTACTAACACAATCTGTCTGGTTCATTACTATCAGGATAATGCTGGCCAAGAAAATGAGCTGGTAGGTGTTCCCTCGTCTGTTTTCTGAGCGTGTGAAGATCTGGTCTTATATCTTTAAACACTGGAGAGAATTCACTAATGAAACTGCCAGGGCCTGGGGTTTTGCTTTATGGAAGAATTTCCACTATACATTCCATTTCTTCTAGTACCTCTACTACTCTATGGTCTTTCTGTTTCTTCTTGGGTGAGCTTGAGTAGTTTGTAGCTTTAAGGAATGGGTCCATTTCATTTGACTTGTGTGCACAGAATTGGTTGTAATAATCCCTTATTATTCTTCCATTGCCTGTGCAGTCTGATTACATTGCTTTCCCTTTTAATACCTCATTTCTATCTTCACTCGTTTGTCAGTTCTGGCTACAGGATTATCAGTTTCATTGATCTTTAAAAAGAATCAACTTTTTCCCAGCAGCCGGGGAGGCTGAGGCAGGAGGATCCCAAGTTCAAAGCCAGCCTTAGGAATTGAGTGAGACCCTAAACAACTTCAAGAGACTCTGCCTTTAAATAAAATATTTAAAGGGGCTGGAGCTCAGTGGTTAAGCATCCCTGGATTCAATCCCCGGTATCAAAAGAAAAAAAAGAAAATTACTAGAATATACTAGTAGTTTTAGTGCTACTTAAAAATATTTCTAGTCATTCTCTATAAAGACTATTCTACAGGGTTTTGGGGAGGCAGCTGAGCGGTAGAGTGCTTTCCTGTCGTGCATGAGGCCCTGAGTTTGATCCCCATCACTGTAAAAATAATAAATAATAATATAATAAAATAAAAGAGTGGGCTGGGACTGTAGCTCAGTGGCAGAGCGCTTGCTTAGCATGCTTGAGACACTGGGTTCGATATTCAACACCACATAAAAATAAACAAATAAAATAAAGGCATTCTGTCCATCCACAACTACAAAAAATATTTAAAATAAATAAATAAATAAAAGACTATTCTACAAAGAATTCTTTTAATTGCTGCAGGAATTAAAGCATACATATGTGACTTGAGATAGTTTGCTTTCAACTATCGCTCTACCATTTTAGGTGGAGGGTAGAATCTTCACCATGTGGCTTCCTTACTCTCCCCCTGTTGGGGCTCATTAGAGTTTATGGAACAATAATGACACCTAAAGTAAATGTGCTTTGAAGGCCGGGGTTTGGCTCGGTGGTAGAGCATTTGGCCAACAGGCAGGAAGCCCTGGGTTTGATCCCCAGCACTAAAGAAAAAAAAAAACGTGCTTTGAAGTAAGCTTGGATGCATCACGCCTCTATCCCTTCCTGAGCCAAAATGAAATGATTGTCAGATTTACAAAGTAAAACCCCCGAAGGATAATGTAAGAGGAAACAACAGCTAATCAAATGTGTCAAGGAGCTGGGTGTGGTGGCGCGCAGCAAGTGTAATCCCAGCACTCAGGAGGCTGAGGCAGGAGCATTGCAAGTTCAAATCCTGCCTCAGCAACTTAGTGAGGCTGTAAGCAACCTAGTGAGACCCTGTCTTGAAATAAAAAATGGAAGGGGTTGGAGATGTGGCTCAGTGGGTTAAGCCTCCTTGGATTTAATCCTGGTACTAAAAAAAGAGAGAAAGAAAGAAAGAAAAGAAAACAAAAGTTATCAGGGGTCAGGGTTTGGGAACACCTGGAGCAGAGGTGGGGGCTGTTGAGGCGTCCCCCCAGGATGGAGGGATTGAGTGCTGCTCTCTCTCCACAGCGAGGCCTCTGGCCTCCTCCCCTGCTTGGGTCCCAGAACACCAGCAGCCAGGGCTGCACCCAGGGCTGAGTAGGAGATCTCACATTCACTTCTGGGCAAACACCAGCCCAGGAGAAAAGGTGGGGGTTTGGGGAGGGGGGGACATAAAAATCAGTAGGTGAACGGTGGCGCACGCCTGTAATCCCAACAGCTCAGGAGGCAGAGGCAGGAAGATCCCAAGTTCAAAGCCAGCCCCAGCCATTTAGGAACTCAGTGAGACCCTGTCTCTACTAGAATACAAAATAGGGTTGGGGATGTGGCTCAGCGGTGGAGAGCCCTTGAGTTTAATCCTCGGTATCCCCCCACCCCACCCCCAAAAAAATCAGTAGGTGAGGTTTTAAAGTTAAAGAAATTTCTCAGGAACTAGAACAAAAAGAGAGGTAAAACATCAAAGAGAAAGAACCAAACCAGCCATTGCAAAAATTGACCAGAAGGAATTTCACAGAGAACAAAGAAAATGGAAGGGGAGGAAAATATCAAAGAAATAACACGGAAAATTTTCCCAAACTGAATCATCGGAAGAGCCCACACAATGGCGGGAGAGTCTGTATTGGGGGGGGTCAGCTGTCTCTGGCAGGCCCAGGTATTTTCAGGGTGTTTTATTCAGAGATTTTCATCATTAAGAAATAGCATTAACCAGGCTGGGGCTGTAGCTCAGTGGCAGGGTGCTGGCCTAGCATGTGTGAGGCCCTGGGTTTGATCCCCAGCACCACGTAAAAATAAATAAATGAAATAAATAGTATTGTGTCCATCTACAGCTAAAAAATAAATATTTAAAAAAAGAAATAGCATTAACCAAGGAGAAAAAGTAGTTTATTTGTCCCTGTATAAAGTTTTCCCCCTGTAAGACATTCCCCATTACAAACAGCAGTAAGCCAACCCTGACGCACTGCCTCTCAATCTCACGATGCTGCAGAGAACTTTGAACTTGGCCCACTTATTCTAAGCCCCTCGGTTCATACTTTCTATTCCAGGCAAATGCTCTACCATGGAGCCGCACCCCCAGCCCTTCACCTTCTAGTCTAGAAGCAGCAAGATTGTGTTCTCCTTCCCTTCCAAAGACAAAGAGCACCCACTCTAGTTTTAAGGGCGACACCGACGCCGATTCCCCGAGACCTGCCACTAGGCACACTCCACGCACTCAATAAGGACTTCGAAATAATTGAATCAGAAATGGCAAAGTAAACGCTGCCCTCTCCTCCCCCCACCCTCTCTCCCTCTTCCTCCCTCTCTCTCCCTCCCTCACACACACACACACACATACACACACAGAGAGAGCAGTTGATCTCCACGGATTTGGTGTAAATTTGCATTTACATCTACAAGGTCATTTATCTCAATTAAACTCGTCTGTAGGGAATAAATTAATGAGCGAAAGCTGGGTTTCATGGCTTTGCTTATTTACAATATACCCTTTCTAGTGGGATCACAATTATCTAGAAACTCTCATGGTGTCTGCCCTGAATTGGTTAATAGGGTTTGAGACCAGCAATGAGGCCCAATCCCACACTAGTGGAGAAGGAGCTCTACCCTGCCGCTAATCCCCCTGCCCAGCCCTGCTCTGTCTGATCTCTCAGCTGCTCCTGTTCTTTCTGTGTTAAAAAGCACATCAAAAGTGTGTTATCATGCCTTCTAAGGGAAGAACATTCTTAGGATTTTAGGATTCATGTATAAAGGGGCAGGGAAAGAGAGAAGAAATTCATCCCAGAAATTCCCTCGAAAAGCTTAATTTTATATGAACATTTTCCACCTTGAAAAACCAAGCAAAACTTAAGGTCACATCCTGTAGGGAATCTAAATTTTTTCTTTTTTTGGTGGTGCTGGGGAGTGAACCCAGGAACTTGTGCATGCTAGGCAGGCACTCTACCCACTGAGCCATATCCCCAGCCTCTAAATTCTTGAGACTTGGGTTTGTTTGTTTTTTCCTAACAGAATTTGTGCAACCTTGAAGAAGTCTGTCTAAAGGTCTACAGTTTTCCTTACGGCTGCCTGAAGCTTCACACGCACACAGTCCTGGGACAGGCTAATTTGCTTGGTTAAAAACACTGTTGCCGGGGGGAGTGGCACATGCTTGTAATTCCAGCTATTCAGAGGCAGGAGGATCACCAAGTTCAAGGTCAGCCTGGCAACTTAGCAAGACCCTGTTTCAAAATAAAAACAGGGTTGGGGTGTAGCTCGATGGTAGAGTGCTTACCTGGCATGCGGGAGAGCCCAGGTTCAATCCTCAGCCTTGCAAGAAAACAAAGAAGCCAAGACACTGCCGAGGGCTGAGGGTGTGGCTCAGTGGCACAGTCCATGTCTAGCCAGCACGAGGAGCTGGATTAGGTCTCCAGCATCCAGCAAAGAAATATAAAAATGATGCGCAGTCAGTGCTAGCTTTTTGTATGGTAGGAGTGATGTTTCAGTGGTCCACACATAGAATTGGAAATAGCATCCTATTCTTTTTTTTTTTTTTTTTGATGCTGGGGTTCAAGCCGTTCTTGCACATGCTAAGCACACTTTCTACCACCGATCTACTCCCTAAGCTCCATAAGGCGTCTAGATGCTCATCCTGAACTTCAGCTCTCTGTGTGGTCCTTCTGCCGTCGTCAGTTAGGTCACCCCCTGTTCCCTTCCAGCTTTATACTAAAGAAAACAATGACTACATAGCAACAATGCCAGACACCTCTGACTTCCCAAGGGCATCATAAAAGCAAATGAATTCTCATCTGGGCAAAATGAGCTTAGAGCTCTAATAGACTTCCCAACAAGTATGGCAATTTCCAGACATGAAACAGAAAATAATGACTAACAAAACTTGGGCTTCTGATTTTTTTTTTTTTTTTTTTTAGTTAACAGCAAAGATGTTCCACTGTAATTGCTCGAAGTATTTTAAAATTGGTTTGCAAAAGGACTCTTCTGGCATCTAGACTGAATCTAAAAATATATACTCTTGGGACTGGGGATGTAGCTCAGTGATAGAGCACATCTTAGCATGCTCAAGACCCTGGGTTCATACTCCAGCACTCGGTAAATAAATAAAAACCGCCTACGCATGAACAATAAAGCAAAGGGAAAGAGAAGCCTCACTTATCTCTTACACACCCACATCATCGCCAAGTCCTTCTCAGGACTCACCTCCCCTCACCTCCGAGTCCTACGTGTGTTGACACAGAGACTCAGTTTGGAATCTCTGATCCGTCTCTACCCATAAAACACTCCTGATACAAGACGTATGCCAAATGTGTGGGGGTATTTTCCCTACCAACCTACTCTCCACCGCATCAGCTGGTGTCCCACACATAATTCAATTCTGACACCCCCTCGGCTCATCCCCATCTCATCTCCCCGAGGAGCAGGAAAGTCAAAAACATTTCCTCTGCCCTCCTTCGCAGCAGATCACAGGTTAAGGGCTCCGTGCCCTAGACCCACGTGGATGCCAGCAGATCAGAACTTCCCAGGAGGGCTGGTGGAGCAGATGGATGTTTGGGGGGCTCCCACGACCCCCTCTTCCGTTTCTATGATTTGCTAGAATGGCTTCTAGAACCTGGGACAGTACTTGATTTAAATCGATTTGCTCATTACAAAGGATAAGACACAGAAGCGGAAAGGGCAAGACCTGGGACTAGTCAAGTTCAGGAACTTTCTATAAGTACAGTTCTCAAAACCCAATAATACTTCAGTGTTTGGGAAGAAATTGGATCCGTAAACAATGAAACCAATGTGGACCGTGGATGGGCGGTGCGGCCTTGAACTAGTCACACCCGTAGACATTTCTAATCTGCTTTTCTCCTTCTCTATTAACAACCAGATGGAAAAGGGAGAGGAAGGAGGGAGGACCACTGTGAAGCCAGCTTCAGGGGCTTACGGAGAATTGGCACCTGTGGGCAGAGCGGCCCGCCCTCTGGGCCCAGGTGGCTGGGTGACGGCAGCACATTGCTCCTTGCTGGGGCCTCCCCTTCTTAGCAAGTCCAGATGCTTGTGTCTGCCTCGGAGGCAGCTGGGAGGTCACAGGTAGGGAAAGGTCCCCCTCGGCTCTGTCTGCTTCCCCCACCTGGATTTCAGGTCTCGGCTGCAGTGCTTTCGGGGGGAGGGGCTCTTACTGAGACCCCTGAGTGGTGGGGTCCTGCAACACCCAGGGATGGGGTGGAACTTCTCCTCTACCTCCCTTCAGGGTCCTCCAGGGTTTGCACCTCGGGTGGGGTGGGGTTGAGTGGGCCTAGGCTGGTAGGCGTCCTAGCTCTGTCCCCTCACCCCCTCGGCTCATCCCCATCTCATCTCCCCGAGGAGCAGGAAAGTCAAAAACATTTCCTCTGCCCTCCTTCGCATCATGGCTTTGACAACGATTCACAAATCACTGCCCGGCCCCTGCCACACACCAGACTTCCTGGGAGCCACCGGTTAACCCTGTAGACACAAATCTGTGCCGTGCAGACCCTCAGAGCAGGTCAGGTCATAGACCAGAGAATCAACACGTAACTTCAACACTCGTGTGCCAGGAGGCGGGAAGTGCTATTTCAAACCCCCCAAAACCCAGCAGAGTCCGGGAAGCAGAGCTGAGTCTCTTAGATGGAAGATGAGTAAAGTGTGGGTTGTGATTTTGGGGGAGCCAGTCGGGGGAGGAGCCCCGAGGAAAACACATCTGTGCAGGTGTGGAGGGAGGGAGCCGAGGTCAGGAGCAGGGCAGGGTTAGAGTTGGGGGCCTGGCGCACACAGGGCTTGAACTTGTACTTGGAGTGACATGGGGCCATCAGAAGGCTCTGAGCAGGAGAATGATGTGATTCGGCATCAATTTTAACAGGGTCGTGCTGGCTGCCGTGCTGAGAAGTGACGGTAGTGGGTGGAGGGCTGGAGCCTATGGCAGGAGCCCAGGCAGAGATGGTGGGGGCCCTGGAGGTGGGAGCAGTGGTCGATCCTGGATCATATTTGAAGGTAGAGCCAGCACGGGGTGTGACTGACACATGCAGCGTAGGAAGGCGAGGAAGCATCTGAGTCGTCTGCCAAGTTTGCACCGAGGGTCACTGGATTTGGGGGAATGAAAACCAACCTTGCCCACCTGGAGTTCCCACTTGGACGTCGGGAGCCCTTAACTATTTCTGTCACCTGCTGAGATGATTCTCATCCTTCTCAAGATGTTACGGTCGGACACAGGGGAAACAATGACTGAAAAACTCACAGAGGGCCACGTTGCAAGACCCTCGCTGGTGACCCAGATCACTGTCTGGAAGCTGATGGAGGTCCTGTCCCCAAAGCCTTTTAATTGCTGAGCGGAAGACTGAATGCCCGCCTTGTTCAACACCAAAGCCACTGCGGGGTCCAGCTAGGAATTGGTGAACCAAGCAGAAAATTCCAGGGCACAGGCGGCCGTGGGCTGCAGTGTGGAGCACTGGGCTGTCCCCGTCGGTCAGCCTGCGCCAGGCCACAAGCTGCCATGTTTGTACTTCCAGCCCTGGTGTGGCTGAGCTGGGACACCTGGGCCCGGCAGAACGGAAAGAGGGAGAGAGACCCCAGCACAGACTCAGAGGGGGCCCCTGGCTGGTGCAGGCCCACCTCCCCAGGAGGCAGCCTGCTCTCGGAGACCCGCGGCCCTGGCCTACAGGTAAGGAGCAGAGGTGCTCAGGCAAGGTCTTGCTAGGGGTTTACGTTGCCTTTAGATAAAGAAAACACCTTCTCCAGGGTGGACTATGGATGTATTCTTCTAGGTGCGGAATCCAGTACATGTCTGAAGGGTTCTAGATGCAGGTATTTCTGGTGTCTTCTATGCTTTCAGAAACTCTTGCCGGTTGCTCAGAGCTAACCCACAGAGGCACACCAGGCGTTTACCATGATGACTATCTAGGCAGCCAGGGCCAAGTTCAAAACCAGATCCACCACTGTTACTGAAACAGGCCCACCGTGCTCCGTGGAAATCTCTGAAATGACAGGTTTGGGTTCTTAAAAGAAGCAGGATGGTCTGAGGCCCAGGGAAAGGAGGCCGTGGTCTGCTCATGGCTCCTGATAGAATGCAGGTTTGGAAAATGGCAGCACTAGTGTGCTCTGAGGGTGGCATGTTGGTCCCCTGTCATCAGAAGGTCATCTATCAGACCCAAGTGCCCAGGTGAAGGGTCAGTGGTTTCAGTGCGTTTGAGATAGACAAAAGGTACCTCCAGTCTCCCGCAAAACAACTGTAACTTTGGTGACCCGTATGTCAAAGGTGTTATCTGTGGCAAGACCAATGGGAATTATCCTGCTTAGCTGCATGACCTCTAAAATTGGTGATAAAAGCAAATAAAGTTTTTAGTTTTCCTTTAGTTACAACTTCCTGTCCTGAGGCCATGGTCTGCTCTCTACCTCAGTCTCTCTATAAAATGGGGGTGAGAATAGTCTCGAGCTAAAGCATTTCAAGTACCTTGCCCAGGGCCTTGTTGATAGTGAGCACTCAATAAATTACGGTGAATATTCACTTCTGACTGGGCCACGGGTTGGATCTTTAGCCAGAGGTTCAGAATTTATTGAAAATCCTTTTATCTGGCAGCAACTTAGCAAGACCCTCAGTAACTTAGGGAGACCCTGCCTCAAAATAAAAAAAGGTCTGGGGATGGAGCTCAGTGGTAAAGCACTCCTGGGTTAGATCCCCAGTACAAAACAGAAAAAGAAAAAAGAAAGAAAGAGAAAAATATCCTTTTATCTAGAACATTTTATTCTGACTTGTCTGGGACACAGCAAGTCTTTGAAATTCTTGCTTCTGCAGTTCCTGGCACCCAGGAGATACTCCATGACACTTGTTTAGAGGCATCTGAATATGATCGTGTAGCTTGGTATTAGGATCCTTGCTCTGCCCTCAGGCTGGCTGTGTGATCTTGGGAAAATACAAAACATCTCCTAAACCTTGGTTCTTGTACCTATTAACACAAGGGATACTAGATCTCTCTCTCTCTCTCACACACACACACACACACACACACACACACACCCGCATTGGGTTGTTGTGAAGATGAAAGGTCATACATGCAAAGGTTTTTTAATAAGTGTCCAAGTTAATAATATGAGCAATGTTACTGAATGGAATTATGAAATTGAATTCTTGAATTACTATTGAATTTTGTTTATTGCTATTCTCTTCTTTTTTTTTTATTTAAAAAATTTTTTGGTGCTGGGGATTGAACCTAGGGGCATTTTTACCCATAAGCTACATTCTCAGCTCTTTTTATTTTCTTGAATTTACAATCCTCCGGCCTCTGCTTCCCTACTTGCTGAGATTACAGGCGTGCACCCACCATGCCGGACTTTATTGCTTTTGTTGTTGATAAAATGGTGACGCCTGCCATGGGGGTTGGATATGAGGTTTTTAAATGATTCCAGGGTTGCCGCATGGGATTGCATGAATTTTTCACAAGTGCGTTATCTACCTCTATTTGATTGATTGATTCCCTCACTCCATAAATATGCATTGGAATGTTTGCTCATACCTAGCCCTGGCTGTGGTCCAGACCTGGGGGGATCTGACCCTGAACAGGTCAACACTGGTTTGCCCCCCTGGGAGCTTGCATTCCTGGTGGGGGGGCGACAGACCGAAAGCATGATAACTTCAGCGATAAGAAGGGGCTGTGAGGAGATTATGACACAAAAAGAAGGTGGGAGTGGTCCGGGAAGGCCTCTCTGAGGAAGTGACATTTTTAAGCACAGAGTAGACAGAAGCCAGCTTTGAGAAGAAGGGACCACTGAGCTCGGGCTGTGTGTTATGGGAAGTGGGTGGCCCAGAGAAGAAACAATCCCAGCAAAGACACTTAAATGGGAGAGAACTGGTCTGGTGACACCCCAAGAGCACCGAAAGGCTGGGACTGAAAGTACATTCTAGAGGCCTGTGGACAGGCTACCTCTGCAGACCCAATAGCGGACCTCATGGAGCATGGTAAGGGGCTCAGACTTTACCCTAACATAACGCGGAGCTGCAGGAGGGTTGTAGCTCCTCCCTGGGTCTGATGTGGGTGCTCTCCCACCTCCTTTGGGTCCCAAACGCCCCTTCCAGCAAGGCCTTCCCTGGCCACCCTCCCTGAAATCACAACTCCCTGTTTAAATAGCAGAGAGGAATTCAGGCACCCGCCACTTCACGTCCCCCTTCCCCGAGTATTTTAGCCTGCAGCTCTTACAATGTACCCCCAACCACACTCTGCATTTCACCCTTTAATTTTGTCCACCGTCCTTGCCTCAAAGAGAGCACAAGGTCATGCTCCCGCTAGGGCGGTGCTAGCCAGAGGAGGTGCACAAATATTTGTTGAAGGAGAAATGGAAGACAGTGACATGGTTTAAGGTGTCTCCTCTGACCAGGTGGCAGAAAGGCCTGAGGGGCCCAAGCGAGAGCCTGCTAGAAGGTGAGGGTGACATCTGTCTTGTTCATGGGGCCCACTGGACCTGCTAACAGCTGGGGTGTGGCCTGGAGGAGGAATGAGAATTCTCCTAGGTTTTTGATCTGAGCAGCTGAGGCCATTTCCTGCACCAGGGACAGGGACGGGGATGCCTGGAGAGGAGAAGGTGGGGGAAGGGACCTCCAATCCAAGGAGGTCATCCTAACATAACCGGGAGCTGCAGGAGGGGTGTAGCTCCTCCCTGGGTCTGATGTGGGTGCTCTCCACATCAGAATCGTCGTGGGAAAAGATGGCGAAGGAAAAAAAATGCTTAAAATAGTGGCTTTTAGGAGTTGTCCAAGAATGATGAAATATTAGATATTGGGGGGAAAATAATCTAAAACCTAGATCTAAGCAAGTCTGAGTAAATAAGCTTGACAGTTATGACATTCCAGTACAATCACTGGATAATAATGTCAGTCAAAACGTCTGTATTCTCAAGTCACAGAAAGTGTTGTAAGATAAATTTCAATAAAATCTAAAATAAAGGGAATCATAGTGGGTGGGGTCTCCAAATGTATTTGGAGGGGGCACTTTAGTGACAGAGACATTTACAAATGGTCTTTAATTTTTTATTTTACTTGGGTTGGGGGGCTGCTGGGGAGTGAATCCAGGGTACCACAGATGCTAAGCATGTCATCTACCATCATCTTTAGTATCTGGGGGGAGTAATACCACCACCCAAATAAGGGTTCCCTCCCAGAATGTTATTCTCAGTTTGTAGGAAGAGGTCCAGGAGGCCAGGAGGCAAGGAGGCCTTCCCCCCATATCCTAAGGGTCATTTTGTTCAAATCCTCCTTCCACCCAGAATCTCATGCACCTGATCCTGGTGGCGCCTTTTGGGGGTCTGATTCACACAACACACAGATGCTCCAGATTTTTATACAATGAGATTTGCAGTGACTCTTAGAGGCAGGAGGGGTCCAGGAAACAAAGGTGACACAGTCAGGCCTGTGACGAAACGGAGACAGCGAATCTCTGGTAAGGTGGAACTCCAGTGGGCTTCTGGGGAGCGTTTTGCCTTTTCAAAAATGCAAGCTGCGATTCCATCCCGTTCTTTGGGCATGGGGAAATCACAAAAGCAATATTTTCCACCTACCGATTTTCTTGTCCCGGCAAAAAATAATTTGCTGACGACTCCTATCTGCAGGCGCAGAGCCGTGGTTTCCGGACACCGGCTTGTCCACGTGTGTTCGGTGACAGGCCCGCGTGAAACAGACGAGAACAGGCAGGGCTGCAGCCAGGTGGCCGTGTCAGGAGCTCCCAGGGTCATGTTTAGTATTCTGCATGCATCGTTGTCACAAGCCACGTGGCTGCAGGGACTGAGCCAGGGCTGCCTCTCATTGCTGTGCGGCTCAGGAATTCTGCATCTCAGAGGCTGCGTGGGGGAGGTCAGTGGCTGAAGCCACAGTCAGTCACTCCTGCAGGTAAATCCAAGGGTCACTCTGTCCTCCATCGCTGAGGCTGGCACAGCCACTCCTGGCCTGTCTTCCTGTTCTTTGTCTTTTTTAACGACAGCTTTGCTGGCATATGGTTTGGTGCAGAAAATGACTGCGCTTTGAGAAGATAAAAGGGGGTCCTGCGTTCTTGATGGATTGAAACTGGGCTGTGCTGCCTCCTCTCTCCTCTGCCCCTCCACGTCACCTGGCTCAGCAAGCCAGTGAGGAACAGCCCACCTGGTGTCACTGCTCTGGGGTCTGCCACCGTCACTCTGCATCCTGATCCTTAGCCTCCTGGCCATGCCCTGAGCAAGTTCAGAAATATCATTTCTTTACATGGTGATGTGGTTCTTGTGGCCACGGGTCCTGAGACAGAGGGTTCTCCATGCGCAAGACCCGGATTCCCAGGGCCTGGTCTGGGAGCAGTACCAGCCCCCAGTGATGAACCCTGATGGGGAAAGCCGGGTACCCACATACTTGCACAACCCTGGGGACACATGTCTGCACCTACCTGCCCAGAACAAACACTACAAAAAGGAAAATGTCAATTAAGCGGTTGCTATGGCAACCCGATCTCGTGTTTGAGGCTACGTTTTCAAAGTTGTGTTGTTTTTTTCTATTGGGTTGATTGAGTTCCTCAGTTGGTTTTCACCCCAGCTCTGTTGCCCTTTGGACACACACACACACACACACGAGATACATGTTGGTTGGTTTCTAAGACTAATAGAATCAATGATGCATCTTTAAAGGGCGGGGATGAAAGCCAGAAGAATTATTTGGGGTCAAGAATATACATTTTTATTTTCTTTATGTATATTTTTAGGGTGCCTCAATGAGATAAAGGGACGGTTCAACCTGAGCCCCAAACACCTCTGCCATTATTTCCTTCCTTGATATTCGATGAGCTGGGCGTCTTCTTGAAACAGACTTTTTTTTTTTTCCTCTTTTTTTGGCACAAGGGATTGGATTGGATCCAGGGGCACTTAACCACAGAGCCACATCCCTAGCCCTTTTTTATACTTTTATTTAGAGACAGGGTCTTTCTAAGTTGCTTAGAGCCTCCCTAAATTGCTGAGGCTGGCTTTGAACTCCCAATCCTCCTGCTTCAGCCTCCCAAGCTGCTGGGATTACAAGAGTGTGCCACTGTGCCTGGCCGAGGGTTTCTCTTTATCAAGAGAAGAATCCTGCTGTTAGCTGTACCGTGGGCTCAGACGAAGATCAGCCAGAAAACGGCACCAGCCTTTGAGTTGCCCCCCAAGAGAGTGATCTGCACGTCAGGTTCAGGACAGTGGCTGTTCCCCAGGGAGTCAGCACATCCTGAGTCAGGAGCAAGGGCCTGGAGACCTGGAGTTTTGTTAGGCCCCAAACTCTGGAAAACCACTCAGCTCTTCAGGTTCTAGAAACAAGGCTAATGAGTAGAGTTTCCCCACAGGTTGTTATGGAGATTGAATGAACCACCATAGACGGTGCTGGCGCGTGTGTTTTCACTTTCCATACTCGTGTCTACGCTGCTTTTTGAAACGCTTTCCAGCTTTGAATTTCAGAGCAGGCTGAGAGACTATAAATACACATTCATTTTTTTTCTCCTTGTTGATAAATGGGCTGATTTGATTTTGGTGTTTTTTATTTACTTCTTTGTCATGCTGGGAGTCGAACCCAGGCACCCCCAACCCTAAACTGTCTTAAATAAAAAGTGGGGTGGGGGCATAGCTTAGATGGTAGTGTGTATATATATATATTTAGCATTCTTGGGTCCTGGGTTCAATCCCCAGCACTAGAAAACAAACAACAACAACAAAAAAAAAAAAACTGCTTTTTTTTTTTTTAATGACATCACCTATCACAACTCCTAAAATATCCTTGAAACCCCTTCGGGGAAGAAGCAGCATCTCTTATGACTATCCCTAGAACAAAGAAGAAATCCTTCTCATTCTTACTCACTGGGCGGAGGGGCCTCTGGGGAGTCAGCCAACCTTGGCAAAGAGGAAAGTGCGTGAAGTTTTTTATTGCTTTTTTTTTTTTTCCTCCTGAATTTTACAATCACATCCAGGTATCTCCCATGGTTTCCCAGATCCGCCCCTGTGGGGAAGGACTTGGGTGGCAGTCACAGCAGAGGCGGGAGCCTTGCTCATCCGTCACGGCTTCTGTAGAATCTGAGCGCGGTGGTGAGACCAGCAGGGCACACCCGTTCTGAATGGAACCCAAAGGTATTTTTATCTGAGACAGTTCTGAATTTTATCACTTGGAAAAAAAAAAAAGGATCAAAGTGCATATTCTACTGAATAATGAATGAACTCTAGAATGTATATAACCTTTGCAATAATTTTTTTCTTAATGTTTAAAAAAAAGCCAGGGAGCGCAGCCTGCTTAGGGACAAACTCGTGGTCCCTAACCCTAGAACAGTTAAGATCAAGGGTGGCTCCTCAAGGAAGCAGCACAGGATGTTTCCACAGATGGTGACCTTTAGCAATTTTTTTTTTTTGGATCAAACAGGTTGATAACGTGTTCCAAAACTATAGTATGTGTATTACTTTAAAAATAAAATGGTATATGCCAGGCGCAATAGCAGATGCCTGTAACCCCAGAGACTCAGGAAGCTGAGGCAGGAGGATTCAAGTTCAAAGCCAGCCTCAGCAACTTAGTGAGACCCTAAGCAACTTAGCGAGGCCCTGCCTCAAAGTAATAAAAAGGGCTGGGGATGTGGCTCTGTGGTTAAGCACCCCTGGGTTCAATCTCTGATACCAAAAAAAGAAAAAAAAAGTGAATGCATTTCTAATATGGAATAGCGTTAGTGGATACCTTTGGGTTCCATTCAGAACGGGTGTGCCTTGCTGACACACCCGCACTCCGATTCTGCAGAAGCCATGACTGACACAGTAGATATAAGAGCACTTTAGAATTTGCAGCTGATTCTTCCTGGGGCTCACCCCAAATTCCCCTGGGGAGGTGTGGCCCTAAGTTCCTTTTCAGTCATTTGAAGGCCCTTCCCTTCCCAGGTAACACCAGGACGGAGAACTCATTCAGAATCAGGGGCACGGGCTCTGCCTTTCCATGTCCATGTCATGTCCCTGATGCTGACACCACAGGTGACCCAACTTCTGGGGGCCCCTGCCAGGTGGGGCATGCTTGGGGCCGAAGCCCAGGTACTGCCTGGAAGCCCCTCCTTGGTTTTAGCCTTTGGGTTGGTCCAGTGGGATACATACCCCTGCTCCCCAGTGAAGGGCTGCCCCTGGGGGTGGGAACGTCCCCTAGAGAGCTGGGGTCTGCCTCTCCAGCATGCCGTGGCCATGCTCTGTTCTAATCAGGACCTGGTGGCGTTGATGGGGAGGCTGAAGGAAGGCCCCCTTTATATCCTTACTGCTCCCCCATACCCCAGTCATGCCCTGCAACAGGATGGAAAAGGGGAGCCCCTTTCCTTCTGCCTTCCTGGGCCCCTGGGCTTATATTTTTGTAAAAGGAAGACCCAGTCCAAGATGATTCTGCAGAAATCCCTCTTTTAAAACAGCTTTCTGGGGCCGGGTGTGGCTCAGTGGTAAAGTGCTTGCCTGCCACGCACAAGGCCCTGGGTCTAATTCCCAGCCCTGCAAAATTAAAAAAAAAAAAAAAAAACCTTAGCAACTAGGAGCAGGGGTGTTGGGAGAGGGCCCGGCTTTATCTGGAGCCTTCTGTTTTTAAAAGGAATTGTCTGATTTCTGTAGTTAGTTGTAATTTAGAGAGCCTTGGGCAAGAAGGCATCCAGAGGCCACGCACGGTGGTGCACGCCTGTCATTCCAGCGACGCAGAAGGATCACAAGTTTAAGGCTAGCTTTGAAAATTTTGTGAGATCCTGTGTCAAAAAAATAAAAAAGCTGGGGATGTAACTCAGTGGTAAGAGCACCCCTGGATCCAGTCCCCAGCACCGGGGTTGAGGGCAGACATCAAGGGGTCTTGCTACTTGCCTGAACAGAGTATGTAGAGTGGGTATGTTGAGATGAAAAGAAATTTAACTTTTCAATAAATTATCCTGCTACATGCATGTGTACATACACACACTGGAGATGAAATCCAGGACCTCGCGTGTGCTAGGCAGTTGCTCTGCCACTCGGCTAGGTCCCCAGCCCTTTTCATTTTTATCTTGCGACAGGGGTTTGCTAAGTTGCCCAGACTGGCCTTGAACGTGCCATCCTTCTACCTCGGCCCCCCCAAGTAATGGAGATCACAGTATGTGCCAGCCATGCTGTTGAATCCATTTTTTATCCCTGCATCCCCCACAAATAACAGAGATCCCAAGGGATCCAGTTTTTAGCAGTGCAGTTGGGTCCTCGGATCCCATGTTTCGGAGTAAAGCTGAGCCAGGTTCCTGGTGGAGGACAGCCCAAGAGGTCACGGGGCCAGGAGGAGAGTCAGGGTCCTTAATGCTCTGAAGCACCAGCCCAGAGTGTGTCAGAAATGCAGAATTCAGCCCAGACGAATTCTGGGGCACGCCTGTAATCCCAGCAGCTCGGGATTCTGAGGCAGGAGAATCACAAGTTCAAAGCCAGCCTCAGCAACTTGGCAAGGCCCTAGGAAAGGAGATGAAAGGGGAGCAGAGGGGAAGGGAGGGGACGGGCAGGAGGGGAGGAAAGGGAAGGAGAATTCCAGACCCGCTCAGTCTGAAGCCGAGTGTTACTGGCAGCCCAGGCTGTGCCTGCGCATGCGCAGTCTGAAATGTGCTGCTCTGGGACCCGGGTTGCAGGAGGGAGGTGCAGTTCTCGGGGGAGGCTGTCTAGCCAAGAGCTCTGGGGGTTCCTCCTCCTGGCGTGATTCTAACTCTAGCCCTGAGCCTCCCGGGGGACAGGCCCTCCTGCTAGACCGATGGCTGCTCACCTGTGCGGGACCCTCACCTGGTTGTGACTCAGGCCTTTGCTCTCATTTCACGGTTTCTGCCGTGGGTTGAGCAATCCTGGACTTGGAAGGCGCAAGAGTGGCATGAATCACCAAGTCACCCAGCTGATGCATTTCTGACTCTGGTGACGCCTTAATTGGAGGCAAGTCACCTCTTTTATTAGCAAGATCACTACCTCGTCTCTAAACTCCCCTCAAAGACCTGGAGGGAGAAAGAGGTCGGCCCCTCGGTGTGACCCTGGTTACTGCACAGATTTATCAATGTCTTAGGCAAGGCCACGGCATCATTGCTCAAGGCCCTAGGGTTGTCCAAATCAGGTTTTTTTTTTTTTTTTCTTTCTTTCCCCAACAAATAAGTGAATATTCTTTTGGTTTTTTTTTTAGTCCTTGCAAGGGCTTTACTATATAGAAATTTTTAAATTTCAGCCAATTCTCACTACAACCCCCTATGGGGGTTGGGGTTGCTATCATTCCCATGTTACAAAAGGGAAAAATGGAATCAGAAAGGTCAAGCAACTTTTTCAAGGCCACATAGCAAACTAAATAGCCGAGTATGGACTCAACCCAGGTCTGGGTACCCTCAAAGCCAGCACTCTTTGTCTCCTTGGGCTATTCCTGGACTTTCATAGGCAGAATTCCCATGGTGGAGGCTGCCTCCTGTTTTCTTTCAAGTGAAGAAGAAAAGTTGGAATGTTCTTCCAGATAATCTTTATCATTCTTGTCTATGTGTTCCGGCTTAGGAGTGAGCACCTACCCCGGCTCTCTTTGTTCTTTGCCTTCTCTCCATGAAGGAGTCTCCTGAAATGTCTCTGCTCCAGCAGCTTCTTGGAAGGCCAGGAATCGAGCCCGGCCAGCTTGCCCACTTGGGATTGTGGCCAGCTGGGTGTCTGGCTGTGACGCTCCCAGGGACACGGGTAGACTCTTCAGCTCCCCCAGCTTGTCCCCCTTAGAGGCTGGGAGGACACTGGAGGATTCTTTGACAGACAGGACCTTTGAAGGGAACAGCTCTGAGTTCAAGTTCTGCCTGTGAGTATGTGGTGACTTCCACAAACCCCGGGCACTTTGGCCTTTGTCAATCCCTTTCTTTACTAAAAGAGAGAAAAAAAAAATGTTAACTATATTTTGCTGCTGTATTGGTATAAAGGTGAATATATTAGTGTTATATCTGAAAGCATTGTCTTTACTTTAAAAGTTCATTTTTTCCTCTTTTGATTTGAGTGAAGTTAAACCATTTTCCTGGGCCCCTCAAAGCGCTGTGGGCCCAAGGCACTGTGCCCACTGGGGTCAGCTGGCCTTGTGTTTGGTCGGTGGTGACCTTGAGCAAGTTGACTTTCGGAGCTTCAGTCTTCTCGTGTGTAAAATGGGTACAGTGACAGTGTCTGCTTGAATCCATGGCAAGTGGCCAACACAGAGGCAGCCTGTCACTCCTGGTGTCTAGCTGGTACTCCAGCAGTGGTACCGCCGTCCCTGCCCTCTGCAGGGGCTGGGGGTGCTGTGTGTGGAGGGGCTAGTTTGGGGAGGGGTGAGTGCCTCCCGGGAGTGGGCTGCTCCTCAGGCACTTACTGAAAGGACACTGTGGCAGCAGTCGGTGCTGTCACCCTGCTTCCTGCTCCTGCCTCACAATCAGGGCAGAGGGTCCTCGGGGCTCTGCCCAGGCCTGCAGAGAGACTGGACCTGTCAGGGCAGAGCTGGGGCCAGAAGCCAGGCTCAGACCCCAGCCCAGCGCCAGGGGCCCTGCCCAGGTGCCACCTCGCTAGACCATGAAGAGCAGATCTTGGTGAAGGCAGAGGCGAGCTTTGGCCCCTGCTCCCTCCCACAGCCCACGCCGCCTCCTTGGCCTGACTGGCTCACTCCATGTTCTCAGGGCTGTCTGCACACGGGCTGCCGCGTGCGCTGCCCAGAGAGGGCTCTGAAGATGGCACAGCCCTAGGCCAGTCCCTGCTCTGCGGCTGACTCGCTGGGCAGGTTGCTGCTGGTTGGCTTCCTCGCCTGGGAGACAGACATCATCATGCTAGCCACCTCAGGGGGCAGGTGACACCAGGTGACATGGGTGAAGCACTGTGTGACAGGCACTCGTCAGGAGGAGGAGTGTGGGGCTGCTTCTCTATCCATTGTTCCTTGGGGAGGCTGCTCAGGGAGGCTGCTCAGCCTCCCAAAGTGGGCGGCTCCTTGAGTAGCAAGTCCTGGGCCTGCTGCTCACCGGCGGGGGAACTTGGGCAAGTGTTTGGCCTTTACATACCTCAATTTCCTCATCTGAAAACGGTTTCACACACAGAACTTGTCTCCGGGTGTTGTTGGGTGAAACAAGGGGTCGCTCCTCCCAGATGCTCCAGGGGCTTCTGGGATGTCGTGATCCTCGAAGTCGAAGCTCGGTTTTATTTTTATTTTTTCTTGGTATGAGTCACACATGGCAAAATGGCTTCAGTCTTCAAGGTAGAACCTTCTAGAACTGACATGGAATTCCAGAAATGGGAGTTCTCAGTCCCTTCCTCTGCAGAGCGTCAGAGACACATGTTTTCTAGAATGTTCTCTAGACATGGTCTCTGCTCACTGGAAGGGCCCAGGGGAGTTTCCACCCAGTGCCTCATGGTTGCTGAAGCCCAGGCAGATGACACCACTGCCTCTGGAAATGGTCACACCACCAGGGAGGCCGTGGTCTTGAAGACCTCTGTGACGTGTCACACGGGCAGTGTGAGGCGCCGAGAGAGTTTGAGCTCCAGGAACTTAGAGGGGAAGGAAGCGGGAAGGGTCACAGGTGCCCAGTGTCTCCACCGTGCCAGGCTGGGGCCGCTCTTTGGCTCCAGATTTGTGGAAACTGTGCTGAGTGAGGCACCATCAGGTGAACGGCCCAGCGGATGGTCAGCCAGAGCCCTTGCGACGTCTTCATGGTGGACACAGAGCCAGCTGGTCACTAGGATGTGGCCCATGGCCAAGGGAAGCTCCTGGCTCCCAAGGGCACCGAGGTCACACCTGAGCCTGCTGGCCCCAGGCTGACCGCCGCGGGCTGCATGTCCAGTTAGCCTTCCCTGGTGGAATCCTGCAGTCTCACGTGGACCCCAAGAGGAAGATGACGGGGTCCGTGTTTGGCCCGGTGCTTTCCTGAAGTGGCGTCTGTTAACCTGAGTCCTTGGTGGCTGCTGAAATATTAACGGCTGACGAGCGTGTGAGCCCCGGAGCCTTCCCTGAGCAGGGTCCGGTTTCATAGTCCCGAGATGGCAGCTGCGCAGGGGCCACCAGGGCCCCAGGACCCCACACCCCAGCGCCCTGAGGAGGAGCCACCCTGGCCTGGCACTTCTGCCGGACAGCGACAGCCACATCCTGGGAGCCCGAGGCCATCTATGAGAGGTATGTGCCCTGGCAGTGGAGCGTGACAAAGAATCTGACTTCTGGAATCAGCACGGAACTGCGTCTCCTCCAGCGGTGACAGCAGAACAGGCTGGCTTCCTGTGGAGGGACCGAGTCAAACGCCCTCGCAGGAGCAGAGGCTGGACACAATTTTCCTGGACAAGTTCTAGTTCTCGCTTCCAAGACTTTTTTGCGGGGGGATATGGGGGTACCAGGGATTGGACACAGGGGTGCTTAAGCACTGAGCCACATCCCCAGCCCTTTTTATTTTTAATTTTGAGACAGGGTCTTGCTAACTTGCTTAGGGCCTCCCTAAGTGGTGGAGGCTGGCTTTGAACTCGCAATCCTTCTGCCTCAGTCTCCCTAGCCCCTGGGATTACAGGCGTGCACTACCATGCCTGGCCCTTCTAAGACTTCTTAATGTGGAGTCTCTGAGCCTCCATCCAGACATTGAATGCAAAACAATCACATAGGCGCAGTTCTTATTTTTCATTCAATTTTCAAAGGTGTGGTTGTTCCTAACTAAAATTTAAAATGTTCCTCTGCTGGGGCTGGGTGGAGCTCAGTGGCAGAGTAGCTGCTTAGCAAGCACAAGGCCCTGGGTTCAAACCCCAGCACAAACACCAACATGGTAATGCCAGCAGTTCCACTCCTAGGAATACCTGCTACACATGAGAACAGAGATCCAGGTGCCTGGATGTCCCGAGAAGCATTGTGGTTGCAAGGGACTCGAAATAACTCAATTATCCGTGTCAGGGGAACTGGTGAAATCAGCTGGAGAAGTTCACTCTTTGAAAGAAGCACAGCCACTGGAAGTGATAGTGCATGCCTGTAATCTCAGCGGCTTGGGAGGTTGCGGCGGGAGGATTGAAAGTTCGAGGCCAGCTTGGGCCACTTAGTGAGACCCTGTCTCAAAATAAAAATAAAGTTGGGTAGGGGATATGGCTCAGTGGTAGAGGGTTTGCCCGGCATGTATGAAGCCCTGGGTTCAACCCTAGCACTGCAAAGAAAAAAACAAGGAGGGAGGAAACCAAGGTGTCTGTATGTGGGACGCGGAGGCTCCTGAGGGTTAAGTGTGGAAATGAAGTGCTGTGAAATTTTTTAGTGTCAACTTATAAATGGGGACTGTGCCTGGGAGGGATCCCTGGGCCTGGTGGCTGTGATAGTCTCAGAGGAGGCGGTGGAGGCCAGAGGTGAGTGGGAGGAGGAGAGTGACTTCCCACCAAAGCTGGTACTACTTGAACTTGAACTTGGGTGGAGAACACCTCCCAGAGCCCTGTGCCCACTGGATTTCCAAAGTGCCGGAGCTCAGAGGCCCGTGAGTGGCAGGACCGAGGCTGAACAGGGCAGCTAATTTTGGGAGGGGGGCAGCTGCCACTGCTCTAAATTAAGCAGGCGGCCGAGGTCAGGGCCTGAGTCACTGCTGGCCCCGCGGCAGCCGCGGGTGTTAAGTGGAGTGGCGTCCTGCTCCTGGGGTTTAGCAGCTTGTCGCAGGCAAGCTCGTATCCTCTGGTAATCACACGCTTCTCGGCTTTCATGAATGGAGCCCAAAGCTCGAGTGCAAGCCCCACTTTCCCTCCTGGGAGTCCTTCCAGGCTGGGGACAAGCCTTGCTGTAGCCCTGACACCCTGCGTCTGGAGGGGAGAGAAGCGGATGGTGAGTCATGGGACTGAAGGCAGCGCCTCTCCACCCACTCAGGTGTGACGCTCGCCCCTGGACAGGTCACAGGAGGGGAGGCCCCAGGAGGTCATCCGTGAGGCCCAGCAGCCTGAGGTGGCCCGCAGGGGCTGGGCCACAACCTGCCAGGCAGACTGGGCTAGGCCGGGCTGGGCTGCGTTGCTCTGCGCTGTAGGCCACATTCCTTGGCCACCGTCACTGTTCATTCATCCTTGGGGTGGGGTTCCGCTGCAGCCAGGGCCCAGTGGGCTGCAGATGCAGGTTAGCTATTTGCCCGAGGGCCTGGACAGCGCTGGCCTCCCCTTCTGCCTGCCTCATTCCACCCACGGGGCCTCGGGTCACCTCAGCCAAGGGCCTCCTGGCCACCCGGGACCTTGTTAGTTTGCAGGGAACACCTTATTTTGTCAGGAAGTTGCTGGCCCAGCTCTTGGTGTCCAGTCTATCCTTGGCCTACGTACTTGCCGTGGCCCTGACCGAGGGTGTAGCCCTGGTGACACCATCCCCGCCCCCACAGCAGAGAGACTCACTCACGTGGGGCACTGGAGGTTCATTAGGCACCTGCTGCATTCATCTGCAGGTTGAGGATCCCTTCAACCAGAGTGTTGTGGGATCAGAGTGTTTCACATTTCAGAGTTTGGGGAGATTCTAGAATATTTGCATATATATAATGAGATCTTTTAGAGAGGGTAACCAAACAGGAAATTCTTTTGCTTCAGATATACCTTATACACATGGCTTAAAGGTAATTGTGTGTGTGTGTGTGTGTGTGTGTATACATGTAGGCATACATATGTGTGTGTATGTATGAATGACATTTATTTATTTCCTTATTTTTTTTTATTTTGCAATGTTAGGGATTGAACTTAGGGGTGCTCCGCCACTGAGCTACATCCCCAGCCCTTTGTATTTTTTATTTTGAGACAGGGTCTCTTTAAATTGCCCAGACTGACCTTGAACTTGCAATCCTGCAGTCTCAGACTCCTGAGCAATTTTGACATTTTTAGCGCATCTACACTCTGTGACTCGTCACATGAGGTCAGGTGTGGGATTTTCCACTTGTAGCATCACGTCAGAGGTTAATGGTCACCTTTGCTGGAGGCCCGCCACCAGAAAGATATGCCCTCCTGCCAGGTCTCTGTGACCTTTCAAGAGAGGGGTCATGCATTTCCTCTATTTTTCATATTCTCTCCCACTCTCTCTCTCTCTCTCTCTCTCTCTCTCTCTCTCGACTTTTATAATTACAGAAAAGTTGCAAAAATAATACAAAGAATTCCCAAATACCCTCCTCCACCGTTTCTTTTAACTTTTTCCCGAGCGTTAACCGGTGACTACTTTCATGTTAACATTTTTTCTTCCCCTGAATTATTCAAGAGGAGGACGCACACCTGCCTCGCTCCCCTCAAATCCGTCAGCGTGTGTCCCTAAAAGCAAGACGTTCTCTCTGATAACCAGTGTGCAACCATCAGAATCAGGAAATGAATGTCAAAACCCCATGACCATCGCACCGTCAGTCCACACGGGGATTTGCCAGTGGTCCCAAGAGTGTCCTCTGAGGCAAACAGAAGCTCACACTCAGGTTTTGTGTGCACTTGTCTCTCTTCGGTCTCCTTCCATCTGGAGCAGTCCCTGGGGGCTTCTGTGTGTTTCATGACATTGACACTTCTGAAGAGGCCAGGCCACTATTTCTCAGAATGAAGGTGCCTCCCACAGTACTCGGGCACATAACCGGCCCCTAAGAAGTGCTGCATGTATGGAGCGCCTCCTGTGTGCCTTGGCTCATTCATCCTCCAGCAATCCTTTGCAGGACAAGTGTGGGCTTATCTTCTTTCTGTGCAGGCCCAGAGAGGTCAAGGGGCTAGCCTGAGGTTGCTTGGCCACTGAGAGGTGGCCCTGATGTCAACCCCAGAGCACATTTTCTGAACCCCTGGGCTCTGGTGCCCTGGAGAATTTCTTGGTGATTTAGAGAATTTCTTGGTGATTTAGTTCCTGTCAACTTCTGGAACTCTCAGGCCTACCAATTGTCCTCGGGGCCCTTAGCCCTCCCCTACCCTTCAGGACACCCCTGCCCCCCGCAGGCACCTGGAGACACAGGGCTGGCCTTTTGCTTCCCCCAGGCCTGCAAAGGGCAAGGGGCAGTGAGCCTCAGAACCATGGAGAAGTCCAGCAAATGGGCACAGAGAATCACAGGGTGAAGATTCACTTTGAAACCTCCGCCTCCTAACCCAGGTTGCGATTATGGGCTGGGCAGGACGATGTGGACTAAGGGGCTCTGCCCCGGTCAGTGCTGCAGCCAGAGCCAGGCATCCCGTCACAGGGTTGGGTCACTCTCCTCCAGGAAGTCCTCCAGGCTTGGCCCAGCCGCCCCCTGCTCTCCCAGGCCACTCCCCTCTCCACCTCCTCCCGCCAGCCCAGGGTCCCAGTGTCTGTTTGTCTGCGATCTGTCTGTGACTCTGCATTCTCTATTGAATTCGTCCATTTATTCATTCAGTGACTATCTGCTGAGGACCTGCTATGTGTGCGTCACAGTGAGGGGTGCTGAGGTCACCAGGAACAAGAGCAAGTCCTCACCTTCATGGGACAAGGACAATTAAGGAACAGGTGGTCCATACACAGATTATTACAGGTGGAAGTGAGTAGGAGGAAGATAACAAAGTGGGGAGGTAAGATGGAGAGTAATGGGGGCCACCCACCCTAAGGCTACTCTGAGGAGGGGACCCCTGAGCTGCGATGCTGTGGAGCTGAGGGAAGGGCACTGCAGGCATAGGGAACAGCAAGTGCAAAGGCCCAGTGGCATGTCTGGGGAGCAGGAAGGGGCCGGTGTGGCTGGAGCTGAGCTGAGGGGGAGACTGCTGGCTGTCCTTGCAGGGCCTTGTTGATCATAGAAGGATTTTGGATTCTGTCATCAGCTTCATGGAAAGCCATGCAGGCTTTTCAAATTGGAAGGCAACGCAGTCTCTTTGCATATTAAGACTGTGGCTGCCAGTGGCAGCGTCCAGACAGGTGGTCCCACCTTCCTGTCTGGGCCACATCATGTGCCCTAGTCTCCTGATCCTCAGCCCTGTCCTCCCTCGGCCCCATTCGAGTCTTCCATCCTCTAAGGTGCTCCCCATCCAGGGGCCTCCCGCCCTCCACGAGTGCCCATGTTATAGACCAAGGCCCAGGCAGAGCTGGGACCAAGTTCTGGTTTGGCTTCCAGCCAGCAGAATGAGCTTCCTTATCTGGAAAAATGGATGTCACCTTGTTAGTGGGGCCCTTGTGAGAATTAAGTGAGAAAATGCTGGGTTCTGCCTGGGGCCCGGCCAACCCAGGGCTGAGGACTGGGCAGCTGCTGCATTGGGAGCCCTGAGAACAGCACCCACCGGCCCGTGCTGTCTTCCCCGAGCCCCTGCTCAGCTCCACGGTAAGAACTTGTGGATTCTTGAGCTGGATTTTCTCCACCCCGTAACCACTCACACAGCTGGCCCTGCAGCTGGGAAAGACAGTCAGGATGGCGCTGGTACCTGGTGAGGTCAACCAAGCCGCAGCTTTACGTACCTTTTATGAGCTTGGCAGGAGAAGCCGAGCTGGGTGTTATCAGGAAACACAACAGTGCCATAGATCACACCAGGCAGATAGCCTCTGCCAGCTCAGAAGGCCTCAGAAGGTGTTTCCGTTAGATCCCCTTGTGGAGTGTGCTGGACCTGGGGGGGACAAGCCCTGTTAATCAGATGGGCACCATGGAGCCCACCTGTAATCCCAATGACTCAGAAGGCTGAAGCAAGAGGATCACAAGTTCAAGGCCAGCCTTGGCAACTTAGCAAGACCCTGTCTCAAAATAAAATTTAAAAGTGTTGGGGGGAGGGGGAGGATTGGAGATGTAGTTCAGTGCCACCAAGTTCAATCCCAGCACAAAAACAAAAATAAAAACCAACACAAATATATCCTGGATCTAGGCAATCTTCCTGCCTCAGCCTCCTGAGTAGCTGGGATTGCAAGTGTGTATCATAGCACCCGCTGACATTTCTGTTGTTTTAAGCTTACATCCAGTTTGTGGTCATTTTGTTACAGCAGCCACAGTGAAACTAATACACACGCAGCAAAAGTGCTCAGTGCTGCAATTCCGGGCATGGCCACAGTGAGCGCTGTGTGAGGGCTTGTCAGTGTCACGGCTGTTACCATTTTTAGTAGGAACTTATTTATGGTGCAGGGAGGTCTGTGGTGATGGCCTACTTGTCAGGGGTGGGGAGCCCTTCAACCTTCCTGGCCCCCACTCTTGCTTGGGGGGGTGGCTGCCCCAAGTCACAGTCTTCACTTAGTGCTGGCTTGGAAGCGGTGGCTGCCCTAGGAGTGGTGGCTGGCTTCAGGGACTCCTGGCAGGGGGCTATGTTGAGGTTGAGGGGTCCTTGCGGTGAGGAGGGGTGAGTTGGCCTGTGCCTGCTGCCTGCGTGGCAGCAGCCCAGGCCTGCTCTTTGGAGCCCGCTCGCAGGGGCCTCGGAAACCTGTCTGGCAACAGCATTCCTCGACACTCGGGCAGCCGGCTGTCACTCGGCAGCCTGTTGTGGTTTTGTAAGGCGCAGACGGAGCGTCAGCTGCTCCCCGGGTAGGCATGACTCACGCAGCAGTTCTGAGCCCAGGTTTCCCCTGTGGCGGCCAAAACCCTGGATTCTCTGCCCAGCTCCTGCTCAGAGACCCAAAGTGGGTGTCATGGTGGGTTCCTTCCACGCTCCTCGGCTCGGAGTACCTGGTTTTGGCACTTTCTTTGGACTGATCTTCTTTTAGGGTTCCATTTTCCCATCTATGAAGGGGAGCGTTTTAAGGACTTATGAAGAATGGGGGCTCCCTCTCCTCCCTTCTCCCCAACATCTCAGGTGCATTCCTCCAACATCTACAAGTATCTGATCCAATGGCTCAGATCCGTGGGGAGGAGGGCTTGGCGCCCCCTTTCCTGTGGGTGCCTGGTCACAGCCACCGGTTTACATCAGGATGGAGGGGACTCGGGGGAGAAAAGGGTCAGGGCTCCCGAACTCTTCACCCCAGCTGAGGTGCAGGGGTATCGTCGTCCATTTGCAGCAGGGATAGCCTGGCCAGTCCGTGCACAATTGGTCACCGGGGCCCACGCGGGGGCACAGGTTCGCTCCAGGTGCCGGGCACTGAATGTGTGCCTGCGGTAGGGGAAGTGCAAGGAGACGCGTCCGGGGTGGTTGGGATTTTGTGATGAGAAAGAAGAACTCGGAGATGCCACAAGAATTTGGATGAGCTGCGGCGGGGCAGGATGGAGGGAGGGGACCTGACTCCCCTCTTCTGCCCCACCCAAGTGCAGTGCAGTGCAGGATGCTCAGCGGGGCTCAGGCTGGTCTTGGCATCCCGGAGGGCATCCTGGTAGAGGGGGCGGGCGAGGTGGGATGTGGACCCTGCTCAGCTAGGTTGGAGGTGATGGCAAAGAACCTTGAAAACAGCCCCTGGGGCTTCTGGGAGATGTCTGGAGGGGCCAGGTATTCTCGAAAATACTGGGGCGGGCTGGCACACAGGGAGGCAGGGCATCTGTCCCTGTGGCCTTGAACTGGCAAAAACAACCCAGAATCCACGCTGGTCACCAACTGCACAAATGCTGCTTCCAGTCCGCCTCCCAGGGCCATAGAACTTGGTTTCGGGGTCAGCCTGTCTGCTGCGGGGCTCTGCCCACTGCAGGCCTGGCTGGGACAGTCTGTTTTCTATGGGTGATGACAGGGTCGATGGGAGAAGTGAGAGTAGGTCACCTCCAGGTCCCCTGCCACCACTGTCTGTCAGCAATAGGCTCTGACGGTACTGCCCCAGCCAGGACAGGACTGCCCCCGAGCATTCTGGGGCATGTGCAGGGCGGTGACTCTGGAACTCCTTCCTGTCCCAGCCCCTCCCACTCACATCCATACCTACCTGTAATGGAGTTTCAGTGCTGCTCGTCGCTAGGCTGGGTGGGAGACAGAAACAAGAGCAAATGACCATAATGGTGGCAGCTGTTTTTTTCTGTTTATTTTTTCTCTCCTGGTACTGGGGACTGAACTCAAGGGTGCTGTACCATACCCAGCCCTTTTTATTTTTTACTTTGAGACGGGATCTATCTAAATTGCTCTGGCTGACCTCAAACGTGTGATCCACCTGTCTCGGTCCCCCAAGTAGCTGGGAAACAGGTAATCGCTGTGTCTGGGTAAATATGATCATGCACATAAAGTACTAGGTACCTTGTCATTGGCACATAGTAAGTGCTCAATAAATAGTACCTATGTGGACAATGTAGTACAACGAGGTTAAATGCCTTACCCAAAATCACACAGCATGGGAGTCTGAATTGAGAAGACTAACATGTTCCCAACATTTTTCACCCTTCAAGTGCTAGTGAGCTACGGGGAGGGTAAGTGATCCTGAGGACTTCTGATGGGGCAGTGTCAGGAAGGCCCCACAGAAGTGGTGGGTCTCAAGGTGCCCGGGCTGTCGTCATGAAGGTAACCACGGGCACAAGGACAGCAGGTGGGAACGTGGTGAATTCAAGGCTCTGCGAGAGGGTGTCCTGAGGAGGGCGAATGTTAGGAAGGCCATGCAGGGTGGCTGCAGGCAGGTGGTGACAAGCCTTGGACGCATGCTCAGGAGTGACCTGTGGGACACGGACCCCTGACTACCCCGAGAGGCAGTGTGGTGCAGGGGTAAGAACTGGACTGGGGCCAGCCTGTCTCACAGCTGGGGGCTGAGGCAGCCCAAACCCCCACTGCCTCTGCTGGGCACCCTGTGGCCACCACCCTGGGAGCACTCAGTCCAGTCTCTGGCTGTGGGGCTGCAGCCGCCCTGAGCCCCATGGTCCCTGGGTCTCTTCGTGAGGAGGCAGAACCCACCCGGTGGGCAGTGCTGCTGCAGGAGGGTCCTGGGCATGGACGGGCCCAGGCTGCAGGCTCACTTGGGCGCAGGGTGGAACCTGAATGACTGCCTGTGGCACTCGGTCTCCAGGAGGTGGCTGGAGTGAACCCCCTGGGTTCACCTAGGATGGGGCCATCTGGTGCCACCTGCCCAGGAGGCGGGGTGGGGCGGACACTCCTGGGTGGAGGAGAGGCCTGGTGGCGGGGTGTCCTGGACGCCTGCTGGGGAGGTTGGCAGGAAGCTGGGACCCTCCTCTCTCAGCCCAAGTGGCCCTAGCAGCAGGAGTGGAATGAGCTCCTGCCTCTTACTGGTCTATTTTGCCCTCATTGTGGATGCCCCGCACTTACTTGTGCCTCTGGCTCAGGGTAGAGGCCGACGGTTCAGGGGGGCAACTGGGCAGGCCCTGGCCAGCCCCGGGGTCCCAGGCCCTCGGCTGAGCAGCACCTGGCTCTGATTCGCAGGGTCTCACCTGCTCTGGCTCCGCCCATTTTCCCACACCTTCCAGCCACTCCTCCAGCCCCACAAGCACCTGCCCTTCAGTTCTGAGGAGACCAGGGGCCACCGACCCCAGGACCTGTTACTTGGGTGGCCTCACATGAACACCTCTCTGCGGCTCTGGAGTGCGGGTGCTACAGGGGATGACTGGGGACGGGCCCGACTCCCAAGGTGGCTGAGGCCAGCCTCTGCAGATCTCCTCTCTTGTGGCCTCCTTCCTCCCCAGAGCTAGTCGTCCCTTCCGAGTGGCCTGCTCACTTCCTCCAGGCTGAAGTGCTGCAAATAGCCCACCCTGCTCAATTACCCAGGGAGGGGCTCGAGGGGACAGAGAAGAACTCTGTCCCAGGACACAGCGGCCCTGTCACATCCAGCACTCCCGGCTGCCCTCCAGAGTGGCTCCCCACTCAGTCCTGGGCCTCCCTGGCCCTGCTCGTAATGCAGAACCTCAGTTTCTCCACCTTTAAAACGGGAACGATGCCAGCCACACGTGGTGTGGCCACATGCCGGTAAAGAGTCCGCCCCGTGCTCGACACACAAGTGGCCTCCCCACCCTGGTGTTCGAGGCCCTGCACATTCTGGTTGTTTGGGTGGCTGGAAGTTCAACCCTTCCTTACCCTCCCCTCTCCGGGAAGCCACCGAAGCCACAGCGATCCTGCTCCCTTCTTCCCTGTCACCTGGATGCTGTGACGTCCGTGGGGTGGCCGGGAGGTTGAGCCTTGTGAGAATGACTAAGAACCAGGAGAGGGAGAGCCGTGGGTGGCTGCTGGATCATCAGCGTCAAAACTTCCGTTGCCATCTGCAAACACGGGCCACTCCCAGAGCAGGAGGCCAGGAGGCCGGCCCAGCCTGGCTACCATGGTGCTGGCCAGGGCCACCCACGCCACAGTGGAAGGGCAGGGACAGTGCTGAGAGGCGAGGGGGTGGTGGGGGCTGGGCTGTGGTTTTCTCAGAGCTCTGGGCTTCCTTGGCCTGGGGACTCCCCTGACCCCACCTCTCAGGGATTTTCTTTCCAGCAGTGACTGATTCACTTATTGCCAGATGCCAGCATCCAGGGCCTGGACGGGGGAGAGCAGAAATGATGTCGGAGCACAGTGGACGATCCTCCCAGGGGTTGACAGCAGGGTGGGGGGACCCACCTGGGAAGTAGCTGGGGGCTTAAGAGCAGGCAGGACCCCACCTGGCCCCACCCAGCTGACAAATGCTCCCAGGCAGAGCCAGCCACTCCCCTCTCTTGACAGCCGTCACTCAGGCATCTCCGTATGTGCCTCGCAGGAGAGCCAGCCAGGGTATGGATTCCAGATCCCAGAGAAAAGCTGTAACTCAGCATGGAAAGTCGTTCTCATGCAAACATGCGGCCAAGGACGGTGTAAATTGGGTACAGCCCTTCCCAGGGCAATCTGGCAACATAGAAAATGAAAACAAAAACGCTCCGACTCTGTTCAGAAAGATTTTGTGAAATTGACAGACCTTCGGCTCCCTCCCCTCCCCCCCAGGGAGTGCATGGACTTGTGCAGTGTGTGTTTTGTGGGGGAGGAGGTGGCAATGCTGTTTATAAAGTGCAAAAGTGGAAGCTGTTTAACTCTAAGCCTGTGGCAGGGTCAGCTCAGTCAGGAAGAGCCACTCAGTGGAATATTATGCGGCCATGTAAAACAGGGACTGTTCAATAGGACCCCAGTGCTGCATGGGGTCCCAGCCTCAGCCTGGGGACTGCAGAAAAGAGCAGGCCTAAGGAGGAAAAAGCAATGCAGACAGTACTTATTATGGGATATAAAGTGAGAATAGGCACAGTAGAAATTTCTTTTTTTTTTTGTACTGGGGATTGAACCAGGGTGCTTTACCACTGAGCCACAACCCCAACTTTTATTTTTTTTAAATTTTGAAACAGGGTCGCTCTAAGTTGCTTAGGGCCTCACTAAGTCGCTAAGAGTCTGGCTTTGGACTTTGAATTCTCCTGCCTCAGCTTCCCAAGCTGCTGGGTGACAGGCATGAGCCACCAGGCCTGGCCAGAGCAGAAAACTCTGTCTAATCTGCTTTTCACCAACTGCAGCTTGTGTTCTTGAAAAAGTCATCGAATGCTAGATGATAAGAGTGTTTCATGCTTACTCTAAATTATGTCACAGCAACCCAGTGGATTAGGCACTCCTCGTAGCCCCAAGTTCATGGGAGGAAACCAGGCACTGAGGAAGCAGCTGAACCAGGTTCAAGCCCACAATCTGACCCCAAGCCCAGTAATAACCATTGTTTTCTCACCCCGCCCTTTTTGGGGTGTATGTGGAAATTGAAATTGAACCATGGAGGCACTCTACCACTAAGCTGCATCCCCAGCCCTTTTTATTTTTTATAGAGAGACAGGGTCTCGCTAAATTCCTTATGGTCTTGCTAAATCACTGAGACTGCCCTTGAACTTTCGATCCCCCTGACTCAGCCTTAGCCTCCTGAGCTGAGGAATACAGGTATGTGTCCCCACACCTGGCAACTGATGCTTCCTACCGCCTCTTTTAACTGTAGAAGCATGTCTGCCCAAGATCAGTTACCCGAAAGAAAATCTGGTCGATGCCTTTAAGTTAAGGTAGTGAGATCTGGGGGCTTTTTCTTTTGTTGGTTTCTAATTCATTGGTGCAGAAAAACCCACTTTGGTCTTTTGTGGACATGATGGCACATGCCTGGGCTCCCAGCTACTCGGAAAGCTGACATAGGAGGATCCCTTGAGCCCGGGAGTTTGAGATCACAATGGGCAATGTAGTTAGTTCCTCTCTAAAACCAAACCAAAACGAAACAGAACAACAATAACAACAAAAAAACCCAAAACAAAAACCAAAAAGCCAACTTTCCTAGCATGGGGTGGGGGTGGGGGAGGGCTAGATCCCATCCCCAGCACAGCAAAACAGAGAAAACCCAGATGGGGAGAAAAGAACGAGAAAATGGGGACCCAGGGAAAGAGGCATCGGCTTAGATGAGGGGTAGGACAGAGTTAGGGACAGGAAGCGAAGCCCTGCAGATCCAGGGCAGCTTTGGACGGTCGTCAAGACTGAGTCGGTGCGGGGGCGTGGCAGGGGCAGGGACAGGGGGCGGGGCTTATCTGGCTGTGCGGCTCCCCTGGCCATTCTTGCTAAATCTTTTTATTACCTGGTGCTTAAATACATTATCTCCTGCATGTTTGCATTCCTCTCGTGTTTTTTTTTTTTAACTACAGGAAATGATAAAGGGGGAAAAAAAAAGCTTCTGTTTGCTTTCCCCCTCGGGGTGCCCAGGGAAAGAATCTCTGCCAAATTCCTCCTCCTGGTATAAATAGGTTTTGGGTTCCCCTCATCTGAAAGTAGGGGCAGCTCTGTTAAGTCCAGCCCCTGGGGAAATGCAGAAAGGCAGCCACTGTCTGGGGCAAGGTGGTTTGATTGGGGGAGGATTGCTTTGACTTCCTGCAGGGACTTCTGAAAATGGAAGAATTGTTTCCAGTTAATATACCTTTTAGAAAGGAGGGAGCTCAGAGCAGGAAGGGGACGGGGAGAGAAAGGTGCAAGGTGTAATTTGTCCAAATATCCACCGAGTCCCCAGTGCCTGCAAGAAAAGTCTGCAGCAGACAAGGGCTAGAGGAACTTGTGTTCTTCTAAAGACCCCTGCCCCTTCACATCCTGAGAAGGACAGCTTCCTGAAAGCTAGCAGATGTGAGGTTAGGGTCTGTCCTCCAAAAAGGCTCAGAGCCCTGGAGCTGGGGAGGGCAAAGCTGGCAATCAAACTTAGTGCTTGTGAAGCTGAGTGCAAGTGGCTCTGACCTCCATGGTGTCTTCTCCAGGTGTTTCTTGGGTGTTCTTGATGGACAGTTCAGGGCTATTGGAAGACACAGGTTCTAACTAGCAGTTGATGGAGTCAGGATTACTTGATATGGACTTTTTTCTTTTTTGTACTGGGGATTGAACCTAGGGGCATTTTAATTAATTTATTTATTTAGAGGCAAGGATCTTGCTAAGTTGCTGAGGCTAGCCTTGAACTTGTGATCCTCCTGCCTCAGCCTCCCAAGTTGCAGGAATTACTGGCTGCGCCACTGCCACCTGGCCCTTAATATGGGACTCTTAACTACAGAATGTTCTCTCAGGTTAAGAAACTATTAGCTGAACACAGTGGCATGGGGCTGCGGTCCAAGTTAATTGAGAGGCTGAAACAGGAGGATTGCTTGAACCCAGGAGTTAGAGGCCAAATTGGACAACATAGGGAGTCCCATCTCCAAGGAAAAAATAAAGTCTCACTCAGGATCACGAAAGGATAAGCACCCTTTGCAGCCACAGGGTGTTCCTAACTGGCCATGCTGAAATAATTGCCTAAGGACCCTTTTCTCCCTTCCTTTTGGTAGGAAGTGTCATTAGTTCACGTGGGAATGGTCTGTTCAGATCCATTCCGTGCATCCTGTTTGCCTCTGAACTCTACGTGACCAGAGTTTCTTTGGTGGCATGCATGTGACACTGTGCCCCGTGCTCTGGTTTTCCCTGTCCATGTCAGGAAAGGGCCCAGCTGAGGGAGGGGGTGGCGTGGGTAGGAAAAGGCCAATGCACTGCTGGGTGGGGAGGCTGCCTTGGGTGCCTGGGAGGGTCAAGGATGCTGGCTGGTCTCTAAGCTTTCAGAAACTTGAAAGACAGGCTGGAATTGGTCAGATAAAGGTGAGTGGAGGCAGGTGCAAGCAGGTGAAGGTGACAGGCCTTCTGGGCAGGGAGGAAGGCACTTGCCAAAGCCTGGGGGTGATTGGATCTTAAGTGAAATTGTTAAAACTGGAAAGTCATGTTCATCTTATCTGTGCTGGACTCTGGCTTGCCATGAGGGGCAGATCAAACACAGTCTGGTTTTTCATTCCTCTTCTTGCTTCCCTCTGGGGAAAAGAACTCTCTGGCCCTTGGCTGCTTCTCTGATGGAGATGTGAGATGTGGAGGGTTTCAGGCCCTTTGAGCATAAAGATGGCCCTGCTGACTCGCGTCTGGAGAACAGGGTAGACGAGAGTATGCAGTGTTCTGGTCTCTGCATTTTGTCTGCCCCTCCCTGAGACAGCAATGCCTCTAACAGAAGGTGGACAGGAAGGGTCAAGGCCAAAGCCACTGAGCTCCAACCTGTCCAAGTTCGGTGCATTCTTTAATTCTAACAATCATTGAATAATTAGTTTTTACATTTTAAGCCAGAGTTTTGCTAAAATTTCAGAAGTGCATCCTCGTAATGGCTCCATTTTCTTTTTTTCCTTCTGATGCTTTGATGGACACAATACCTTTTTATTTACTTATTTTAATGTGGTGCTGAGGATCCCACTCAGTGCCTCACACATGGCAGGTAAGCACTCCACCCCTGAGCTGTAGCCCCAGCCCTGGTTCTTTGATCTTAATAAGCTCCTCCTTATGTCCACGAGGGCTCTTGAGCTCATGGTTCAGCTCTGACACACACTATGAATGAACTTTCTCAGGCTCAGTTTCCTCTCTTGAAAAAAATGGGGATATGATGGTCTCCACCTCATAGGGTGATCAGGGTTGAATAGGATCTTGTTTATAAAGAGCTCAGCGCCAGGCACGGTGTTTGGCTTTGAATAAATGGTATCTATTATGTGCACAGGAAAAAAAAATATGTCTGTAGTGAAGTGTTGGCAGCATTTAAGTCCAACGGGTGGGATTACGGTCTCAATGAATATCTATTTTGTAATCAGAGAAAAAAAGAACAATAAATGTTATTAATTTAAAATCTTTTTTTTTGTTGTTGTTAATATCAGTGTACTGACCCTCAAGTAAGACAAGACCTCTGGTTTTATTCTGAAACTTTAAAGACAGACGCCCCCCAACACCCCAACCAACTAAAGGGAGTTAGTTGGTCAGAAAGCTCGAGAAGTTTCTCCTCCACCCAACCTTGCAGTCCCACTGACCGCTGCTGTCTGGAGGGCAGGCAGGGAATTCAGAGAGCGCAACTGTGAAAACAAGGCCCTTCCTCCCACCAGGAAGGCGCTCCCAGTTCTCAGCGGGAAGTCTAACTCTCCAAGGAACCATTCCAGGAGCGTGACATTTGCCCTCTATCAGGACTTCTCTCAAGAATCTTGGAAAATAAAGCATGCACTAGCCCCGTTCCAGCTGGAGAATTGCAACTGTCCTGGCCTGGCCTCCAGGACGCCCTGAGGCCCAGGCCGTTGGCTCTGTCTCAGTCCAGATTCTTGACTGCCAGCCCAGTGCCTGGGCAGCAGCAGGAGGCAGACCTGACAGAGCTACGGGGCCACCTCCAGCCCGGGCCTGCCCCTCTTGGGCCATCCCCCTACCCACCCTCTCTGGTTATCTGCGGTAGCATCAGCCTGCACTGGGCTGACTTCTGAGCGCCTTCTTTCTCCTCCTTCCGCACCCTGGAGGGGCATACTGCTGCTGACGCTGGAATAAAATGCAGCCTCTGTTTCAGAGACAAAGAACAGAAAGGCTCCTCCGGTCAGCTGTCCCTCTTGGCTGGCAGGCTCCCTGCTCTCCCCTAGGCCTTTCCCGAGGCTCCCAGGTGTTTTCGCTGGATCTTAAAGGCATGTTTGACCGGGACAAACCCCAGCAGTTTCCCTGTTCCTGGATGATGTTCCTTTGCTGGGATGGGGCAAGGAAGCACCGGGGCTGGGAAGGAAGCCTGCCTAAGCTGGGCGCTGGAGCTGGTGAGAGCTTGTATTTGCACAGCAGTGTGAGTGCGCCTGTACATGTGCAGTTTCCGGAGCAAGTGCATATGTGTGTGTGCTAGGATGGGAAGAAACCATCCTAGAGTGAGGATATGAGAAACAAAGTGTGTGCACGTACCAGCTGCAGTGGGACAAAGTTTTGTACTCTTGATTTTGGAGCTGTGTGTACTAGTGTGAGGGTAGCATTGTTACAAACGTACCGCCTGGGGTGGGTGTGCACGAGGAAGCCCAAATGTTCCCGTGCACTGAGTGTGAGGGCACGTGGACAGGCATGTGTTGGTAGTCGCGGGCACGGGCGTGTTCAGGAAGGCACCAACACACGTGCCGGTATGTATGCACCAGACGGTGAGTGCACACGCGTGCACCAGCGCGTGCGGGTGTGCGGGTGTGCGTGTGAGCACCAGCCTTCGAATGAATGCGCGCGCACCACTGGCACCCCCCCACCAGGCAGAGCAGGTTGCCATGGGAACGCGCCGCTGCTCGAGTTAATCATTTCCTGTGGAAAGTGTGCGGGAGGGGCGGGCACGGGGCGGGCCGAGCCGAGGAGGCGGTGGCGTGGAGCTGCCTCCCGCCGGCTGGCCGTGCCGGGCCGGGCCGAGCCCCGGGCGCTGCGGCGACACCGGGATCCTGCCTCCGCCAGGCGGGTGAGTCGGGGCTTCAGCGGCTGAGCAGTCGGGCCCCACCCAGCCCCGACCGGGGCGTAGCAGCCGGCTGATTCTGCCCGCGGGACCCCTCCGCCGGGACCTGGTGGGGCGCTGGGAGGGCCGGGCCCCGGGACCTGGCTGTCCATGGGGTTCCCAGGTTTCTCCGGGGGAGTGGGGGCGGCCTGTCCCCTGGGATCGGAGCAGCCTGGGGACCCTGTTCAGATTGTAACTGCGAGAAAGAGCGCTTACCTACCTGAGAGCCGCTGGTCAATTAGCACCGCCCCTTCCCCTGCAGGGGTCCCCCGCACCCCCAGGACACCCTGGAAAGCTGTCCTTGAGGTCCCTCCCACCACGTCCTCTGGGTAGTTGGCTTTCCCCCTGTCAGGCGGAGGGTGGGGTGCGCCAGCCCTGAGGTGGGGAAGCAGGGCCTGGGCAGTGTCCTTCCAACACTAGGAATCGGCCGTTGACAGCTGCAGCCCCGGAATCCCGGCAGGGAGGGGGGGCCCAGAAGCTGCCCCCTGCAGCCCCCATGCCCGGTTAGAGCCACAACTCGGAACTGGGCTGGCTGGCACAGGGAAGGGGCCTGGTCCCGTCCCGGGAGATTTTTAAAACGGAAGCTGTATGTAAATTCTGAAGTACCATTTGTCACCCCGACCCCACAAGACATCTGTCTCAAGGTTGGGGGTTGTGGCCACCCCCTGCCTTTCCCGTTCCCTGGCTTTTTCTCAGCCCTAGGCTAGGTGAGTACTAGGCTATTCCCTCTGCCCTTGACAAAGTAGCCATCTCCTTGGCCAGGCAGAGTCATTTGCTAGGAATGCAGCCTCAGAATGGGGCTCTGGATTCGCAGTGATTGGACTTAAGGGACACGGGGTGGTGAGTTCTGCTGCCGGTAATGGCACCAGGGAGCAGAGGCTTTGAAATCTGGATTGCCCTGGAAAACCCAGGATGTTTGATGTGGAGCAGGGGAAGTCCCAGCTCCTGTCCAACCCTCCTGCCCCCAACTCTCCCAGAGGGACAAGCCTTTCCCAGTAGCAGTCTGGGGGTGGAGTGCTGTGAAGTCTTTCCCTCCAACTTTGTCCCTGGTCTAGGGCAGTGGGGAGGGCTGCAGCTCTGTGTCCTGGCCCAAAATGAGGGGCAGATGCCTTCTCTCCCAACCAGGCCCTCTACATTCCCCCTCCACTGGGAGCAAAGTCACTGAATAACAAAAATTTGGATCTCTGAGTGTATGCCAGCATTGTTCTGAATACTATATATGCATTGTCTAATCTTTAGACCAACCTTCTAAGGTGGAGTTGTTCCCATTTTATGGATGGTGATAATAAGGCACAGAGGCAAAGTTCCCAAGGTCACATGTCTACAAAGTGGCAGAGCCAGGTTCTGAACCAGTCCACCTCCCTACCCCATGACTCCTAGGTCCACAGAGGTCCCAGGACTCAGGTTGGGTATCAGAGGCCCATGCAATGAGGCGAGACAGTGCAGAACCTCTTTCTTGGCCTGCAACCTGAGCTTCCTTGGGATTCCTTGAAATTTTTGACCTTCACATCCCTCCAGCTGCTAAATTCAGCTGCTTTTTCCTTTTGGGGATCAGCACACACCCTTCCTCTTTCTTCCTGACATCTTCCTGGCGGCCGCTCTACTTCCCTTCCTGATAGCATAGAAAACGGTCTCCCCCACCCCTGCTGATCTTCCTCCCTTCACTGTGGAGTCAGCCCTCAGTGCCTGGCACCATCTCACCTTGGCACACAGGTGCACCTGCCTCTCCTTCCTTGCCCCTCGTGATGGGGCTGGGTTTTGCCCAGCTCTGCCTCACACAGCCTGGAGAAGGGCCAAGAGTCTGCACCTTTGGCTCTCCCCTCCACACTGCCACTTCATTTACTCAGTGGTGCTGGGCCACAATTTGGATCAGGCTCTGCCCTGTCCTTCAACCACATTCCTGTCCCCTTCCAGTGAGAAGCACCCAGGAACAGCCTACTTCAAGCTGCTTCCTCCGTCAAGGAAGGAGGAGACCATGATGCTGTTCTTCCAGGTTTTAGCTCCAAAACATCAGAGACCAAAACTTCTGGCCTCCCACCCCTGCACTCCCCCTCTACCCCACCACTTCTTAAACTCCATTCTTTCCTGCACCTCTGTCTACCCAACAGGCCAACTCCCCTGTTCTAAATTCCACAGCCTCTCAGTTCATCCTCTCCCTCCCAAACTTCCCCCAGGAGAAGGAAGTAGCTGCTTCCTCTGGCTCCCACCCCACTTCCTGAGTCTTCCTCTGCCCTCCTCTGTGTGATTCTCTAAAAGGACCCCCGGGGCTTTCTGCCCATCTTTCTTCCACATTGACATGGCCACCTGACTGTCCTTTCCTTCTCCCTCACTCTCTAGTCCCTTATGAGGACTGTGGAGTGCCCCATGCTCCTGGCACTCTCTGATTTTCCTTCACCAGCTTCCCTTCCCACCCCTGGACGGAGCCCTGGCCTCGCCTAGTTACCACGTTTCTTGCTCAACCTTTGGGGTTGTACCCTTACCTTTGGCAGCGATGGCCTTTTGCTCTGGGTCTTGGTGTCCTGACCTGACCTCTCTTCCAAGCTTCAGTGGGAGTGTTTGTGGGTGTTTGTTTCAGGATGCTCATCCAGGGAGCCATGGTGAGCTCCTGGGGTAGGTGCAGCTCAGGCCATGTGCTGTGGGCCACAAAGGTGGATGTACCCTGAGCCCTGCAAAGGATGGGGAAAGTGGCCCACAGCACAGGTAGCTCCATGGGAAGTCCCTTGGGTGTCCCTAACTCAGTATTAAAACCAAAACCAGGGGCTGGGGATATAGCTCAGTTGGTAGAGTGCTCGCCTCGAATGCACTCCAAGCTGACTTTCTGTAAGTGGCTTCACTGAATCTAGAACTGTAGCTCAGTCATCTTAAATGTCCTCAAGGCTGCTCTGCACACAGTAGGTGCTCAGTAAAGCAGTGAACGCACTGGATGTGGTGGCCCACACCTGTAATCCCAGGGACTTGGGAGGTTGAGGCAGGATGATTGCAAGTTCAAGGCCAGCCTCTGTAATGTATTGAGACCTTGTCTCAAGAAAAAAGGGCTGGGGATATAGCTCAGTGGTGGAGTGCCCCTGGCTCCATTCCCTAGTTCTGGGGGATGGGGAAAGTGAATGTTTGCCGTCTCTTCTGTTTGTTTGTTCAGTTCACGAGGGACCTGCAGGGCTCTCTCTGTTGGCCAGAGCTCCCCACCCCACCTCTGTTCCCCACTACCTTTGGCCTCCATGTATCCTTTCACACCGTGAGGGTTTATGAAGTGTTTATCTCCCTTCTGCCTGAAAGCTTTGAGGTCACATCTCCCCTAATCAAACAGAACTTCTAGGAGGAAGTCCATGGGAAGCTGCCTATGACCCTTCACACATTCAATAAATAACTATTAAATGGAGAATGAGTGAATCTTGGTGTCTCAACACCTGGCAGGGTTCTGCCATGCCCTTGGCTCAGAGGAAGGGTGCTGGGGTGCAGGACTGACTGAATTGTAAGAGAATTGGCTGGCCACAGTCCGGGTTCTTCTGAGCCCCTCCTTAGTGAAATGCTAATGTTCAGAGCATTAGCTGAGGCAGAGGAGCCTGAAGGCTAGAGGTTAAGCCCATGGCTGGTGATGATTAGAAAACGAGAGGTCTCCCAGAAAAAGGGCAAGACTTACCAGGATGTTGCCAGCTCCCAGTGCTTCTTCCATGTGGGGCAGTGGCCCGCCATACCTTCCTGCTGCCAGGCTGGGGAGGAGGGGCTCAGACGTGAGGTCTCTTCAGAGTGCCCCAGACACATCTGAGCACTCCATATTCAGGAACAAGCACCCCCCAATGGAGAAAGAACCCATTTCGTCCTGCCAGCCCAGGGTCCTTGGGAGATGTTGCAACTGAGGCTGCAGGGCTGGGTAACAGGTGACCCATCCTTCACAGACCCTCCAGACTTTCCAGGGTGCCCCTAGCCCTCTTCAAGCTCTCTTCCCGTGTTCTCTCCGCAGGCTGCCCGGCACCCAGAGGAGGCTGCTGAGCCCCGGGCCATGGTCCCCTCTCGCAGGACGTGGAACCTGGGAGCCACGCCCTCACTGCGGGGCCTGTGGAGAGTGGGCCGGGCCCGGGAGCCCGAGCCGGGGATGGCTCGCCCCGCCCCAGCCCCAGCCAGTCCCGCCGCCCGCCCTTTCCCACACACCGGCCCGGGGAGGTTGAGAACTGGTGAGTCCGCATTTTTAAAATGCCTCTTTATTTCCCTTCCTTCCTCCAGATACCAGAGATGAGACTGAGGTTCTCGCCGGCTCCTAACCTCAGTCGGAGCTGTCAGGTAATTACAGGGTAACCGGCCCGGCCGGGCGTGGAGCGCGCTCCGGCTCCTTCCTGCGCCCCTGCCTGGAAGGAGGCGGCTGGAGCGAGCGGGCTGCCTCGACCGTCCTAGGGCAGGGCTCAGCCGGTTCTCGCTCGCCCGCCAGGTCGGGGCCCTGTGATCTGCTGGTGGCCTGCCGGTGGGCGCGCCGAGTCTCTGCCAGAGGCTGGTAAACAAGGTAGGTGAAGCGACTGCTCGGCCCGGCGCGGACACTTGATCCCGCCTGGGCTCGCCCCGGACGGACGGCGCGAGGACTGAGCCCCGGCGCCCCGGAGCGCGGCTGGCGGGGTTTGGGTGCTGTGCGCTCAACTTAAGGTCCACTTTGGCTTGTGTGGGGACCCTGACAGCAGGTGCACGGTGAAGAGGTTCAGGGCTCTGGGTCCCTCCGGGCCCCCTGGGGAGCTGTCAGAGCCAGCTTGTCTTTTCTGGGTCATGTCCCCTGGTGCAGGAACATCAGGAGTGAGTAGCTCCTCTGATTCCAGGTGGGGCTGGATTGTCAGGGCTGGGGAGCTGCTCATGACCCTTCTCCGAGCTAATGTGTGGGCAGATCACCCAGAGAGTGTGGGAGATGGGGCTCTACAGGTGAGGTGCCTTCAGGGAGGGATTTGCCGTCTAGCACTCCTGATTGACAGGGACAGGGGCTTAGTTTGCCAGTTTTGACCCTCTAAGCCATTAGGTCCAAATTTCTCAGTGTACAGAAAGGGAAACTGAGGACCAGAGAGGGCAGACTCCTGCCCACCCCCCCACACACTCACACTCAGACCACATTTTTAACTTATTTATTTATTTATTTTTATATGGTGCTGAGGATTGAACTCAGTGCCTCACATGCGCTAGGCAAGTGCTCTACCACTGAGCTACCACCCCAGCCCTCAGACCACATTTATGTCATCAGTGACAGTCAGAGTGATTCCTTCCAAGGTCTCCCAGCAATTGGGGTGCCTGGGACTGGCTGCTCCCTAGCATCCAATCCAGGTTGGAATAACCTGGAGACCTCCGGGAAAGGCTGGAGCTTGTATGTCAGGTGGATCTGGTTGTCTGAAAAGGGTAGGGGATGTTCTCCACCCTGTGAGGTTGTCGTCAGGATTATAAATGTAATATGAATAAGTATGGCTGTTCTAGTTTAAAAAAAAGAAAGAAAACAAAAACATTTTCCCTTGGAAAACTTAAAAAAACAAAACAGAAAAACATTAAAAAAAGGAAAATAAGTTGCTGGGCATGGTGGCACATGCTTGTAACCACAGCTACGCAAGAGGCCAAGGCAGGAGGGTCACAAGTTCAAGGCCAGCCTGGGCTAGTGAGACCCTGTCTCAAAACAAAAAGGGGATGTAGCACAGGGGGAAATTACCTCTGGGCTCTATCCCCAGTATGGCCAAAGAAAAGAGAAGTCAGTGGGCATTCTGTATAACTCTAATGGTGTGTGCACGCATGTGTATAGGTGTTTTGAGACAAGCGTTATGACCACACAGACTTTTACCCACTTAAAAATTTAAGACAAAAGTCAAACAAAAGCCTAGGTGTGAAATGCAGGCAGAGCGGCAGCCCCTGGGCAGGATCTCAGCCGACTGAGCCCCTGTCCCCACCACCTCCTAGTGCCCTGCAAGGGGTGACGTGGGACTTGAACATGTGGGACTTGAACACTAGCTCCACATGACTCTGGGCACGTTCTTAACCCTCCTGCTCCCCACCTCCCCTGGTGGTTGTGAGGAGCTGCTGGCAATTGCAGTCCTAATGGGCTGGACTGGGGGCACTTTCTGGGTGCTGGGCACTTGGGGGTTCTTCTTGTGCCTCATCCCATTTGATCCTCAGCAAGGCGCTGAGGTTGGTTTGTTATCCCCATTTGATGTCAGGCAAACAGAGGATCGGGAGGCCTGCAAGACCTGAAAGGCACACAGCCCTGTGGCTGGCACTCAGGATATAATTTGTCCCCAGCAGTGGCTCTGCGGTTTGCCCTGTGAGGCAAGCCCCTTTTTCACGCTGCCCCGCCCCATGGCAGCCCCAGGCAGCCCCAGGCAATGTGTCAAAGGCCCATCAGGACACGCTTCTGGAGACTGTAGGAACCCGGCCACCCGGCTCCTAACCTCAGTCAGTTTGGTATTAATGAAGGCAGGGGAGAAATTGCCACCTAGAGGCAGCCTGGGTAATAAAGCCGAGGCCCTGGGGTGGCAAGCTCTGGCCTCCTTCTCCTGCTGTCCTGTAGAGGTGTCGGTGAGGAAGTGCGTCCCATAAGCCACTGTGGGAAGAGGGGGGCCCTGCCGGCATCTTGGGTGCCCTCCAGCAGAGAATCTTGGTGGCTTTTGTTAAGAAAGTTGCTCAGCTCTGCTGGTGCCAGGCCTTTCCTCTGCACAGGGCAGGCACGTGAGGGCATGTGAGTCCCTTCTGGCCACGCCTGGGCCAGCTGGGAGAATGCACAAGCCAGGCCCTGGCCAGTGGTCCGTGGCCAGCAGTCTGAGCTTCTCACCTGTCTGTCTGTCCTGGGACAGGGCGTGGAAGAGATACCCTGGTTGGCAGCGACGAGGACTCCAGTGCCCGAGTAGCAGCTAGCCCGGCCCTAGCACGGTGCAGAGCCCTCAGCGTGGACTGGGCGGGCCCCGGGAGTCCCCACCGGCTCTACCTGACTGTGCAGGTAAGCCCTGGGGCCTTCAGCAAGGTGGGGGGTTGAATTGGGCCGGCTGAGCCTTGGCCTCTGAGCTCCAGACATGGTCTCCCCAAAAGATTTCTGGGTAGAACAGGGGACTGCCTCATGTCTCTGCCAAGCTCCTCGCAGCCCACCCAGCAGCCCACCCAGCCATGGGCCTGCATGGATGGGGCACTTTGCTTTCTAAGTTATCTAAGGGGGATCACACGGGGCTGGGGGCGGGGAGGGGGCGTGGGGGAAGTGACAGATGCTTTCACACCCTGGCTGAGGTGTTGAAGTAGAAAGTATGGGGCCTTTTTAGGGAGAGGTCTTGGGAGAATAGGCCCGTTTGGGGCAGCTGTTGATTTCCTCTCTGGCACATGAGCCCCTGGGGGGCAATGCTGTATTTCCTTCTTTTAAGTGAGAATCCCAAGCTAGACTGGGTTTCACCAAAACTTGGGTTCTTTTCTCTTGCCGTTATCACTGACTTTTAAAAGGCATTTTTACGTGTGTGTGTGTGTGTGTGTTTGCTTGTAGAAATAATACATAAAGAGAGTAGTACTAACAGCTTCTATTTATTGAACACTGTTACTACAGAGGCATTATATGTCCTATCAGGACAGTTACTGTTTTATAGATAAAGACAGGGAAGTAAGAGAATGAGTAACTTGCTGCTGGTCACAGAGCAGGCTAGGACCTCAACCACTGAACACAGCTGACTTTATAACACACGGCACACAGAATTCACACTATGCAGAGATAGGATACTTAGAAGCTAAAGACCTTTTGTGGTCTTCTATCTTTGAAAAAATCACTGGTGTGAATCCATTTATCTTCACTTAGCTATATGAGTTTTAGCATTTTGACCTATTATTCTTTTTTATTTTAATTTTTAAATTCGAGGCAGGGTTTTGCTAAGGCTGACCTCAAACTTAACAATCCTCCTGTCTCAAGTCTCCCAGGTTACTGGGGTTACAAGCATGCACCACGGCGCTGGGTTCACGTATTATTCTGTGACTAGTTCTTTTCTTTAACAGTAGTCTCAGTGATCTCTTTACACATGTTAGTATACAGAGAACCACATTGCTCTTTTAAACAGTTGTATCATATTCTGCTTGAGGTTTTATCATAAGTTATTATTGGGCTGGGGATGTAGCTTATGATAGAGTGCTTGCCTAGCATGCTTGAGGCCCTGGGTTCGATCCCCAGTACCACCAAAAAAAAAAAAGATTCTCTGCTGTTGTTTCTAATTGTGGGGAGCTCCTTGAACATTCGTGCAGCTATAACTGAGTATTTTCAGGGCGGCATGGGTGCTGCCCATCTTTAATCACCGAAGGGCATACCACGTGCCGGCATGTACTCTGTGTGGGGATACAGGGAGGAAATAGACCCACAGCCACCTTGTGGAGGCCCCAGGCCCCAGGGGGTGATGGCTGCAAGCTGGGCAGGGGCCATAAATGCAGGGACAGAGGACAAAATACCAGGGTCATCCGGGGGCTTGGTGGAGGCCTTCCTAAGGAAGGTTGTACAGGGGAGGGCTGCGTTCCCACATGTTCTTCTGACGTCGAAACACAGATTCCGCCCTTTCCAGAATCCCGGATGCACACAGCGTTGATGGTGTGTGCACAAATGGAGGTCAGGGGCGTGGGAAACTCACATGCCCGTCTAGTGGACCTGAAGTCCTGTGGCCAGGAGTGGGGTGTATGGCCCCAGTCCCCACTGGTAGGGCCTGGGATTGGTGTTCCTTCAGGGACAGTCTTGCGTTCGGTGGTGTTTCTCAGCCCTTCTCATGTGGTTTATCTGAAAATGGAACCACATGGTCCTTCTTTTATCTGTGAAGCCTGCAAGGAAGGCCAGCCAGGGAGAGAACCACTCTTTGCTCTGCCTTGGGCCACTGGTAGTTAAACCCGGAGGCTGCGGTCAGGAACACACAGCCTCAAGTTGGGTGGTGGCTCTGTTCTGAGCCTTGATTATGGGTGTTGGGCTGGGGCCTCAGCCCAGTCCTGGGGTCAGCAGATCTGCGGGTCTCAGAAGTTGCCGCCAGTATCCAGATTCTATGCTCTGGTCCTTCCCACCCCCCTACCCCGCCCCAAGCTCTGTTCAGTTTGTAGGTGCGTCAGGGTCTTGGACATGGGACGTGAGTGGGTTCCAAGCACAGTGAAGTAACCTGTAGCTAAGTGACCTGCAGCCTCTGCGCCAGCAGCTCCAACCTGAGCCCTCCGGTGGGGCTGCAGATGCCCAGCCCCCACCCCACCCCGCCGTCTGCCCTTCCTGGGCCGAGGCCAGCAGGCCAGGAAGCCAGAAATAGCGTAACCTCTGCTGGGGTCGGCAAATGGACACTTCCAGCTGCTGCCATCGCTGCCCCTGCCGGCGAGCCTGCTCGTGTTGGGGTGGCAGTTGGTCGAAGGGTGGGGACGGAGTTAAGTCCCACCAACGCGGGGCCAGGGAGGGGCGGAGGGGTGGGTGGCAAAGCAAGGGGCCTGCCGAGGCCACTTCTCCCTTCTTTGCGATTCCTTCCATTGGATTTTTAATGAGCAAAACTCCCTAGTGCCGCGCTCTCCCCGCACCCCGCACTCTGTGCGGGGCCACCCACCTGGACTCGCGCAATCCACGCGGCTTTAAAAAACGTTTTTTTCTTTGCTTCAAAGAGAGAGGACACAAGGACACACAGAGACCTGCCTGCCCAGGATCTCTCTCCCCAGATGCCTCTGCTGATGTTAGAAAAACAAACCCCACTCAGTAGGCGTTTATAGGGTGAGCAGTTCAAGGGCCAGAAAGTGGAAGGCCGCCCCTGTCCCTCCTCCCCTTCCTGTTGGGACGTATCTTTTTGTTCCCCGAAAGTTTAAATGGTGTTCATTTCTTTTTAAAAAAAATATTTTTATTAGTTGTTGGTGGACTATTTATTCATATGTGCTGCTGAGAATCGGACCCAGTGCCTCCCACGTGCCAGGCTCCACCTCTGAGCCCCAGCCCGGCACTTCACGGTGTTCGTGTCTGCCTGGCCTCTGCCCCATCACCAGCAATGGCCAGAGAGCCACCACCTAGACACTTCTCCAGGCTTCCTTCTCTACCTGATTCCTGTCCCTGATCACGCGTCCCACGCCGATCTGCTGCTTGCCCGGCGTCTCTCTAGGTGAGAAGCCGGTGACTGTCTCTGGGTGAAGCGCCTCTTTCTGGCCCTCCCGCCACCTGTCCACTGGTGGGCTCCGCCCCAGCTTCCTTTGCCTCAGTCTGTCCTTGGCCAGCAGTGGGGGTCCCATGATATCCACGTGGGCCTGGGGGTGGTGGCCCTTCCCCTGCTCTGGTGGCCCATGTGCAACCTCCTAGCCCTGGGGGGTGCCATCTGGAGGTGGGGGCCATTCCTAGGGCTGGCAGCAGCTGACATCATGGAGTGAGTGGCCTTGGTTTGATGTGCGTATGGCAGGGACGGACACTGGCCTGTGAAAGATGACCCTGGGCCAGAAGTGAGCCGGCTGCCAGGCTGGAGCCTCAGGTGTGGCCCGCGCTTCACCTGGGCACTTCAGGTGCCCAGAACCTTCTTTGCAAAGTCTGGCTGCCGCAGGGCCAGGAGAGCTACTTCCACTGTCTTGCTGAGGGGTCTGGGCATGCCCTCTTCAGACCCCAGTGCTCCCGCGGCCCCAGTGCAGTGAGAGCTCCCACCCCGGGGCCCAGGCCTGACCAGCTCCGGGAGCGCAGCCTCTCCCTACTCAGGGCCCCTCCGCAGCGCGGTCCCCTTCACGTGAGGATTCTGGTTGTGTCTTGGCAGCGGGCCCTGCAGAACAAGGGGTGCGAGAGCCAGAGTCAGGGGACGAAAGAAGACAAGCTCCTGAAGAGGCCGGTGCCGGCCCCCAGGCGGGACCCGGAGGCCCTGGAAGCTGGTGGCACCATGAATGTAGAGAAAACAGGTAAAGGAGGTCCGCCCTGGGAGCAGGAGCACCCTGGCCAAGCTAGCATGCAGGGAGGCTCTCCTGGAGGCCCAGCTGTCCCCACACCCGGTCCTCCCCCGCTGGAGGTAGCCCAGCCAGACGCTGACCCCCTGACAGGGAACTCTGAGACCCCAGCCTGCTGCTCCTGAATCCAGGGACAGCGTGCGGTCTCTCCTTTCCCTCACCACCCTCCTTCCCGTGCTACCAGGGCCCCACCCAGTGACAAGAGGCCTGGCCAGCAGGGGCTGGGGTTGAATTTCCCCTCGTTTTGTCTTTCCCCAGCGCCTGTCAAAAGCAGGGCGCAGGGTGCAGCCTCCCAGACGCCACTGCCCGCAGGGAGGCTTCTCGAATCCTGGGCCCACGGGGTCTCAGGCTGCTAGGACAGGGCTCTGAGTCCACCGCCTCCAGTGGAGGAAAAGGAGTTGGTGGAGTCCCGCCATGGCACCTTGAAGCTGGTTCTGGAACATTCCACAGGCCCTCCCCCTTTGTAGTCTGAGGGCTGGTGCTGGGGTTTCCAGCAGGAAGCCAGAGCCCAGTGACCACTGGGAAAGAGCATCTTGCAGGAGCCCCAGGGGAAGGCCGAGAGCGTGGGGAGGGAGAGGAGCTGGTCTTCCATTGTTTCTTCTTGTCACCAAGGGCTGTGTGTCTGGACTTGCCAGGTGCTGGCAGGAGCTCTCCCTGCTCCGAGGCTGTGCTAGAGCCAGGTTCACCTCTGGGCCCCAGCCCTCCTGTGATCCGGGCAGGCGTGGGCCTGGCTGAGGTGGCCTCCAGGGCCCGGGGAGCGGCGTCTCCCCAGTTAGGTGGGCTTTCCTCACCGGGCAGCAGCAGTGCTGATGACGGGAAGGCCAGGTCCAGTGGAGCGTTAGGAGTGGCTTTTGGCAGGTGGCCAGGGATGGGCTCACATCCCCAAGCTTGTGATGACAGCACCTTAAAAACTGACCTTCCAAGTCGGCGTCCAGCCTCGGGAGCAGGCCTGCTCTGCCCGGGGCCCCTTTGATCTGGCCAGTCCTCCCTCTTACCCGTCCTCGGGCCTCTGTCTTAGACTCTCCCTTCCTTCTCCCCTGTCCAGGCCTCCAGGCTCCTTGCCTGAGGTGGCCTTCTGGGCCAGGCCCGTTGTCCCCCTCTCCCATAGGAAGACCCTGCAGAGTCCCCCCACACACCTCTTAAGCGACAGCCTTGGCTCTGGGGCCTGAGTCCAGCGTGTTCCTGCCACACCGCAGCAGGCTGTGGGGGCGGAGGGCCACGCCGGTCACATGCCTCCCGTGGCAGCCCCGTGTTTGGGCCTGGAAGCATCTGTCCACCCTCACTCTCTCTAGAACAGATCACAGAGGCTCGGCCAGCTCTGTGTGACTTGCATGCTGTGTCACATGCAGGCTACACAGCCAGGGTCACTGTCCAACCAGACACTGGCCAGCCCCAGCCCTCTGGAAGGAGGGGAGGGTGGCTCATGAGTGCTCCCCTCCCCAGTCAGGAGCCAGGCTCTCGCCCATCTGGCCCTCGGTGCCAGTGCTGAGAGGGTTCTGCCCAGCTGGGAGCCACCCCGCCCCCCTCAGTCCACTTGGGCAGTGAGGGCCCTTGCTGTATCTCGGTCGAGGCTGCCGGGGTGGGGGCAACAGGAGGCTTCTGCCATAGTGTCCGGGGGCTCCTTCACCCCTGGAGAGCCCAGAAGGACACTTTGCAGGATCCTGTTTGGGCCTCATGGAGGCAGATCCCCTGCGCCTCCCTGTCTCCCCCCCCCCCCCCCGTGCCCGCTCCCTGCCCGCCGAGCCGGGGCTGGTTCCTGGTGCCCTGCCAGTGAGCTGTGACAGGCAGCCAGGCCTGTTAGCAGGTCAAGGCCTTGACCCATGTCTGTCCTTCACCCGTCTGCCTGTCTGTCTCTGTCTTGTCCCTGGTGACAGGACAGTGGAAAGCTGTGCGAGGAAGAGGCATCGGGCTGAGGCCCCGCCCAGCTGGGTGTTCGTCCCTTTCTGTTGCCCATGTGGTACCCACGTGTAGGTGGCCTTGGAGCTGGCCTGGCTGACCCCCTTGCACACACTGCTCTTGCTTCCTTTGGTGACAGCTTCTCTTCTACTCTTTCGAGGGAGCTTGAGGTTTAGGAAGTCATTTCTCCTGGGGACAGTGCTGCCTTGGTCTTTCTCAGCAGCGGTTGCCTGCAGGCTGGCGGCGGGGAGGCTCATCCCCCAGCCTCCTGCCCCGACAGAGCGGCATCTTGGTTCAGGCCGGGCATCTCCAGAAGCTTCCCAATGAAGTGACTGCTGGGAGCCTGCAGGCCCCCGGCTGGCTCAATGCTGTCGCCTCCCTTGCCCCCGCCACCCCTGCTGGCGTCCCTGTCCCATGGTGGATGGCCTGCCCCTGCCATCCTTTGTCCCTGGCACAGTGGGCCCTCTCCTGGGCCAGGCGGGCCCAGCTGCCCGGCTGATGAGCTGCTACTTTGCTTGTAGGTGGGCGGCTCTTTGGCAGCGGGAGGTGCTCCAGCCTGTCGGGGTCTCCGGGCGCAGCCCCTGTGGTGCATAGGATGGTGGAGGCCATGTCCCAGCTTCAGGAGGAGAAGTGCCAGCTTCAGGAGGAGCTGGTGGTCCTACGGGAGAGGCTGGCCCTCCACGACAGTGACCAGCAAGCCACATCCGCCCAGCTGCAGAACCAGGTACCCGGGGAGGCAGGGACAGCAGAGGTCCACTGTGGAGCGAGCGTGGAGGGCGCTGGAGGGAGACGGGGTCTTCTGAGCAGCCTCGGCACGTGCTAGAGGGCAGGGTGCAAGAACCAGAGGTCTGGGCCTCCCTCCCGACCTTCCTCCTGCCCCGTCGCCTGTGGGGCCAGGTGTCCCCTTCAGGAAGTGCTGTACCAGGCGTGGAGCTGTCCAGGAGGACCAGCGACTGACCCCTGGCCCTCTTCATCCCTCTCTTCTTCCCCACCTCCATGTGGGCCCCTTTCCTGGGGCTCGGCTCCCGACTTGTGGCTCAGCACCTGTCTCCGTGGCCGTCTTAGCCCTGCCGGCTCACCCGCGGTCCCCAGCCCCACCTGCGGTGTCAGTGGCCTGGCCTGGCTTTCGGGCTCTTGGGCTCCCGGCCTGGGCTCTCTCTCGACAGAGTGTGGGGCCACACTCTTCCTCTATCCTGTGATCTAACAGGTCACCTAGACGGGTGGCCGTCTCTTGCGGCTCTTCTTGAGAGCTCTCTCTTCTGCCCACCTGCCCCTTGTGCGTTGGGCAGGCCTCCCTGTGGCCTCCCTGTGGCCCCTGTGCCCTCACCTCATGGCTTTTCTGTCTTGGCCCGTCTGTCCCAATGATAGGAGGCTCCTGCTCTGCATTCCTGTGCCCACTCGTGCCCGCCTGTTCTCCTCGTGGTTCTGTGAGCCTTTCCTACCAGGCTGGGCAGAGGGGATACTCAGGGGGACAGGCAAGCCCCTGCCCTGGGGAGGCTCTGTCCTGGGGGCAGATGGACATTTGTTGCCTCCATGTAAAGTGAGAATAGTGACGGGAAGGGCATGCACAAGGCTTTGAGGACTTGCTGAGGTCAGGAACAGCCTCCTGAGAAGGCAGTCCTGGAGCTGAGGTCAGGCACAGAGCCGAGGGAAGTGTCTTCTGGGCCCAAGAAACAACCAGTGCAAAGGGACTGTGGCAGCAGGTGGAGGGAGGCTGGAAGTGCTGCCCTGGGGGCTGTGGTTGGGTCAGGGCCCACCCTGGAGGTCACACACCTGGCCCAAGGCAAGAACTCAGTAGCAGCACCTCCCTCCCTTGTTTAGGTTGACTAGACACCACTTTTCAAACAAGTTTTTTATTTTTTATTTTTAAGAGCTTTGTGGAGACATAATTCATAGACCATTAAATCCACCCCTTTAAGGAGGTCAGTTTGGTGGTTGTAAGTATGTCAGGATGACGATGCACCCGTCACCCCTAATTTTAAGTCATTTTCATCACCCTAAAAAGACCTAGTGACAGTCATTCCCTGCTTCCCCTCCCCCAGCCCTGGGCAGCCATAATCTACTATTTTGATGCTTCTCCTTTTCTGACGTCTCATAGGATCAAAGTAACATGGGGCCTTTTACTACTTGAAACACATTTTTAAAAACTCTCTTTCTTTTTAGTTGGCAAAACCGACTGACTTTTTAAGCGGGCCAGTGGAAGGAGACACCCTGGCTTTTGGTGTCCTTGGGCCCCAGCTCTCCCGCCTCCTGGAGGAGAACCCCAGCCCCCTCCCCCGGTGGCCTGGGAGCTCAGAACAGTCCCCGTCTCTGCTCAGGTTTCACCTGTGAACTTGCTGATTTCCAGCACTTTTCTGGAAATTTCTCATAGACATCCCTGAAACCCCAGGTCTCTGGGCTGCTTTCTGGAGGGTCTGACCCCAGGAGACGGGGCCTCCGCCTGGGCCTGGAGCCAGCCAGGGTCAAGCCCTGGTGTGGCCCTGCTCGTTAGCCATATGACCCTGGGCTAGTTAACGACCACTCTGAACCTCAGCCTCCTCGTCTGTAAAGCGGCTGTAGCCACAGCACCTGGGTGAGGTGACCCCCGGGCGTTACTGGGGTTGCCGCCACCGTCACCCCCACCATCACTGGGGCGCGTGTTGGGTTTGGAGTCCTGGGAGCAGAACCCTCATCCTGGCTGTGCTACTCCGGCTGGGCCTCCACAGGAAGCCACCTGAGCCTTCATGTCCCCGGCTCTGAACGAGCTCGTACACGTGGCTCTGTGGTTACTGGGTGGGTCAGCTGCGAGGGAGGATGGAGAACCAGCTGTGGAGCTGACGCCGCCCGGGCGCCTGTCCTACCAGGTCTGGTCCCTCGCGGCCTGGCTGTGGTCGGACGCCGATTTCCACGTCCCTGAGTGCTCTTCCCGGAGGAAAGGCCACCGTGGGGTGCCCACTGCCCGGTTCTCAGTGCTGGTCCCGGCCTTGTCCAGACTCGCCCCTGCCTGTGGCGCTCTCAGTGTATTCTACAGGCCCGTGGGGACTCTGCCAGGCAGCCAGGTCCCAGCTGCAGCCGAGGTCACCACAGAGTCGGGCCACCTCAGTCCTGCCCCTGGGGACCTCAGCTCTTCCTCCTGTGCAGTGGGCATGATGACAGTACCCACCACAGGACTGAGGGGGCCAGGTGACCTTCTCACCAAGCCTCTGGCCCCACTGGGAGATGATGGGACACATGTGCCTGCTACTGTCACTCTTGGCACCTGGGCTTGTCGGACCTCTTTGTCACTGTCACATGTGGTGTTTCTGATAATGAGAGCACTCAGGGCAGGGGGCTACAGACCCCAGGCACCCAGAAGGTCCAGGTCACAAAGGCCACTGGTCCTGCTCTGGGGACTGGTCCCAAGGACCCTACTGCATGTTGGCAACCACAGCCCCAGGCCATGTCCCGTGGCCTCCCGCTCTCCTGTCCTCTTATGGACGTCTCTGGAGCCGTGGCTCGTGGTCCCTCAGGTTCCCCAGCGTTGCGCTGCCCAGCGGCCCCCTGCCTCTCCTCCCTGCACCCTGAGGCAGAGCCATCCAGGGCGTCCTCAGGGCTTGCAGTCCAGGAGACCAGCGCTGGGTCGCCACTGAGTCCTGTTTGACCTGTTTTTAAAAACCCATTTTAAGCCAGGTACAGTGGTGCACGCCTGTAATCCCAGCAGCTGGGGAGGCTGAGGCAGGAGGATGGCGAGTCCAAAGCCAGCCTCAGCAATGGTGAGGTGCTAAGCCACTCAGTGAGGCCCTGTCTCTAAGCAAAATACAAAATAGGGTTGGGGTGGGGCTCAGTGGTCGAGTGCCCCTGAGTTTGACTCCTAGTACCCAAAAAACAAACAAACAAAAAACCCAGTTTTAACCATTTTTCAAAAATCGCAGTCGAATGCACGTGGGGTAAAAATTGCTGCCGTGACCATGTTGAAGTGCAGAGTCTGGGTGTGAAGAGCATCCACATCCACGGCAGCCGTCGGGTCCCTCATTCGGCCTGGATGGCACTCGGTGCCTCCTGAGTGGGGTCCCAGCGGTGACTGGTTCACCCCACTTGGCATAACGTCCTCAGGACTCCTCCTGTTGCATGGGGGCCAGATTGTCCTTTTACAGGCTGAAGACTATTCCTTGTGTAAACACTCGACATTGCTTGTTCATTCGTTTACCCTTGAACTCATCAGTGGGGTGCTTGCACCTTCTGGCGATTGTGAATAACGCTGCTGTGAATATGGGTGTGCAAATACTTCCTCAGGTCCCTGCCTCAATTCCTTTGGGAATAGACTCAGGATTGGAATTACTGGATCAGATGGTAATTGCATTGCTAAATTTTCTGAGGCGCTGCCCTACTGGGTTCCATAGCGGCTGTACCATCTGACCTTCCTCCTAGCCACACACAAGGGTTCCGCTCCCCCCACAGGCTCACCAACACTTATTTTTGTTACAATTTATAATTTTTTTTGGTACTGGAGATTGAACCCAGGGGTGCCTAATCACTGAGCCACATCCCCAGCCTTTTTATATTTTATTTAGAGACAGGGTCTCACTGGGTTGCTTAGGGCCTCCATAAGTTGCTGAGGCTGGCTGTGAACTCTGATCCTCCTGCTCAGCCTCTGGAACCCTGGGATTACAGGCGTGCAGGCTGTATCTATATACCAGTGCTGTGAAGTGGCATCTCACTGTAGTTCTGATTTGTGCATCCCTAATGCTTAGTGATGCTAGCATCTTCTCCTGGGCATTTCGGCCAGTTGTGTATCATCTTTGGAGAAAATGTGTAACCTAGTTCTTCGCCTCTGTTTTAATCAGGTTGTTGAGTTGTAAGAGTTCATGATGCAAGTTTATCTCCCATTGCCTTTTTATTCCATTAGTATACTTTGTTATGCAAAAGTTTTTATTTTATTATTAGTATTATTATCATTAGTAGTAGTATAGGAATTGAACCCAGGGACATTTAACCACTGAGCCACATCCTCAGCCCTTTTTACTTTTGAGTCAAAGCCTTGCTAAGTTGCTGAAGCAGGCCTCAAACTTGCCATCCTCCTGCCTCAGCCTCCCAGTCCCTGGGACTACAGGCATGTACCACCATGCCCCGCAAAGTTTTTAATTTTTATGAAGACCAACTTATCTGTTTTTTCTTTTATTACTTGTATTCTTTCTAGGGTCATATCCAAGAAATCATTGTGAAATTCCAGGCCATGAACTTTCTTCTCAGAGTGTTGCAGTTTTATCTGTGATATTTAGTTGGTCCACTTTGAGTTAATTTTTGTCTGTAAAGTCCAGCTTCATTCTTCTGCATGTGGACATACCTGCGGGCTTCCAGCACCACTCGCTGAGAGGACTGACCTTTACCATTAAGTGGTCTTGTCAGAACTTAATTCTGAGTCCTTTGTTCCTTTCCAATTGTCTTTAAATGTGATCGCCAAGGCCACCCTGCTTTGATCACCGCAGCTCTGCATTTTGAAGTCAGGAATGTGAGACTTCCTCCTGGTTGTTCTTTTCCAAGATTGTTTTGTCTATTTGGTGTCCCTTGAGATTCCCTATGAATTTTAGGGTGAATTTATTACTATTTGTTTAAAAATGTCGTTGGAATTTCAAGGGTTGCATTGAATCTGTAGATGACTTTGGATACATCGAAACCTTAACAATATGAAGTCTCCAGGATGGCATTTCATTTCTTGGTGTCTTCTTTAATCTCTGCTTTTTTTTTTCCCTTCAGTACTGGGGACCGCACTCAGGGCCTGCTCATGCCAACCTGTGCGCCAAGTCTCAGCCCCAGCCCTGCTTTAATCTCAGCAAACTTTTGTAGTTTTCCAATGTAGAAGTTTTCACCTCCTTGATTACGTTCATTCCTAGCGATTTTAGTCTCTTAGATGCTATTGTAAGGAATTATTTTCTTCTTTTTCTTGGTGAATTGTCATAGAAACACAACTGATTTTGTGGCTTCTCGGGGCGGACATTCCTGACACGGCAGTCACTGCCGTAGTGGGCTGGCAGCTCCGGCCTTTGGGGGTGCTGTGAGCACCCTTCCACACCTCCCTTCCACACCTATCCACACCCCTCGTCTCACACATGTACCAGCCTCACCCACAGGCCCTGCTCCGCCCAGCCCCATGTATTTACTGAGCATTCATCCCCCATGTATTTACTGAGTACCTACTATGTGCCAGGCTTGGGGCATTTAGCACTGGGCACCATAGATAAAAATCCCTGACTCTGCAGACCTTTCGTTCTAGTATAGGTTGAGAATCCGGAATCAAATAATCCAAAGTTCTCTTGAATCTAAAACGTTGAGTATCAACATCGTACCACAAGTCTGATGGCTCAGTGCACACAAATTTTATTCTGTATGCAAAATTATTAAAAATATTATATAAAATTACCTGCAGGCTATGTGTGAGTCATGTGTGAAACATAAATAAACTTTTTTGGGGGCAGGTATGGGGATTAACCTCAGGGGCTCTTGCCCACTGAGCCACATTCCCAGCCCTTTTTTGTATTTTATTTAGAGACAGGGTCTTACTGAGTGGCTTAGTGCCTCACTTTTGCTGCGGTTGGCTTTGAACTTACAGTCCTCCTGCCTCAGCCTCCTGAGCTGCTGGGATTACAGGCATGAGCCACTATGCCTGTCATAGAGTTGGATCCCATCCCCAAGATGTTTTATTACATATATGCAAATATTCCAAAATCTGAAATTAAAAAATGTGGTCTCAAGCATTTGAGATAAAGTACACTCAATCTGTAACAGGGTGCTGGGCCCTATTGTAAGTGGTTCGTGTATATTTTCTCATCTGATATCCAAGAGAGCCATGGTGAGGTAGCCCGATCATACAGATGAGGAAAATAAAGAGAACGGAGAAGTAAAGATGCCCCTCCAAGGTCACCTCAGGTCACCTGCATGTGAGAGGGGTCTGGGTTAGGACCTGGGCAGTCTGGCTGGAGAATCCATTGTTCTCGAGGCTATTCCTATTCCTCAGGGGCAAAAGGACGTAAGTGTGAACTCTTGGCAGCTGAGTGGACAGGGGCAGACAGGCCTGGCCAGTGGTCACAGAGCCACGAGCCAGCATATCAGGAGGGGCAGAGTGTTGGGGCAGGATGGGGACAGTGGCTGGAAAGGGGTGCTCCCTTGAGGCCCTCCCAGCTCCGCCACAGCCAATAGCAGGTGACCACACTGCCCAGGCGAGGCGAGGCGGGCGGTAGGGAGGTAATGAGCAGGCTGGCCGCCTCAGGAGGCCGCCTCAGGAGCTGACAGCTGATAAAACAGACCAGGGCGCCCCCGCCCCCCGTCCATTCTGCCCTGACAAGTGAATGCAGGTTTCTGTCAGGTCAGCAGAAGCCCCGGCTTCCTGGGCCCTCAGCAGGGCAGGGCTGAGGCCCCTGCACCGAGACTCGTCTTCTCTGGCTGGGAACCACCAGGAAGGGGGTGACACCTGCCCAGGCTGGCCCTGCTGAACTCTGAGTTGACCCCTGGGCTGGCCTGGGACACTTTCCGCAACCTGGTTGGGAGGCTGTGCTCCCCTGTGACTTGGCCTTTGGCTCAGGCGTGTGCACAATGCCCCTTGATGTCACTGCCAGTATTTATTGAGCAGCTACTTATGGTGGCCCCACACGGGGCGTGGCCCTCCCCTCTTAGGCTGACCGCCAGGGCGGCCATCGGGCGGCCATCGCTGGCTCCCCCCTCTCCACGCCCCACTGCTCCCAGCCCTGTCTCCTGTCTGGTCCTCTGGGTGCCCTGCTTGCTTCTGACTTCTTGTTCACTGTCCCTAACCCTGTGAGTCTTGCCCGCTGTGCCTTCAAGTCCAAGAGGAGGTTGGTCTTGCCCCCAGCCCTCCTGGAGCGAGCCCTCTGCGTGGAGGGTGAGGGTCCCCCTCCTGGGCTGGTGTTCTTGGTTCCCAGCCCCTGATGGAGCTGGCCTGCAGGGCCCATAGAGTCATTCAGTTGCCTGGGCCTGAGCAGCCTGAGTCACCTTGGCCAGGGTGCCTGAAAGGGTCAGTCTACCTGCTCTGCTGCATGCTACTTGTCCCAGGAGGTGACTTAGCGACTGACATCTCTGACCAAAGCAACCCTCCTCCCCTGTTAAGGGCAAGCCCCCCATCACAGTCCTACCTCCTGGATGCTGCTCCTGACTGATTCCAGAGCCAGGAGCACCCAGGCCCCATTGTGATGCCAGAAAGGCCCAGCATGAGGGGCAGGCCGGGAGGGGCACCTGTAACCCAGCCAACCTGCAAAACCCTCTTTCAAGGCATCGGCGGGCCCGAGTGCAGGCATCCAGATGGTTGAGGTCAGAGCACAGCCCTGGGGAGGGGAGTGGCTGGGGGAGGTGCCCAGACCTTGGCTTAAGCTGGACGTAGACCCAGAACATAGTCCAGGGTGAGGGGACTCCAGGGAACACACTTGGGACTTTCAGCAGTGTCTAATGCTGAGAAGCATCAGGGGTGGTCGGCTGTAGCTCTTCAGCCTGAGACCCCTCCCACCCTGGAATCTTGCTTTGGCTTTTCATGTTGACAGCTGCATTGGGCAGACCTGGGGTGTGTGTGGGGGAGAGGGGGTTGAGAAAGGGGAGGGGAGGGGGCTTCGTGGTCGCGTGTGGTGTGTGAAGCCCTGGCTTCCATCCCCAGCAGGGTGATGAACAAGACAAAATCAACCCCTTGGTCAGAGACTCCAGGTCCTCTCTGGGCTTGTCTGGGCAGCAGGCAGGAGGCAGCCGAGAGGCGGGACTGAGAACTCTTCAAACTTCACACAAACTCTAGAACAGAATCCCGGCCAGCGGCACTGCGCTGAGACGCAGACGCTATCATTTACCCAGCGCTGCCCCGATGGCGGCCATCGGCTATTCCCCGTGTTGAGAATGAGGATAGAAAAGCTGCCTCGTGTGACCTGCCCCTCAATCCCTTCTGGGGCAGAGGAATGGAGCCCCTCCTCATTCCAGGCTCCCAGCCCCAGAAAGGGGACACTGGGGGCGGGCAGGGGGTGGTGACAGCGTGACAGATTTGGCCCTCAGGTCACCTGCATGTCCCCCAGGTGGCCATGGGCAGGCTGGTAGGATCGTCCACCCCCAGCTGGGTCTTGTGTCTTAGGACACCCCCCCCCACCCAGGAGCAAGCAGGAAGGGCAGATCTCCTGGCCCATTCCTCCCAGAGCCACCTGGAAGCAGAGGCCCCGCTGACTCCAGCCCCAGGAGGCCCTGACGTCCAAGGTCAAGGGCTGCCCACAGGCTTGATGAACGACATCCCAACAATATAAAATGGAGCAGCTCCGCACACCCCCAAATCCACTATCAGCCTCCCTTGAGAGAAAAGGGAGTGTGTCCCCCTGGTTGAGGGACATGGGGAGCACATGTGGCTGCCTCCTTGGGTGGCTCTTGGGCATCTGATCCCACACAGCCCCTCACCCGCCTTACCGGGCTGGCTCCTGTAGGTGATGGACATTGTCACCTGTCATTTAGTCATTGGAACCCAGTGTTTTTGTGGCTAGCTTATGTAAACCTCCTGAACCACCAGAGTAAGCCTGACTCTCACTGAGCCTTTTCACAGGTGAGACGTGGTCATTACAGAATGTTCTGGAAGAGAACCCAAATACACTCTGGTGAATGCTGGTGCTGAGGTCTTTTCTGCCTGTTATTTCCTGAGAAGAGGCTCCTGGGGGTGGGAGGCTCCTGCTGCAGGCCCAGGGTCTGAGGTGTCTGAGGCCTATGGGTCAGCTGGGGACAGGGAAGGGTCACTGTCCTGGGGTCTGTGCTCTAGGGTCTGGCCCCCTGTGGCTCTAGCCACTATAGGGTGCCACTGCTTGCTGATGGGGTGAACACCCCCCTTTCTCTCTCAGCTTGGGTCAGCCACGGCTCTCCTGCAAAGGAGACTGGGGTCAGGGGTGGACACAGGTGCCAGGCGTGCTTTGGCTGTGGACAGACCTGGCTCCACAGGCCAACTTGCCAGAAACTACTCAAAGAAGAAAATTCTGAGCACTAGGCAGGGATGAATCCATGGCTTGCGGGGCCTGGGCTTGATATGATTTGAGGGCCCTTTTAAAATTACAGACATGAATACAGGGGTCTGTGCCAAGCAGGGATCCCGAGTCTGTCTTAGAGCTGCTTCTGGGGCGAGCCCGGCCCAGCGAGTGACGCCTCTGTGCCTCAGCCTTTTCTTTTTTGGTACCAGGATTGGGCCCAGGCACTTAACCACTGCTCACCCTCTCCTCCCGCGCTGTCTTCAGGGCTCTCCTAACCACTGAGCCACAAAGAGCTGGGGAGCTCTTTTCTATTTTATTTAAAGACAGGGTCTGGCTGAGTTGCTAAGGGCCTCCCTGCCCCTCGGCTGCACTTCAGGCCTCCCTGAGGCGCCTGGGCTGGCCTGGCCCTGCAGGCGGTGAAGGCTGTGGCGCAGGCCAGCTTCTTCCTACTTGGAGTCTCAGGCCTGGCCTGAGGCTGTGGCTCGGGAGGGGCTGGGAGAAGCCTGGTGGGTCCTTGAACTGGTGCAGAAGGGAGGACGGGGAGGGCTGAGGTGAGGACCCAGGCTCAGCCTCCCTGGCTCTGTGCCCGCAGGTGGAAAATCTGAAGGAGAAGCTCATCAGCCAGGCCCAGGAAGTGAGCCGACTGCGCTCCGAGCTGGTGAGGCTCTGCAGGGCCACCCGGGGGCTGTCCCGTGCACCCCGGCCCGTCCCCCAGGGGCGCGGCCCTGTCTCCCAGCCCTCACGTCCCACCCAGAGACTACTGCCATAGCTGGTGCCCATGGTGTGGCTCCTGAGCGGAGGGGGCTGGTTCTTCTTGGCTTACGTAAAACAGGAGTGTGAACTCTGTGCATAAGTGTGACTTCTTGTTACTTTCACACTCAGGAAAGTAGGCGGAGGGGCGGGGCAGCGGGGCCCTGCTCACCCCTCTCCTCCTGCTGTCTCCAGGGCTCTCTGGGCCTCCCTGCTCCCTGCTCCCTGTCCCTCTTCTCCTTCCTCCGTCGCTCCTCGCCTCTCTCCCTCTCCCTGCCCTTGCCCGCCTTCCGTCTGCCCTTCTCGCTGTGCCACCTGTCCTTGCCACATGCCCCCCTGGGCCCTGGCTCTCCGCAGGGAGGCACCGACCTGGAGAAGCACCGGGACCGGCTGGTGGTGGAGAACGAGCGGCTGAGGCAGGAGCTGCAGGAGTGGCGGGCCCAGCCGGCGGGACCCTGCCCGGGCTGCGAGCACAGCCAGGTGAGGCGCTCGCCCGGGCCGGGCTCAGCTCCCCACGGGGAACCCAGTGCTCAGAGCGCCCCTGGCCCCCGCAGGAGAGCACCCGGCTCCGTGACCAGCTCTCCCAGCTGCAGCTGGAGGTGGCGGAGAACAGGGGCGCGCTGTCGGAGCTGAACCTGGAGGTGCAGCAGAAGACGGACCGGCTGGCCGAGGTGGAGCTCAGGCTGAAGGACTGCCTGGCCGAGAAGGCCCAGGAGGAGGAGCGGCTGAGCCGGCGCCTGCGTGACAGTCACGAGACGATTGCCAGCCTGCGGGCCCAGTCCCCGCCTGTCAAGGTGAGCCACCAGCCGCCAGCCAGGAGCGGGGCCCTACACAAGCTTCGGCCCGTGGCACCAGGGCCGGGCTGGCACGCAGGAGCAGCTGTCCTGGTGAACAGGTGCCAGTCGCCAGAGGAATCCTCCAGTCGGTGCTCTCTTGTCCCTTCCCTCTGCGAATCAGGGCCAGGCCCAGTTAGGTAGCCAGCAAGCAGTGGCAGAGGTGCCCCCCGTGTGCCAGGCCCAGATGAAGTGCGGCCTCTCCATTCTGCACCTCCCCGAGTGCTCCGGGCCAGGCTGGGCTGCGGCCAGGTCACGGTGCAGGCCTTGTTGAGACGAGAAGATTCCAGGAAGCCAGATTTGCAGCAGTCTGCAAAGCTGGGACCTTGCAGCTCCTGTCATTTCTGTGGGGAGTCTTGAAGAGACATCCCCGAGGCTCCCCAGTGGCCAGCTGTGACTCAGGTACCCACACGCCTCCATGCGCCCATCCTCCCCTCACCTTGCAGTATGTCATCAAGACAGTGGAGGTGGAGTCACCCAAGACCAAGCAGGCCCTCAGTGAGTCCCAGGCCCGGAACCAGCACCTACAGGAGCAGGTGGCCATGCAGCGGCAGGTGCTGAAAGAAATGGAGCAGCAGCTGCAGAGCTCACATCAGCTGACCGTGCAGCTCCGGGCGCAGGTGTGTGGGCCGTGGGGTGCATGCTGGGCCAGGCCCTCTGTACAGTGGAGGGGTTAAGTATTTGAGGATCCCAGAGACTGGGGGGGTCCAGTCCCTCATTTCTTTGATGGCCAAGTGGCCAAGGGCAAGTTCTGTTTTTTCGTCTGTAACATGATCTGGTCAAAGACCCTCCTGCACGGTGGGGACACAGCATCATGATCACAGCATGTCTTTACTGCAGCCCAGCCCAGCCCAGCATCTGTTCTGTGCCTGGACCAGGTTGGTGCAGGGGCTGATGCAGGAGGTGGTAGTGCATGGAGCTCACAGCCCTGTGTGGAGGAGAGAGTCGGCCATACTACCCCTCCCTGGGAGTGAGGTTCACTGCTTGGAGTGTGGCTTCTTTCCTGGTACCTGCCTCCCCGGTTCGTGACCACTGAGCCTTCTTGGCCTGGTTGCCAGATCGCCATGTATGAGTCGGAGCTGGAGCGGGCACACGGGCAGATGCTGGAGGAGATGCAGTCCCTGGAGGAGGACAAGAACCGGGCCATCGAGGAGGCCTTTGCCAGAGCCCAGGTGGAGATGAAGGCCGTGCACGAGAACCTGGCAGGTGAGCCTGCTGCCTGGGCCCCATCCGTCCCATGCCTTGGCCTCATACCGTCGGCCTCATACCTCTCGTGTCCCCATAGGTGTCCGAACCAACCTGCTGACACTACAGCCGGCGCTGAGGACCCTCACCAACGACTACAACGGGCTCAAGCGGCAGGTGCGCGGCTTCCCGCTGCTACTGCAGGAGGCCCTCAGGAGCGTCAAGGCCGAGGTGAGCGAGGCCTAGAATCTGGGCAGATGTGCTGCACATGTTCCTTTATCTGCTGTGTTTAATTTTGCGTGTGGTTTTGGTGGCTGAACCCAGGGCTTTGCACACACAGACAAGAGCTCTGCCACGGAGCCAACCCCCGAGGCAGTTCTCTACAGCTGTACGTGTGCAGTATGGGAATAGGGCCACCTGCAGGCTGGGCCTTTTTTTTTTTTTTTTTTTACACAATGCCTTTATTTTCTGCAGTGCTGAGGATTGAACCCAGCGAGCTAGGCAAGTGAGCCACGATATCAGCTCTGTGCTGGGCCTCTCACGGCCTTTGGATCCTTGAATTTGTCCGACAGCTCTTTCCAGAGTCCATACATAGAAAATAGCTCTCCTTTAAAAAAAGTTCTGTAGCCGGGCGCGTAGGTGCACGCCTATAATGTCAGCCACTCGGGAGGCTGATCGCAAGTTCAAAGCCAGCCTCAGCAATGGCAAGGCGCTAAGCAACTCAGTGGGACCCTGTCTCTAAGTAAAATACAAAATCGGGCTGGGAATGTGGCCCAGTGGTCGAGTGCCCCTGAGTTCAATCCTCGGTAGCCCCCACACCCCCAAAGTTTTGCAACACATGGACATGGTGAAAAGCCAAGCCCTGCAGAGGGGCGTGGAAAGGGAGGGGCTCTTGGCCACTGCATCCCCTTGCCTAGGGCCACCTGTCTCCCTGCTCTTCCCCGGATGTTCTGAGCATCACGAACAGGTACATGGTCAGCATACGTACTCCCTTTACCTGACGGGGGACATTACTGGACAGGGGGAGGTACTGGACCTGTGGCTTTGTATACCATGGAAATCTTTCCCTATCAGCTCCTACAGATTTCCGAGTTCCACACGTTACCCCCACTTTACAGATGAGAAGAGTGAGACTCAAAGCCTTGGTCCAGTTGCCTCAGGTCCCCCCACTAACTTGGGTGGAGCTGGAATTTGAGCCTAGCTGACTTGAGTAGTGCTAGTGCTGTGGAGGGAGGCGACTCCCGCTCTTTGCTTGTCCCCAGGGTAACCTTGAGCTATTGGCTTAGGCTTGGGGGCCCATGACAGGGGGATGCTGGCAGTACCTCTCCGAGGGGTCGTGGGAAATCGGGCACGTGTCAAGCCCAGTCCAGGGCAGCAGTCGGCGTCCGGCTGGGCTGGGCCGTTGGAGGGGCGAGGCTGATGGAGTCCGCCCCTCCCACGGCGCGTGTCCCTCCAGATCGGCCAGGCCATCGAGGAGGTCAACACCAACAACCAGGAGCTGCTGCGCAAGTACCGCCGGGAGCTGCAGCTGCGCAAGAAGTGCCACAACGAGCTGGTGCGGCTGAAAGGTGACTCCCGGGGACGTGGGCTGGTGTGACGGCATACGGTCCCTGAACTGGCTCAGCGGCCACCCTCCGAGCTGTGCCCTGTCCTCGAGAGCCACTGAAATCTCTCTGTAGACAAGGAATGGAGGCACAGAGAAGCCGGGGGCCTTGCCACGTGGCGGTCACTGGCCCAGCTCTGAAGCTCCGGTGCCATGGCAGGTTACTTTCCAGGCCCTGGTGGCCGAGGGGAGCCTGTGGTGCTGCAGTGCTGGGTGGTGGGTGGCTGGAGTGCCACTTGTTCTGTCCTGGGGCCTGGTCAAGCTGAGAATGTCACCCTTCCCTGCCCGAGCTCCAGGGAGGACCTGGAGGAGTTCCACACCCAGGGGGTTCGGCTGTGGCCCAGACGCTGTGCCCGCACCCACTGTGCTCACTTTAGCCGGGGAGTGGCCAGTGATGAGAAGTCAGGGGGAAACCCCTAACCCTGCCCCGTGGCCAGGTGCAGGGCCCCACGGTGCAGGGGGCTGCCCAAGGAGGCAGAGCCAGAGCTGATCTGGCCTGTGAGTTGGAGAGGGAGGGAAGGCACGGCCAAGCTGGCCGCAGGGGCACTTTGTCTTCATTGCAGGAGCACAGAGATCCCACAAAGGGGCTGGGGACAAGAGGGTGGCACGAGCTGTCCCACTGTCTGTGCCTGTTAGATAACCATGCCAGTTGTCCACTGTCTCTCTGGTCCTATTGGCCCGTCTGGTGCCCAAGCCTTGTCCTGGTTTTCACGGTGACCTTTTAGATTGATAGGACAAGTCCCTGGGCTCATAGGGCCCCAAGCTCCTCATGGTGTAGATGGAATCCAGACAGGAGGTCTCCCCAAGACTGGGTGCAGTCTTGAGCCCCATGGCTGACCTTGCTCCCTGTTCAAGGCAAGACCCCCACCCTTGAGTAGTCTGCCCAGGAGGAAATGTACTAAGTGAACCCATACTATATTGTGAGTGACTAATAACAGCTGTGGGCCACCTTGTCCTGGGAGGCTGTGACTCCTGGGCCCCTAGTCTGCCTGGTCCTAACCCTGCCTGGGCTCATCTCTCCAACCCAAACCACCCCAGGAAACATCCGGGTCATTGCTCGTGTCCGACCAGTCACGAAAGAGGATGGGGAAGGACCTGAGGCCACCAACGCTGTGACCTTTGATCCCGATGATGACTCCATCATCCACCTGCTGCATAAGGGCAAGCCTGTGTCCTTTGAGTTGGACAAGGTCTTCTCCCCGTGGGCCTCACAGCAAGATGTGAGTGTGGCCCTGGGGGACAGCATCTGCAGGGAAAAGGGGGACAGAATAGACAAAACAGTGGGGATGGGATTGACAAGTGGGGCCCCAGAGTCCCTCTCACCTTCCCTCTGGGAGAAAAGGGAGTAGAAAGCCAAGAGCAGGGGCCTCAGAGGACTGGGGGTACAGCTCAGTGGTAGGGTGCTTGCCTAGGGGGGCTGGGCCCTGGGTTGGTTCCCAGCATGGCCAAAAGAAGCCTCCTTCAGGAAGGGGAGAACCAGGCGAGCCTTCCCACCCACTGACCATGGCCTCACCTCCTGACCACAGCCCCCATCTGCATGCCTGGGGCCTCCAGGCAGTGGTATGGTGGCTCAGGACTCTAACACCCAGTGCCCAGCCCTCAGCGGTGTGAGGACCTCATGTCTTAGCTTCATTCTTCTGTCACCTCCACCCAGCTAACCTGCCAGGGCTGCCTGTCCTGTGCCCTCCTGTTCCCACAGCTGGCCTCCTTTGCTCCATCCTGTCCCCTGGCAGGAAGGCCAGGCCAGAGGCGGTACCAGGCCGTGCTGCCTCTGTCTTCAGCCCTTCTTGGGCCCCTGCTGGCCTCTGTGGGCAGTGTGTGCCCCCTGATGTGTCCTGGGTGGTGACTCGCTACTCAGGAGTCCCTAAGAAGGAGCTGGCTGCTACAGTTCTGTCACTTTGAAAGGGCCCTGGGCAGGGGAGGTGGCTGGACTGGGCCCCTGGTCGCAGGGCGCTGGAAGCCTTCTCTCTGCCCCCCGCATCCTTCCAGGTGTTCCAGGAGGTGCAGGCCCTGATCACCTCCTGCATTGACGGCTTCAACGTCTGCATCTTCGCCTACGGCCAGACGGGCGCTGGCAAGACTTACACCATGGAGGTGGGTGCACCCCTTTTGCTGCTGGGGCTTCCTCGTCACCCCCAGGGTGTGGCGCAGAGCCTGCTTCACCTCCTTTGGCTCTTGGGGACAGAGGCTATCAGACCTGAGTCAGCTCCTGGCCCGAAGAGGGGCTTCCTGCCCCAGAGCACTGCCGTGTCCCAGCAGGACAGGTGGTGGGGACAGCATGCAGGGCAGCAAGCCGTCAGAGGGTCTCGTCCAGCGCAGGCCCCCGCAGTGCCCCTCAGGACGCAGCCTTCTCTCCCCACACACTGTGCAGAGCCTCCCCCTCCTTCATGGCTGCCTCGAGCTGCACCAGGGTGTGGGATGCATGGGGTGGGGCCTCACAGGCATCCCGGGGCACTGGGAGAGACTGGCCACATGATGGCTGTTGTGGGAACCCAGTTTTTGGGGGGGTACTGGAATTGAACCCTGGAGTGCTTAACCACTGAACCACCTCCCCAGCTCTTTTAAAAATATTTTATTTAGAGACGGGGTCTCGCTGAGTTGCTTAGGGCCTCACTGAGTTGCTGAGGCTGGCTTTGAACTGTGATCCTCCTGCCTCAGCCTCTTGAGCTGCTGGGATGACAGGTGTGCGCCACGGTGACTAGCTAACCCCAGCTGTCAGGGCAGGGCTTCATCTCCTTGAGGTGCAGCGGGAGCAGGTGGCTGGCCGAGGAGTGGGGCCTGAGAGGAGGAGGAACGCTGAGCGTGGATGGAAATTGGAAGCTGGCCTTCGGGGATTTGCTGTTGGCTCATTAGTACTTCCCCGGCTCCTTGGGGAGTGTGTGTGTGTGTGTGTGTGTGTGTGTGTGTGTAATTCCAGGTAGGGGAGGAGGCAGGTGCCCCGTGTCTGGGTGAAGGTGGTGGGGGACTGGACGGGCCCTTCCGGCCAGCTTGTGGGTGCCCCCTGGGAGCCTGCCGTGGCTCTGTTCTGTCTGGGCTCTCACTCCCCCAGTTCTAGGGTCATGGAGCCTAGTTACTGAGGGGCAGGCCAACTGGCAGACCAGGGACGGAGGTGGTGACGTTATGTGTGGCAACTCCTGGGTTCCCCGCTGTCTTGGGGCTGCTCAGAGTTGGGGTGACTACCAGGACCACCAAGCATCTTCCCTCAGAGCTCTGCTGAGGACTGAGGTGTGTCAGTCACCAGGCAGGCACTGGGGCCCCCACATGACCTAACAGTCCCTGTCCCCACTGGAGCCCACCTGGCAGTGGGGAGACAGTGGTGAACAGAGCCAGTCAACAGGTGCCAGGGACAACACAAAGCCAGAGGCGAGGCCCGGCAGGGAGGGCGTCTGGGGGCTCAAGGGACGCTCCCCAGGAGACAGTGCTGGAACCCAGGGTGTGCGGGCTGTCAGGGGAGAGCATGGCTGCAGAGGGGACACAGCTGGGTCCTGGGGAGGTGGGGGAGTGGTGAGGGCCAGACTCTGAGGGACGCCACGTGCCTTCTGGGAAGGTCTGCCAGTCCCTCAGGACCCAGCGCCTGTGGTTACCCTCCGCCACTCACCGAGCTCCAGGTGGCCAGTGAGGGGATCCACTCACTTCTGCTGCCCCTCCCAGGTGGCCCAGCGGGGCCAGGCATGTCTCAGGTGCTCAGCAGCCCTGTGCAGAGCCAGGCCAGGCCCTCCACCCCATGGCTCTGCGTTAAGCCTCAGGGCCAACCTGGCAGGACACTGCCACTCTAGTGGGGGAAACTGAGGCCAGACAGGTGAAGTCGGCGGAGCTAGTGGGGGAGCTCCTGAGGGGCGGGAGGCTCACCCGTGAGTGGGTGAGGGCTGGGGGTGACGGACTCCATGTGCAACATTCAGGGCCACTGGGGTCTTCCCTTCCACCCTTAGGGGACCCCTGAGAACCCAGGCATCAACCAGCGGGCCCTGCAGCTGCTCTTCTCCGAGGTGCAGGACAAGGCGTCTGACTGGGAGTACACCATCACCGTCAGTGCGGCCGAGATCTACAATGAGGTCCTCAGGTGGGCAGCGCGCTGGAGCCCGGGGTGGGCTGCAGGGCCTTCCGGTGGGAGTTGACTTCCAAAGGAGGCGGCTAAGCAGCTTCGTCCCAGATACACCCTGACGCAGTCCAGGAGGGCCAGGTGGTCCCAGCAGGAGGGGGCTCTCCCTGATCTTGCCTGGGAGGTCCTGCCCACAGGCCAGCGCACTGTGGAGGCCAGAGAGACCATCCGGGGACTTCTGGGGAACAGTCTGTCTCACCTCTTCAGCTGAGGCCGGGGAGAGGCGTGGGGAGAGCCAGGCTTAACCTGATGGTCAAAGAAGGTGTGATGGGCAGGGAGCCTTCCAGGCTGGGGAGGGGGGATGCAGCGACTGTCCTGCCTGCCCTTCCAGGGACCTGCTGGGCAGAGAGCCTCAGGAGAAACTGGAGATCCGGCTGTGCCCGGATGGCAGCGGGCAGCTGTACGTGCCGGGGTTGACGGAGTTCCAGGTGCAGAGCGTGGACGACATCAACAAGGTGCCTGCCTTGGGGTCTTGGGGCTGGGGAAGTGCTGGGTGACACTCTGGACATGAGCACGGCTGTTCCAGAGGACAGGACCAGGCTGGAATTAGGCTCTGCCACGTCCCAAGTGGCATGTCCTCAGGCCTTCCTGGGCCTCCGTTTCCCTGTCTGAAACGCAGTAGGTGGCATCACCCTTCCCAGGGCTGCTCTTGGAGACAGGCGATCCCAAAGCCTCCCTCTGAACCCTGTGCCCCTGACTGTCCCCAGGTGTTTGAGTTTGGCCACACGAACCGCACCACCGAGTTCACCAACCTGAACGAACACAGCTCGCGCTCGCACGCCCTGCTCATCGTCACGGTGCGCGGTGTGGACTGCAGCACCGGCCTCCGCACCACGGGTGAGGCGGGCAGCGGGCGGCCTGGCTGAGGATTGCCAGGGTCCCCATCGTGGGCAGCCTTGACCTGCCTGCCATCCTCCCCGCAGGGAAGCTGAACCTGGTGGACTTGGCTGGCTCGGAGCGCGTGGGCAAGTCGGGGGCCGAGGGCAGCCGCCTGCGGGAGGCCCAGCACATCAACAAGTCGCTGTCAGCCCTGGGGGACGTGATTGCTGCCCTCCGCTCCCGCCAGGGCCACGTGCCCTTCCGCAACTCCAAACTCACCTACCTGCTGCAGGACTCACTTAGTGGTGACAGCAAGACGCTCATGGTGGTGCAGGTGAGGGCCTGGGGGCAGGGTGGCACAGGGTGGCACAGGTACGCAGGATCCCAGGCTGCAGAGAGGGACCCTGGTCTTTGGTAGCTGTGGTCTGCACCCTCCTCTCAGCCAGGCCAGGCTGTCTCCAGGAAGCCTTCTGGAGTCCCCTGGCTGGGAGCAGCCAGCTGGCCTGGGTGGGGTGCGAGCTGTCATGTCTCCTAGGTGTCCCCCGTGGAGAAGAACACCAGTGAGACGCTCTACTCCCTCAAGTTTGCTGAGAGGGTCCGCTCTGTGGAGCTGGGCCCTGGATCCCGCCGCACAGAGCTTGGGTCCTGGTCTAGCCAGGAGCATCTGGAGGTACTCCAGGCCTGGGTCACACTTAACGGTCACAGGCAGGGGGAGGTGGGGCACTCCTTGAGTGGGAGGGAAAGAAGCTGCCTGGTGGGTGGGGTTAGAACTTGAACCCAAACCCAGTAGCCCTTTAATCCAAGTCTTCTTGGCTTGAGAGGTACTGAGGAGTGCATCCGTTGTCAGGGAGCTGCTGTGCGGGTCTGACACATGGGGGGTTGCCGTAGGAACTAGTTGACTCCTGTTCATATATTATCTCACTTGATTCTTGCAGGCAGGAGTATCATGAGGCCCGTTTTGCAGATGAGGAAACAGAGTTTTAGGAATGGGGGTGGGGAAGCATGGGGGAGGGGAGGAGCCAGGGCAGCCACGCCCACCCCCCTTCCTCTTCACAGTGGGAGTCGGCTTGCCAGACACCACAGCCTGCAGCACGAGCCCACTCGGCCCCCAGCTCTGGGACCTCGAGCCGCCCAGGCTCCATCCGGAGGAAGCTGCAGCCCTCTGGTGAGATCCCCACACAAGGGACAGTCACAGCCACCAGGCTGCCTTTACCTGGATGGGCTTTTCCTTTCCTTGTTAAAGCTTGTAACTTTAGCATGAGTCTCACATCCTCCCCGCCCCAGAAGTAGTCAGGGCAGGCAGGACTGTGTCCATTCTACAGATGGTAAATCCAAGGCCCCCAGAGAAGGGTGATATCAGGAGGAGCCCACCTTGTACCCCCTCGCTAGGGCTCTGGCTGTAGTAACACCCTCCCAAACGGCCTGCGTCTCCTGCCCTGGGCCCTGGCTCCCTGAGGGTGGAAACTCAGGGCTCACCCGTGTCCCAGACGAGTGGGCCCCATCCCCAACTACAATCCAGGGCTCCAGCCTCTGCTGGGCCCTCATGGGAAGGCCTGGCCTGTTCCCAGTCCAAAGGGACAGGGCAGCATGTCCTGGTCAGGGGCAAGCCCACAGTGAGACGCCTGTTGCTTTGATTTCAGCCTGACGGCTGGGGCTGCAGTGTCCAGGTGAGTTGGGGCCAGCGGCCCAGGCTGCTTGCCTGCCACCCACCTGTTGCCAGCTTTGGGTGACAGGGCTGTGCCGGTGTTCAGCTGCTTGGGGCTGGGCCTGTCCTGCTGCCGCTGCTGTCCTTGTGCTCTCCCAGGCCCCTTCCTGCACTGGCATCTGCCCCTGCTGTGGGCACAGCTGCAGTGCGGAGCAGAGGCTGACGATCCCTGGCTCCTCCCACAGGGAAGTCCAGGCTGGTGCCTGTGTGAGGACATCCATCCTGCTGGCCTGGAGCTGGACCCTAAGGCCTTGCTGGCCTGCTCCTGCTACAGCACCACAGGAGGAGGAAGGTCCTCTGCCCTGCTCTCTTCAGAGATAAGAAACATGTCCAGAAGGAAGTAGTGTCTCTCGGCTGTGGCTCTGGGCACAATGTCATGGGCTTAAAGGGCAGGCAGGGATGGCCCGCCCTGCCTGGCAGGCCTGAGCCATCCGTCGGAGCTGGGCCCTCACAGGGAGGGCAGGAGCGTGTGGGAGGGTGGGCCTCTGGCCCGGGCTGGCCCATCTCCTCCCCAGGCTGTGGGCCTGGCAGCCTGCTCGGAGCGGGTAGGCTGAGGCCTCACGAAGGCACAGGAACCCTGGGAACAGAGCTGAGCTGGTGGGCACCAGGGGCAGCCTGTCCCTGCTCTCCTCCAAGGAGAGGGGGGGTCCCCAGCCGGGCGTGTACATAGTGTGCCTAGGTGTACATAGGCGCCTGGTCCTCCCTGCCACGGGGCCAGGCTGTATTTATGGCTGGCAGGTGGCCAGTGGGTGGGCCTATGTCCCCCGCATCTGCCTGGCACCAGGCGCTGTCCTTGCCCACTGGCTTCTTGACATTTTCCTTCCTCCGAAATCCTATTTAAAAACTTTTGGAAGCTTAGCCATTTTTACTTATTAAAATAAAAGCCTTTTTACACAAGTGTAGTCTGAGTTGGTCTTGGGAGTCCCCGCTGGCTGGACTGCAGGGAGCTGGGGCAGGGGCATGACCAGCTGCCTCCCACTGCTGGCCAGTCACCAGCCCTCCAGGACCCAGCTCTCCCAGGACCACACATCTGAACAACTGGGGGAGGCGGGGGTCATCGCTGCCCCCCACCCTGCAAAAGTGCCTGTTTCTGTTGTTCACGGTCACAGTTACCCTTCTGAGCCCAGCCTGTGCCTGCTGACTGCCCCACCTGACAGGCTTTACCTGTGTTCAGGCAGGACACTAAGGCCTGGGGAGCTGAGACTTGTCAAAGGTTTGCCCAAACCAACCCACCCACCACTGACCCTCTGCCCTGGCATTCCTGTCCTAGGTGAACGGGCCAGGGGAGGCCACCACCCTCCCCTTGGTGCCTCTAGTACCCTGATCATCAGTGCAGCTCCCACCCCACAGGGGGCTTGTGCTGCCCGTACTTGGTCCCAGCCCCAGGGGACCCTGTGCAGGAGCTCAGAGGGCCCCTCCTTTTCTTGCCTGGGCTGCAGTGCAGCAGGGTAGGGGCGCTGCCCTTTAGGGATGACCACAGGAGTGGGTCTGGCTGGCCAGCCAGCCCAGGGGGCTCCTGGAGGACACGAAAGCTGTCAGAGTCCTCAGAGGACTACAGCTGCCCTTCCAGGCCTGTCCTAGAGGCATCCTGGGGGCCAGCCGGTGGCAGATCCTGGCACCCTGCAGTGCACAGCTGCCGGGGCTGGGCCTCCAGGGCCCTGAAGGGGCTCAAAGGACAGCTGGGAGTGTGGCCGAGCCCAAGCCCCAGCCCCACCTGTTCCCCTAGCCGCGGGAGGGGCTACCCTCTTCTCCAGTCTGAACTGACCTTTTCTGTTACCCTGCTGCCCCCTGCTGGCTTAGAGACGACAGCACAGGCAATCGTGGGCCTGGGGAGCCCATGAGGCCAGAGGATGCCTCTCACAAGGAAACCAGGGAATAGTTACAAATTTAATAAAATTTGCCTTATAAATTACAGCAGCAGCCCCAGGGCTCAGTTTGCTGCCCCAAGAAGCAATCGTTGGGCAAAGCTGGGCAGCTGGAGAGGAAGTTGTCTCAGAATCCGGGCTGTGGAGGTGGCCGGTGGGCCAGCCCATCTCCAGGATAGCTGCAGCGGTAGGGGCCGGGCAGAGCTCGTGGCCAGAGGGCACACAGAACAGAAGGGGGTGCCAAGGACAAGCCCAAGGGCTGCCTGGTGCCCCACCCACTGGCTCTTCAGTCCAGACTGGCCATGAGCAGGTGCAGCTCGCGGAAGGCACTGCCGTGGCGGCCGCTCAGGCCCGACTTGCCCTTGACGAAGCCACTGATGCTCTTGAGCTGCTTGTAGCAGAGCCGGCACTTGTGTAGTCTGGGGGCAGAGGGTTGGCACCTGAGGCAGCGGCAGCCAGCCGGCCACCATGGCCCCGCCTAGCATCGGGACCCAGCTGTCCTAACAGCCCTCCTCCCAAGGGAAGGCTGTGGCCCTGAGCACAGGACCCTAGGCCATGCCAGGGCTCAGGGCGTAGCCAGCACGGGGAAGAACCCAGGCTCTGGCCAGGCCCTGTGCCACCACCCCCAGCCCTGTGTGCTTCCCCATGAGCTGCTGTATCAGGGCCATTAACATATGGGCCCTGTGTCCCTTAGCCTGCTGGGGCACCCCTGCCAGGCACACACTGGCCCTCACCTCTCCTCACGACTGATGTCTACACCCACGGAGGGCGGAGCTGCCAGGATGTCAGTGATCAGCGGCAGAAACCTCTGCAGGATGAGCTTCAGGGAGGTACAGCCTGTCTGGACGTAGCTTTAGGGACAGACAGGTGGAGTCAAGGCAGACACCAGAGCAACCAGAAAGGTAGTGAGGTACAGCAGGACAGTGTGGGGTGGGGCGTGGGGGGGCAGACACAAGGCCACTTGCTCTGGCCACTGCTGCGGAGGGGCAGGGTCCCTGGAGGAGCCCCGCCACTCCCCATGCAGGCCCAACTCCCTACCTCTCGTACTTGCTCTGCAGAAGCTTCTCGATCTGCGGCAGCACCGTGGTACACAGGTCCAGCTTCCAGAGGGAGCTGGGGAAAGGCCAGGCGGGCACCATCAGGCCGGCCCTGCCCACCCCTCCCTTCCCCTCCCAGCCACTTACGCTTTCTGGTTGAGGATGTTCAGGAGGTCCACCACTACCGACAGGTCACTGATGGCCACCGCAGAGTCTACTGACGTCTGTGCAAACAGAGCTCCATGAGCGGGTGGGACATGTGGGGAGGTGTGAAGATGGGGCTGGGGTTTTACCAAGACCACGCGCCTAAAAGGAGGAGGGCAAGGCCCAGCAGAAATGGATGCTCCAGGAATGGCAGCGGGCGTCACACGGGAGGAGCGGGTCGGGTGAGACAGGGCTGCCCGCCCCAGCCCCTGCCTGGCCCTCGGGTGTAGCGTCGGCCAGGCAGCAGTGGGGCACAACAGCCCCGGGCAGAGGAGGGCACCTGCCTTGACATCGCCCGTGGTCCACACGGCCCGCACGGTATCCAGGTTCTTGTGGCGGCTGGTGAGCACCACACACATGGTGTCGTGGCCTTTTCGGATCTGGGACATGGCATCCTCGTCCACCAGCTCCGCCTGCTGGGGGACCTTCACGGCCTATGTGGGACAGGCACCCAGGCGCTGACACGGGAACAGGTGGCAGGGCTCTGCCCTGGCCCATGGGCCTCCACCCACCCCATGGCTGGACCCCACTCACAGGCAGGAAGTCAGAGGCCTTCAGCCCAATGGGCTCATTCCGGGTGGCAGGGATGATGGCGGGATCACCCTTGGGTGCAGGCGTGGAAGTGGTGACCAGGGGTTGGGGAAGGGCTTCAGGCTAAAGGGAACAAAGGATCAGCAGGTGGCCACACCAGGCCTCCCCTCTCGGCCTCCTAACATGGGCGACCCCGACCCTGGCTCAGGACTCCAGCCCTCCCAGCCCTGGCCACAGCCCTTCAGCTGGGACGTACATTTGGTGCTGGGAACTGCACGTCCATGGCTGCGCTGGGCTTCGCTGCCTCCTTGGCCGTGATCGTGTCTGGGGCAAGAGGAAGACACACTGGATCAGACCAGGAGAGACTGGGGGAGAGGCAGGCCCGGGTGGGACTCTAGGTGGCTCTGTGCCCAGGGGGTGGCACAGGGAGACCCTCGACTGTGTCCGGGGGCTGGGCCCATCTCCTCCTGTCCTCCAGTCTCTTTGTGGATGGGACCCAGGAGATTCACAGGCCTTTCTTCACTAGGAATGCAGCGAGTGCGGGTAGGGAGGGGACCTTGGCTGTGAACAGGAAGTGGAGGGGGAGAGGGCCACCCCTGCCCCTTTCCGTCTTCATCTTAACTCCCAGCAGGGCCTGGCTTCCTGCTGGGCTGGCTGCTCAGCTGCAGGCCCCCAGGCCTCCTCTCAGTGCCTTCCCCAGGTTCTCCCTCCTGTCACCATCCTCAGACCTCCTCAGAGCCGTCCCCTCAGCCCATCTCCAGTGGCCCTGGTGACCCCACTTCCTTCACAGCACGTGTCCCCAGGCAGGCCCCCTGCAGCTGTCTGTCCACTGTTTCTCTCTCCACCGTTAGGCACAGGCCTCAAGGGAGCACCTGCCTGCCTCACCCACACTGTCACCAGGGCCGTGCCCTTGCAAACAGCAGGCACTGTTGAGGAGGGAAGGACAGGAGCCCGTGGGGGGAGGCTGGAGGTCATGCCATGGAGGGGAGGCCTGGGAGAGCCAGGCCCCTAGAGGCCAGCTCTGCCCCAACTCACCATCCTCTGGGGGTGCTGGGAAGGGCTCACTTCTTCGGGGTGGTGTCCGGCCTGCCGAAGCAAAGTGGGCTGACTAAGGACACCAGGGTCCTGTCTGTGAGCCCTCTTGGCCATGCCAGCCTAGGGCCCAGGGCCTAGTCAGAATGCTGAGATTAAGCTGTCCCCAGGCAAAGATGACACTGCTCCTGACCCCAGGAGCCCCAGTCCACTTGCTCCTGTGGGCCCTCCCTTTGCCCAGGGCAGGGCTGGGGCACTGAGTGGCTGCTGGGCCTCTGTTGGGGAGTGTCCAGGCTCCTGCCCTCAGTCCCATGGAAGCCCAGCCCACAGGGCCTGGAGGACAAGGCAGAGAGGCTGGGTGCAGGAGGGGGCCAGGGACGAAGACAAAGGGCTCAAGCCCAGCCAGGATGTCCCTGGGAAGGACCAGGGCCTCCCCTCAGCAGGACAGGGGCCTCACTGATGCTGTTCTTGGGCTGGAAGATCTCGGTGTATTCCTCAGCGTTCTGGATCTCCGCCCGGGACTCCCGCTCGTCCCGGTCGTCCTCACTGCTGGGGCTGCGACGCTCACTCTCGGAGTTGCGTTTCACCCTGGGGTGCAGGGCAGAGCCCAAGGGCACCAGGCCCAGGTGAGTCCAGGCTGCCCCCACCAGCCCCCAGGAAGACCCGAGCCCACACCCCCAGGCGCCCACCTCTGAGGTTTGCTGCAGGTCGTGCTGGGCCGTTCATAGATGCGCCGGAGAGGGACACTGGGGTTGGGCGACTGCTGCGCCAGGGGCTGGCTGTCCTGCACGGGGTCCTGGGCCACAGTGCCTGTCCTGGTAACTCGTGTGAGGTCCACCACGTAGGAGGAGACGTTGCTCTGAGAGAAGGCCACGCCTATCTGCGGGAGCGGGGAAGGAGTGAGGGGGCCGGGGTTGAGGGGGCAGTGGCTTAGTAGAAGGGTGGACATGGGTGCCTCGGCTCTCTTACCAGCTGGTCATTGCAGATGGCCAGGTCGGCTACCTTGCCCCAGTTCACCAGAACCACGTCAAAGCAGCGCTCGGGCTCCCAGCCGTAGACACGCAGCGAGTCCTGACAGCCACTGTACAGGCAGCAGCCATCGGGGTTGAAGAGGACACTCCTGGGCCAGGCAAGAGTTGGCCGTGGGTCCCAGGGCACTCCCTGTCCCCCACCCTGAGACACCGGGAGAGCCCAGGGAAGAGGCCAAGTGGAGACAGGGCACTGGGCCCACCGCATCCCCTGGCCAGGGCCTGGGCCCAGCGCTCTGCCCCTGCATACCTGACGGGGCCAGGCTCCCCTTCGATACAGCTCACCACCTGGAACTTCTCCAGATCCCAAAAACGGATCGTCCTGCAAAGGCAGCCGCTCTGTCAGAGGCCAGTTCCCCCACCCGACCGCCTACCCGCCACACGCCTCGGGCCTGCCCAGTGGCTTTCTCTAGAGACCTCTGTCCCCAGGGCCACAGGAAGCCCTGTCTTGGGCAGGGGCTGGCCCTGAACGGCAGCAGGAGGGTAAGTACCACCCAGCTGGGCTGTGTGGCCCTGCCTGCTGGGCTGGCCCCCAGTCACAGGCCTCTCTGACCTGAGGGAGCCCAGGACACCGGGGCCCAGGAACCAAGGCTGAGGGAGACAAGGGGCCTGGCTCAGACGAAGCCCACTCTTCTACACAGTCACCAGAACATGACACCCAGGACAGAGGGGGAGGGATGGCGGCCAGCTGGCCCCTGCTCACCTGTCAGAGCTGCCGGAGGCCAGGAGGTACTCATTGGGGTGAAACTCTACCACGTTGACAGGCCCCGTGTGACCAGGGAATTCAGACATCATCTTGCCGGCAGTCAGATCCCAGAGCTGGGGACAGGGAGGGTGGGGGTCAGGGGCAGGACGGACACCTGGCTGCCTGCTCTCCCTCTAATTCAGCCACTGCTGACTCTGCCCAGGCTCAGGGCATGGGACACTACCGGGAGGGTGGCAGGGTCAGCCTGAGTATGACCAGCAGACCCAGGCTCCCGCCCCTGGGCCCAGACTGGGAGCTACCTTCACTGTGTGGTCGTCCGCGGCCGATGCCAACCACTTCCCATCAGGGCTGAACCGCAGACAGCGCACGGCCTGGCTGTGCCCCTGCAGAGACAGCACAAGGCTCGCGGGAAGGCCTGGCCCCGCAGGCCCCTCGCCCACCCCTCCAGCCCTGCCCCCACAGGGCCTTCCCAGGGAACAGGCACAGAGGGACAGCAAGCCACAGTCAGATGTCTCCACATGTCACATGGACTCACAGCCAGCAAGACGCCAGGAAGTCAAGATCGTGGACTCTTTCAGAGATTAAATGCCTTAAAGGCTCTGAAAACCCCCCAAAATAACTGCTGGTTGAATACAGGGCTGCCAGGCTCATATGGCCAGGAGCCCCTTCAGCTAATGCCATGCCACTTGCCTGCGGTGGCACAGCACAGAGCAGCCTGGCACTGTGCCTCCGCTCACATCAGGGTAGAGCCACCCGTGGCTCACCTGCACCCGAGACCCACACTCCACGTTCCCACCCACAGCTGGCAGTTCCCCAGACCCCCAGGATCTGGGGCCACACCACACTCCCCACACCATGGTACCAGAGGACACCGGCCTTACCCTGTACCGGAAGACACAGCCTTTCCTCCTGATGTCCCAGAGCTGTGGGGGAGAAGGGCAGAGGGGCAGTGTCAGGAGAGGTCAGGACTGGTCCCAGAGCCTGAGCCAGAGGGCAGCATACAGCCCTGAGCAAAGGGGACTCTGCACCTCCAGGTTGTGACAGCCACTAACGCAGACAGAAGCTCACTCAGGCTGGGCGCTCTGAGCCCACGAGTCTGGAAAGCACCGCCCGTCCCCTTCCCAGGAGGTGTGGGTGCTGCTCAGGAGGACATCCCCAGAACAAGGTGGAAGCCCACCCTCAGGCAGCTCAGCCACAGCCAGCCAGCGTGGGACTCGGCGGAGCAGCGTCTCACCTTGATATTCGTGTCTTGGGAACCCGAGGCGACGAACTCGCCATAAGGGTGGAAATCCAGGCTGCAGATGTTGGCTTTGTGTCCCATAAGTGTGCGCAGAACTAACACCAAGAGAGAGCAGAGGCCGGGCGCAAGGCCGAGTCAGCAGCACACTTCTCAGAACCAACCACAGAAAGCCACAGCCCCGCCACCCTGACCACTAATTCCCTCCTGTCTCGAGAGATGGCAGCCACCTCTGTCACTGCTTAACTCCCCAGCAAACCTGCCACAGTGCTCAGCGCCCAGCTTGTCCCAGCATGCCCACGAGAGAATCTCGAGGCAGCAGAGCCAGACCTGCGCTCAGCCCAGGCTCCTGGCAGTGAAGCCCACTGGGCAAGTGACCTGCCCATGGCAGTGCCAAGGGGACACTAGCTGGCGGTGCAGCTGCGGGGAAGTGGCTTAAAGATAGAAACCCAGGAAGGCTTCTTGGGGGTGGTATCTGAAGAGGTGTCAGTGCGTGGAGGAGGGGCACTGGTAGGTGGAGGGGGAGGGCTCATCTCGGGCTCTCAATGGCCCTCTAGGGTAATGCTTATCCACGGGAATTTTTTTTTTGGCAGAGGGTACTGGGGATTGAACACGGCGCTCAGCCACTGAGCCACATCCCAGCCCTATTTTGTATTTTGAGACAGGGTCTCACTGAGTGGCTTAGTGTGTTGCCACTCCTGAGGCTGGCTTTGAACTCACGATCCTCCTGCCTCAGCCTCCAGAGCTTCTGGGATTACAGGCGGGCGCCACCACACCCAGCAATCCATGGGATCTTGAGAGTAGCCATGAGGTCAAATGAAGGGGCTGAGAGAACAAAGAGCGGCCACAGCTAAGGACAGCACTGAGCACCTCTGCTGCCCAGGAGCCACGCCCCCATCCTTTAAGGTTTGGCAGGCAGTTCCACGGCCCGGCCAGGGCCTACTGGCATCTAACCACGTTACTGTCTCGGGGTTTTCTCTGGTACCACGCAAAGCTGTCATGTCTTGCTTTTTGAGACTTATACTTCCACTGTCTAGAGAAAACTGATCAGCCCAAGAGGACTGGGGCCGTGGGGTACGGGAGTCCAGCCATCTGAGGCTTGGGCCAGAGTGAAACTGGGTGCCTAGTGAAGTAGCGAGTCCTCTGTTGTGGGAAGTGTTCAGGACTTCAGATAGAATACTTTAGGGACAGGAGCAATGAGACCCAAGTGCTGGGAGAACTGAACGAACTGTTGATCTTCTCCGTCATTTACGTCCGGCTGTGAGCGGGGGAATCAGACCAAACAGATTCTTCCTGGCGTGGCTCGTCTGCCCTGTGACCTGGACACACACTCACCCCCGGAGCCTTGCACTGAGTTGTCAGAACTGAGTAAGAAAATCATTGCAAATGCTCAGCATGGACCTGACTCGTGCCAAGAGCTCAGTAAATGCCAGTTGTAATTATTCCTCCTCTGTTTCTTCCTTGCCTTCATCCCCTTCTGTCTGTCCCCCCAGCTAGCGGTGAAGCCCACTGGGCAAGCAACCTGCCCGAGACGGTGCCGAGGAGACACTAGCTGATGGTACAGCTGCAGGGAAGTGACAGAGACCTCTCCTCCTGAGGTCCTGGAGCATGTGTCCTGCTCCTCTCCTCTGGCATAGTGACAAGGCACTACCCAGGGCTGTCACTGTCATCTGGGCGCCTCCCCTGTTCATCTACTGAGCTCTTTGGTGCTCAGCAGGCGGACGTGGCCCTGTCCAGGCACTGGGTCTTTGTGGCCAAGCCAGGAGGCGTGAGGGTGCAGTGGCCCGCCTGAGGCAGGCATCTCTTGAGCAGCGACCTTCACTGTGAACTTCGCCACAGCTGCTAGCAGAGGGCAGGCACGGCTGAGAGCAGGATGAGAGGGAGCTGCTGTCCTCACCACCTTGGGCACACAGTCCACTGCTCCACCTGGCCTAAGTGTCCTCTGTAGCAGGCCATGACAGGCACAGGATCTGGGACTACGCTTCCTTCCCACCTGGGGAGTGTGACAGGCAGCTGGCAGGTCTCCAGGGAGACACCCGCCGCGCTGTGCCCTGAGCTGCGCCCCTCCTGGCTCTCCGCGTCTTGTGCTGCGTGGGCTCCCATTGCCTTGCAGGCTAACGAGGCCTCGGCCTGCCAGTCTCCAGCCCACCAGCGACTCACTTCACCTCCCACAGCAAAGACCCCGAGGTCCTGTCCCGCCCTGCGTGGGCCAGCTTCATGAGGTACACACAGCCTCCTGGGGGACCCGCGCTGACCCGCCCGTGCCCTTGGCTGCCAGTGGAAGGCTGGCAGGACCACATTCTTCTGGCATGACTTCTGCCCTTGCTCGTCTATCCTGGGAGATGCCCAGCTTCGGCCGCAGGATCCGGGAACTCTAGAGTCTGGGGCAAGCTTCTGAGAATTCCCAACTCGAGGCAGCCGCTGGCAGAGCAGGGAGCACTGGGCCAGGAGTCCTGCCACCAGGGTTCAAGTCCCAGGTCCTGCCACCTGTAGCCACGGGGATTTTACCAAGCTCAGTCCCCTCCCTGAACCCCAGTTTGCCTATCTGTAAAGTCAGGGGACCCTGTCAACCTGGCTCTGCATCAGATTCACCTGGAAGCTCAATACAGCCAGACTTGGGGTCTACCCCACTACCAAATCAGAACCTGGGGTGGGGGACAGCCATGTGCCCATGGCTCCTCATGCAGCAGGAACCCAGCGCCCTGGAATCCAGAGGCCTTCAGCTTCCAGTCCTTGGTCACTTGGTGGAACTGCTCACATGTCTCTGATGAGAGGAAGAGCAGAGCTGAGGAAGTCTGGCCCCTGCTCCTCAGTGGCCTGTGTACGGCTGGTGGCGTCCTCTGGGATTCAGGTCTTTGCAGAGGCTGCCCGGGATGCCGCTGCCTTCTCAGGTAGAGCCCAGCGTCCTAGATGAGCTCTCTCAGCCTGCTCAAGTCCAGCAAGGCCCACATACCATATGGTGTGGCCAGGAGGGGACCCTACGCTGAGACACACAGTGGGCAGCCATCTAGCATCAGAGGGTTCTTAGGACCATGTTGCTCTTCAATAGACCATCACTGTGGAGGCCCAGGGCGCCATCTTTCCCGAGGACTACTGACACAAACAGAGCACTGTTCTCAAGCACAGGGGACCTCGCTGCTGGGCACATGTGGCCAATGGCTGCTGTCCTGCAGATGCAGAGCATGTGTAAAAGAAGGCTCGGAAGAAGCCCCCAAGGCTCATCAGCCAGGCATGAGGGCCTCTCTGGAAAAGGCAGCCTTGGCACAGTCCCCACCCTCCTGAGCTGCAATGGTGGCCTTCTGCCCAGCAAGCCCAAAGGTCCCAGCCAGAGCGGCCGAGCAGAGGTAGCAAATGGGCTCTATTGGTCTCACGGTGCTGGCTGCGTGGCGTGCCACACAATAGGGTGACTTAGCTGTCAACGGTGAAGAGCGCATGGGCTCTATACGGATTCCCAGACCCTCCTGACTCGTCCGTGGGGCTGGCAGCTGCGTCACTTTGCTGCACCCCAGCAGCTGCAGGCCTGGGACAGCCCTGCTGAGGGTGGGCGAGACTCCTGGAGGCCCAGGACCGAGGGCGTGCACCTCCAGACAGAAAGGACCAGGGGACCCTCAGGGATGAAAACCAACCCATATCTGTGTTCCTTACTGCGAAACCTCACAAAGCTGGGGCACAGATCCTATAAGCTCAGGGCAGGGGAAAGTGGGAGGGGAAAGGTCCCACATGAAGGATCCTGCGGAGGGACAGCACTGGAACCCCAGAGCCAGGGGAGCTGGACCCTCACCATCCTGAGGGCAAATATGTCTTGGGACCCAGGGTAGCAGACAAAGACAAGGAAGCCCAGGTGACAGAAGGGCTGCAGGTCCAGTGTTCCCGTGTCACTAGGACCTGGGAACAGAACTCTGAGAAAGGACAGCTGGATTATGGGATGCGCATGAGGCAAACAGGAGGAGCTTTACTTTACTGGGACAGAATTTGAAATGAAGAAAACATACAGATGAAAAAAGAACAATGTTCAATTCCAAGGGAATAAATCGGTTGTGAGTACCATTTCCCAGGCCCTTGCAACATGGCCCTGTTTAAACAGTGACACTGTAGGTGGGTGGGGAATGTGAGAGGGTCAGGGGTCACTGTGAGAGGCATCTTCATCTTCCACAGTAGGAGGATAATATTTTATGTGTATTTTCTTTTTCTCTGTGGTACTGGGGAGCAAACCCAGGGGTGCTCTATCACTGAACCATATCCTCCTTTTTTAAAATTTTAAGTCAGGGTCTTGCTAAGTTGCTGAGGCTGGCCTCAAACTTGCAATCCTCCCGACTCGGCCTCTAGAGTCACAAGGAGTATAGACATGTGCCACCATGCCCAGCTTATGGACATATTTGTTTTGGCTTTTTAAACTACATATTACTTTTATCCAGATGAAAAATAAACTCAAAAAACACAAGCAAGCAGACCTGGCTGCTCCAGGCCCACGTCCCCATGGGAACCGTGAGCTGGGGCTAAGTGGGGGCTGCCCCACGGAGATGTGCGCCGCACAGCCTCCCACCACCCAGGAGTCCTGTGCGGGCCCCTGGGGACACTGATCACTCCAGGTTCTGAGTCCACCCCAATGCGCACCTGCCTATCCACACAGCTACCCATCCAGACAGTCCATGGGCACCTCCCGTGCCAACTGCTCAGGGGGCAGCAGCGCACGTTGCTCCAGGCTAAGGGGGCTGGGTGGGCACCACGCCATCTGGTCAGTGCCCCAGGAGGGAAGCGTGCACCTGCCTCCGAGCCGGAAGCTGAGCGCAAACCTGTGCACAGGGAAGTTAAGTCTGAGGCCTACTTTTGGCAGCTTCCAGGTCCCACACACGAATGGAGCCCGACTGGGAGCCAGCCACGATGAGCTCCTCGGGGGTGTTGAGGCGGACACTCTCCACTGGGGACGTGTGGCCTGTCAGGCTCTGTGGGGAGAGAGTGGCAACTTCAATGCGTTGTGGGGACACCCCCAGATTTTGCCCCAAACTCAGGGTCCCTGGGAAAGGCTTTGGCAAGAGGTGGCTGGTGTAGGGAGGCTGCCGGGACCACACCCAAGCCCTCCTGCAGACCCCCTCCGTATGGCCACTTGCCCCCGCACAAACCCCAGTCACCCTCCAGCCCCTTCCCAGGCATGGGTGTCATCAGTAGAAATAGCCCTGAGACCCTCGCAGGGTAGCAGGTGACCATGATAAGGAGATGCCTGCCTTTAGTGGTGAGTCCACTGCTCTCATCTCCCCCTCCCAGGCACAGGTCCCTGTGGGTACCAGACTCCCAAGGGCTGCCTGCCCCAGTGGGAGACCCCACCATGGAACCCAGGGGGCTGGGTGACTCTGTAGGGGGACAAGCAGGTTCTCGTCTACTCAAACCATCAGAGGGGGGCAGGGCCAGGCTGGACACTCAGTAGGAGGTGCCGGCATGTCCAGCTTTCTGGACAGAAGACTGGAACCTCAGTCCATGTGTCTGTCCTTCCCCACCTGCTGGTCCCCACACAGCACAGTGGAACTCTGTCAGTGTTTGCTAGGACAACAGCCCTGCTGAGGCGGGGGTGGGGGGGACCGCTCCTCAGCATAACTACCCAGAGGCCCAGCGGTTACGAGCAGCTTGTGGACTCAACCAGTCCAGCCCGAGTCTGGGGCACAAACGGGCAAAACCCACCCATATTAGAAATGCACGGTCCCCTCCAACCAGCAACTGCACCTCGGGAAAGTACTCACCCTCTCCTTGCCCAAGCCCATACAAAACAATGCCAACCCAGGGTACTCAGTGCTGTGGACTGAACACAGGACCTTGCACAGGCCAGGAAAGGGCTCTGCCACCCGCACCACACCCCAGCCCAGCCGTGGATCTCTCTAACGAGACTGGAGACAACACAAATGCCCATCCTAGGAAAGTGGTTAGCTAACTGTGGTCTCCATGATCACCTGCGCAATGAAAAACTAGTCAGTCATGGAAATGAGTAAGGCAGCCGTTCAAACACGACAGACTAATCGCCATGACCCCTTCAGGTGAAAAACATGGACGACGGTGTACACAGTACGATATCATTTGTGTAAAAAAGCAGGAGCGGGGAACAGATATACATATTTGCTCACTGATGCACAGAATAATTCCAGAAGGCCACAGAAGGTATTTGGAGCCAGGGTTGCCTCCAGGGAAGGGGACGAGGGAGGACGGAAGGAAGACTTCACTATTCACACTCCATCTTTTGGATGTTGGGCCATATGAGCACATCACATGCTCAAACCTAAACCAAAGTTCACAACAGTGGACCTTCTGCAGAGGGAGCACATGTGTCCATGTCACCAGGACACTGAGAATGCAGCAGGTTGGGACACTGAAAGATCTGGGAGCCTGGTCGAGGATGAGTGACAAAACAGTGACCCAGATGAGGCCAGCTGGAAACCTGAAGGCTGCCCTGGTGCCCAAAAGGTGCCCAGGTGGCTCCCCTATTCTTGAAGGCTGGCTACTGTCCCAACCAGCCTAGGTTGCCCTGGGCCTCACTGATTTAACCACCCTGCTCTGGGGGACAAGTGCATGGGTCACTTCCTGTCCCATTTTGATTATTTCCAACTCATGTATATTACTTTGGCAATTCAGGGGAAAAGAAAACCCCAAAATTTCGATTCCATTCTTATTGAACCCCAGTGCACTGGTTGTAGTTCGAGTACATCATAGTTCTTCCCCTAGATGTCACAAAAATGCCTAAATAATTAAGTTTCTACAAATAAATATCAATCCCTCCATTTTATCTTTATGTTTATTTGGGCAAGAGTCATAAGAATGGTAATTCCCTGTGTTGCCAAGGACGTGGGGGGAAAGTGCAGATTCGTATGCTACCGGTGAGGATGTAAATTGATTTCTGGAGGGCAATTTGGAAACATGTTTTGAAAGCTTTTTAAAAAGTGCACACCCTCAGATTAAATGCAATGATCACAGACGTGCTCAAAGGTTTGGGTAGAAGAGGATGTTCACCACAGTGTGGTTTAGCAGAGCCAAAAATTGGCAACAGCCTCATGATGATAACAGGGTGTGGCTAAGCTAATTACAGCTCATTCCTATAATGGAATACCAGGAAGCCATTAAAAATCATGTTGTAAAAGAATATTTGTTGACATAGGAAAATCCTTATAACATTGTTATTCTTAAAAACCAGGTTATGCAAGAGTAAATAAGATGGTATTCTGGAGACAGAGTTTTATACATTTACATGTATATACATGTATTTGCACGTATGCACACACATGCATGCCCATGTATGTGCATCTCTGAATCTAGAAAGGCACAGACCAAAATATCAACCATGGTGGTCTTTGGAAAATGGAATTGTCTGTAATTAATTTTTGTTTTTCCCTCCTGTATGCTTTCCTGCACTGAATATGGTTGAGTAACTAGGAAAACTGCTATTAAAGAACTAGCTCCCTAAGCAGCTTCAACTGGGTTCCTGCGAATCCTTTTTGAGGACTGAGGCTGGGAATCCATCATTGACGGGTGAGCAGGCTGGCTGGGCTGGTGTACCATGAGCATTTTGGCTCAACCACAGGCCCAGGGCTTATTTAGACTTTGAACACTCTGGAATTCTGCCCCACAGCCAGGTGGCTCCCCTACTCTTGAGGGCTGGCCACTGTCCCAGCCAGCCTAGGTTGCCCTGGGCCTCACTGAGCAGACAGTGGGGGGGCAGCACTGCTGGCCCCACCTGGTCTAGGTTGGGCCCCCAGAAGACAGGCATGCCTTGGGCTTAACAGTGCCTGGAGAGCCACCTGCTGCCCAGCCCCCAACCTTGCCCTTCACAAGTCCCCTCCAGGTGCACGCCCCGACCCACCGAGCCTCACCATGATGCAGTTGGGCTTGTTGATGGACCACAGGTTGACGCGGCAGTCATCCCCGCCTGTGGCCAGCAGCCTCCCGGAGGCTTTGCCCAGCACCAGCGAGGACACATTGCTGGCGTGGGCGACGATCTCCTCTACACAGGAAAGAAAAGGGAGAAGGCAGTCAGGGTCCTAGATGGGGCCATGTGGTGGGGGCCTGCTTGGCCACCAGCTCGGGACCGGAAACCTAGACAACTCCCATGAGTTGGAGGGCCAGCGACAGGGCCGGGTATGGCCTGGGACTGAAAGGATTCTCAATGCCAGTTATTCCTGTCCTATGCATGATTTGTTCTTTTTCTTTTTTTCTTTTTTGCACATCAACTGATAATACAGCTAACTACACAATCAGACTTCATTTTTTAAAATATTAGCAAATGAATGTGTGCACTGGACACAGACACTCTTTTCTTGTCACTATGCCCTAAACAATAGAGTATAATAACCACTGACATAGCACTTACCTATCAGGCATTATAAATAATTGAGAGATGATTTAAAGCAAATGGGAGGAAGATCATGGGCTCTATGCAAATAACATGCCATCTTATACAAGGGACTTCAGCATCATTCAGATTTTGGTATTTGCACATAGAGGACCTGGAACCAAGCCTACATGGATACCAAGGGACAAATAAACTCAATTTTTAAGATTAACTTGCTATTTTCAGTTAACTTTGTCTTAAGCAATATGCTCATGATACTTTTTTCATAACAGGAAAAGAACAAAAAAAAATCACCGTTGAAATAAAAAAATATATATAGGCACTAGGTGCCACTCACACGCAGACCCACCCCAGGACACACTCTCAAAACAACGCAAGTCCACTCTAGGCGGGCTGTCCCCAGGTGAGCCCACACAGGGCTGCGCTCAGATTCCATCCTCAGGTGCTGGCTGAGTTCTGGTGGTTGCTACTGTGTGGCTTTAGACAAGTCACTTGTCCTCTGAGGGCTGATCCTTGTCTAATAAACAGGATGACCATAGTACCTGCCCCAGGGGTTGCTGCGGGTTTTCGGGAATGTGTCCCTGAGCTGCTGAGGAGGGAGCTGCTGCACGGTGGTGGGGGTGGTGGTGGGGGGGGCTAAGGGCCAGCTGCCCCAGGAGCGGCTACTGGGGCCAGGCAGGCTGGCGAGGGCTCTGTGGGGAGGACGCAAGAGGCACCAGAGTGGGCTGGGCGGGGTGAGGCTGACCAGACACAGTAGGAGATAAGGCCTGTGGGCAGCCAGCAGGGCCCCTGGCCTGGGTTGTGGGGCCCCAGACCTAATCCTCAGGGGCGGGGGGGGGGAGGGGGGGCTCATCGGTGCTCTGAAGGGAGCCATGTGGCCGCCTAGGCCTCTGAGCCAGTCCCTCCTGGGAACAAGGAGGAACAAAGGCAGGCCTCCCCACACAGGCGAGGGAAATCTCCAACATGCCAAGGCCCTGAGGGTTGGTCTGGGTGACAGGAGGAAAAGGTCTGTCGTAGCTGGTCTGCAGAGGGCCCTTCCTCTGCCCCAGCTCCAACTCCAGCCTGGCTGGGTGGCTCTGGTGTAGGCGGCTGCAGAGCACAAGCAGGCTGAGAAAGTGGGCCTGGGAAAGCCAGGCAGCCTGACTCAGAAGGGCTGTCCAAGATGCCAGGGGCCCAGGCCACAGGCTTGACCTCACAGATGACACCTCCCCAGGGCCGGAGGTCCCTGCAGGCCCAGACATCAGCTGGGGTACTGGAAACCCACCATGAGGATTCCAGGGAGTTGGCCCTACTTAGCCCTCACACCAACCACAGAGCCTCCTGTTCTCTGAGTACCAGGGACAGAGATGTCTGGGATCGCTGGCCAAGGCACTTATCTATTCCAAAGCTTCTGCCCAGCCCAGCAATAAGGGAACCCATCTTTTCCCTGAGCACTTTGCCCACAAACTTTGAGCCCTGTCCCCTCCTCTGAAGCGATTCCCTATCTACTTTGCCCTCTCCCTGGACCAACTTGAGGCCTCCCTTGGTGTGCCCTGACTCTGATCCTTACCACTGAAACTTCTTGCTGGATCTCAGGAATGCGGTCCCTGGAGATGGCCATTAGTTCATAAACAGAAGCATTTCTGGTCAGCCCTCACCCAGCCCAGTCCATTCTAGGCCTCACACGGGGAGACTGTGGGGAGTGAGAGCCAGGGTTCCTGCCTCAATGCTCCAGTGCAGTCCCAATCCCAGCATAGGGCACAGGGATGGAAGAGCTGCAGACTCTGGGTAAGAAACGCCTCTTCTCTAGCAGTGTGACCAGGCACTGAGCGCAGCCTAGGGGGATGGCAGGAGGCATCCCCCAGGAACGAGCAGGGGGCACAGGATATGGGCTGAGACTTCCCCTTTGTCTTGGCTTGAAGGCCATCAACCAGCCACAGCCCACACCTGAGTGCCCAATTTTAATGCAGACACATCGCAGTCCTCAGTGTCTAACAGCAGACGGGGTGACAACTGCTCTGCCCTGCAGCACAATCCCACATCACTTTTTCTGAGTGCCACATCCCAGCCCAACAGAACACTTTGTTTTCTGGCCAGATATGCCAAGGACCTGCATCCTAGGTAGACGATGCAAAACTGGGCTTCAACAGGTCCATCTGGCCAAGCACCTCCTGACCCTAGAGTCACACGATCCTGAGTTTTTCAGACAATTTATACCATGGAAAGCACTGTGCACATGAAATTGTCTGCAGATGCCCAACATGCCTGGGCACACTGCCTCCTGCTCCAATACTCTGATGGCTTGACCTTGCCATTCAGAGAAAGCTGTGTCAAAGGGCTGAGGTCCTATGGACACGGGCCTCTGCAGGACTCAATGGCTTCCTCTGGCACCATGTTCTCCCTACTGCTGAGCCACAGCCCATAGTGTCCTTTAGGTCCTTTTAATACACCAACCTTCCTGCTTCGGGGTCTTTGCGTTTGCGGCTCAAGCAGCCTACAGCACCCCCTGCCCCAGTGCCCTTGTCACTCAGGTGACTCAATGCACATGTACTATCTTGGATTTAGATAAGGTCGGAAATGGATGGATGTGGTTATCCAACTCCTGCCTGTTGCTCTCCCGAGGCTGAGCTCCAATTTTACAGTAACCTGTCCATTCTGTCCCCCCACTGGGTCCCCACTGCCTGGCTCTATGCTCAGCAGAGAATAGCTGTTGAAGGGATAGATACACAATCCCAATAAATATGAAATGGCTCTGTCCAAAGTATCCCCATGCTTTGGGGAACCATAAAAGGGTTCTCCCAGAACCATAAAAGTTCTCCACAGAGCTTTGGAGAACATTTTGCACATGCCCCGAGTGTCTCATTTTATAAGTGAGGAGAGTGGGGTCCAGCAAACAGCTTTGCCCAGCACCTCGTGGCTAAAAAGTGGTTTAGCCTTACCCCAGCTCCTGAGAGCAGCCAGGGACAGTGTGCAGCAGAAGATGAGCAGGTGGAACACATCAAATCTATGCCAACAAGTTACAGCTGAGGTAGGACCCATAGAAGAGCCAAGGTGTACAGCAGTTCTCCAGATGTGCTCTAGGGATCTTAGGGATCCTCAAAATCCTTCCAGAGGGTACAAAAGGACAAAACTATCTTCCTAGCTACACTAAGATGGTATTTGTGTTTTGTACTTTCGTTTGCTCACAAGCATGCAGTGGAGTTTTCCAGGAGACAGATGACATGATGACATCATCACTCTGTCCATGTCTGATTATACACTCTTGCATTTCAAACTGTCTCTATTAACTTCTAACATGGTGACTATTGACAAGAAAAGCACTTTGGGGTCCTCAATAATTTTTAAAAGTATAAAGGGGTCTTAGATCAAAGAGTTTAGAGCTACTCGTGTAAAGTAATGGTGGGGGTGGGGATGCTCATGTTCGGTTACATTCCAGAGCCCTGTCAGCATCCCTGTGCTCACTCTTACTCCCACCACCCTCCCCCACCCATATCCCAGGATGCTTTCATTAGACCAAGGAAGTTTGACTTGGGAGACATATTCTCATCCCATTCTGCCTTGGCCTAGCTGGCAATCCTATGTTCGAAATCTCACTTCAAGCTCACAGCAACTATCGAATGTGGTGTGATCATCGTACAGACAAGAAAAGTAAGCCTTACGTTAAGTCACCTGTACATTGTCACCACTCAGCAAAGGAGTACCACAGCCACGATTTACATCTTTGTCTACCTTACAAGACCTGGGAGTCTCTGCCTGTTCCAAGAAAAGACACAGCCACAGGTTCAGGCTGCCCAGCAAAGAGCAGCTAACAGAATAAACAAAATGATACAGAAAAATGAAAACTACTCACGCAACTTCCAGGCTGTCTTCGTGACCACAGGGGTGGCCATCCTTCAGGGCTGGCACTTAAAGCCCCACCCACAAAATGGATTGTGCCTTCTTCTGGGGTGGGGGTGGATCCCCCCCAGATCCGCCAATCAAGGTGGCAGAGAGTTGACACACATCCAGGTAGAGGGAATGTCTCCTCTCCTGGCCCTGGACGACCTGGTGTCTTTAACTCATCCACAGCAGCAACAGCAGCAGCTTCTGCACATCTATCAGGATCCCAGATCATGGAATATCAGGCATGGGCCATCTCAGCTCAACACTGGGCTGGAATACAAACCGAAGTAAGGGTGTGATAGGAAACATTTGGGAAGAGCTGCAGCCCCCTGGATCACCAAGGCCACTTGATAAAAACTGACCCGCACCAAAGCAAACCAGAATCAGGAGCTGCACTGCAAATTGTTGTTGAGGATTTGCAGAAGGGGCACCTCAGGCAAGGCCACTTAGAGCACAGGGAGAAAGGCCCTCCCAGAAGCTGTGATAATGGGCAGCAGCTCTGCTACAGGACTGCCGGCTGCCTGAAGTGCAGCAGCTGCAGTGGGGTGGGAGAAGACCACGTGTCTAAATTTCTGGGAATCACTGTTTTCACCTGACCTATAGGATGGAGGGTGGAGTCAGAGGCTAAGCTTAGGGGCCCAGGAGAGGCACCCCAGAGGCTGCCATTGACAAGGTCCTCTCTAGGAATAATCCCAAAAAGGAGATTGAGGGTCCAATCCCCCAGCTCCTGGTAAGGGAACCTCTCCTGACCACTGAAATCCCCAAGGGCAGAGCTGGAAAGTAGGCCTCCATCTGAGCGTCAGAGGAATGACTCCTCAACTCTAAAAAGCCACCTCACGGAGCCTCCCACCCGCCTCCCACAGCGGCTTCGCCTCTTTCCCATGAACCCTCTCCCTTGTGTTCCCTTTCTCCTGCCTCCTGTGTCTCCCATTCGAGCACATCTTACCTCCTGAACTCCCTAATTTGGTCCCCACCTCACCAGATCCACTTTACTTCCCTTGCTCCGCTGCCACCAGCGCCGCCCATTCATTCGCTCTTGGGCTTCATGTGCCCCTACTCATTACCCATCCTCCTTCAGACCCCCAACTCTGCTTCCGGCCTCCCTAGCTTTCTCCCTCCGGCCTCCCAGCTGGTCCCGATTGTCCCAAGGTTGGGGCTGGTCCATCGGGTTCGCCTGATCCTCCCACCCCTCTCGGCTTGCGGGGCACCGGCTGTAGGATCCCCCGCCCTGAGCCCTCTGCCAGCAGTTCGACCGGCCCTGCCGGGCTCGGCCCTGCCTAGGGCCCATCTTGCCCTCGCCTCCGCGCTCCCTTGCCCACTTTACCTGCAGCAGCGGCTCCCGAGGCCGAGGCTCTGCTCCAGGCGCGACCCCCACTTGCCTCCATCCCCTACCCTGATTGGCCGCTGCTTGACAACCGACCCTCACAACAAAACCTCCGGCCCAGAGCCCCGCCCACCCCGCCTCCCACACCAATCATCCGCCGCGGACGCTCCGCCTTCTACCAAGTTTGCCCAATGGAAGCAGGCGCTTCTGCCGCTTTTCTTAGGTACCCGCCCCCTTTTCCTGAATCGGACTAATCACGAGGAGGGAGGGTTCAAGAGACGCCTTTGGTCTCTACTATACCAACGCGGGCTGCCATTTTCTTTGACCCGCCTTCGCTTCACGTTTTCCCTTTCCTCTTCTTCCTCCAACCTAGGTTGCGTTTGAAAACTTTGCGAGTCGCCCCCAATGGCGGTCGCTCCAATCCTTTTAGCAACCGTCCTGGATAGACCAATCAGCATCCACATTATTGGAAAAAAAAACCAATCCCGAGGTAGCCAATGGGAAGGGAACTTGGAGAGTAGCCTGAAGCCGCGGACCCTTCCATCTTGGAACCGGGCGAAGCCAGCGGAGGACTTAGTCAGCATTTTGCCAGTTGTTCTCCTCCATGCATTTCCCTGCGGGCAGTGCCGCAGTGATCTGAGGACTTTGCGTCTTTGATCCAATCGGCGCCCTGAGTTCCCCGGGAGAAACTTGGAGCGAAACAGAGCTAGATTCCCGGTCCGAGTCAGGCGCGGAGCCCGGGAGTGCGGGCCCCTCAGCCTGAGCCCCGGGCCGGTGGATGAGTGGGCAACAGAAGCAGCAGCAGCCTTTTGTCCATGCGGGACATCGAGCGGGATGCCCTCAGGGAAAGGCCTTAACTACCGAGTGCCTGAAGACCCTAGAACCGCCCCGTTATCCTCCACGCAGCACCTCCGGTCGGGACAGCTTGGCCACAACCCCAAGGGGTAGGAATTACCCGTTTACAGAAGCGGAAACTGAGGCCCAGGTTAAGGTGCTTATAAAAGACCACGCAGCCTAAAAGAATGGCCCCAAGGCGCGAATCCTCGTTGTTAAAGTCAAAGCCTGGGAGATCCCCCCTGTACAGGACCCCCTCTGCCAGCGCAGGAAGCTGAGTCCACCCGCCATCACGTGGTACTTTTGGGAAGCTGATCCGGAGGGGAGTTTGGGGATTTTTAAGAGAGGGCTGGATTAGGAGAATAACAGCGAATGAAAGTGTACCGCCTGCACTCCCCTGCTTTCCTTTGTACCGGACATTGCACCCAGCCCCTTTTATTTTTTGAGACAGGGTTTCGCTAAGTTGCTGAGGGTCTATGTAAATTGCTGAGGCTGACCTAGAAATTACGATCCTCCTGCTTCAAGCCTCTGGGGTCGCTGGGATTGCAGGTGTGCACCAGCACCACTTCCCGCTTTTTAATACCAAAAAAAATAAATAAATACTTTTTTTTTTTTTTTTGGTACCGGGGATTAAACCCAGGGTAACCACGGAACCACATCCCAGCCCTTTTTTAATATTTTATTTAGAGAAGGGGTCTCCCTGAGTTGCTTAGAGCCTCCCTAAGTTGCTGAGGCAGACTTTGAACTCAGGATCCTCCTGCCTCGGCGTCCCCAGCCGCTGGGATTACCGGCATGTGCCACTGTGCCCGGCAAACTTAATAGTAACTTTGAAAACTCATTTTTCATAGAGAAAACTTGAAAATATAGCACATGATACTCACCATGTACATTGCGACACTTGTTAACATCTTGCCATATTTGCTTTGTGTATTTTTTCCTGGACCCGTTGGAAATTGTAAATATTGTGACATTTCAATCCTGACACTTAGAATACTGAGCCACCATGTGGGTCTTTAAAATCGGGCTGTTATTTTAACCTAACCATTGTTATCACCACCCCTAAGAAAATTAATTCTCTGACAGCCAGTCAATACTTGATGCCCTCAGTTATCCCTCAAATATATTTAAAACCTTTTTTCTTTTCTGTCGGAACCAGGCTGGGGGTGTAGCTCTTTCCTAGAGCCCCCATCTAGCAGAACTGTCTACAGCACTGAAAAAAAAATCTTAACCAGGAACCAATCAAGATTCATTACACTTGGCTCTTTTTAAATTCATCCTGTTTCCATCCCCCAATCTTTAATTTGTTTTAATGACATTAATCTCTTGAAATTAAGCCCTTTCCTGATATGTGACCCCATGTATTGGATTTGTTGTCTGTTTCCTTCAACTGCCACTTACATTGTCCCTCCTCCCCAAATTTCTTGTGAACTGGAAGTTAGTTCTAAACTAACAGATTCATGCCAAGCATTTAAAGACATTTTTTTTTTTACAGTACACATACCCCAAAGCACGTGTTATAAGGTCAGTGAGGTTTTGCAGACTGAGAATCCCCTGGTGGAGAGCCCACCTCCCACTAGGCCCCGCCCCTTAAGGCTTCCATCACCTCCCAAGAGCGCCACCCTGCGGACCAAGGCGTAACGCATGGCCTTTAGGTCCTATCAAGATCCAAGATACCGCAGCCCCGTTGAGTGGATGCTACCAGAGGGATTGTTGCGCCATGGTTTAGCTTTAGTAGGTAATGCCAAATGGTTTTCCAAAAGTGGTCGGACTGATTGACACTTCACTAGGAAAGGTGTTTATATGAGAGTCGGTCCAGTGCTTCTCATGCCACCAACACTCAGCCCATGCTGGTGGGTGTGTAGTGGCATTTCACTTTCCTGTTGACTAATGAGTTTTAAAACATTTTCGTGTATGTGTGTGTGTGTGTGTGTGTGTGTGTGTTGGCCATTTTTTAAGCTCTCCTAGTGAGTGCTTGCTATGTGCCACTCCCAGCCCTCTCTGCTCTGTAGGTCTTATTTAAAGCAACAGTGACGTCCCCGTTTCACAGACGGGTAAATGGTGAGACGAGGAACTGGAATCCTTTGCACTCTAATGTCGAGTCCCCGGGCTCTTGGTTCTTGGGCGCGGGACTTGGTCTTGCCATTCCCACTTTGTAAGCAGGTCCACCCTCACCATGTTGAGATTAACCAGCTGTGTGCAGGTGGCTGTGGGGCCCCTGGTATTCCAACAGAGGACAGGAAGCAGAAGAGGAAGGCAGCCAAGGAGCAGTCCCAGGCCATAGGGGAAAGGTTTTATGGTTTGCATTTGGAATGTCCCCCAAAGGCTTTTGTTTTAAGGCTTGGTCCCTGATGCAGCACTGTTCAGAGGTGGGGCTTGGGGACTGGTTGGTCATGAGGGCTCTGACCTCGTAGTGGATCAATCCACTGAGGGATTCATGGCTGAGCAGATGATCAAAAGGTGGTAGGACTTGGAGGGAGTGGGCCACGAGAGGAGAGCCCTTGAGTCATGTGTCCTGTCCTTGTCCCCCCTCTCCACTTCCTGGCTGCTGTGGGGTGAGCAGCTGGGCTCCCTCCCTGAGGCCCACGATGCATGGAGCCTGCCCACCCTGGACTGAAACCACGGGCCAAAATAAATGTTCCCTCCTCTGAGTCATTTCTTCAGGTATTTTGTCACAGCAGCGAGAAGCTGACTAACCCAAAGGACAGGAAAAGGGACAGGGCTGAAGCCTGGAGTTCAAAGGCAAATTCAAAGTGTTTATTCACAGGAAACTACGAGGAGGGGGCGGCCGAAGTAGTGAGGCCAGGCCCTGAGTAGACGGGCATGAGCCTGCTCAGGGAGCACGGGGCTCTCGGCCGTCGAGGTGGCCCTCGCAGGGCCCCACGAGGATGTCAACTGAAGGCTTTCAGCAGCTCTGCCAGGCGGGGGTCCTTGAGGAGCTTCTCCTCCAGCGCCAGGTACTTGAGTGGGGCCAGCTCCTTGTGTCTGAGGACAGAGGGAGGCGGTGAGGGACCACGGAGCGGAGGCCCGGCCCCACAGGCCTCCAGGCCTGCCCCCTCACCGGTTGAGTCGCTGCTCCAGGATGCGGATGCGGAACATGGCCTGAGAGCAGTCACTCAGGTACAAGTCCTCGTCCTCTGGGGTCAGCGTCACCTGGTTCTCCTGGTACCACTGCTGCTTCTTCTGCAGCTCCTGGGTCTCCTGAGGGTCAGGAAAACGAGTAGGCGGGATGGTGAAGGTGGACCCTTACCCAGGCTGCCATCCCCCTGGTTACCAGGCAGCCCCACGATGGTGGCCCCACTGTCCCTGCCCACAGAGTCAGAGGGGCAGAGGCAGGGATCCCAGAGATGTCTTGGGTGGAAGAACTGGGGTCATGTTTAGAGCTATTTCACATCCGTGAGGTCAGAGCAGGGTCAAGACGGCCCCGTGGCTCTGGACAAGGTTTTCAGAGCCTCTGATTCCTTGTCTCCAAAACGAGGGACCCCTCTCCCTGCTCCTTGTGGAGCTCTGTGTGAGGACTAAGCGAGATGCTGCCAACAGAAATGGGTCAGGGACTGGTTAGGATAATGTGCCACCCACCCATCCATCTGCCCCATCTGCCCCATCTGCCATCCCTCCTTCCATTCAGTAAACCAGTGACGAGGAACAGCTCAGCCATCCAGAAATGTGTCACCGACACAGTCGCCCCCGTCAGTCCCCCACACATCTATGAGGTTTGGGGAGAGAGCCCCTGGCTGAACGAGGATGCCAAGGCCCCTCCCTGCTGCGGCCTGGCCCACCTTCTCGAAGCGGGCCTGGATGAGGTTGGCCTTGTCAATGAGCCTCTGTTTGAAATCGCCGAGGCACTCCTCCTTGAGGTGCATGGCCTGCCAGCGCGTCAGCTTCTCTCCCGGGGGCAGCTGGGCCAGGAATGGGGCCAGGTAGTCCAGCTGGGTCTCCACCTGCCGCATGTGCTCCTCGAGCAACACCCGCTCCTGTGGTGGGGGAGGGGCGGCTGGATCAGCAGAGCCTTCCCAGACCTCCTGACCAGCTCTATCAGCAGGGTGGCAGGTCCCAGTGCCTGCCCCTCTGAAACGGGACAGTCTCTTGTAGCCATCTTTAATGGTAACATCTTGACGTGAATTCACGTCTCTACCTGACCCTCAGGCTCCTCTTCTGAGGATTCAGATGCCATCACACCTATAAAGCACACGGCCTGGTGCCTGGGATCCATAGTAGATGCTTGTTGGATGAAGGGCGGTGCTTACCGACGACATAGGGAATGCCAGCTGCGCCCTTCATTTTTCCCTTTCACCCTGGCCCTTATGCCTCCGTGGGTGACCAGTGAAGGTGGGGACATAGGGGCTGACGCCCTCCTCTGGGGATCTGAGAACGGTCATCTGATGGCCTGTCCTGCCTCAACTGGTTTTAGAAATCTGCACTTGGGACTTGGGTGGTGAAGAGGATTTAGAAGTTGGCTTTGAAAACCAAGCTGGGCCTTGCAGCCTGGCAGTGCGAGCTAAATACCTGGGGGGCCAGCGGCTACCAGCTCAGCCACAACCTGGAGAAAGCCAGGTGGAGGTGGCATGCCATCCTAATTCTTCCACCATGACCACAGGCCTTGGCTTTGGGCACAGCCCCTGGTGAGGAGACCTGGCCTGGATCCCAAGTGTTTTGGGGGTGACTCATGGGGTCAGCTCAGTGGCGAGGGTGATCTCACAGTATCAGAACCTCACCCCTCCTGGAGTGCTCGTGGCAGACTCCCTATGGGCCTCACCACCCTGGCGGCCAGAGAGTCCAGGAAAGCCCAGGCCTGGGCGAGGAAGGGCCGCTCACCATGGCCTCCCGATACTCCTTGCTCTTCTCGTTGCGCTTGGTGTCGTAGATGGAGATGGTCAGCGTGTGCGCCTCTTCCTCCTCCTCCAGAAGCCTCAGGATCTCCAGCACCTGAGTTGGGAAGTGACGAAGGGCATGACTGAGACCCCGGCTGCCTCCCGCCCGCCCACTCTTCCCACAGGGACTCACCTCCAGCTCGGACTCCCAGACCTGATGTTTGGACAGCTTCTCCTCATTCTTGAGCTGCATCATGGTCTCATACTGGTAGAGAAGCTTCTTGGTGTGCTCCATGGGCTCCACCTGGGACCAGAACCACCACCGTGAGAGAGAGGCTGCCGTGGTGAGGATGGTGGGACCACCTGGTTCAAATCTACTCCTGCCTCTTTTTAGCTGTGTGACCTCGAGCAAGTTGATGAACCTCTCTGGATCTGTTTCCTCACTTACAAATATACAGATAGTAATGGAAGAGGAATTGAAGATGTGGGGGACTGAGGGATATGCCAGGAGGGTGTGGATTTGACTACTGACGGTGAAATCCTCAGAGGAGATGAGAACCTTCTCCCTTCCAGCATGGGTGGCAAGAGTCATACTGGAATCTGTTCTGATGGGGGGGGGGATGGACCATGAGGAGCATTCTCAGCCTCCTAGGTTCTATTTTGGTGGAAAAGAGAAGATATACAGGGGAGCTGCAAGGGGAAGTGTCCCTAGATGGAAGCTTTTAATTTTCACAAAGGCAGAGAAGAATTTCCAATGTGGGCTTCGAAAGCGCCCATCCTGGTCCCCCAGGTTGCTGGAAGGGGACACAGGGCCCGGGTCCTTCTGCCCCCCCGTCCGCGGCCGCAGCCCACCTCGAAGCTGATGCACATGTCCGGGGTCATGATGATTTTGTTGTCCACCTCGGTGCGCCGCAGGAACTCGCGCTTGTTGGCCGTGATGTGGTCGCTGCGGCAGTGGTAGCGCAGCTGGATGCGCTCCTCCGTGGTCAGGAACACGCGCTCGGCCACGTCCTCGTCCGCGGGCTTCTCGGGGTTGCGGTGGAACCGCTCAGTGATTTTCTGTGAGGCCAGAACACGCGGGGGATGAGAGGAAGGGGTTTCCACGGCGCTCTGCGGCGGGACCGGGGACTCTGACACACTGGGTCTGGAGTCCTTTGGGTGGCCACACAGGGTACTCGTGGCCCACAGAGTTCTCAGGGCAGGCCACTCCAGCCTCACGTGGACCTGGACCCCTCTCCAGCTCCCTCAAGTGCCAAATAAATTGTAACGACTTGGAGAAAAATGCAGAGTTCAAGGGAAACGGGTTGATCCCAGGATTCTGACCCCCATCCCACCCCAGATCTCAGTTAAATGAGAAAAAGACCAAACCCACGGATCCCCAGCAGCATTGAGGGCTCCTTGCAAGATATTCCCTTTACGTTTCTGTTTCTGTTCTCATAGTTTCTAGGAGTTTAGTCCCACATTGTTTTTTGTAAGGAGGAGGAAAGAAGTGCCTCCTTGGCCCAGGGCTTGAGGGCTCAGGTGGCCCCAGATGGCTGGGGGTGGTGCATTTGGTAAAATGCTTGGCCCTGGAAGTAACGTGGGCCTGATGCTACTCCACAGCCAGTGCTGTCCCCTTCCCGGGCAACCTCTGCCTGCCAGAGGGCAAGCAGCCCGGCCCAGGCCCAGCGAGCTCTTACCACCGTGGGTCGGGGGTTCGAATCTGCGCTGTTCAGAGAGAGCTTCTTGACCCTGGGCCCAAAGTTGATGTGGCGGTAGGAGAGGAAGTCTGGGCGTCCTTGGTAGTATTCTGTCATTGTCTTGGGCGTCTCCTCTCTCTTTAGCAGGCCATCCACGCGGGCCGTTTCATAAAACTCCATGACACGGTCCATCTCGGGTTGCATGGACTTGTATGAGTGCACTGGTGGGTTGGGGGGAGCCTGGTGAGCGCAGGGAACTCCAGCTTAGGCTCGGCACCCAGACCCCAGGCACTGGAAGAGGACAACGCTCCGTTATGGATGAGCAAGTGTTATGTCACTGATCCTGTATTGCTGGGTAGTTAGGCTGTGTCCATTTTTTTTGCAATTATAAACAATATCATAATGAACCTCTGCACCATGCAGTTTTGTTCTTGTCCACTATTTGCTAAGAACAAATTTTCAGCAGTGGAATTGCTGGGTCAAGAAATTTTTGAATATTATTATTATTGTTTTGGCGCTCAGGATTGAACTTGGTCCTTGCTCATGCTAAGCACATGCCCTACCCGAGTTACACCTCTAGCCCAACTGTATATTAATATATATTATTAATATATTTTGCTCAACTGTCCTCCAGAAAAGTTGAACTTGGCTTTGTTGCTCAGCATCTTTAGTCCCTTTAAATGCTGCCCCCACTGTGTGTTGGCAGGATTTCTGCCCAATCCCAGCCACTGACTGGGCACACAGCCCTGGCTTTGACCTCCCTAGAGGAGCCTTGGCCATGCTCCCTTGGGCTCTGAGTGTCCCCCACCACTGACATGCCGGGTTTCTTAGGGAGGGAGAGGCGGGGTCTGTTGCTGGCCACCAAAACTGGAGGCTGTTCTAAGGCACACACAAGGCCCCTCCTCAAAGCCCCAGGCTCCCAGCAGTGGGGTCCACCCACCTCGCAGAGCCTGGGGGTGGCCCGGCTTGAAGTAGTCGATGATCAGGCCTGTGCTCTTGTTTATGTGCCTCAGCTCCAGCTTGTCCCCGCGGTTCTGGTACCACTCCTTGATCTCCAGCACCTGGGTACCTGTGGGGCCGATGGGTGCCGGCTGCAGCCAGGCCAGCCCTCCACGCTGCTAACACGTCACTCCCAGCGCAGAGAGGCCGCTGGTGCCCACACACACTGTGAGCGGAGAAGGGACATGCCCCAGGCCACACAGCATGTTGGGGGACCCGCTGGGACACCCCACCCACCCCCACAGCTGGCATGGCCTCTTACACTCCAGGTCCTCGTAGGTGGTGAGGCGGCACACCAGGCCGTTGGGATTGAGGTACGGCGCCCACTTCTCCAGCTGCGCCCTCTGGTAGTGCAGCACCTTCTTCCCGTTGGGACAGCGGGTCTCGAACTCTGTGGACGCGGCGTTCCAGACTGAGAGCAGGAGGGCCACCACCTAGGGGCACTCCTCTATTTGCGGCCAACGCCCTGCCCACTCCAGGCGGCCGAGGAGCAGGTCACCAGCACTGGCTCCGGTCCATGCTCCTTCTCAGCCAGGCAGAGCACAGATCCCCAAAGACTGGCGTCCGCATCCCTGCCACACCACGCCCTCCGCCAGGCCCTTGGCGGGGCGGGTCCCTCTGCCAGGGACACTGTTCCCTCCCAGCCTTGCTGGGCTCACTCTGGACCCTTCATAACTTCGCCCAAGTGTCCCCTGTTTCTGGAACCCTGTTCTGTCTGCCCACCTCCAGTCCAGTGTCCTGGGCTGGGCCGGGGGCTCCTGCCCTGGTCCCTGTGACAACCTCTCTAGCATCACCACCTGCTGGAGTGACCTGTCCTCCCGCAGGTGGGCACCTAGCAGTCATCAGGTGACGATACAGGGCACCTCCAGCCTTCTCTGCCTGCCCCTCCCAGGACCTGACACCTCCTGAGTCACCTGCCGGGCACAGCCCCTGGCCTTCTCCACCTGGGGTCTCAGGGACCAGTGGGTGTCATGCCCAGAGCCACGGAGCCAGGAAGGAAGGAGGGTGGGAGCCATGGTGGAGAGGAGAGGCCAGGCAGCCTCTGCAGAGTGTCCCTGCCCAGCTGTGGCTCAGACCTCCCCAGAGTCCCAGGGGCTGGTTCTGGAGAGGGGGCGTGAACCCGCAAACAGCAGAGACCTTCTGGGGTGATCTCAATCTGCTCCACCCACGAGGGCGGCATGTCGAAGCTCTTGTCCTCATCCTCCTTGCCCTGCAGGGAGAGGAGGGGGCCGGTGGTGGTGCTGAGGGCCTTGCAGTAGAGGTCACCGCAAAGACCCTGTCCCTGTTCCCCACTGCAGCCAAGCCAGGGTGGTCCCTCAGCTTCCCTGGGGAACCAGGGACCAGGAGCATGACCCAAGATACAGAAGCTGAGGAGGACCCAGCTCTGGGCACGGAGCCCTCCCTGTCCCTGCCTGGCTTAGGACAGCGATGCTGGGCCCTGCAGGCCGCCTGTCCTGGTCAAGGCTCAGGCAGCCACTGGCTCGTGTCAGGAGCACACAAGACCCCCCCCCACACACACACACACTGCAATCTAACACCAACTAAGGGGTCCTGGGCAAGTCCTTTAGCCACTCTGAGCCTCAGTGTCCTTCACTGTAAGCTGAGCCACTCAGGAGGACTAGGTGACAATGTGTGTCACCTGGAGCGCCATCTTCCTGACATGATTACTTTTCTCTCTGAGCTTTCGTTTCCCCCTCTGTGAAATAAGGCCTGGGCTAGACAAATGGCCCTTGAACTAGGTAGCTACAGCAACTCGGATACGATTTTCTCAGTTTGTAACTTTTATCCTACGAACATTGCTCAGACCCGACACCTGGTCATCTAATCGTTACTTTCCACAGGGGACATGATAGGAGAATCATCAGCAGTGAGAATCGGCAGGAGTCTCTGAGGCATCTAGGTGAGTGGGCTGTGGCTGGAGGCTCGGATTTTTTTTCCTGGGGACCCGCAGCTGAGTGTTCTTAAGAGGCTTGCCAGTGACAGGGGTTCCCTGGCCAGGGATGAGTCTGGTCCCATGACAGGGTCTCTGGTCTCCAGGCCCGGCTCCCTGGGCAGGGGCTGCGCCACCTCTCATGACCAGCAGGGGGAGCTGGTGCCCAGGATTTACTGCACCGGGGAGGCTCCCGCACCCATCTCCAGAGATGACTCCACCCAGGGACAGGCGTGGCTCAGCACTGTGCCCAGCACTGTGCCCAGCACGTCCCACCAGTGGTTCATTTTATTCTCACGCAGCACCAGGAAGTAGGAGAGTCATTGGTGAGACTCTGACTTTGGAGCCAGATTGTTTAGGTTCAAGTCTCAGCTCCGTGTCCCTTGGGGAAAGTTCCTTCAACTCTGTATGTAAAAGGGAACACAGTATGGAGGATGAAACCTGTCCCCACCTCGCTGGGTGGCTGGGAAGGTTTAGATGAGTGAATTCAAGTCCCTCACCTATGACGGAACCTGGCATTCCCCTGGTGGGGCCTGAGTGCTGCCTGTGGCTGTGGGTACTGCTCTGTGTCCCCCCAAAACCCACATGCTGAAGTCCTAGCCCCAGTACCTCAGAATATGCAGTATTTGGAGATGAGGTCTTTTAAAAAATATACAGACATATTTTATTAAGTGGGAAAACATACTAATCTGTAGAGAAATTTACCCTCAATACTAAGAAAATAGACATTCAAGGGCAAATGCAGACATTTACAAAACTGACCACATATCAGGCCACAAAGAAAGCATCGATAGAGTCTAAAAAATTTAACATCATGCCAATCACGTTCTCTGACCAGAATGCAACGCAAAAAGAAAGCAAGAAAGAGGCAACTGTAAAAACTCATATACCTGCCAACTTAATATCTAAAATATAAATCCTTGGGTTAAGAAGAAATCATGAAAGAAGTTATAAGTAGAAATGAAAATACCATCAGCCAAAAATTACAGGATATGTCTAAAAGAGTAATTAGAGAAATTTTTGTATCTTTAAATATTTTATCTGAAAACAATAAACACTGAAAACAAGTAAGTATTTAAGATGTCGCTTATCTTAGATGAAACACAAAAAAGCAACGAAGATAAAGTTAAGGTGAAAGGAGGAATCAAATTTGGTCAAGAAGAAAGACTTGACAGAACTAGAGGTGGATTCGGATAGCAGAACTATATGAAGACTGACTAAAGAAAAACAGAAGATAAAAAAATGGAGGAAATGCAAAATTTAAACAAGATGCCACTTTACAACAATCAGAATAGCAAAAATTACAGTACTGACGAGGATGTGAGGAAACAGGTAATGCCGGTGGGAAGGAGATGAGGCCTTTAAAGAGGTGTTTAAGTTTAAATGATAGCTGGGCACGCTGGCTCATCTATGTAATCCCAGAAGCTCGGGAGGCTGAGGCAGGAGGATTGCAAGTTCAAAGCCAGCCTCAGCAAAAGTGAGATGCTGAGCAAACTCAGTGAGACCCTGTCTCTAAATAAAATACAAAGTAGAGCTGAGGATGTGGCTCAGTAGTTGAGTGCCCCTGGGTTCAACCCCTGGTACTCCCCCACCCAAAAAAAAGTTAAAATGAAGTCATCTGGTAGCCCTAATCTAATATGATTGGTGTCCTTACAAGAAGAGATTAGGCCGGGTGCAGTAGCAAATGCCTGTAATTCCAGAGGCTTGGGAGGCTGAGGCAGGAGGATCACAAGTTCAAAGCCAGCCTCAGGAAAAGTAAGGCGCTAAACAACTCAGTGAGACCCTGTTGTTAAATAAAATACAAAATAGGGCTGGGGATGGGGCTCAGTGGGCAAGTGCCCCTGGGTTCAATCCTGGTACCAAAAAAAAAAAAAAAGAGCGAGTGAGCTTAGGATAGATTCATACAAAGGGAAGGACATGTGAGAACACAGGGAGAAGGAGCTCTCTTCAAACCCAGGAGAGACCTGAGAAGAAACCTCCCTGATCCGGCACCTTGGTCTTGGACTTCCAGCCTCTAGAACGGGAGACAGCATCTGTTTCTCAAGCTACCTGGTCTGTGCCATTTGTCACGCAGCCCTAGCAGACTGGAGCACTTTTTTTTTGTTCCTATGGATACGGCTTTGATTCACTCTCCCCGTTTAACATACAGGTGAGGAAACTGGGGTTTTTAATGGTTTTATTGACCTTGGAAGGTTAGCCCAAGGTCCCAGCCAATATGAAGTCCCCGGGCCCCTGACCTCCAAATATAGGGAAGATCATGCACACCTTCCGGGAAGACCCCTGAAGGAAGATCAGAAAGGTGAGGCTGGTGACTTGGGGAAGGCCCTGGGCCCGTGACCTTAGAAGACTGACAAGACAGACGAGAAGGCCACAGTGACTCCTGGGGAGGGAAGTGAAGGGCAGCTGGCTCTAGGGCTCCATGGGGCTAGAAGAGGCCTTATGGCCCCGCACCAAGGGGCAGCTCTCCAAGGAGGAGGACGAGCCCTGAACAGGGCAGGCTGTAGGGGGCGGAAGACCTGGGTTCAAGTCCCAGCCCTCCCCTAATCCTGGGGAGGGTCCCCTGGAAGGCTCACTGAATGTGTCTGGCCTCAGTTTGCCCATCTTAAAGGGCCCTGTCCAGGCCCTTCTGCTTTGAAGACGCTGTTCCTGGCCTGATGCCCCCCACCCCACCCCACGCACACTCATGCTCTCAGGGAAACCTGAGGCTGCCTGAGCGACAGGGAGCAAAGCTCTCCCCACACCCCCCGGCCCCTCGCCTCGAGCCACTGAGACTCACCAGCGTTTCCACATCATCTTCATCGTTAAAGTCCTCATCCTCTTCCTCAGTCAAGGACAGGTGAGGCTTATCGGTCCCCAGGAGCATGTACTCCCACTTCACAGGGTCTCCCAGGTCAAAGATCAAATCCTGATGAGGGAGGGGAATCAACCCAGTGAGCCACGGCCCCAAGCCTCCCCCTGCTCCCTGGGGACATGGGAACAGCTGCTCCCCAGGACAGGGGCGGGGGAGGGCAGCTCCAGGCAGCTCCGAGAGGCCACCCACACTCCTCATGTCACCCCACTGGATCAGAATGAAAGACACGCGCTCAAGAAAGGAAGCCACGTGCAAAGTGGACAGACAGGTGGCAGAATGGAAGATGGCGTCGGTAATGTCCAAGAGTGACCTGTGATTGGTATCCAGAATACATAAGGGACTCGTGATCATCTATAATAAACAACAACAATAGAAAAGGGGGAAGAATGGAAGTGAACAATTTACAGAAGAGGAAACCCAACAGGTTCAAATGGACCTGAGACCCCAACTCCCTTCAACAGAGAAGTGGGAAGGAACGCAACCTCCCTCCGCCCTCCCCAGCTGGCAGATCAGAAGTGGGGGTGGCGTCGAGGGGCTGGCGGACCTCGGGATCCTCTTGCACTGTTGGAGGGAGATGAACTGAAATGGTTTGGCCACTCCAGCTTCACCTCAGACCCCAGCTCAATGACACATAGACAAACCCCGGGACTCAGCGATCCCAGACCTGGGAAGGGAGACCCAGGAAATTCTCCCACGAGGGAACAGGTGTCACTTGGGGACGTGGGACTGTAAGGGGTGAGGGATCCTGGAGTCGGAGGCAGACGCAACCTCGGATCAGAACTTTGAAACACAGTGCTGAGCAGGAAACAGAAAAACTAAGAAAGGGTCCTGCTCCTGCTAAGGGGAATGAGGTCATGTGCTGGCCTTCTGTGTCAGTCACCTGTCACCTCTGAGAAAATCAACTCAGAGGGTGAAGGATTTCTATCGGCTCACGGTTCCAGAAGGTTCTGTCCACGGTGGGCTAGCTCCAAGGCAGAGACAGGGTGGGGGAAGGAGCTCTCCCCCTGGCAGTGGGGGAGGGGCAGGGAGGGTGTGAGAAAGGGAGGAGCAGGAAGTGGGGAGCCAGGGACATGAAGCCCTCTTCAGGGCGTGACACTCCCCCCCACCTGCTCCCACAGCGAGGTCCTCCCCCTGCAGGTTCCACTGCTTCCCAGTCGTCTCTACAGATTCATGTTAAATTAATAAGCAGGTTTAGAACTTGCTGGGTATGAGGGTAGTCTGAAAAATATCAAATGCATTTGGTAAATGCAGGACCATTCTAGAACAGCCAAAGGGAGCAGCATAGGAAATACCCAGGATCAGCACTTATGTCGGGGGAGCTCCTGGAACCCTCCTGCGCTGCTGGAGACAGTGGAATCCATGCGGTCATTTTGGTAAAGTGGTCAGAATCAACTACCCCCAAGCACGCACCTCCTGTCACCCAGCAACCCCACTCCTGTGTATTTAGCCAACTGAAGTGATACGTATGTTCACCGAAACACGGGTCGGAAAATATTCATAGTAACACTGTCTAAAATATTTCCAGGCTGCAAATGATCTAAATGTGAAACTCAAGCACGGAAAAGTAAGATGTGGTGTGCTCGGGGGATGACAAATCCATAAGACAAATGAGAACTAACAAACCACAGCTGCACACACTAATGATGACCCTCACAAACAAAACCAAGAGGGGAAGACTCCGGGCATGAAGAGCAGACACGGCAGGACTCAAGGACACCCAGTCCAAAGTCAGGTGACACTAATGGGTGTCGTTTGCAGTCAAGGAGGGCTCATCCACCCCCAAGCGCACCATTGCCGAGTCTCCACGGCCCACCGCCTGGCCCGTCAGTCACCATGCCTGCAAGATCATCGTCTCCCTTTTGATCTGTGCCTCCTTTTGGAATGTGGGTTGTTGGTTTGCATGAACTTCTTTTTTTCCTTGCTGGGGATCGAACCCAGGGCCTCATGATGACGTTAAGCAAGTGCTGTACCATAGAGCCGGAGGGTGGAAGAATTAGTGACCAGGAGAAGAGAGGAAGGGGGCTTCTGAGACGCTGGCCCCAATTATGCAGGAGTGTTCAGAGTAGGATAATTCAATGAGATGTACACCTAGGACGTTGCCCTCCTCTGCACTCTCGTGTGTGTGTGTGTGAGAGAGAGAGAGAGAGAGAGAGAGAGAGAGAGAGAGTGTCAGTGCCACTTACATAATACATACATTCATTTATGGGGAAGTAGTCCCTGGACACAGGGCTCCCTGGGGTGTGGGCAGTGTTCTTTTTCTTGATCTGGGTGCAGGGGACCAGGGCTCTGTCGATGAGAGGTCATGGAGTTCCACATTGAAGAGGAGCACACATTCTGCTCTACTTCAACAGAGTCTGAAAATATTCAGGGGCTGGGAATGTAGCTCAGTGCTACATGCTTAGCATATGCAGGGCCTTGGATCCAGTCCCCAGCACCACACACACACACGCACACACAAGAAAGAAAGTGAATCACACATTTCAAAAGGATGCAGGAAGGGCTGGGATTGTGGCTCAGAGGTAGCGTGCTTGCCTAGCATGCTTGAGGCACTGGGTTTGATCCTCAGCACCACATAAATATAAAATAAGGATATTGTGTCCACCTAAAATTAAAAAAAATAAATAAATAAATATTTTTTTAAAAAAGGATGCAGGAGTCAAAAGGGAGATGATGATTTTATCAGAATGGCTATTGACGGGTGCTCTGGTAGAGGTTTGAATGTCCCCCAAGGCCTCATGTATTAAAGGCTTGGTCCCCGTGGAAGGAAGTTAGGTCACTGGAGAGAGTGTCCTGGAAAGGGATGTGGCCCCTTCTTCTCTCTCTCTCTCTCTCTCTGCCTCCGCTGCGTCTGTGTGTGTTGCTAGGGGTTGAACCCAGAGCCACACACATGCTAAGCCTGTGACCTACCACTCTGAGTTACATCTTCAGGGATTTCTGCTGTTGTCATTTTGGGTACTGGGATGGAACCCATGGATTCTGATCCACTGAGCTTCATCTTCAGCCCTTCTTGTCATTTTGAAACAGGGTCTTGCCAAGTTGCCGAAGCTGGCCTTGATCTTGCAATCCTCCTGCCCCAGCCTCCAGAGTCGCTGGGACTACAGGCAAGTGCCACCACTTCAAGCATCTCCCGGCCTCCTTTTTGAGGAGAACAGATGTCACACTCACCTGCCATTATGTGCTATGCCACTGCAGGCCCCAAGCTGTGGGGCCTGGCCACCATCAACTGAAACTTCTGAAACCATGAGCCAAAATAAACCTTTCCTCCTTGAAATATTTTTTTATCTCATGTATTTTGTCGTAGTGTTGGAAAGCTGACTGGCACAATGGGCAGGAGCGTGGGCTGTGGGAGCCCAGGGGTGGGGAGAGCCTTCCTGCAGGCTGTGCCTGCCACACATCTGGGGACCCTGCCCCGGGGGTCACCTTGCAGCAGTTCCAGCAGTCCTGCATGTTCACCCAGTAGTTCTTGTGGTTCCAGAGGCTCTCGATGCCCAGGAAGTGCTCATCCTGGGGGCTGTAGCTGCGCCCCGAGAGTGCATCGATGAAGAAGGTCTCAGGCACCTCGCGCTTCCCTGAGAGCACCAGGACCCAGGAGTGCACCCGCAGGCCGTGCAGGGAGTCAGGCTTCACCTTTGTTTCTTCCTGCATGAGAAAGACAGGTGGCCACTGACCAGTAGGGTGGGAAGAGGAGCTGGGGGTCTAGACTTCTCCCTGGGGCTGGAAGATGGGGTCCCCCCCACCCCAGTTTCAGGGATTGAACCCAGGGGTGCTTAACCACAGAGCCACATCCCCAGTCCTTTTTTATATTTTTATTTAAAGACAGGGTCTCACTGAATGGCTTAGGGCAGTGCTAAGTTGCTGAGGCTGGCCTTGACCTTTCAATCCTCCTGCCTCAGCCTCCGGAGCTGCTGGGATTACAGGCGCCACCGTACCCAGCAAGCTTGGTGTTTTAATGACAAAATGGAAGGATCCCACTAAGTCTGTGGCTCACCAACTGGGCTCTGTCGCTCTCTCAGGGTTTACCAGCTGAAGGGACCCACCAGGAGCCGCTCCTGGGCCTCTTTGCACAGCTTCTCCTCCTGGTCTCTGATCTCCTGCTGCCTCTTTTCCTCTTGCTCCTGCTCAAAGCGGCTGATCAGGTCCCGGGGGGGTTTGATGGTGTACTTCTTAGGGGGTGCCTTCTCCTCCTTCTTGACTGCCTGTCACGCAGCGAGAGAGGCAGAGTCAGCAGCCCTGAGGTGCATCCTTCTCTCTCTCTCTCTTATACACACACACACACACACACACACACACACACATACACACACCCTGCTCTGGCCCCAGGTCCTCAGCCCCTGGCCCTGCGACCAGGGCTCACAGTTGTCCCTCCGGCTGTGGGTCTTGTGGCCCTCAGAGCAGAGGGAGCCACAGCTCCAGCTCTGGGACCCTGGAGGGGCCTTCTCTTCTCTCCAGATCTCAGCTCTTCTGTAAAGTGGGGTGGGAGCCCTAGAAACCTCCTCCCCAGGCTCCTTCTGAGAAGCAGAGAGGAAAGTGCCCAGGGTAGGGGGGACCAGTAACTGGACACAGGGCTTCCTGGGGTGCAGGCACGTTCTCTTTCTTGATCTGGGTGCAGGGGACCAGGGGGGTTCACGGAGATGGGTGTTGAAGACGGGCACACGTTCTGCTCTTCAAGACGAAGTTTTTTTAAAAAAGAGTTCAGAGGCCAAGGATGTAGCTCAGTGGGAGATTGTATGCTTAGTGTGTGCATGTCCCTGGGTTCACGCCCAGAAAGAAAGAAAGAGAGGGAGGGAGGGAGGGAGGAAGGAAGGAGGGAAGGAAGAGGAAGAAAGGAAGGAAGGAAGGAAGGAAAAATTAATCTCACAAACCAACGATCAACATTTCGAAAGGATGCACGAGTCAAAGCGGGGTGATGATTTTGTCAGATGGTGACTGACGGGTGCTCTACCTTGGGTCTGAAATGTCCCCCAAGGCCTCATGTGTTAAAGGCTTGGTCACCAACCTGTGGTGATGTGGTACATGGTGGAACCATTAGGAGGTGGGGCCTGGGGAAGGGCTGTTAGGTCCCTGGGTGTGTCCTGAAGGGAGTGTGGTCCTGCGTGTCTCTCCACTTCCTGCCTCGTTCTCGTTTCCTCTTCCTCGTTCTCTTTCCTCTTTCTCCCTCCCTCCCTTCCTCTCTCCCACGGCCTGTGCTGGCAGTTGGACCCCGGGGTTCTCTACATCCCCAGCCCTGTTAGTGCCTCGCCAAGTTGCCCAGGCTGGCCTTGAACTTGCAACCCTGCTGCCGTCAGGGCAGGAGCTGAGGGGTGGGAGCTTCTCCTTTTCCCCACCCACTGCCCGTCTAGGGTGACCTGGATCTGATCTAGAAGGTGGGGAAGTGGGGGGGGGGGTTCAGATCTTATCATTAGAGGGCTTCACATGTTGACTCAAAGTGTGAGTTTGTCTGCCCAAGAAGGAAAAGACAAGGCTGTGCACGCACGTGTGCATACATACGCCTGTGCGTGGGTGAGAGCGCGTGCACACTGGTGCAGCTGTCTGTGTGCATGCAGGTGTGAGGGTGTGGCATATGTGTGTGAACATGTGTGTTTGTGTGTGTCTAAGTGTGTGCTAGGGGATAAGAAGTGTTCCAGCCACCGACGGTGCAGGGCTGTGGCAGTTTCTGAGACAGTCTGGGGAATAAAGAGGGACCCCCCCAGGGGGTGGAGGCAGGCAGCCCCGGGTGCGGCCCTGGTCTCCACCCACCAGCCGTGGGGCTCCCCCACATTGCTTCACCTCCCTGTTGGTCCCAACAGACTCATCTCTGAAATGACAGTGATAACACCCATCCCATGGGGCTACTGAGAGGAGCAGCCACATCAACGACAGGGAGGTGGCAGAGACAAGTTCTCTCTCTCTGTTTGGATTGATATAATTTTGATGATTAAAATCTGGGGCTTGGACTGCAGCTCATGGTAGAGCACTGGCCTAGCGTGTGTGAGTCACTGGGTTCAATCCTCAGCACCACATAAAAATCAAAAAAATAAAGGTCCATCAACAACTAAAAAATATATTTTTAAAAAAAACTCTCGGCCAAGGCGAGAGGCCCATAAGTGGGCTCAGAGGCCTTTGAGGTCAAGCTCCATGCTCCAGCCTCCACTCCCCTGGGAGCAGAGCCCGAGCCACCAGGCCCTCCTCCCGCCCCTCTTCCTCGCCTCCTTCAACAGAGCCTGGGACCCCCAGGTGCTCCCCCAGGTGTGGCCCAGGTACCCAGCATCATGCTGGACCCCTCGGACCCCAGGTCCCGTCCCTGAGCGGCAGACGACCTTGGAGGCTCGACCCTGACCACAGGATCACCCAGGTTACCTAAAGCACCTTCTGTCTGGAGGGCGACTAGATTCCCAGCGCAGAGAGAGGCCTCTGAGATTCCGATCATGGAAATTCACTTCAGGGCGATTCTCCTGGCGCCCCCCATTCTGACCGCTCAGTCAACAGACACAGGATAGAGTCGCACCCCCGGGGCGTGGCTGTGTGTGGTTTCTGCTGTTTGTTTGTTTGTCTAGTTGTTAAAGAGGCCTCTTTAGCTGAGGCAGGGGAGTGGGGAGAGCCAAGCCTGCGGTCTCGGTTTCCTCCTGTGCCAACGACTAGCTGGATTTCTACCAATGACCCAAGATGGAGACCACGTGACATTCAAAAAATGTCCCCAGCGGGAACACAGTAGCTTAAATGGAGTGAAGATAAGTGGGAAGGGACTGTCGGTTTGGAGAGTTGGGTGCTAAGGACAGAGAAGTGACGAGTGGCTCTGGGAACCAAGGGCTTGGCGATGGCGCCGTGTCCTTGTGCCCGGGGCAGGACGGGACCCTCTAAGGAGGGCATCACAGTCCCAGGAAGGCACACCCCGGGATGTCACGGCCGCCGGCGCCGCGTACCTCCTTGGGCTTCACGGTGAGCGGGCACACCTCCCGCGTGAGGTCCATGTGGCACAGGTCCCAGGAGCCGTAGCCGTTGACGCAGTAGGCGTCGTAGCCGGAGCCCAGCAGCATGGAGCAGAGCAGCGTGCTGAAGTCGAAGCAGTTGCCCCTCTGGCTCTTGAGCACCGTGGTGGAGGAGTACAGGTGGGTGGGCTGGCCACCACCAGCCGGTCAGCACGGCCGGGCCCCGCTGCCCGCCTCCGCCCCATGCCACAGCCCCCGTCGGGGCGGGGGGGCCGGGAGCGAGCCCAGGTGCATCTCTCCTGCCTCGCCCCGTTCTCAATGAGAAGCTGACCTCACTAGTCAGAAGCCCAAAGATGGGGCTGCATGTCACAGGAAGCTGGGCACCCCCACTGCTCTCTGAACCTCCTAAAGTCATGAAGAGGGAGACTCTGAGGCAGAAAGAGGAAGAGGAGACAAAGGAGAAGCCAGGAGACCCAGCTTGCTGTGCATCCTCAGCCAAGTGGCTGTCCCTCTCTGGGCCTGCTTCCCCCTAGGGACTCTCTGAGAAGCTGTAGCCTGAGACTGGCTGAGGCTCTTCGCTCAGTCCCTGCCTGGCCTCCTGTCTTAGGCCTCCTGGGCCTCTGGAACCCGTGAGTGGCACTTACCGGCTTGAGGGGGTCAGGCAGGGGCACCATGGTGAGGAAGTCAGAGACGAACTGGGCACAGCTGTCCCAGTTGTAGAGGTCGGGGTAGGGCATCAGCGTGGGCCGGATGGTCGTGCTCACGAACTTCTGCAAGTGGAAACACATTCCTTGGGCCAGGCTCGGGATGAGGGGGGCCTCCTTCCTCAAATCCGCAGAGAGACCCTGGAGCCAGAGCACACAGGCAGCCAGGCCCACAGCCCCAAAATGGCGAGTCATGGCGGGTGGCCTGCTGGGAAGGCGATGCCCAGGCCTGGCACGTGCCAGCACTCAGTGGCTGGGAGGAGCCCCCCACATTGGTGGCACTGGGGTGGCACAAGCTTATTCCGCATCTGGACTGGGAAGGCTGAGGGAATGCCTTCCCCCAACCCCTGGGGCACCAAAGGGGACCCAGAGAGGCCAAGCGAGCAGCCTGAAGTGACCCAGCAAGCAGGGCTGAAGGGGGAGATCAGGTTTCCTCCCAGGGCCTACAGAGGTTCTGGGCAGAGCTCAGCATGGTCCCCAGTCCCAGGGCTGTCCCCACCCAGGGAAAGGCAGGGAAAGAAGACAATAAGGACAAGGTCAGGCCCCAGGACCCAAGCAGCAGCTCCTTCCTGTAAGCCTGTGACCCTGAGCACCTCCCAGGCTCTCTCCAGCTGTAGACAGAGGAGCAAGGGATCATCCAGAGGTGACCCGCCCAGCCCAGCGGGTCCCACAGAGCCCAGGGGATGTTTACCTTGTGTCCCACCCAAATCCCGATTCCCCCCTCCTCTGGACCAGCTCACCCCAGGCCTCGGGCTGCCCGGGGCCGGGTCTGCAGGCTCCAGGCCGCTGCGCTCCAGGGCCGGCACCTGGACTAGAAACCCCGCCCACAGGAGCTCTGTGCTGGGGCCCCCAGACCTTGGAGAACCCGCCCACCTCCCGCTGCCCTGGGCCCCGATGCCCTCCGTGACCCAGGCTTACGGGCACTTCGCACTCATTCAGGGGGTGCAGGAAGAGGGGCATGCGGTCGGGGCACAGGTGGCTGTACTGGCGGGAGAAGTTGTCCGCCACCTGCAGCATGAGCTTCTCCTTGGGTGCGTTGGTTTTGTAGGTCAGGGGCAGCTTGGAGATGTCAATAGTGTCCGCGTCCGTGGAGAAGGAGGCCCTGTGTCATGACAGCGCTGGCGTTTACTCGGAGGGGCTTCTCCTGGCCCTCAGGGGGATCCATGTGAGCTGCCGTGGACTTTCCCCTTCCTCATTGAAACCTCACAACTAACTACCCAGGGCCGGCACCATTATTAGCACCTGCCCTTGTTAAAAGAGACTGAGGCACAGAGAGACTGAGTGACTTGTCCAAGGTCACACAGCCGGGTAGGGGCAAAGTGGGGACTCACATCAGGCAGTCTGAGAGCAGAGTCCCAGGTGCCACCATTGTGCTTGGCCCTTCCTGCGGCAGTCCCTGTCTGCCCATGCCGGGGCTGCTAGGTCAGAAGTCCCCACCCCGACACACTCACAGGTGATCCGCCGGGGTTGGGACCTCGATCTCCGACAGCTTCCTCTCCAGGTCTCTGAGCATCTCGGGCGACAGGGTGGTCTCCTCCTTCTGGGCCTCGGCTGGCCTCGTTTTCTCAGACCTCTCAGGCTGCTCGGCCGCCTCCTCCCACTCGGCTGCCTCATCCTCCTCTGTTGTCTCCGTCAGGACCTCCATTCTGGGGGTCCCCGGCCGTCTGGAGGGGGAGGATGTGTGGGGATCGGCCCAGGTGCAGGCCAGGGAGGCCCTGGAGGCCCCGGAGGCAGTTCCACTCCCTCAGGGAAGTGACTCCCTCTTACCCTCTCTTTCAATCCAGGAGAAAGACTGTGTGGTGCTAGTGCGGGGACAGCAACTCCTAGGGGACAGCAACTCCTAACACTTTAAAAAAGAGACAAGGCAGGCCTCAGGCTGGGAGCCCCGGACAGGGCAGGAGCCAGTGGCCCAAAGCACCTCCCCGGCCTCGCTGCTGTTCGGTGTTTATTTGGATGATTTCAAGCAAGCAATGCCAACGCTGAGGGATTATTGCATGTTATAACGTTTCCCATTTAAATATATATTCATAAAATCCAAAAAGTGAGTTGGCTTAAATACAAGTCATGATAGGAAGGTGACAGAGAATAGGACCAAACAGAGGAGGCAGCAGGTGAACGAGGCTTCGTCTCATCAAACTGGAAACCCAGGCCCCGAGAGTTCCAGGGCAGGGCTGCCACCGAAGGTCAGGGGTAACGCGACCCAGAGGACGCTCATCCTGTTACCCACACTGAGGGGCCACTGCCCACTGAGGGCCCAGCTGCCCCAGGGGCTGGGGCTCCCGTGGACTGCTGGTCACTCCCCAAAGACCCAGTCCCAGCTTCCAATGGCAGGACCTCAATTTCAAACCGGGCCTGGTTGGAACTGTCCAGCTTCCCAGGCTCTCTTGCAGCTATCGGTGGCCTGGGTGTGACCCAGTTCTGGACAGGGAGGTGGGGGCAGAAGTGCTGAGGGAGAGGGTAAAGGGCCCAGTGGGCGCAGACCCTGGTCCTCTCCCCACTCTCTGCCTGGCACCTGCGTGTGGAGCAGGAGGTAAGGGCCAGCCCATGGCCATGAGTGACCCACGTGGGGAGACAGGTGAGCGGGGGCCCCAAAGATGCTGCAGAGTCCTGAGTGCCACCTCAGACCCCAGTGCATGTGGAAACTCAGCCTCTGTGGTGGTCCTGGTTACAGGCCACCGATGCCACCCCTGCTGACCCTCCAGTCCCCCACCTCCCAGCCCAGGCCTTTCCACCACCCACCTCTAAGAGCTGCTCCCTTTACAGCAAACAGGGCACAGGTCCAGAGAACAGGAAAACCGACCCACTGGAAAGGCGAGGGACCAGGGAGTCGGGAGGACTGAGAGTGGGGCCCCCCAGATTTGTCCTCACCCCCTGGAGCAGAGCCAAGACAGACAGGACAAAAGGGACCAGGAGGGTGGGATGGAGACGTGGCTGAGCGGGAGAGCCTTGCCTAGCGCGCACGCGGCTCTGGATTCCATCCCAGCACCGCCACGGACAGGGGGACCCGCCCCCCCCCACTCTGCACCCCCACCCAGGTCACCTGGGCCTCCTGAGGAGGACAGTCACTGGCTGCCAGCCAGGACTGAGCCTGCCAGCAGCTCCTGCTGAGCCCTTGGGCCACTCCCTGCCCCTTTCTGGACCTCGGTTTCCCCTCTGCAATAAAAAGGTGAGATGGATGGAATCTCCATCCCATTCTGGCATTCTGTGCCCCCAGACTCAGCAAGGCCTGAATGCTGAGGGTGTCCTGCCTGAGCCCCCGGTGGGTCAACCGAGCTGACGCCTCGTGTCCAGCAGGCCTGTCGGGACCCCAGTTCTCTAGGGAGAAACCTCCAGTCGAGCAGCAGGGCAAGGTCATCAGATTCATTTGTCTGCCTCTTGGGGACAGAGCAGATGAGCCCAGGGTAGGCACTTACTGAACACCTTTTGAGTGCCGGGCCCTGGGCTAAGGGTTGAATGGAAACAATCTCATTTATTCTCAAATGAGGCCTTGAGACAGACACTCTCCTGAGACCCACTCTGCAGATGACAAGACCGAGGCTTAGGGAGGCTAAGTGGAATTGCACAAGGTCACAACCAGAAGTACCAGATCTGGGGTTTGAACCCATATATTTCTGGCTCTGAAACCCATGCATTTCAGAGCCTCATGAGGCGGCCCTCAGCTGCAGCCCAGGGTGAGGAGGGCAGTGCTGCCTCAAAGACAGGCCCTTCCCTGTACCCCATCCCCAGAAGCAACCTCTCCCTCCCCACCAAACACACACATACCCCCCAAAACTTCCCCAGAAAGACCAAGGCCAGAGGGCCCCAGGCAGAAGAAGCTTTTTACCCCATGTCCCTTTTCTCCCAGCCAGGAAGGGTGCAGCCACCTCTGGCACCCTGCTCCCTCCTTACCCTGTCAGCAGGGAAGCCTTACTGTTAGTGGTCTCCGTAGTAACTGCGGAGGGCAGGTCCTGGAAGAGGGGACTTCTGGGAAATGTAGTCTTCTGGGATTGCCCAGCCATGGTGTCAGCCATGGTGTTGCTGGTAGAGCAGATACCAGCGGGCAAGGGCTGATTGGTAAGCTTTAGAAATCTTTATGAGCCCATCGTCAAACGGCTTTTTAAACATTTATTAAAAATAAAGTGATAAAAATCTACAACGAACTAATTACATTTTTGCAAAGTAATAAATACATAAAACCCCCATCATCCCCTAATTATTTTCCTCTCTTTCACATTTATCTGTGTTCTTGAGGTGGTTTACGGTTATTGTTTCTGTGCAAAGGAAAAACTACATAATAGTGAACTAATTTGCGTCTCTTCCTAACTTCTGCTCAGTGATGTCAGGCAATAGCTTTCAACTGGCTGTGGGGTTATTTACACCCCGGAAATTGGTAAATGCTACAGACCAGGATTTTTTTCTCCCAGGAAGCCAATTGTTAAACATTTGTCAGACGTCCTCTGTTCCACCACAGGGGGACTGTGACCTTCGCCAGCGTGGGCCTGGGGTGGCTGCTGCGGTGGGGCCACAGAGCCGTGCTACCCAAGTCCTGGGTTCTAGGACTGAGTCTCAGACTGGGTCTCTGATTTAGTGGATTATCTCCTGGGACAAGAAAAGCCTCATCTGTTGGTTTTTTAAAAAATATTTATTTTTTAGTTTTTAGGTGGACACAATGTCTTCATTTTTAATTTTTATGTGGTGTTGAGGATCGAACCCAACGCCCCGAGCATGCCAGGCAAGCGCGTTACCACTTGAGCCACATCCCTAGCCCCAAGGTCATCTGTTTAATTAGAAGCCCATGACAATTTTTAATTTGAATTTCTTCAAAAATTCAGAAAAGGGTCTGGGTTTGTAGCTCAGCGATAAAGCATGTGCAAGGCCCTGAGTTCCCAGCCCTACACATGCAAATCAGAAGGAAAAAAACCAACTGGAATAATAATGAGTATATAATTATGATTATGCGTTCACCCTGGATTATACTTATCTTTGAGCCAATGCAATCATAAAATATAATTTTTGCTCTTTTGTTTTTGGAGAAAGGGACCCATGAAAGTCATAATATCACCCTATGTGGGGCTGGGAGAGAGTCCAGAGAAATCCTGTAAATATCCTGCTGAAGTTGTATAGTGACGTTATCAGTGGAAACTTAAGAATCTCTCACTTCTCCGTAAAAAAGAATGATTTCCCCTTTTCTGGCTTGCTGAGAGCCATAGCTGAGTCTGAATGACGCATGGCATTTTTGCCAGAACGGAGTAGTTGAGAGGTGATGCCAGCAAGCCATTGAGATGATAATGGTTATGTTAAGCTATGTATATTGGACCCCTGCTGTCCACCTCAGCCTGCTACTTTGGAGTTCTCGCGGGGATTCCCAGAGAGTTCCCATTGGTTGGGGAAGTGCCGGAGGAGGGATTTCTGGTTGGTGGTTCCTGGAGGAGCTGCGTGGGGTTCGGGAGAGTTCCCGGGGAGCATGTGTGGAATGTGCCGGTGGAGTTCAGAAATAAAGTTTGTTCCTGCTTCAGTGACTCCTGATTTGTGCCCAGCCAGACTGCGGCACTGGCTGGACCATTATGCAGCCATAAAAAATAATATCTGTATGCTGTATTAGTCAGTTTTCTGTTACTGTATCAAAATACCTGAGATAATCAACTTCAAAAGAGAAAAGACTTCTTTGGTCTTGGGATTTGGGCTATTTCTGCCCATGGTCAGTTGGCCCTGTTGTTTTGGGGTCTGTGGTGGCACAATACATCACGGTGGGAATGTATGGCAGAGAGAGCCTGTTCACCCCATGGTTGGGAAACAAAAGAGAAAAAGGAAGAGACCAGGGCCCCACAATTCCTTTCAGGACACACCCCCAATGACCTAAGACCTTGATCAGGCCCCATCTCTGGAAGGTTCCAACCCCTCCCAATAGTACCACTGGCTGGGACCACACCTTTAACACACGGGCCTCTGGGGAGCCTCCAGAGTCACACTCTAGCAAAGGCCAGATGAGGCAGGGGTGAGGGGAGGGGAGCTCACGACTACTCCTATGTACCTCTTAGTGCTGGTCTTGGTGCACGGTGACGGTGATATACCTGAGGGGGATTTTCATGGGGTGAAGGCAGGAAGAGGTAATGGAGATCAGGGGTCGTGTCAGGCTGGCAGAAGGGAAGGCAGCCTTCATCTCCTGTTTTTCCCACGTCATCTCATTCCTTTTACTTTCCTATCTATCCACTCTCATTCCCCATCCTATACAAGCAACATCTTTTCATTCTTGTGGTCCTGGGGATTGAACCCAGGGATGCTCTACCACTGAGCTACGCCCCCAGCCCTTTTTATTTCATTTTGAGACAGAATCTCACTAAGTCACTGAGGCTGGCCTTGAACCCGAAATCCTCCTGCCTCAGCCTCCTGAGTCACTGGGATCACAGTTGTGGCTACTGTGCCCGCCTCTCTACAGGCAATCATTCTGATATTGCTCTTTTTCCAAAATGAGCATGTTTTGCATGGTGGCATTTTTAATGTCTGTAAATGATATTGTGTTTTTACATCCTTCTGTTTCTTATATTTTTGCCAAGAGCTGTGGGTTTAAGAATCCATCCATACTATTGTGTGAATCCACACTAATTACTCCTTAATCCTTCCAGTGATGGTGGCCCAGGGTAGGGACCCCAGCTCACTCCACTTTCTTTGTCCTGTCTGAGAAACAGAGAGCCCTGTTTTCCCTGGGATTGAGCCCCAGCCGGGGCTTTGAACATTTCCAGACACCCGTATGAAGCTGTTTGGGTGGTTGCCTGAAACATTGAATGTTCAATTATGTCGCTAATCACGCAGGCACCAGCCCCAGGCCTGAGCCAGCTTCCTTCAACCCTCTAGGAAACTCCAGGCCCGACCCCAGTTGCAGACACGTCTGGGTAGAAGGCCTGCTTCCGCAGCCCCGGGGACACAGGTGCCCCTGTCTGTGAGGTGTCGCTGTGATGAAGTATCCGGGGCTGGGCAATTTTATAAAGAAAAGGGGTTAATTTCTCTCACAGCTCTGGAGGTTCAAGGGCTCACGTGTCGTGAACAGCTGTCACGAGGGCAGAATCCCAAGATGGCCCAGGGCATCACACTTCAAGAGCAGGGAGGGCAAGCCACCAGAATGCCATCCTGGGGACCTCACCTGGTGATCCTATGGAATCCTAATCACTTTCACAGTCCCTGCCTCTAAACACCGTGGTCAATTAAGTTCCCACCCTCTGAATTCCCCACAGTGGGGACCCTTGGAGGACCCTCCGTCCTTTCCCAAACCTTAGCAGTCCCCTGGTAAATGGCCTTGTCACCCTGACCTGAGTGTTTCTGTCTTTGGAATGGCAACCGGCCCTACCTCCGGACTGTCCCTTAATGGAATTCTGTTGCCTCCGCTTTGGGGGCAACTCCGGCCATGGGCTGGGCCACATGGACGATGCTGCACACATCGCGGGTGGTGTCCCTTCTCCCCCTTGAGAACCTTTCTCTGGGATAAGTCCCGGGAGCAGGACCCCCACAGCGGTGGTGGCTTCTCTGTCAGCGGCTACACTCGCTGGACCCTCCTGCCTCTGCAGTGCATGGGGATCCTGGTCCCCCACCCCGCCAGCTGGCTTTGAATAGATTTCTAATGTTTGCCAGTTAAATAGCGACACGAGATCCCACTGTCATTGTAACACACGGCCGAGGGGTGGTGATCTGAAGCGTGCCTTCTGTCTTAACTCATCAGCGTTCAGTTTTGAAAACCTCAGCCCATTTTCCTCTATTAGGGAAGTGTTCGTGGTTTGGTTTGCAAGACTCCAGAAGTTAGTCCTTGGTTTTGGATGCTGCGAACACCATCCCCCATTCTGTCACCTGATAACATTGGCCCTGGTGTCCTTCATTAAACAGAAAAACCTCAATTTTTCTTTCTTCTTCTTCTTTTTTTTTTTCTTCCTCGTACTGGGGATAGAACCCAGGGCCATTTAAACACTGAGCCCCATCCCCATCCCTTTTTATTTTTTATTTAGAGACAGGGTCTCACTGAGTTGCTTAGAGCCTCGCTAAGTTGCTGAGGCTAGCTTTCAGTTCGTGATCCTCCTGCCTCAGCCTCCCAGGCCACTGGGATTACAGGTGTGCGCCCTCAATTTTAAAGTAATTAAATGTATCAGTTTGGGGTCTGATGCTTGGCAAATTTTTCTTTGGGAAGTCCTTCCTTGCCCCTCCCTAGGTCACAAAAATATCTTCCTACACTGACGTTCACCTTTCACCCTCCCCTAGACTTGACTCCACCTGGAGTCCACCTGCACGGAAGGGGTCAGCAGGGATCTTGTCGTGTTTTTTTTCTCCATATAATGACCCAGTTTTCCCACACCATGACCATGACCATGGACCCACCAACTCCTGTTGACCTTGGTCGTGTGTGAAGTCCTCTAGGGGGCGCCACTGAGCACTCTGTGTTTTTTCGCTTGTCTTCCCTCCTGTCCCCACACGTACACCTTGAACACCTTGACGTCTGGAGGTCAAGTCTTCCTCCCGTGCCCTCTTTCAGTCAGGCTGATTCAGCGATTTGAAGTCATTCATAGATCACCATAAAAATTTCTAGAATAAATTTTCGGAGACTCTATAAAGAATAAGATCAATTGGAATCGTCTCTGGACTTGCATTGAATCAACAGACTCGTTTGTGAAGGATGTCACAGCTTCTCGTCTTCAGTCGTCACTCTGACGGCACAGAGTAAATAAATCGCCTTCTTATTTTCTGCATGTTTGTTATATGATAATGAAAAAATATATTGGGAGTGAGGAAACTCGGGCAGAATACAGAACTAGGCGACAAGCCGGGGTGGAGGGACCCTCCCTGTGGCCCACCATGACCACGGGCAGGAGGTGCTCAGACCCACGCTCCTGCTGGGCCAGAGGGACCGGCGCTGGCAGTCCTTGGAGGCACTGTCTCAGGTCATCGTCCCCTGCCCATCCTGGGGGGAGCCACTGCGCCCCCTGCGTTGCAGGCCAGGAGGAAGGGACCTGTACCAGGAAGCCAGCTGCCCGGGGCTGTGGTTTGGTTGGTCCCCACCCCAGCAGCTCGCCTGAGGTTTCGGCTGCTCAAGGTTCCCCTTGAAGCTCAGGGTGGGGCAAGGTGACAGTTCTGGAACCCAGGGAACGTCCTGGGGAAGGGTCAGCAACCCAGAGAGGCCAGCCCTGGCTTGGGCCTCGCCTGTGGAGGGGCTTAGCTGGGCGGGTCACAGGTCTTCCCTGGGCCTCTGACTGATCTTTCTTTAAGTCAAAGGTGGGACTCGGGAGGAGGGAGCCAGTTGCTCCTGGGAACTTTACTTTGCTCCTCAGGGTTGAGGTAAGGACTTGATGACCCCCATTTTATGCTAAGGCTCAGAGAGGCGAGGTGACATGCCAGGGTCACACAGCAGAGGAAGAATTTAAGCCCTGGGTGGAAATACTCAGAACGGCTCTTTTCCAGGACACTCAGGTTACGAGCCTTCACCATGAGAAACAGACATCCCTGAAGATAAGCCCCAAATGTGTCCTCAAAAACACACTGTGGTTCAACTGACCCAATGTCCACGCCCCAGGATTTCCTTTCCAGGAACAGGGTGACTTGCATCAAGTGATCCACCTTCCTGTCTTTGGTGGTCTGTCTGTTTGCTGGGTTGGACAAGAAGCAAGGAGGCCCCTCGGGTGGACACCGGCTGCTGGTGGGGGAGGGGGTCAGAGCCCACAGCTTGGGGGCTGCGGTGAGCATCTGGTCATGACAATGACAATGACTCCCCACCTGCAGGAGCCCAGCTGGAGGCTGGGCAGGGCCAGAGGGGAGAGTAAGGGTGAGCCTGGTGCTCTCCTGGCTGCCAGAGGCCGGGGGCTGCTGTCTCTCCAGGGCCACCTCTGCCTCTGTTCTCTGTGTGTATCAGCCCGTCCCTTGAGTCCCTCTGCCTCGGTTACTCTGCCACCTGAGCTTCCTGCTGAGACCAGCCCATGGCTAGGAAATGGAGAACGAGCTACGGGAAGTGACTTACCCAACCCAAGTCTGGCCTGAAGCGCCCCCGGCTCAGAGCCCTGCAAATACACCCATTTGTTCAGCCAACAAAGATTTATTGAAATCTTATTGGTGCCGATATTTGGCTCAACATGGGCCCAGCCCTGTGCTCAGCTGGGCTGATGGAGGAGCCAAGCTGTTCTGGTCCCTGCCCTTAGGAGCTCAGACTCTCAGAAATGCCCACCTCTGCCCCACGATCCCTCTCCCCCTCTCTCCTGAGTCCCACACACTGAATGAATAGCTGTGGGGAGCTTGGACCCATGACCCCCGCCCCACAGTGACAGCAGATCTGAGGTCGACTGGCCCACCCACCAGGCAGTCACGAAGGGGGAGGGAGGGCTCCCGGTTGATACACACTAAGTGGCCTCTGAGGTTCAATGCCCCTGGTGGGCCTGGAGGGCTGGCAGTCCCCTGCATGGTGGGGTCTGCTCCTCGAGGATGGGCCCAGGACAGGCTAGGCTGGAGGACTGACCCACCCCTAAAACAAACCTCCAGTCCACCACTCCCCCAGTGCCCCAGGGGACAATGACCTCCTGAATGTCCCTCACCAGGACCAAAGCAGAGGTGGGGGGCAGTCACACAGGGAGGAGCAGGGAGGCCGGGGCCCGTTCCACATGCTGCCCTGCCACGACCCACTCTCTGGGATCAGGACCCAGCGACACCAGAGGTGGACAGAGGCCAGCGGGTGCTCACTAGGGAGGCCGGGCCGGCGGTGAAGGTGTGCTCTTTGCTCTTGGGGGCGGGGGTGGTCTCAGGACTGTAGGCCTAAATCCCTTGCACATCTGCATCCGGGGACTCTCGGATCTGTGGACATATCTGGACGGGACCTTTGAGGCCACAGGATCCAACCCGTTTCCTCTTCTGCTGCGCCGTAAAGAGGAAGCAACCGAGGCCCCTGCATCCGCAGCAGCTGCTGAGGGCACACAGCAGATGGGAGGTGAGTCTGGGCGCAGGGCCGTGGCCACCTACTCATGGGACACAGAGGGGGCCTGGTCCAGCCGGCCAGTGCCCCCCGAGGAAGAAGGCGTGGAGATCTGACCCGGGAGGTAGAGGATGGCAAACCAGCAGAAGATGAAGACACCTGTTATGGGGAGAGAGACTGGTGAGCCTGGGCTGCAGGGGACAGGCCAGCCTGGGCTGGTGGCTGCCCAGGGCAGAAGGGCTCCATTGCAAACCTTCAAGGACTCATGAAAATATCAGGCAAAAATGAAACCTACTCCTGAAAAAGAACCAAACATAAACCTTGGAAATGAAAAAACAAGGATCTTGAAATGAACAAAACAAAACAAACAAAAAACCTCAGACATCTGTCACAGAAAAGAAAGAGCAAGATAAGAAGAATTGTCAGACACACAAACCTACTGCAGTGGGATCTCCTTCTCTGAAGGATTACTACAGGATGCACTTCAGCAAGAAGAAGGAAGGTGTGGGGTGTAGGAAATTGAATGAGAAACAAAGGCTTTGTGTTTTAAAAAAAACTTGTAACAAAAATACTACACAGCAATAATAGAATTTAGAGGATTCAATGGCAATTAAAATGCCTGAAGTGTTTGGGAGGAAGATAGAAATCCCAAATAACTCAGACTCAGTTGAAATTGAACTCAGTAGAGTGAGGCATGCAGGCTTAACTTCTGCAAGAATAATGGCACAATTTATGATTTCAAGATGTATCTCTCCCTAACTCTTAACTTCTAGAATTTTTCAGAGACAGACTCAACGATTCTTCAACTGAGTCTATCCTCAGATGGTTTTAAAGTAATCATTGCTATTGCTGTTACTACAGTTCCCACATATTGAAGATCTATTGTCTCACACGGACAAGATCATAGTTATTCAACATGAAATCTGGCAAGAAAGTGCTGAGACTGTCCTGACTTTAGAGATGAATGAGGATCATAGGCAATGAATGACTTGCCTGAGAGGTGAGTGAAACTGGGATTGAATCCAGGTGGGCCTGGACCCAACCGCCATGCCACATGGTCTCATGGGGCACCGGGAGCCAGCCCTGGTCTCTCAGGTTTGCACCCATTGCATCTGGGATGACTGGTTCCTAGTGGCTCCCCTGGAAAGGGTGAGTCTTATCCCACCCTTCTTGCCTGTGTCCCTCACGGTCAGGCATGATGTCCCTTTGAGCTGTGTGCATGAATAATTGGAAACCGAGGAGCAAAGAGATCAGGTGTGGGAAAGAAAGTGTAATCCATCGCCTGGGCTTCTCTTCCTTGGCAGGGGGTCTCAGAGGGAGGACCCCACCAGGGCCCGTAGTACACATAGCAATCACTTTCTTCCCTCCTCCTTAGAGACTCTATGTGACCTGCCCTGTCATATGGACACCAAATCACATGACCTTGCCCTCCTCTCACAGTTGATTGGACCAGAGATGGTCACCTGTCTTCGAAGGTCATATAGGGTCGAGGTGGGCCATGTGGGACAGCCATTTGGGGCCATGGGTAGTAACAGGCAAGCAGAGAGAGAAGAATGAAGGAGTTTCCACAAATGCTAAGTGACCGACAACACCAGGCTCCGGAGAAAAGATGGGGACAGCCTCTGCTTTGATTTGGGTGTCTTTCCTGATCCTGGTAGCAGGTCCCATGAAGTCAGCCACCCTTGATGCTCTGATTGTAAGAGAGCCCTGGATATTTAAAGCCAGAGAGCAATCCTGTTTCACAAACCATCCTGTCCCCGACTCCCAGCACCTCCGGGTGCAGACAGGACAGCGGCCCAGGAAGCTCACCTTGCAGGGAGTTGAAGAGGGCGAAGATATAGATGGTGGACAGACCCAGGGGCGTGAGGACAGCCAGCCCCCAGGTCACACCCACCAGGCTTGAGAGGCCCAGGATGGTGAGGACGGCCTTCCAGCTCTGCCCCTGCTCCTTGCCGGCTGTGACACTGCTCAGGGTGAAGATCTTCCAGGCCACCAGGGCCAGCACCACGGCACCAAAGAGGAAGGTGATGAGGAAGTAACCGTGGACAGTGGCGTAGAGGGCAGGCTCTTTCTGGAACCAGCACCTGGAGGAAGTGGATGGCCACTGGGACTGGGGGAGGTGAGCCTGGCCAGCCAGCCCCAGGACTCCTGCCCCTGCTGACCTTCTGTGACCTGGAAGACACCTTCCCCCCACCTCCACCTTCCATGCCCTGCTCTTCCGCTGGGTATGGGGCCTCCACAGGCTCCCCCTTTATTTTATTTATTTATTGTTTTATCTTTATTTTATTTATTTTGTTGTTTTGGTACCGGGGTTTAAACCAGGGGTGCTTCACCACTGAGCCACATCCCCAGCCCTTTCTAATTTTTTTTTTATTTGAGACAGGGTCTCCTTAAGTTGCTTAGGGCCTCACTAGGTTGCTGTGGCTGGCCTTGACCTTGTAATCTTCCTGCCTCAGCCTCCCGAGTCGCTGGGATTACAGGCCACAGGGCCCAGCTCAGCTTGGTGTCTCTTTAGATAATGGTGCAAAAGGGCCAGACGAACTCCAAAGGCCTGTTCCGCTTGCTCCACGTCATGTTGTAAAAAATATGAATTTGTAGCCAGTTGGGTATTAATACCCAGAATTTTGCTTCTCCTGTAAAACCACTCACAGGCTGCCCTGCGGACGCCCTCCCTGGAGGATAATGATTGGCAGCCCCTTAGATGGACAGGGGACTCCCCCTCCACTGCAGAGCCCCGTGGCCACCATGTGCACTTATATGACTTATTGGGCTTCTGAGGACCCTGCATACGGGGCCCTGTGGACAGGCCCAAGGCTGCCCCAACCCCTCCCAGCACAGAGCAAGAAGCCAGGGCTTCCTTGGAGATCACTGGGTAGAAGTCCGGAGGCTCAGCCAGTTCCACCACTGCTCCCTGCACCACAGGGCTAAAGGCCTGAAGGGTATGTCCATCAGCTGCTCCGGGGTACAGAAGAAGAGACTGGGGTCCCAATGAGGACAGGTTTTCCCAGGGTCACACTCACAGCAGTTGGGGGCAGAGGCTGACTGGGCCCAGGGATGCTGGGAAAGGTTGGGCAGGTCATGCCCTGCATGAGGGCACCTGGATGAGGGTCAGGCAGGGGCTGAAGTCTAGCATGCCCTGCACTCACCAGGCTGAGAACCAGGCATGGGAAGGGTGTCACCATGGTGGCTGGTGGTGGCCCGGGGCAGAGGGGGACATCCTGCCTCCTGGCCCAGGTCTCCGTCTCCCTTCCTGAGGAAGCCCCCTCTCCCATTTCACTTCCTTTCTGCAGATTTCAGTTTTCCCCTGTGCCACGAGCCACCTGGACCTGAGGATCCTTCTAGGCTTGACATTCTCCGTCTGATTTCCTAGGATCCCCTCCCCCACCTCCCTAGAGCATTAATACGTGACGCTAGAGGCTCCTTATCACCCCGTCTCCCGACAGCCCCCACTCACAGCTCCAGAGAGGTGCGGTTCTCCTGGTCGCGGATGGTGTAAAGGCCATAGCTGTTGGCACTGCCGGTGCCAATGACCATGAGGGCGGGCAGGCCTGGGCACAAGAGCAGGAGGTGTGGCATTTCCGGGCTCCCTTGGCATGTCCTCCTCCAAATCCCCTCCAGTCCTGGGGGAGCGGGAACACCCTTCCCTCTCCCCAAGGCTGCCCCCCTCTCTCTCCCCCAGGACCGCGGTCCCCTGTCCCCCTCCACGCAGCACCTACCCCAGCCCACCAGGCTCAGCTTCAGGTAGTAATGGCCGAAGTAGGTGTTGAAGACCTTGATGACGAGGAGGTAGAGGTGGAAGGCTTCCAGGCCCATCCAGGTGAAGGTGCAGAGCAGGAAGTAGTGGAAGATGGCTCCCCGGATCCAGCATGCAGCACGGGACCCCGCCGAGCCGCTGCCCACGCTGACCAGGAAGGCCAGATTCAGGAGGAACAAGCTACTACTCAGGGCCACGTGGATCTTGGGGGCATCTTCGGACTTGAATCTCTGCAGGGAGAACCTGGGGCCAGAAGGACCAGTGAGGCCCTGGGGGCTGCCGCTCCCACGGGTCACCCAGGCCTGTCCACCCCACCATCTAGGTTCCACCCCGACAGCCCTGGGCTCTCAGCCTCGTGGTCAGCTCCCGTGTCCATCTCTGCCAGCAGCCAGAGGTGAGTACCCGCAGGTTCAAGTTCAGGCGCCCTGCTGTGGCCCACAGGGCACCCTGGGTTCTGGAGTCTGCCAGCCTCATCCCATGACTCTGGGCTTCAACCAGCTGCATAACTTGCCGTCCCCTGAGCGCAATTTGCTTTCCTGCGCCTCCCAGACTCGGCCATGCCCAGCTCTGTTCTCAAAGCCCTTCCCTGCTCCTCAGCTGCACCCCCTGTGGTTCCCCGACTCTTGTTCTCCTCCCAAGCTCCCCCCGGGACAGTTCCTTCTGGGGAGCTGTCTCCATACTCTCCTGACCTGAGCCCAGGCTGATCGGACGTTTCCAGCAACACAGTGAAACGTTCTCCTCTCCCCTCCCTGAACCATAGACTTAGTCCTGGCACAGGGCCAAAAGGGGCCCAGAGTTCATTGTTGGGTGAGTAGATGGGCATGTGGGTGAACAGGGGTAGTAGGAAGAGAGGCTCATAGAGGGACAGGGACTTTCACAGAGTCACGGAGCCTGGCCCCAGCCTCCCTGCTCAGTGCTTCTTTGCAGGGCTCGCCTCCCCCCCACTATGGAGACCTCCCTCTGAATTCCTAGCAAATTCGATCCAAAAGGGCTCTTGACACTGGGAGCCGTGGCCCACACCTGTAATCCCAGGGGCTCCGGAGGCTGAGGCAGGAGGATCGCAAGTTCAAAGCCAGCCTCAGCAAAAAGCAGGGTACTAAGCAACTCAGTGAGACCCTGTCTCTAAATAAAATACAAAATAGGGCTGGGGGTGTGGCTCGGTGGTTAGTGCCCCCCAGTTTAATCCCCGATACCCCCCGCCCCGCAAAAGGGCTCTTGCCTGAGGAATGGGAGTGTGGGGCTTCCTGGAGGGGGCATGAGGGATAAATGTCCACCTCTCCTAAGTTGCCAGGCCCCATCTTGGTGACATTCTTCCTGGTATTCCAAGCCCAGCTCACAGGCTCTGGCAACACAACCAGGTAGAAAGTCACACTCGGCCAGTTGGGATGGGGATGGTGTCATGGAGCAGAGCTTGGAGGGGTGGGGTGGGTGCCACATGGGGGGTGGCCTGTGATGGAATGAGTGGGGCTCTCGGGGGCTGCAGCCTAGGGCCACGTGGGATGGAGGCAAAGGCTTTGAGAAGGGCAGACAGGAGACCCAGAGGCTGCCCCGTGGGTTGTGGTGAGCCCGGGCAAGGCCCCTCCAGGAGCGGGGATGGGAGGGCTGGGCTGCCGCTGCTCCCACGGCTCCTCCGAGCTGCCAGGAGAGCCAAGTGGCCGTGCTCTCACTCTGTGCTTTTCCTGTGCCCCTGCCCCCTTCTGGAGACAGCCCCAGGTGTCCCTAAGAACACCCTGCCCTTCCGCGCACTCATCCATGGCGGGTGAGGGAGCTGGTGGCTGGTCCTGTCCGCTCCAACTCAGGAGCAGGCATGAAGCCTGGCCTGGCCAGCGAGCGCCCTCCAGCCCCTGACCACAGTGACCCCGTGGGCACAGGGTCCAGGTTGGACCAGTGAGACGGCTCTGGTGTAGGCACAGGGTAGACGGCGTGAATGGCCAGTTCCATGGGCAGGTGACCTCGGCAGGGCCTGGAGTCACACAGGCCCCGGGCTGGGTTACTGCTCTCCTGACCCCATCCTGGCAGCTGAATAACGCCTGAACAGGGAGCCACGTCGTCTCATTTGGGAACAGGTCCTGCCGCTCCTGCCCGCGTACCCGTGTGTGTTTAAGATGATTAAAGTGGGAGGAGATCTGTGACCCACCGTCACCTTCCTGGCTCAGATACTCTACAGTTTCATAAGACGTCACCATCGGGGAACGTTGTGGGGAGGAACTATGGACTCTGTGCTATTTTTCCAATTTCCAGTTAGTCTATAATTATTTCAAAATAAAATATGTTTTTACAAAAGACCAAGACTGGGGACCTTTTTTGAGCCTCTGGATCTAACCCTGCCTGAAGCCCCCACATGTGAACCTCATCTGCCTTATCATGGTTTGTTAAGCCAATCTGAGTTGCTGCCACTTGACACACTTCAACCTCCACCCTGCTTCGTGGGCAAGGAGACTGAGGAGCAGTGAGGGCTCTACCCTGCCCCCCGGAGGTGTGGGCTGGGCTGGGGCCACCCACCTCAGGGTAAGATAGAGGACAATGGTGAAGGCCAGGAAGATCATGGAGACTCCACAGCCTGCCTGGGAGATGTGAGTGAGGACCTGCACGGTGGCCCGGTCCAAGACGGGCCTCTGTGGATGACAAGGACGACATAAGAGCAGGTCCATGCTCCCCCAAAGCCCTGGCCCTGTCAGGAAGCCCCTCCCTGGGGCAGGACTACGGGGGTCACAGTGGAGTGGGCTTTACCAACAGCAAGGCGAAGAAGGTCAGGTGGTCACAGTGGCAGACAGTCCCCTCAGCTCCGAGCTCGGTGGAGCAGCCCTTGGAGTCCCAGTCCCCTGCAGGCCCTGGAGGGGAGGAAAGGGGGACCAGAGGAAGGGAAGGGAGGCCCCTGAGGGTGGGACTTGCCTCACCCCCGTGGGAGCCCACAGTCTCCCTCTCTCTCACCCCAGAGAGGGTCCTCCAGGCCTTACCTTTATTCACATCCCAGAACACACAGGTGAGGGTCGCGTTCTGAAGCCAGAGGGTGGAAGTCAGGAGAGAGGAAAGAGGCTAGGGCGGGTGGAGGAAGGGGGGAGAGGACACCGTCCCCAGGCCTAACCTGGGGTGCATCGGGGGGAAAGCCGCCCCGTGGGTTGCACAGGAAAGTGGCCTGCACCTTGGGTGTGCCTGGACCGATAAGTGAGGGACACAAAGATGGCCTGGGGCTGTGGGCGGAGGGTCTGTGCGTCTGCACCTGCGCCTTTAGGGAGCGCGGTGGGCGGGCGTGGGAAGCTGTGGGCATGCAGGCGGCTGGCCTGGCCCTCACGTGCCCCGCTGTGAGCACAGAGGGTGTCTCTGTGAGGTGTCTCTGGCACAATTGTGTGTATGTCCCTAATGGCTTCTCTTGGGCTGATGGGAATGACAGAGGGCACAAGGTCCCACGTGTGTCCGCACAGAGCCCCGGTGCCTGTGTGTGCCCACCCGCCTTACTGCCTGATAGTGACTCCAGGCCCCAGGTAGGGACTCACCGGGGGCTGACGCTGGTGGGAGAAGGTGATCTCCAGAGGCTCTGGCAGCCTGGTGACAGGGGTGCGACCCACACTCAAGCCCACCATGTGGTTGTTCAACACACTGCTGCCATCTTCCAGGCGAAGCTGGGGGCCCTGGGAAGGAGAGGGGGTGGGGAGGGGGAGGGGGAGGCCAGGCTGCAGCAGGGACTGCCCCAACCCCTCCTGGCTGGAGATCCAGGATCCTCCAGGACCTGGGGCCCTTGCCTGGGGGGCAAAGTCCGAGGCCCGTGCTCCAGACCAGCTGATCACAAAGCCCTGTACCCGAGAGCCCTCTGCTGTGGGCCCCAGCTCCTCTGTCCTGTTACCCAGGGGCTCACAGGGCTAAGATCAGCCGAGAAACCAGGGGCAGTGGGTGTCTTCAGGTGGCTGAGCATCCACACCCAGGAGACCCCACATCTGTACAGAAGTGGCCACACGCCTCTGGGTACACCCACTGGGTTCCCATTTGCAAGAGTGAGAGCTCACCTGTTCATTGACTGTGGTCACACGTGAGTGGTGCAATTGTGTGTGTACAGAAATAGAAAAGGACGCGTGTGTTTGTGCAAGGGCACATGAGCGTGCTGGCGTCTCATATGCAAGCCAAGGGTTGCTGATTATGGGGCGGTGGAGGCTGCAGTCCATGCCCCCTAGAAATGGCTCTGGATGACCTGGCTGCTCTGGGGACACTCACAGGGCTTGGTACCTCCCTCCCCCAAACCCCAGGGTCTCCAGCCAGGCCCAGGCTGGTGCACAGGACCACGGAGAACCCAGCATTGAACCTGAATCCTCACCTTGAAGAGGTCTCCAGCACCGATGTCCACAACAGATATGGCCAACCGGACTGCAGACCTGCTGCCCGGCAGGGAGGCGAAAAAGCTCCTGGGAAGTCGGACTCTGTCAGGGGGCTTGTCCTCGCCCATCATCACCTGCCTCGGAATCTGCAATCACAGGTCAGCACTCCAGCCCCCATGCAGGTCCACCATTGCTCCAGTCGGAAGGGAGACTGAGGCAAGCTGGGCAGAGGGGCAGCACTTACAGACCATCCCCCCCGAGGGGCAGGACACTGGGCTTAGGCCAGGCTCTGTTCCTCACAGTCAATGACACCTGTGTAGCCCCAGTGTCCCTAGAATAGAAAACAACCACCTGCCACCGTGGCCACCTGCCAGGCTGAAGGTAGCTCCTGAGAGAAGACCCCCTGGGCGGCCTCAGTTTGCAAGGAGGGGGAAGGCCAGCAGTTGAGAGCCGTGGGCTGGGACCTAACATCCCCGTGCTTCCACATGGCTCCATGGTGACCGTGTCTGGCTTCCGACTCAGGAATAAGTGGAAAGAATCAGGCCATCAGGAAGGAAGGTCAGCAAGGGAGACAAGGGCAGAGGTGCAGGACACACACATTCACTGAATGAAATCCTTCCTGCCCAACCTCAAATTGTTTAAAAACGAAGGATGCTCAGAACATTAGAATAAACCCCAGTGGTGATCACAAAGCCCACTGTGTTCATTCCCTGATCTCCCTGGCTCCCGGGGGACTGCAGCCTGCTCCCCGCTGGTCCCTGCCTCAGCAGCATCCCAGGTGGATTGGAATAGAGGAGCTAAGAGTTGGAACAAAAGGCCCCCATTTTCTCGTTCTCAGTCCAGACATTGTTGAAAGGACCATGCCAGGCAGAGGTGAGTGACATAATCAAGGGTGGAGAAAGACCCTCTCTGTCTTCCCCTTTCTCCAGAAAGAACCAAAATTCCTTCAGGGATAACCAGCCTGCCCAGCTGCCTGGTTCTTCACCATCAAATCCATCCCCTAGGCAGGCTGCTGGCCTGGGAGCCCCAACTTTACCAGGGTGGGCTCGCTCCTCCAATCGCATACAGAGTGGCAGCTCCTTCATCATTTTACCGATAGGGAAACTGAGGCTCAGTAAAGTCATTTCCTCATAATCTTAATGGCTGGTAAGGGGCAGAGCTGGAATTTTTTAAAATATTTTTTTTATTTGTTGATGGCCCTTTACTTTATTAATTTATTTATTTTCATATGGTGCTGAGAATTGAACCCAGAACCTCACACGTACTAGGCAAGCGCTCTACCACTGAGCCCCAGCCCCAGCCCCCTGAGCTGGAATTTGAATCTGAACCAATGTGGACGAAGACACACCCCCTTGCCCATTTAGCCCTTCTGCTGCCAAGTGTATCCTCCCTGGTTTTAAATGTGTTCCCTGGGCAGCAGAGCTCACGGGGATTTTAGACTTGGAGGAGCTTGAGAATTCATCCTACCGATGAGGATTTTGGGGCCCAGAGAGGGAGAGGGACTTCTGGGGACATCCAGGGCAGAAGTGGGAAGGCCAGTACCAGACACTGTTCTCTGGACTCTCAATTCAGTGATGTCCCAGAGGTCTCCTCCCACCACCCTAGACTGTCTAGTACCAGGTCCACTCATCCAGGTAACTCACTAGTTAACTCACTAGCACCCGTTCACAAGGCGGGAAAGTTGTACTGAATGGAACCCGGGAGGGTGAGGCTCTCACAGGCACATGGCACTGGACATGGCTCTCTCAGAATCTTTAACTGTATGCCCAAGGACAACAGGGTCAAGGCCAGCCAAGGGGCTCGGGAGAGCTCTTCACCTGAGAGGGTTTCAGAGAGAAAAGCAGATCTTCCGAGGTGTCGGTGCTGAAGTTCTGGACCAAAGCCTTCACAAAAGGCATATCCACTCTGTCCTCCAAATTCTTCTCCACCAGGTAGAACTCGTAGTGTAGCCAGTATCTGCAAAGGGCCAGGGTTGGGGGAAGTAGGAGCCTGCAGGCTGAGTCACCCACTCATCTGACCCAGAACACCAAAGATGCTGGGGTCACTGCGGGGGAAGACGGGTGGCTTGGGAATAACCAGATCAGTCCTGAGGGATTCCAGCTAGGGGTCCCTCCAAGTATTTTATGTGTTTATCTTTTCTGTGATAAAAAAAAAATAACAGAATTTGCCATCTTAAAGTGTACAATTCAGTAGAAATAAGTACATTCAAAACGTTGTGGGACTGTCCCCACTATCTAGTTCCGGAACACTTTATTATCTCAAAAGGAAGTCCCATATCCATTAAGCAGTCACTCTCCCTCCTCAGCCCCTGGCAACCATTAAATTTGCCTTCCGGCCTCTATAAGTCTGCCAATTCTGAATTGTTCAGGCAAACAGAACCATACAGGAGGTGGTCTTTGGCATCTGGCGTCTTCGTGTGGTGTTACCAAGGTTAATGCATGTAGAATCATCATCACTATCTTATTTCTTTTTATGAATAAATATCATTTCCTTGTATGGATGTACCATATTTTGGTTACCTGTGGGAGGCCAACCTTACGGGTGACTGAGTTACACTCCCCAGCTGGGTGCTGAGGCGCTCAGTCACAGAAATGGGTGTGTCTTGCTACAGCCCCATGGGTGAAGCTATGCTCACCTGTTCCTTTGTAATATAACCCCTTGTCCTGTTTAGGATAGAATCTTCCATGGAAGTGCCTTGTGTGTGTCCCCTCCTCTTACTGTGCCCTTGGGTGTGGCCTACCCAGGTGTCAGTCAACCTGCTGACAGTGGAGATCATGAAGATAGACTCAGCCCCCTGAAACCTGACCCCTTGCCTCATTTGAATAGCTTCTCCTCAATAAAAGGGGTCAGTGCATGCTCTCTCTCTCTCTCTCTTTCTGCGGACCCTTAAGGTCAGAGGAGCCGTCACAGCGACCTCAAAGAAAAAGGTATTTGTGTCTCTTGTGTGGTTATTTCGTGCAGCCCAGTTAGCCCAGTTTAACTAGAGTGACCCCTGAGCCTTTTAGTCGCGAGAACAGAAACCCGGCAGTTACCCATTGATGGACCTTTGGATCTTTCCCACTTTTTGGCCAGTGGCAAAATTACGAAAATCCATGTGCAAACTTTTGCCTAAAGATTTGTTTTCAATCCTTACACAGGAATAGAATTGCTAGGGGACGTGGTAATTCTACATCTAACCTCTGGAGAAGTTGTCAAACTATTTTCCACAACAGTTGCGCCATTTTGTAGTTGCCTAGCAACATATGAGGGTCCCAGTTTCCCCACATCCTTGCCAACGCTTAAAACCTTTCATTTTTGTTTCATTTTATTTTTAATTTTTGCCATTCTCATGGCCTAAATAAAAGGCTCATGGTGTCCCAGAGTTTTGATTTTCACTTCTCTAATGACCAGTAGATGTTGAGCATCTTTTCACGGGTGCTTATTGACCTTCTATATTTAAAATCTCCCCCAGGCACATCAGCACACTGCTTGAGTACTAACTCAACAGAGAGAAGTTTGGTTTTTGAGAACTGAGCTGCATGGGAACCGCCTGGGAACAGAGCTGGTGTTGGAACCATTAAAACAGGAATTAACTGGCATTCATTTTGTCAAGGCCACTCAGTGGCGCTCTCCGTGGTGCTGAAATCTCACCGTGCACCAGGATCCTTTTCCTAGGCATGGAGTCTCCAGAGCTCCTGCCAGCCTGTTCTAGAAATTCTGAGCAGGGGAAGGCTGAGGTAGTCATGGGACATAACGGGGAGGAGTGGAGATATGACCAGATGAAAGTTCTGGAAAGGAGTAACCATGGAGGAAAAAAGGGAGCCTTTTATTTTGCCATCATTCTTGAACAGTTGCTGTTATGAAGAGCAAAAAAAAAAAAAAACAAAAACAAAAAAAAACCCAGAGACTACAGAAAATATATTGTGCAATAGAAATAGCAAACCATGCAAATATATGCACACATGCTTTGGTGGAAAAGGCATGAGAAAAGCAACCAGCCAGACAGATGGTCCAAACCCACTGATTGAGCTACACCAATTGATCCTAGCTTTCATTTACCTTTAAAATATCTAGACAAAGAAGTATGGTGACTTTTATTGCAATCAAATAAAATAACAAATTGTAGAAGTATTGTAATTTTGTTGCCAAATAAAACACTGAATCATATACATATATATTCAATTCACTATATATATTCACATGTATTCAATTATATATGCATATATATATACATATACATGTATGAATATATGTGTTTATATTTATACATAAATATGTTTATATATATACACACACATATTAAATTCATGCACTTAAACATAATTCCTTTGCTTTGCAAAACAACCCAATTCACTCCTGAGGACAATTTTCTGATCTGATTCTCAGGTGTAGGAATTCTTATAATTTTATGTGGCCTCAGCATATCTTTTTTTTTTTTTTTTTTTAACCCAGGGGCACCTAACCACTGAGCCACATCCCCAGCCCTTTTCAGTTTTCATTTTGAGACAGGGTCTGGCTAAGTTGCTTAGAGCCTTGCTAATTTACTGAAGCTGGCTTTGGACTTGAGATCCTCCTGCCTCAGCCCCCGAGCCTGATATTACAGGTGTGTCCCCTGTGCCCAGCCTAAACATACATTTTGAATATCCACTGGACTTTCTCTTAGCAGAAGCAGGCCTCGCCCTTGACACAGTTTCCTGCTCTCCAGCTCCTCCAGTTCATCCATGTGCTTAATCCAGTTATCCACCTTGTACAACTGTCTCTTAGTGACCACTTCCCTCTGGGACAGCCAGAAACATCACACTTGACTGGCGCCAGTGACCCACATCCCCCAAATGAACCATGCAGACGTGCACAATGACCACATCCCAGTCCTGCATGACCTACTAGAATTCACGCCTATTTCCTTTAACCCCACCAATAACTCCCCTGCAGAAATGCTTGAATAATGCCTTGGACCCCAAGGAAATCTTTGACACATGGATGTTTCTCTCTGTCTCTCTTTCTCTCCCTGGCTGCACTTCCTGAAGAGTGTGTGTGTGTGTGTGCACGTGCACACACATGCACGGTCTCCAGATGTGCCACAAACTCTCCAGGATCCATAAGTATAAAATATTTATTTCTATCTCATGTCCCTCCTAATTATTGAAGAGTGCTCTCCATTTTAAAGATCCTAAATCACAACATCAGCCCACTTTAAAATATTATTTTAGTTGTGAAATGGGATACATATTTAAAAGTTTAAAGCATAGATGTATGATTAAATATTATTATTATTATTTTCATACTGGGGATTGAATCCAGGGGTGTTTACCCACTGAGCCACATCCCCAGCCCTTTTTATGTTTTATCTAGAGACAGGGTCTCACTAAGTTGCTTAGGGCCTCGCTAAGTAGCTGAGGCTGGCTTTGAACTCGTGATCCTCCTGCCTCAGCTTTATAAGCCTCTGGGATTACTGGCGTGCACCACCATACCCAATCTGTTTAAATTATTAATCATAACATTGGCACTCATTGAAGTATCACCTTCTTTGATATGAATACAGCTACTTGGATTTCCCCTGGTTTACTTCAAATGTATTTTTTTTTCACATTGTGCCTGTTTTTTCTAAATAAGTGCTATGAGATTCAAAAATGTGTCTTTTACTTTGAAGGGCTCTCCTCATATTCTCCAGACCTCCAAATGTCCAGAAACTTCTAGGCCTCGCACTCTTGTGGGGTTTCTCTCCTATCCTGGATGTCTTCCTGAGGCACATTAAAGATCATCACGGTGGTTCTTATGAATAATGTCCCCACGGACATCTGAATTCCAGTCTCTATGGACATGTTTTCCTTCCTTTTAGGCAGATACCTAGGAATGAAGTCAGGGTCCCATCAACTCAGTGAATGTGAACAGATCCCCTCAAGGTAAATGACGAGGCTTTGGCCTTCACTCTACTTATTTTGGTAAAACAGGCCCAATGTGGGGAAGAACCCAACATGCAAACGCGCCTCATCAGATCTACTCAGCACACCAGGGGGAGCGCAGAGAGGAGCTTGCAGAACGTCAAGATGAAGAAGGTCTCTGTGAACTCTTGACAGAGAGCAGGAGAACTGGGAGCGCCCAAGTAATCACTGTGGCAGTATACAGTTGGCGCTGCAAGATTAAAGTAAACTGTTTACTGAAGATTGGTATGGAGAAAAAGCATTAGGCATGTGTTTGCTGTATGCCCATTGCCAGGGGCTGGGTTTATGTGCTGGAGCTGGCACACTCATGGGCAGATGCAGGTGGCTGACCCCCCTGAGGAAGTTCATCCTTGCCCCTTGGTCCTTCTTGAAGGCCACCTGACCGATGGGGAGTTGAGCAGGGCAATGTCACATCCCTCCTTCTTTCAGGTCTTGGATGGTGGCAGTAACCCCTATCAGTTCTTCCAGGGATGTGGTTTACTAACTCAATTGGAAGATGTACCAGAACCTTCTATTTAGCCTTCCATGAAATGCCTCTCAAAAGCAATTCAATGGACAAAGGACAGACTACCCTTTGTCTTTCATCCAGTTCTTTGATGAAAGAACTGGCTATCCAAATGCAAAAATGGTAATTACAGTAATAATGATCACAACATAAAGTTAGGCATTTGTCTCACATTGTGCACAAAAATTAATTCTAAATGGATAACCCAATTATAAGAGCTAAAATCAGACCCTCGCAGAGGAAAACTCAGGAGAAAAATCTATGTAACCTTGGGCTAGGTGAATATTTCTTTGATACGATATTAAACACACATATGCAAATTTAAATTGGGTTTCATCAAAAAACGCTTTTGATCTGCAACAGACAGCATTAAGAAAATGAACAAGACACTGGTAGAAAAATATTTGCGAATCATACATCTGATAAAGGACTTATTAATAATAATGAGATTGTTAATAGTAAGAAGGCGAATCAATAAAAAGGGGGAAAATTTAAATACTCCTTTCACCAGAGAGAATCTACAAAGGACTCATAAGCTCATGAAGAGCAGCTCAGCTTCATTCCTCATTTATGAATGCAAATTAAAACCACAGCACAACATCACAGCACGTGCACTGGAATGGCTACCCCTGAATACACTGGGGGGAATTCAAGTGTGTATTACAATCAGAGCCTTCTTATATTCTTAAAGGGAATGCAAAGGAGGCAGCCACTTTGAGAAACAGCTTGTCAGTCTTTCATGACACAAAACACGCTTAACCGCGTAGCCCAGCAATTCCATTCCTTAGTGTCTACCCCACCCCGCAAGGGAAACCATATCCACAAAGAATTGAGTTCCAACGTTCATGGCAACGTTATTCAAAATAACCGAGAACTGAAGTCGATCCAAGTGCCCATCAATTGGTGAATGAATACACTCAATGTCATAGAGCTATATGATATGTATATTAGAATATGCTAGAAATATGATTGGAACTCAATGCATGCCAAGAGAAAGCAGCTAAACCCAAAAGACCACCTGTTGTATGGATCTCTTGAGATAAAATGCACAGAAAAGGCAAATATCAGACAGGAAATAGATCAGTGGTTGACCGTGGCTAGGAACGGGGGCTGGACTTTATGGCAAAGAGATACAAGGGTACCTGGGTGGACAGTGGGGAGGTGTTGTAAGCAACTGTGGTGACGAGTCCACACTCTGTGCAAATGCACTAGCAATCATTGACCTGTGTAGATGGTGTGGGATATATATCCCAATTAATCTATCAAAATTAATAGAAGCAAATGATACACAAGTATATACTCGGCAGGGGCTAGAATTTAGAAGATGGATAATACCAAGCATCGCAAGGATGTGCGTAGCTGGAGCTCTCATACGTGACTGGAAGGAGTGTAAGTTGATAACACCCACCACAGAAACTATGGCAGTGCTTACTAAAACAAGCCACATGCCCATCTGTGACAGAGCACCTGCCCAATTCTCTCACTATTGGCCCAAGAGAAATAACACGTTCCAAAAAATGTTCACTCCCAGTGGCTTGAGAGGCTGAGGCACCAGGATCGCAAGTTCGAAGCCAGACTCAGCAAGGCTCTAAGCAACTTAGCAAGACCCTGTCTCAAAATAAAATATAAAAAAGAGCTTGGGATGTGGCTCGGTGGTTTAGTGCCCTTGGGTTAAATCCCCAGTATTCAAACAAAAACAAAACAGAAAACGACCCAGGCTCCCAAAGAGCCTTAAATACACAGATAATATGTCCTTGAGATAATTTTCCTAGTTCTGAAGCTGCACCATCTGAGTGCTGCCGGTGAAACCAAAACCCTCTATGAAGCCGAGCAGAGCTTCCGCAGCCTGTTATTTTCCTGTAGGGGACTGTAGACATAAATGGGAAAGATGTTCCATACAGCTTTTAGAAGAATAGGAGGGCCTCTTCATGGGCTAGGGATGGGTGAGAATTTCGTAAACAAGACAGCAAAAACTTGACAACCCGCCCTATAACAAAATGAAGAACTTCTGGGCTTAGTCAAGACAGCACCGAGAGAAAGAGGTAACCCACAAGGAGGAAGACTATGATTCCCATGCGTGTATTTGTAAAGACAAGTATCGAGAACATGTGAAGAATCCCCCAAAATCAAAAAGAATAATTTAAACAACTTCATAGAACAATGAGCAAGAGGCTTAAAAGGGGCGCTCCGCCAAGAGGATATCTAGATGCCAAGTGAGCACGTGACAGGTGGGGACCTTGAACGTCATCAAGGAGCTGTCAATTATTATGAGTTACACTCGGAACCTGCCACATGGCTCAAGTGAGAAAGAAGACCATACCAAGTATTGACAAGGCTGCAAAGCATCTGGAACTATCATAAGCTGCTGGTAGGAGTGAAATTTGGCTCAACCATTTTGGATAACTGCTTTGCAGTTTCTACTAAATTTAGTGAGTGGGTCATACGTTTACCCTCTGACCCACCCTGCCTAGGAAAATACCTTACAGAAACACATGCATTCAACAACATACACCATCAGGAATGCTCATAGAACGCTCTTCATGTTGGCCATCCACAAGGAAGACTGGATAAATGAGTGGTGAGTCATGTGTGACATAAGAAGCTAAAAAGAAATATTGCAAAGTTAAAATGATAGCTGTCCCTGGATGGTAAGATTAAGGGAATTTTTTTCATGTTCCTTTCCGCACCTATTTTCCAAATATTTTGTGATGAAGATATATTTTATGAAGAGAAATATCATTAACATAAATAACACTAACATCTGTTGAGTTCTTACTCTTCACTCATAGTTCTTACCCGCATTAGCTAATCCTCTAAGCTCCATGATAACCCCCTGAAGAAGGCAGGAGAGCCCCGCAGCAAAGGCTTTGGATCAGCATTAAAATGACAGGGCTGACCGGGGACATGGGGACAGTTGACATGTCTGGGTTATATATTCAGCCCTCACAATGGTTCTAAGGGGGAGGTGTTATTTTAGTCCCATTTTACAGTTGGGGAAACTGAGAGCTAACCCGTCCAAAGGCCAGTGCCACTTCTGAGCTCTGGTGGTCTCAGTCCAGCCTGGGCCACACGAGGCCCCTCCCTCACATCCTTCTGAAGCTACAGAAGCAGCTGCGGGTGGGGATGGGACCGTTTTTCAGGCCACCAAAAGAATGTAGTTCCATCAGGCTGCTGTCCCAACAGCGAGCCTGAGAGCACCAAGTTTTCATTCATTCCTTCAAGGAGTAATTGTTGAGCCCCAGCTGGACGCCAGGGCCTTCTGGGGGTATTCAGAGGGGCGATGGGTGGAGAGAGGCAGGGGTATCTGGGGAGAGGGCTCTTGAAGGTGCGTTCTGAGGCCCTCCCTCTCCGCTCCCCCAGCTCACTCTCGCTCCTTTCTGCGATTTCACCTTGCTCGTCTCCCGGGGCCACCTGTCCTGCACAGGCGTGGGTCTCAGTCTCGGTTCAGCCTTTGCTGGTGTCCACCCCAGGCCTTGCACACGCTAGGCAAGTACTCTACCACCGAGCCGCCCCCCAGCCCTAGTCACGGTTTCTAAAGTGCCAAGTCGTCTACACTCTTTGGGGGCTTGACAGTTGGCACCTGCCTGCTTCCCCAGGTCAGACCGGCTTACACAGCCCCTTCCTCCTTGGCCCTTGCTTTTATTTCCAATCCTATTCCCCTGCCTGTCCCTCTTGGCATCGTGGCCTCCATCCCCAGAACTTTATGCTTGGCAGCTCAAAATCCTGTCGTCTTTCCCAAATACTCTGAAAGTCTGATCACCCGCCACTGCCTGGGTTCAACCATAAAACTCCTATGTACTCTTCAGAACCCTCCTCCCTTGCCCTTTCTACAAAGGCGGGCAGACTTTCCTCCTTTGGACTACCTGGCACCTGTCCACCCTTCAGTCACACACTGGAGTCACCGTCAGTGGGGTTCATGTTCATGTCCGTCCCTCTACGACTGCCAAGGACAGAGACCCATTCATTTCTGCATCCCTTAGGTCAGGAGGACCCCCACCTAGCAGAGGCAGAGAGGAATCGCCAGGGGTGGGGGCTGCGACAGGGGGATGCGGGTGTTAAAAACAAGGTGGAGGGGAAGGTGGAGCCGCACCTTTGGAGACAGACGTCGCATCCTCCTAGTATTTCCCCTCCCCCACCGAGCAGCCCCGCCCCCAGGCCTCACCTCTCCAGCTTTTCAGGGTTGCAGGAGACATTCCCCAGCTGCAGGCACCTGGCAAAGCACTCCCCGGTGCGGTTCAAGTAGAAGGGGTCGTACTGGTCCTGGATGTCCACCCCAAGACAGAAGTTGCGGGGCTCTTCAGGGCCTGCCCCCTCGCCTAAGGGAGGGATGTGGAGAGTGAATGGCAGGGTGGGCGGGGCACCGGGGCCAGGAGGGACTCGAGAGTCTGTGATGGGGCCTGGAGCCCAGCCTCCTCCTCCACAGCGACGGTGCATCTGGCTGGACTCCGCCCACCCTGACCCCCCCTTTCCAAAGTGAAAGGAGACACCCCTGCCACCTCACAGGACTAGTCAGTGTAGATGCGGGAAAGATAGACAGGCAGATGGACAGATCACTTACACGAATTTACACTAATAGGATCACTTGGTGATATATCTTGAAGAGCTTTTCATCTCAGTCTTTATATAGTTGCATACTATTCCATCATATGGATAGCAAGACAATTTTTCACCTCGTCCCCTATTGATGGTATTTAGGTTTTTGGTTTGGGGCTTTTCTTTCCTTTTCTATTTTTACAAGTTGGAACAATGTTGCCATGACAATTCTCAAGTATGCATCTTTGTCAGCTTGTGCTGAGAATTCATAAAAACATTCCTATCATAGGAAGTGCTAGATCAAAATGTATGTGTTTTTAAGCATTGCTAAATACGTGGGGGCTGGGTGTGTAACTCGGTGGTAGAAAGAACCCCAGCATGGCAAAAACAAAACAAAACAATAAAACCAAAAACAAGCCAGATGTAGAATACATGCTTAGCAGGTGCAAGCACCTGGGTTCAATCTCCAATGAATAAATAAGCCAACCTTGTTAAGAACTATTGAATTTTCCTTCAAAAAAGCTGCAGTTATAAGTACTCCCACCAAAAGTGGGCAAAAGTGGCTATCTGGTCACATGTTCATAAAACCAACTTTTACCCAACTTCAAATTCTTGCCCATCCAAAAGGTGAACTTGAGAGTCTCATTCTAGTTTTAGGAAGGAGTCGGAGCAACTGTCTGTGTATTTGCTGGGCACGCAAATACTTGCTGGTATCTTTCCAAGGACTGCTTTGCCATTTGCTTCACACACTGGGGCAGGAAGGGAGTCTGGGCTCTGGGCATCTTCATCTTTCAGACCAGCCCACCTGGAGCAGTTTCCAGAGCCAGGTCTGGTGAGGTGGGCAGAGGGATCATTTAAACACCCTTCTCTGGTGTTACAATTAAAAAACTAAAAAATCACATGCAGTAGTACATTCAACTTAAACTAGTTGGGTTTTAATATTATTCTTATTGTTGTTGTTATTATTATTATTATTTTAGTAGTAGATGGACAGACTACCTTTATTTTATGTATTTGCTTTTATGTTGGTGATGAGGATTGTGTTAGGCAAGCGCTCTGCCACTGAGCCACAACTCCAGCCCCTGGTTTTTTATTTTTAAGACAAAAAGTGTATGGGGAATGATACTGGCCACCTTGTATGGACATATGGCCATGCATGTATGAATATGTAACAATGTATCCCACCATTGTGTATCATTATTATGCGTCATAAAAAAAAACGGGGAAGAGAAGTCCGTGGTAATTGTCATGGCAGAAAGGAGTAACCACGGGTTAAAAAGTAACATCTTACAGTTGATTTTATAATAGTCAGATCTATATGTGACGATGTTGTCTTCATTAGCTTATAAAGGAACTGCCCACTTAGGTTAGCATGTGAAGATTAAAGGCAGATGCTCCTAGAGCCGCCCAGGGTGGGATCCTTTTCTGCCCTGGAGTAAAGGGTGGGTGGGGAGGAGGAGGGAGAAGGGGAAAGAGGGGGAGTGGAAGCTGACTTGGGAGGGAGCCGCCCTTCCTCCAATGTCCCAGCCCTGCCCAGCCCTGGTCTGCCCCAGGCACACAAATGTGCAGGAGCAGAGAGGCCCAGGGCGTGGGGGGACACGGCTGCCCTCTGGGGCTGTGCATTTCAGGAGGTCCCTACGGAAGCTCTTGGTGAGAACCCAGCTCAAAGAACATTGTTAAATAGCTTTTTGTGATTATTGTTTTTACCATGTCAGAAGCACTTAGCCCAGACAAGCAGATCCCCCAAAGGGCCTCAGTGTGGAGAGATGCCACCCACCCCTCCAGACACCCCGCCTGGTCCACCCACACTGCCCCAGGCTGCTCTGTGTGGCCCAGGGAGGGGGCAGAGGTGAGAGGGGAGGCCAGGGCGGCCTCCAGGCCTCCTCCCATGCCCTCCAGCCCCTCCCTCCTGCTCACCAGCCTCACTTTTCCTTGGGGACACCTTCCTCCCTTAGCCTTTAGACTCGGGTACTGAGAGCTTTCCTCAGAAGAGCCACTATGGGTGTTTGTCCCCTTCCTCCTCTCCCACCTTGGAAATGTGCCCTTTATGATCCCTCCATTACCCCCGAGCAGGCATCTGACCCCTGCTCAGCCTTCACCCTCAACCTCCACATGCGGGTCCCCAGCACTCACCCCAGGGTGAAGCACCCCTGTCTGTCTGCTAGACCGTGAGCCCCATGGGAGTAGGGACCAAGTGGCACAAACACAGGATCTATGCAGGACACCGTTGGTGCTTCTCGAATGAATGAATGAGTAAATGACTGAGTGAATGAATGAGTGAGTGAATCAATGAGTGGATGAGTGAGTCGCAAATGGGGACTGCCCCATAAACATCCCCAAAGGACAGAGTCTCACCTCTAGACTTGAACCTGCCGAGCTCCTTATGTCATTCAAATGGCTGCCCTTTCCCCCAAGCCCAGAGACCCCACACCACCATCAGGGACACGCCAGAGGAGCCTTGAAGGCCCAACAGCAAAGTATGGCTTTGGCGAAGACCCAGGTCCTAGGACACTCGTGAGGCCCGGTGATAGCCATCTCCCACTAAGTTAGCTTAACTGCCCGCACTGTGCCAGGCCCTTCCTGCCCACCAGAGGGGCAGCGCCACTGGGCACTGTTTTGAGGCAGAGACAGAAATTTGCAAGTTGCTGGGTCTCCCAACATTTGAAGAGAAGAGGGGGCTTTGTAGCCCAGAAAGGCTGGTCAGAGCCTGGGCCCCTGCTTGCTCCCGCTGCAGTGAGTGGTCAGCACGTCTGTCTCCCTGATCCCAAGCTCTGAGGTCGGGGCACCTCCTGCCCCCTCTGCCTGAACCACACCAGCAGCTAAGAGGGGCACACAGAGCAGGCCGGGGCGGGGGGCTGGAGGAGGGCTTCCTGGGAGGGAGGACAGCAAGGCAGGGCCCCAGCCTCCAGAGGCCCCTCGAGACCTCCCGACCCCACCTCTGTGTGTAGGGGCAGGAGGCCTCTGGGTCCAGCTCGGGTCGCTGAGGACCTTGGGACACTTGGGACACAGGGAAAGTGAGCCCATGAGGAGTGGGTGGACGGCCGCATTCAGAGTGTCCCCCAACCCCCTCCCCAGAGTCCAGAGACCAGCTGAACAGCTTGTCCCAGAGCAGGCCTGGGAGGGAGCCCAGCTGGGATGGGGTCACTCTCCATCTTCCCCACCTGCAGGGCTCTGTGGAGAACAAAGGGGGCCTGCGACCACAGGATGACCACAGGACCACCGGACCCACCCAGAGGGACAAGCCTGGAGGAGGCCCGAGGCTGTGAGGTGGGCTCCGCAGGGGACATGCTCCGACCCCCCTTCCCTTCCCGCCTGCCCAGCCCACGGCTCTCCCCCTCCCTGCCCTGCGCCTCTTGCAACACAGGGTCTCCCAGGCTTGGCAGGAGGGGCTGAGGCGCCAACGCTCACCTGAGGCCAGGAGCAGAAGGAGCAGGGTCCCCACGCCCCAAGGTGTCGCCATCGATGGCTGGCAGAGCCCTGCAGCTGTCTGGTCCTTTGGTCCCCAGCTCTGTCCCTCTGGTCTGACTCCCCACTGCCCACCCCACTGTCACTTCCGGTGACAGCCTCTTTCTCACCCTTCCTGCTCAGTGGCGCCATCGCCATCAGTTGTGAAACGTGACTATGGGGAACTAGGCAGTGTTCCCAGTGTCACAGGCCCTGAGACCCCCTGCAGAGGGACCCAGACTGAGCCCCACCCAGGGGCTGCTCCCACGGCCTGCCAGTGGGGCTAGAGTCGGTGGCAACAGGGGACTCTGTACCAGAGCAGACCCTGGGAATGGTGAGCGATGGCCCCGGGTCAGGGCTCCACTCAGACACCTCCTCTTGCAAATGGGGACCTCATCTCCTCCGCAAAGCGCTGGTGGCAGTAGGTAGCCTCCTAGGTGGGGTCAGGATTTGCTGAGACAAGCCAGGCACCTGGCCTGGCTCTAGGGATGAGGTCGAGATGCTGGGCTGCCCCCCACTTTGAACAAAGCCGGACTCCAGCCCACAGCTGCTGGGGGCCTGGGAGGAGAGAGGAGTGGCCCCGCCGACCTGCTCAGGATAACAGGAAGGACAGGGAGGCAGGACGGTGTGGGGCAAGAGCACGGGCCCTGGCAGGGTGGTCAGGCCTGGGCTGACGTCTGTCCTAGCCACTTCCTGGCCAGGTGACCCTGCCTGGGCTATCTGCCACTCACAGGGCTTGGGAGGAACTCATGACTGAGGCAATGGGGACTTGCTGGTGGGGGAGGGGCATTATCACACTGTCACTCGATGGTAATCAGTTCTGTGAATTAATCGTCATCCTCCCTAGACTGGTTGCTGCTGGCCCAAGCGGGAAGTGGGGGCAGCAAACACACGCCACCCCGGCTCCAACTCTGTGGCCTTGAGGAAGCCACAGGTGAGGCCAGGCCTTTGGTGTGTTCCCACGGCCACTCGGAATTCAAAAGGCAAAGGGCCCCCGTGTGTTGTCACCAGCAACCCCCAGACCCCTGGGGCGGAGGCTAGCCCTGTCGTACCTTGGGGAGCTACCAGGCCTTCCCTTCCACAGGGCGTCCGAACAGGTCTCTGCTGGGTCCTCTGGGCCTGGGGAGGGGTGGGGACAGAATTCAGGGTCACTCATGGGCTGTGGGAAGCAGGTGGGAATCCAGGGCAGAGCAGCAGCTCAGAACCCAGAGTTCCTGGGCCCCAGAACTTCCTAAGCAGGGAAGCTGGGGCCCGCTGGACCTGCCGGCCTCACCCCGCCACACAGGCAGGGGTGAGGGGAGGCCTCCGTGCTGACGTGCAGGGCCGCTGCAGAGCCCCACCCTGAGCCCAGGCCCTCAGGGGACCAACAAGTGCCGGCTTGTGAAGGGCCCAGAGATCTGCAGCCAGCCCCGTGGGAGAGGGACCAGGGGTGCTGGGAGGGTGGTAGGAGGTCAGGCAGGACCAGAGGAGCCCCCAGGACTGTAGCTCTTCTGGGAAAGACCCTGGGAGGGCCAGGGGGCCACTGGAACCACTCACAGAGCCCTGGGTCCCCTAAATCTCAGGGCCAACACAACTGTGGCTACTTCTTCCACTACCTCCTGTCCCCAGCTTGTCCCAAAGGCTCTAGGAGGGCAGGGCCTCAAGCCCTCTGGTCAGACCTGGCCAGTATTCACCCATAGGCCATTCCATCCAGTTCCCATGCCACAGGGACACCCACCTGGTCATGTCCTGGGGGAGGGTGATCCCCTGGTGGTCCCCTTCCACAGCCCAGGAAGAATCCTCAGGGCCCCAGGAGCATCACAGAGCCTATCAGAAGATGGGACCGGACCCAAGACCCCTGAGCCAGCCACAGAACTATGTTCAAGAAAGAGGAGGGCTGAGGGGAGCCGTGCTCTGCCTGGGGGTGGGGTGAGGAGGAGGTGCCTCGCCCACCCCACCCCCAGCCTAGACCAGTGATGAGGCTCAGAGACCCTCTCACCCTGGCAGGGAGGCCTGCGGGACAGGAGCTGGCTCTGCTCCACCGGGCTGCCAGGCAGGCCGCTGGGTGGGGTGAGGGTGTCCTTGGGAGGGGTCGAAGGTGGGGGCAGAGGCCACCTGAAGGAGTGGAGCTCGGAAGTACAAGGGCTCCTACATACAAGGTGCCCACAGGTCCCCAAAGATCCCATATCCATGCCCTGCCTATCTACCACAGCCACCACGGTGGCCTGGTGCCATCCTGCCCCACCACAGAGCCCCGGGCCTCTCTCCCCTGCCAAGCTCCCCCTTGCGTTGGCCACAAGAGGAGGGAGAAGGCTGGGTTGGGGACCGGGGGTGGGGCTCTGACCCCCACCACAGTGGGACTGCATACCTGAGCACAAATAGTGGTGACCAAGGTGACCTGAAGGGGGACAGGAGCCTATAAGACCTCCTAATCGGGGTCACAGGATGGGAGGGGAGATCTGGCAGAACCCAGTTTAAAGGCAGAGTGGGGTGCGTGACCCACCCATCCCATTCCCGTAGCCCACTGCTTCAGACTGGCCTCTAACACTGACCACCTGCACCCCTGACCTGTGAAGTCAGCTCTCACGTGTCACCTCTCTGGCAGAGAATTTTTGGATTTGCCAAAATTTAAAAATCAACAGATTTAGCAACCCAATCTGGATTTCTCTTCAAAGGCAGTGATCTGGCCACAGGGGCCCTTGTCCCTGCAAGCACTGACCAGCTGGGGTCAGTCACTCACAGCCCCTCAGCTCCTCCAGTTCCCCACGGACCCCCTAACCCCCACCTCGACCTGCCATTTGTCCTCCCGCCCTCCCTGGCCAATGTTACCAGGGGCTGGTGTTTCCAGCGGCTGACTTTTCCCCCCACACTCCTCTCTTCCCTTTCCTGTTCCCTGATTGGCCCCGCGGTGTCTCTATCAGTGACACTTTTAATACAAGTACAAGAAAAAGCTGCAAAGGAAATACTCCAAGACCCCACACTGGTTTGTTAGACAATACGAACAGCGGATTTTTATTCTCTTCTTGACAATCTTCTGAAGGTTCCAAATTCTCTACAACAGACATACTTCTTTTAATATCAAAAGACACAAATTGCTACTTACAAAGAACATCCTCGAAAAGAACACCAAAGAACCCCTCCCCCATCCTTAAGAGTGAGATGTAGAAGGGACGCTGCCTCCTGCAGGGAGTCCTCCTGGATTCTCAGCTGCAGCTCTGGCCCCTGATCCGCACCTGGGCTCCGGTGGCTCCTCAGCTGTCAGCGTAGGCTTCACCTACCAGGCCAAGACTGTGCAGAGGGCGTGGCCAGATCCGGTCATCTGTGTCCCTACCATCCAGCCCAGGCTGGCAATGGACCAGCGTGGGTTTATAGGCAGAATTCACCATGACGGTGTGTCCCGGCCATTTGCAGGGATTTAAGGTGACTCCTTAGGAGGCATCAGGCTCAGGCCAGTGTCCCCAGAGCAGGACAGCCCAGCCTTCGGGGTGCTGGGATGGAAATTAGACGAGGCTCCTGTGTTCCATAGTTCTTGCCATAGGAGGGCAGGGCCGGCCCCTCTGGAGTGTGAGCAAGGGGGGAGGCAGCTCAGAGAGAGGCCCAGCTGGATGGATGGCCGGGCCAGGCAGTGGGTGGAGGGTTAGAAATATGTTGGCAGATGGGCAGAGCGACTGGGGGGCTGGTGTTGAGGCAGGACTGGGCTCAGGTGGGTGCCCTGCAGCTCACTCTGGAGAGGAGGCCTCTCCTCCAGTGCTCCGGCTCAACACTCTGCCTCAACCCACTGGCCCCCACCCTCAGGTTAAAAGGACAGGAGCTTCAGGGTGCCGCCATGGTGATCACCAGGGACCGAGTTGCTACCACCATGTTTTTGTCCTGGGTAGGGGCACAGGCTTAGGATGCCTGTGGCCTCCATGACCCAACGCCTGAGCCTGGGGCCTGCAGGTCCCACCCAACAATGAAGGCTGGGCCCTGGGGTGGGCAGGAAAGACAAGGCTTCAGCCCCAGTTCAGACAGCTGTGGGGACAGTCCCACAGCCTCCGTGGCAGTATGGTGAGCCCTTTGGAAGCTAGACCTGGGAGCCGAGTAGTCCCCAAGGCCAGATGGATGTCTGGTTGCGGTGGTGACAGTCCGTCCTCCAGGGTCCTCGGCCTTCTCTGGCCGGCCACTGGCTGTCAGAGGTGGTGCTCAGCCTGGGGGCCGTGGGCAGCGCGAGCAGAGGCCTCGTCTCTGCGTCCTCATGCCGGGCAGCAGGGCTGGAGGCCTAGATGCGGCTGGACGAGGTGCTGCCCGAGCTGATGGGCAGCCGGGCGCTGTCCGAGCTGCTCTTCAGAGGGGAAGGGCCGCCGCGAGCCTGCAGCCGCATGGACCAGTACCAGAGGAAGATGAGGAAGCCTGCGGGCAGGAAGCAGGGCAAGGCTCGAAGACAGGGCTCCGCTAGAGGACAGGGCTCGGCTGCTGGGGCAGCCCCACAGGCCCCTTGAGCCCCTCCCAGGGTCACCTCGACTCAGATCTACCCTTCGACTCAGAATTCTCTTGAGTCCCTTTCAATTTCACAGGCCAGAAAATGAAGACTCAAAACTTAGGAGTCTAGATGGTGTGGGGAGGGGAGAAGGAGGGTGCAGGAGGCGCCACGCCCCACACCACGCCCCACAGGCCTCGCCCCACCGGCCACGCCCTCAACGACCACACCCATCGACCACGCCCCAAACGGTCACGCCCCCAAATGGCCACGCCCTCACCGGCCACCTTCAGCCACACCCTCACTAGCCACACCCTCACTAGCCTCGCCCTCACTAGCCACGCCCTCACTAGCCACCTTCAGCCACGCCCCCTCGCTGTTCCAAATGCGCAGCCTCCTTCCAACCTCAGAACCTTTGTTCCTACCTCTCCCTCGGCCCAGAGCTCTCCTCCCCAGGCCAGGGCTCCTCAACCTCTATGTACACGCGAATCCCCTGGGCATCTTGTTAAATGCAGATGTGACCACCAGCTCTGGGTGGGCCGCATTCTGCGCGCGCGCACACACACACACACACACACACACACACACACACATATTCGAGCTCCCTGGTACGTGCTGTTGCTGGTCTGTGCCGCACACTCTAGATCTCTCCATGGCTGGACCTCTGTTGTCCTCAAATGTCCTCCCAGGCCACCCTTCCTAAAGCATCCCCGCCCCAGCCTGGCCGCTGTCCATGACATTGCCTGACTCTCTACTCTCTGAGGTGGTGGGGGGCTGCCTGTTCTCTGGCTCATGCTCAGCCTCCCCATCAGCACAGAGCAAGACCCTCCTCCTACGGGCTCACCACAGTGGCCGGGGCTCAGCACAGGGCCTGCGCATGTGAGGTGCCAATACAGCCTGGTCCACTGTGGCCCGGATGGGAAGACTGAGGCCCAGAGAAGGAGAGCCTTTAGCTTGCCCTGGGGCCTCCCTTCCCTCACCTACACTCCCGGTGTGGACAAGCCGCCTTGGGGGGGGACCAGATCCTCCCCAGACCTACCTTGGAAGGAGGTGACGATGCTGAAGAGGTAGAGGATGACGAGCTGGAAGGTGCCAGAGGCAAAGGAGAAGAAGACCAAGGCCCAGGGCAGGCCGAGGACCAGGCTGAGGCCCAGCAGCGTCAGCACGTGGGGCCACTTTTGATTATGTGGGCGCAGCCGCAGGATCTGCACCACCATGGTGCCCAGCATGGCCATGTTGAACAGAAACACCAGGCTGAAGAGGCCGAGGTTGGTGACGTAGCTGACCAGGGAGTCCCGGATCCAGCACCTGTGGCAAGGGCACAGGGCTCAGTGCCCAGCCAGCTGGACCAGCCAGCTGGTCACTGTTATGGCATGTGCTGCTTATTTTCTATTTACAACATTGGTGTGATTTTTTTAAACACACTGAAGTTGCCAAGTTAGACGATTTAAAGAAAGATATTGAGCCAGTCCTGATATGGATGGTAAAGGGGGGAGGCGGGAGCCACAGGCCATGGTGTAAGGGCTGATCATGTCAAAAACACGGAGCCAGGGGATTCTTCCTTCCTGGCCTGGAGGTCAGGAGCTCTCGCTTCCAATCTAGGGTCGGGAAGTCCTCGGGCAAGGCCACCAGGTGAGTGGAGGGGGCTGGGATCAGCCCCACTCATCTCCAGCTGGGAGCCTTTGAGCAGGGCACTGGCTCCGTGTGGGCCGGTCCCTCTCTGGACCTCTGTCTGTGTGGGAAGGCACAGCAACCCTGCCCAGCAGCCAGTGGGGGCCCCTCTGCCCAGCCCCACCCCCTCCATGGATGAGGCGGCTGAGGCTCACAGAAGGGCAGGGACCGTCGGATGGTCACCTGGTAAATTAATAGCAGATCTAGATTTTTATCTCCCTCCATGATCCTTAGCCCAGTGCTCCGGCCACCACTGAGCCAATCCCGCCAGTCACGGGAACCCAGGGTCTCCTGTCCAGCATGGAAGGCACCCAGGCTGCTCTCTGTCCCTGCAGCCAGGGTCCACCTTCCTGCCCCGCCACCCGGCCACTCACATGGAAGGGTAGATGACGCTCACTGGGGTCCTGTGCACAGCCAGGATGATAGGGCCGTAGTTGTTCACGTCCACCAGTGCCACCAACGTCACCAGGAAGATGGGGAAGCCTGAGGGCAGCAAGGCCTGGGGCTGCATCTCCACCTGCTGAGGCCACCTCCCCTGCCCTCCAGCGGGTCTAGGGGTGAGACCCCCTCCTCAAGCCTTTGCTCCCAGAGCCTGCCCAGCCCCATCTGAGGTCCCTGGGAGGAGGGACCACAGCTGTGTGCCAAGGTCTAGATGGTGCAGGGGAGGGGGAAGAATGACAGGACAGTAGTGGGGTGGAGGCCGGTGGTTCCGAAGGGCAGCAGAACTCTGGCCAGCAAAATCTGCACTGGCCTTGACCTTGTCCATTCCCCGACCTCTGCACACCTGGGTCTTAACACAGAACCAACTCAAGGACTTCATGTTACTGGAGACAGTGAATGAAGAGGTGGCCCATAAGGCCCCAGGAGGAGCAGCAAGGTGGGGTTAGGGACCATGCAATGGTGTAAGTCCCTGGGCTCTGAATCTGACATGACTGGTCTGAGCCATGGATGAAATGAGCTCTGGTCAAGAATAAAATTCCAAAGCCACAGAGGATCTGTTACCTGAGGTTCAGGGGGACCCATAGGCAAGGCCACTGTGGCCTGAGTGAATTAGGTGAGTGGCACAGGACCTGACTTCAGTCCACTCATCTCCTGGCTGGCTGCCCTTGAGCAGTGTGCAACCTGTCCATCCATACCTGGTGGCCCTTGTTGCAAATTCCCTTTTGAATGGAGTGAGTGGTGTGGAGAATTGGGAAGTGTTTCTTGGGGACAGGACTCACCACTTTATCTTCCTAAAGGGGACCTTGTTCTAGACCAGGTGAAGGACCCCTGCCGAGGGGCAGGGGAATGAAGCAGTAAGGAAAGTCAGGGAGAAAGGTGGAGAAGCTGAATCAGCTACCTGTGTTCTGCCCGAAGACAGTGGGAGCAAGGGTTCTGGGGCCAATGCCCCCCACTTACCCCAGCCCACGACACTCATCTTGAGCATGTAGCCAGGGACGTAGGTGCCGAAGACCTCGACCACCAGGCGGTAGAGGTTGTAGCCCTCGAGGCCCATCCAGGAGAGGCAGGCGAGGAGGGAGAAGTGCAGGAAGATGGCGCTGGCCCGGCAGCCGGCCTCGGAGCCCGTCAGCGCCACGGGCTCGCTGAGCAGGAAGCTCACGTCCAGCAGGAAGACGGCCAGCAGCAAGTTCATGTGCACCTTGACCGTGTAGTCCCGGGGCTTCTTCCTGCGGAGTCGGGGCCACCACAGTGAGCGCCTCCTCCGCTCACGCATGCGTTCCAGGCCATTCCCTGTCCCTGTGCACCTACTTTGTGCCTGGCGCCTACCTACTGTGTGCCAGACACCGTGTGCGTGTTTAGCAGCAGTCTTGGCAGGCAGTGAGGAGAACAGAGTGGCTGTGACAATGAGCCAGTCACTCCCCAAGTGGAAGAGGACACTGGGGAATCCAGGCCACTGTGCTCCGTGTCTGCCCTCTGTCCTCGCTGTGCCTCTGAGTGCCGGGGTGCGTCTGTCTGCAGATCAGTGTGTGACTACCCTGCTCCAGGGTCCCAAGTGGCCCCAGAAGTGCAGCACACGAGCCCCAGCGTCCCCAGCCTGGGTGTGTGGCCCTGCACTGTCCCCAACTCAGGACCCACCCTGGACCCATCCCTTCCTCCTGGGACTCCCAGTTGTACATCTGTGAAGCAGGAGGTGGGTCTCGCAGGTCGGGGTCAGGGTCACACTGGTGCAAAGCCTGGCACTAGTGAAACTGTCACCTCCTACCAGCCCTGTCCCTGAGCTGTTGGGTGCATTGGTGCTCAGCCAGGTGCTCTGCCCTCCAGCCCACCCGGCCTTCCCCAGGCCCATCAGCTGTCCCTCCTCGTCACCATCACGTGCTCGGCCCCCCAGGTGCACAACGTGGTCACAGACGTGCTGTGGCCTGTGCCACACAGTCATTCGTGCACACGTGTGCTCCCCGCACACACCTGTACAGACTCTCCCATTTTTAAATGGTGGCAATTAACTACACTGTGTAACGCAGTTATCCAAACACCCGGGGCGGGGATGAAATGTGGCCCCGGGGGTCAGCCCCCCTCCCCCAGCCACACACACACATGTGGGGACCGGGCGGGTGGGCCAGTCTCCCCGGCTGGGGGGCCCTCACCTGGAGCAGAGGTAGGCAGCGATGGTGAAGAGGCAGGCCAGGGCGGAGACCACGCAGCCCACGTAGGACAGGAGCGTCAGGTAGTTCCGGTGCTCAGCGCCCACCTCCGCGGAGACCTGGTCAGGGGACGGGGTGGGGCTCAGCGCCAGTGCGCACAGAGGGAACCCGGTGCTGGCCCCGTGTGAACTACAGGTGGGTCCCGACTCAAGGGCTCAATCTGGGATTGTCCCACTTTATCATGGTGTGAAAATGACCTGCACCAGCAGGGGACAAGCTAGGGACCCTTCCGGGGATGCTGGGCACGGCCTCACACGACAGCCGCCAGCCTCTGGCGCACTGTGCCTAAGCTGGAATGTTCTGTGGCCCGGCAGACTCAATGCGTTTGTTCTTTCCTTTTTGGCACCGGGGATTGAACTCAGGGACACTCAACCCCTGAGCCACATCCCCAGACTTTTTTATATTTTATTTAGAGACAGGGTCTCGCTGAGTTGCTTAGTGCCTCACTAAATTGCTGAAGCTCGCCTTGACCTTACGATCCTCCTGCCTCAGCCTCCGGAGTTGCTGGAATTCCAGGCGTGAGCCACTGCACCTGGCTCGGGACATTTTCAACTAACAGTTGGTTTATGGAGACATGTCTGCATCCTAAGTCAAGGGGTGTATACTCTGTGATTTTTCCATAATGTTTCTATAACATTCCATGTGAGGACTGGTTTGCTGCAAGGGAGTGAGCTTCCCACGCCCAGGGGATTCCAGGAGCAAGAACTTGAGAAAAATTCTTTGAGATCTTGGAAGTACTGAAGCCGGCCTCGGGGGCCTCCATGCTGGGCCTCAGCCTCCAGACAGGGACTCAGAAATACACTCCTGGCCCCAGCCCTGTAGGTTAGCAGTGAGAATCTACACTTTCATCACGTACCAATGTTTAGGACTAAAGAGCGCGGGCTTTACAGACCATCTCTTTTTAAAAACAGAATCAGCTTTGTGATCTTGGATAAGTTGCTTAGCCTCTCTGAATTTCAGTTTCCTTATCTATAAAATGGGACGATGACAAGAACTGCCTTGGAGTGTAGTAATGAGGACTAAACAGATTAATAAGCGACAAGTGCCGGGCAGGGGACAAGAATTCAGCCCGTGTTAGGGGTCAGGGGAGGGGCGCCCACCATCAGCACTGCGAAATAGGTGAGGTGGTTGCAGAGGCAGGATGTGTGCGTTTCCCTGCTGATGGTCTCGCACCCCGCGTTGCTCCAGCTCCCGGGGCTGCTCACTGAGGGGGGGGGGGACAGCATGAGGCTCCATCAGTGCCAGTCCCCCAGGACCCCACTGTCCCCACCCCCTCGCCCAGAGGCTGACTGCACCCTGATTCCAGGACTTTGCTCCATGCCCCCGGTCCCGCCCCCGGTCCCGCCCCCGGTCCCGCCCCCGGTCCCGCCCCCGGTCCCGCCCCCGGTCCCGCCCCCGGTCCCGCCCCCAGACACCCCTCCACACTCACTCGTGGGGTCTTCCACCCAGAATACACACTGTAGGGTCACGTTCTTCTGTGGGGACAAGAAAGGAGGAGAGCGGGTCCCACTGCGGCCCGGCAGAGGGGGTCAGGCCGCGCCCACCCCAGCGGGAAGGCGAGGGGGACGCGCCACAGGGACCCTCGCTGCCGTGGGTTCGCGCACGCTCACCGGCTGCGGCTGGTGCTGGAAGGTGAGCACCACGGGCTCCGGGAGGTTGGCGACTTTGGTGTCCTGCACCACGATGCCCAGGACCTTCTCACCCAGAACCTGGCTGGCATTTTTATCCTGATAGACGGGGAGGGAGAAGAGATCAGGGCTGAGAAGAGAGGCTGGACGTCCCCCGGCCTCTGGAGACTGGCATCTATCCCAGCCCTGAGTGCCTCGCGGGTAGTCATTCACACCGTAGTGAGAACAACCACACTTCAGCCTCTCGCAGGCTGTGCTACATCTAATTTTGGACTTGACAGGGAGAAGCTCTGGCTCCTGGAGGTGGGGGCCGACAGCATGCTCTTCCCAACACTCTGTCAGACAGAAGCCCATCCTGGGGGGCGGGGGGGGGGCGGGAGGACGCGGGGTACCTGGAACAGGGCCTGGCTGCTGAAGTCCACCAGCAAGAGTCTCTTCTCGGCCTCCCCTCTCCGGCCTTTGCCCTGCTGGAGGAGGGCGCGGGGCAGCAGCACCGAGTACTCCCGGACCTGGCTCTGCTCCTCCTGCGGACACAGTCCCCAGGGCTCAGCCCACCGTGGACCCTGACCTGCCTGCGGCGCACCCAAGCCCCTCCTCCACACTGCGCTCTGAGCAGCCTCCTCTGGAGGGTCAGGCTGGACCAAGGACAGTCCTTCCAGCCGGCTATGGCTGGGGAGCCCGTGGTCAGACCCAGGGGCGCGAGGCCTGGGAAGTCCGAACAGGTTTGCTGTCTGGGCCCTCAGACACCAGCCCAGCCTGTAGCATCCTGGAGTGGTGGCCGCGAGGGAGGGGGTGACCCACTAACAGACGCCCTCACAGGGGCCTCAGGACACAGGGTGGAGAGCAGACCCTGCCCTTGCCACTGTGACTCAGCACTGTGACAGCCATTGACCCCAGGGTCGCCCTGGGCCTGGAATCTGCCCGAGAGGCCCCAGGGAGTGGCCCCAGGGAGTGGCGGGGGTCCTGCCCTGCAGGGACAGGTCCTGGCCTGCGCTTCCACTGCCCGCCCAGCTCAGCACGCACCTGCCTCCGGCCCGCCCTGCCGCTGACCCTGGCCTCACCTCCTGCCGGGAGTGGATGTGCAGGTCCTGGAGGCTGGCGCTGGGCTGCAGCTTCCACACGGTGGCGTTGACCAGGTCCTCCTCGAAGGACACGGAGTCCCCGGGAAAGCTCACGGCGGCCAGCTTGGACTCCAGGCTCTGCAGCTGCCTGGCCGGGAGGAGGGGTGTGGGTGACACACGGAGGGACCCCGGCGGCAGGGAGACGCAGGCACAAAGGGGGGACTGGGGCAGGGGCGGGGATGAGGAGGGAGGGGACAGGAGGACAGGCAGACCGCAGGTGTGGGGGGGACCGGCCTGGAGGGCGGGGGACAGTCTCGGAGCCACTGCCTGTGGCTCCACCGCGGGCCAAGGCTGTGCCTTCCTGGTGGGGAGTGGCCTGGGTCCCTGCCCTGGGCTGGCTGTGACACTTGTCTTCACTGGCCTTGGGGCTTGGCCTGGGGCCACACGTCAGCTCCAGAGAAGAGTCCAGCCCAGGAGGCTCCGGCCTCCCCGGCAGGTCTCCCTGCCAGCTCCGGTCTGCCCACCTCTGCCCACCTCTGCCCGCCTCTGCCCGCCTCGCGCCCAGAGCACACTCACTGGCTGGCGAGGGTGGACGAGGGCCTCCTCGGGGACTTCACGGGCTGCCTCAGGAGCCGGCTGAGCATCCCCAGGTCCCTCTTCAGGTCACACATGTCCCAGGAGGCGTTGGGCAAGGCCTTCTCGGTGGGCTCTGGGGGAGGAACGGACGGAGGCCCTGAGGCTGGGGCCGAGGTGCCCGTCCCCGACCCTCAGTCCTCAGGAGACTCTCCGAAAGGAAGTGAGTGGGCCCCCAGGCCACCCAAGGATGAGGCCAGCCACGGGCCGTCTTCTAGGACCCTCCAGCAGCAGGGGGGACCCTGCCGGCCAGGCCTCAGCGGGAGGGATGTGGGGCGGGTGAGGTGGTTCTGGGGACTCTGCCCCACCAGCCTCCGGGCCCCACCAGCCTCCCTGACTCCAGGCCCCCTACTCTGGGCAGCCTGCGCCTGAGGGTTGTAGGACCAGACGGGACCACTGGGGTGGGCAGATGGAGACAGTGGCCTGTGCCCTGTGCCACGAGGCAGGCAGGCCCTGGGGGTCTGAGCTTTTCCATTTATAACCCAGAGAGCCTGGCTATGGGCCGATATGAAAACTCCAGCTAAACCCTCTGCGGCCCCAAGCCCAGGCGCCTGCTCCTCAGGACACATGGAGAGAGGCCACCTGGGGGCATCCCTAGCCCTGCCTGCCACGCTGCAGGGCACCGGGCCAGGCCCACCCGACCACCTGGGACCTTCTCTGGCCCCGACCTGCTGACACATCGAGGGGCTGTGTCCCCTGTCCTGGGGACCCCTACCCCCAACAGCAGCTGCCTGAGAGGAGCAGCAGCAAGAAAACCCAGACCCCCGGAAGCCTAGCGCCCTCTGCCACGCGCTTTCCACGCCCTTGGGAGGCGGCAGGCACATGGCACCTGCCACACTACCCTCACCCCTGCCTGAGGCTCACACTGAGTCTCGCTCCTCCCCTCCTCAGGCGCCCTCTATGGCTCCCCAGTGCCTGTGGCCTGAGGCTGTCTTACTGTGGAAGGAGAAGGTGAAGCCGGTGGCACCCGGCAGGCTGCTGTTCTGGGGGCTCCACCAGGAGCTGACGGAGGTGGCGAGCAGCAGGGGCCCCTGGCCCCGACCTTCCTTTTGGTGCTGGAAGCAGAGGAGGTCTGAGGCCCGGTCACTCAGCAGGAAGTCGTTTTTGCCATAGCGAAGGTGGAATCTGCCCGTGTGGCGGGTCCAGTAGAGGCAGAAGTGGTAGAGGCCCCTGGGCTCGGGGAAGGCCCGGGAAGCCTCGGGGACCTCGGGAAAGGGGGCGTGGATGGTGAGGGCGTCCTCGGAGTTCCTGATGGAGATGTGCAGCTCCGGCGTCTGCAGGTACTGGAGCCTGCTCCGCTGCGTCTGGTTCCGCTGGCCACAGAAGCGGAAGTCTTCCCGGGGGCCACCACCATGGGCACCTGGGAAGGCAGAGGCTGCAGCAGGGACCCATGGCAGAGACTAGCCAGGGGACATGGGAGGGGACAGGACCTGGGCTGAGAACATGTGAGCCCAGAGCCGGTGACACCCACGTGTTCCTAGGGCCTAGAGAGCAAAGGGTCTACAAAAATGTGTGGGTCCCTGGCTTCAGCTAGGCGCAGTGGTGCACGCCTGTCATCCCAGGTACTCGGGAGGCGGAGGCAGGAGGATCACAAGTTCAAGACCAGCATGGGCCACTAAGTGAGACCCTGTTTCCAAATGAAAGGATATAAAGGGATGGGATGTGGCTCAGCGGTAAGGCCTTCCTAAATTCAACCCTAATACCACATTAAAAAAAAAAAAAAATCTGGCTTCAAAAAGAGAAAACTGAAAATAAATAATAATTCCAAAGGCAAAAAAAAAAAAGAATTTTAATGGCAATAAAGTATCTCATGAGGACACTGTTACTATGTCCTGTTGTGCAGGCTGTATACTGTCCAACAATATTTGCTGCCAAGGTGAGCAGAGCATCTCTGAGGACGAGGCCAGGTACAGAGGTTGCTAAAACCCAGTTCATGATCCCCATCCCAAGGAGCTGTGTGCTTGTGGGGTTGCATTTGCCAGAAGAAGGAGGTGACCATTTCTTTTCTCCAAAGCACCATTCCAAGCCAAGTGGACCCCCAGACCCATACTGCCCAAAGGGGCTGGCATGTGCGGCTCCTGCCTTGCATGGCCCTGATAGCCCCAGGGCCCCTGGGGAAGGCCTACCTTTAGCCAGGAAGAGCAGACTCAGGAGGAATATCGGCACCGGGGCAGCCATCATCCTCCCCGGAAGTCACCCGGGAAGTCACCACCTGCAAGAGACCCTGAGTGTTGGCTGGGAGCCGGGACCAGGGCTGCCGGGGCTGCCCTGCGGAGGGCCGGCTGGGCAGGCGGGAGGAAGCGGCCTGAGGCGGCTGTGGCCAGAGGCTGAGCCTCCAGGGCCCTGCTCGCCCACTCGCTGCGGGAGCCCGATGAGGCTCATGCAGTGGCTGAGGACAGACCCTCCGGGCCCAGGAGCCGCGGGGTAATCGTGGGGGTGTTCCACCTGCAGCCGTCTGCGCCTTGCCCCTGCCAGGCCTGGAGGAGACCTTGAAAAACGGGGCTCTCGGAGGTCTCCCACAGCGACCGCACGGCGGCCCCGATCGTCCCTGGACCTAGCGCAGAGGACGCCTCCTCCAGGAAGCCCTTCTCCTTTGGTCAGTCCCAGCCTCCTGCGGTTCCCACCGCTGGCCAGAGCCCTCTCTCAGCTTCCCCTGGGCAGGGAAGGGTGGTCAGCCTCTTCTCGGTCACCCAGGGAGCCCCTGGTCCGTCTCTGAGGACGAGGCCAGGTGCAGAGGTTGCCTGGAGAGGTGAACGCTGCGCCCACATAGAAGGATCAGCGCCTCCACGGCGCCCCCTACAGGGGCTCAGGGGAAGGGCGTCTCCCACCATGACCAGCAGGGGGCGCTGCGGCCGGCCCTGGGCCGCTGGAGAGCAGAGGGACCAGCGAGTCTTCACCAGAAACCAGACCCAGCTCTGCCCCTTCCCGCCCCAGGGCTGAATGGGCACCTCTGACCACCCACAGCTGCTCTTGGCTGACTCCTGCTACCTTCCAGCCCCCTGCCCACCCCTGCCCCTGCAGGAATCCTCCCGCGGTTCTGGGTCGGCACCGCTGTTGGGTGAACAGTTGGGACTTAAATGACTTGCGCAGGAATGCTCCAGGCTGGGGGCTTTTCTTGCCTGGTCAGGACCATCGTGACTGGTGCCCATACAGACAAATGCCGGTGGCTTGGCCTTCTGACCACCAGCTGGCCCAGCGACCACACTGCCGGCCGACAGCCGTCCTCGTCCTGTGGGGAGCCGTGTGTGACCACAGCAACACATGCAGTCATCTGCCACAGAGAGGCCGGGCCACCCAGAGGCATGCGAGGAGGCTGAGTTTGGAAGAAATCAGGAGGGCTTCCCGGAAGAGGCAGCTTGGGCCTGAGGTTTGAGGGCAGCACAGCAGCATGAGGGGACCTAGAAGGATCTCATGTCCTCCCGGACCAACCCTCCCTACGCCACTGTGGCCCTGATGTAAGGTCCCCTGTGTCCCAGCCCGAGGGATAAACCTGACTTCGGGGCCTCATGGCTGCAGTCACATTGCAGATGGATTTGTCACCTTGCCCTGGTGGCATCACATGGCCATTTGAGAAAAAGGACGTGAGAGTATTTTAGGGAAGGGCTGCTGTTTCCTGGGCTGTGATTTTAGGGCTTCGCTCTGTCCTCTGTAAGCCTTCAGGTTCCTCAGACCAGCGGAAGGAAACCCAGCATCCGGGGACAGGACAGATCCCTCCCAGACCACCTCCTTCCTTCTGTCTGACACCCCCCTCTAACCTCAGGCCAAATGTCACTTCTTCTAGGCAACCTCCTCCCAGCATCCCCTGCGACGTTCATCCACCGTGAACTTGAAGTTTACAGATCACTTTGAGAATTGGCTCTAAATTCTCCATTTGATGATGGTTGTATCTGAGGCCCAGAGAGAGCCAGTGATTTCTTGAGGTCACACAGCAAGCTAGGGTGGAGCTGACTAGAATTCACATGTATCTCTCGGACCCACTGACCTTCAAAGTGAGTCGCGATTGTCCAGAGACAAGAAAGACCCCAGGAGAGGGCAGAACCATTTGCATCAGCCCCCCTGAACTGGCCCCTGAGAGCAAAAGAGGCAGGCCGGGAGTGAGGTCCCTGTCACTGAAGGATTCAAACACACACAAGGGCAGGTTGTTCCTGACACTTCATGGCTCATTCCATTCCACTCTGGTTATTTGAGTAACCACTCCCAAGAGGACAGCTCTGCTCCCATCAACACTTCAGGTTTGACAAAGAGGGGCCCCTGGACTCCTTCAACCCACCCGAGTGGAATGGACTCTGGAGCCCGACTACCTGAGTTCCAGTCTCAGCCCTGCACTTATGGCTGTGTGTGCTTGGACTGGTTACTCACTGTCTCTGGGCTCATTCTCCTCACCTGTATTGAGGAATAAAAATGAAGCCTACCTCAAGGGTCATTGCGGCAAAGAGCCTAGGACATGCCGTTGCCACAGGCGTCGGAGAAACAGCTCTGTATACTTTCTAAGCGGCTCATGACCCAGCCCTGGACCTCCCTCCCCCTCCCCTGCCCTGACCCCAGCCCCACCAGTGGCCAGCTCAGCTCCAGGTCACCTCAAGGGGAACCTTGGAGCACAAAGCCTGCTTTCCGGAAGTACAACGGCAACGCGGAAACCCCACCCAGAAAATTCCCTGCTCACAGCCCTGGACCCAAGTCTGCAGAACCCCGGGGCAGGACCGCTGGGCTCCAGACGGAGATTCCAGATTGGGCAGAGCCAGGGTGCTGTCCACTTAGCATCCCCTTTGTCCCCTACTGGTCCCACCCACAGGTCTGCTGCCACCCAGCCAGCCCACCCAAAGGGCACGGGCAGTGTCCACGATGGAGCCCCCAGTGTCCCCAGCAGGGCTTTCCGGTGCCCAGGTCACCACCCTGGGTGTCCACCACCTGGCTCAGCCAGGAATGAGGGGGCCTGGGCCCTGGAGACCGAATACCAGAACCAGGGGCTCGCAGCGGGCCACAGGGGCCTGCCCACCTGGGCTCTGGAGGTGAGGAGGGCGGAGCTGGCCAGACCCCACCTTTAGGAGTCTCGGTGCGAAGCCCCACCTGCAGCAGGCCCTGGCCTCCCCCACAGCCCTGGCCGGAGCTGAGAAGGGGCCACAGCAGCACACCCCCGTGGTCACCAATGCTGCGACATCCGTGGCGTCCACCCGGCCCTGGCGGCAGGGCCTCCTGGCTGACCATCTCACAGCCTGGAAACAGGCCAGGGAAGGACGGGCCAGCACTGGTAGAGGTCCCAGGGATGCGTGGCCCCTGGACCCTGGATTTGGGGGTCTCCCCAAAGACGAGGGGAGGGCGGGGGGAGCTGTGGATCACAGGCAGCATAGAAGCGTCCAGGCTGGAGAGGGTGCCGTGGCCGAGCCCCAGGGGAGCCCCGGCCCCCCAGCTCCTCTTCCGGAGCAGCTGCCCCTGACCTCGGGCCTTCCCTTCCGTAAACATGAACAAGAACAGAACGAGCCGATCCGCCCGACACGGTGACACAGTGGGACCCATCGCAGGGTCTCCGAGGGCCCAGCCGGGCGGACGCAGCCAGGGCCTGCCGAAGCCAGACGCCCATTCCACCGCCAGGCTGCTGGGGAGAAGGCCACGCGTGCCCGGCGGGCAGGGGCCCGGGCTCACTTTCTCCCCCGGGCCCTGACTCACTTCCTCGGCCATCCTGTGCGGAGCCACGCGTCACCCTGGCTCCGACGGAGCTCCTGGAAAACCCATTTCCTCAGAGGACGGACGGACGTGGCAGTGGAGGGGACAGGACCTGGTTAACCCTTCCCTGGGGCGCCTCTGACACCTCCAGGCCGGGAGACTCCCTCCCGGGCCCGACCCTGCTCCTGTCCTTGGGCCCCTGGGGTCACGGGTCACCCCAGGCCTCTGCTCAGGAAGCCCACCCTCCCTGGGTGCCCCTGCCCATCTCTGAGACGCTGTCCCAGGAAGCCGCACGTCCCCTGGTGGGCCCAGGCCACACTCGCCGCACTTGGCGTCCACTCACTCAGGGCTCCCCCAGAGCTGCCCAAGCTGTGGGCCAGGCCCAGGAATGAGATGGAGCGCAGACCCTCAGGCCTCTGCTGTCCAGGGTGGGCTCCGGAGCCGGCCTCTAGTATGCAGCCCACTGACATGCCACGGGCTTGGGAACCATGGGACGGTGACTGTGTCCGAGAGCAGAGGGGACTTCAGCACTGGTGGCTGAAGATCAAGGCAGCCCCCAAGGTGCGGCTTCCCCACCCATGACAAGGACCTGCCATCGTGTGGGGTACCATTTAGCTGGGTGCTGGGTACTTGACTGGTCTCCCCCAGGATAGCAGGAGACAGGGGAGGACAGGGTGTGGGACAGGTTGAGCTGGCCTTCACTCCCTGGGCCCCCCCCCAGGGACCTTCATGGTGGGGAGGGCAGAAGAGGCCCAGCCCAGCTGTGAGCCACTCCAGCCCCGGTCCTCAGCTGCCCCCCAGCCTAGGGCTGGCTGGAGCCCAGGGGGGATGAGACAAGAGGGATGTGGCCAGTGCAGAGGCAGGCGAGGATGGCACCTTCAGGGTGTGACACAGCGCGGCGTGCCCGAGTGTGCACTGCAGTTATGCAGGAGGCGAGGAGAGGCCTGGGGTGGGGGCGAGTTAGCTCTGCAGAGGGACAGGGAGGCGGCAGGGTGGGGGTTCCTGCAGGTGCTTCCTGCAGGTGGGTGGGAGGGGCGTGCTCAGAGGACCCTCCTTCCAGTGGTTTCCAAGTTCTGTTATCAGATGAAACCGCCCTTGGGAACACCACACAGCCACCAGCCCCAGGAGATGCCGTTACAGCCAGGTGGGACCCAGGCCACTCCCCAGCCCGCCCACCTGGGGCACCTAGAAGCACCTACTAGCACTGCTGTCAGTGCTGAACCCGTCTCCCTGCCACCGTGACCTATTTCACCAGTGGGTGTGAAGCCCAAGCTCCTGAGCCCCAGAGTTCCAGCCCTTAATCAAGAAGGGCCCCCCGCAGGACAAAGAGGAAGCCCTGGGAAGGCTGGGGCTGCCCGAGGCCCCCACCCGCCCACGCAGAGGCCACACCCCTGCAGCAGCCAACCCAGGAGGCACCTGTGGCCCAGCCAAGCCCCTGGGCCTCAACTCCCTCTGCATGCCCAGAAGGGCCCTGGCCCCTGCCAGCCCACGAAGAGAGGACCCGCCAGGGAAGGGACTCCTGGAGAGCCGGTGTCCCCAGGCTGCCACCCAGCAGCCCCTTCACCTGCACTGAGGCCTGAGAGAGGCCCCGGCCTTGGGGGCCTTTGCACGCCCTGGTCCCCCCCGCCCCGTGATGCAGCTTGTGGCACGTCCGTGAGGGTCCCCATGCCCAGGGCCTCAGCCCTCCACATCCTCTGAGGTCCCATGGTGGCCAGCGGGACGGCAGAGAGCAGGAGGGTCTACCAGGGTGGGTCCGATGTGGTGAAAGGACCCTGGAGTCCCCGAGGAGGAGAGGGGGACCGCAGCCCCCTGGGCAAGGGCTCACGTGGGCTGCAGGCCCCGCACCCTGTGGCTCAGCCTCCACCCGCAGCCAGAGGACTCTCAGTAACTGAAGTCGCGCTATCAGCATCTCCATCCCCAGACAAGGAAACCCAAGTCCAAAGAGGGGAAGTCACAGCCACGGCCACACGGTGAGCAGGAGCGGGTCGTGATTCCACCACGACAGAGCCTCAGAGCCCTGGCATTCAGCCACCATGACCCAGTGTCCCTGCCCCGTGGGACAGGGGCACCTCTTCAGCTGGGACACCTGTCATTAACCCGAAAAACAAGCTCCCGGGAGTCTTGACGGCACAGATAGAAGCCTTCCGACACCCTGTCCCCAACCGCCAGCCCCTCCCTCAGTCCCTCTGAGCTGCCCAGGGGCCATTAGCTCTCCCGAGCTGACCTGCAGGAGCCAGTTGGGCGGCTGGGCTCCCCAGGGCTGCTCGTCGCCCGCCCTGACACTTCCAGGCGAGAGGTCCCCCGTGAGCCAGGAAATGTCCAGGCCCCTCCTACCTCCCACTACCAGCAGCGCCGCGGGGACGGGGCACTGCCAGGCCTGTCCCCAGTGAGCCATTCCATTAAAGGCTGCCATGGCCAGCTGGGTCCGTGGCCTCACCTCAGGGGGCTGAAGCACTCAGCAGAATGTCGCAGGGGGTGGTGACGGTGGGGACGCTGGAGCTCTGAGGAGCCAAGACTCAAGGCCTCTTGAATTTTGGAGTTGGTGGAAGAAGACTTAGAACCCAAGGGAGGGGGAGACCTGGGGAAACACCGGCCAGGGGCCCCTGAAGGAGCCCGCCGAGGGACAGGGCTCGGCACGGGGGTTTCACCTGCTGGTGGCAGTCCCCGTCAGCTGCGTGCTCCTGAAGCAACCCAAAGCCAGGCAGAGGCTGGTGGCCAAGTCTTCAAGACCTGGCCCCATCCACGGAGCAGCTGTGGCCAGCGTCCTGGACACACAGGAGGCAGGAGTTAGAGGCACTAGGTCCAGATAGCTCTGTGGCCACCCGGCCTGTGTCTTTGGACCAGCCTGTCCCCCTCTGGCTGCGGTTTCCTCGCTGTCAAGTAGGTGACCATGACCCGTGTCCCCTGCCTGCCTTCTTGGTGGCCCAGGACCCTCTCACCATTGAGCAGGCTTCAGGATCCCTCAAGTGAGGCCCCGCTTACCTCCAAGCTGGCAGCGGAGAGGGTGCTGGGCCGCCTCCCCCACCCCGACCAGACTCTGGCCAGACTCTCTGCCCGCTCAACTCGCAGCCCGGCTCCTCCATCTGGCCGAAGTTCCCCTTCTCTGTCTGCGCTGCCCAAGGCCAGGCCCACAAGGTCAGCCCAGTTACCTCCCTGCTGGCTTCTGAGAGCTGCAGCTCCACTCCCCCCGCCAGGCAAAATGCCCATCTTTGGAGCGAAGGATCCTCAGAGTTCCCAAGGGCAGCCACCAACCCTCCCTTTCTCCCCGCTTCCTCCTCCAGGTCCCAGATCTCTGGTTCAAGGGCAGACAGGACAAAGCTACCCTCCCTTCTAAGGCCAAAGCCAGGGCCCAGGTATGCCTGAGGCCCCTCCAGGAAGACCATTAGAGACACTGCAGAACTCTGTGCAGCTACTGAGCACCCAGCACAGCCTGGGGATCCTCCAGTTGCCCCCTGCACCCCACAGGGCGCTCACCACCTCCAGTTACACCGTCACTGCCAGAGAGGCTCTTTAGACACACTAGACGGGCCAGGCACGGGCACATTCCCATAATCCCAGCAACAGGGGAGGCTGAGGCAGGAGGATTGCAAGTTCAAGGCTAGCCTCGGCAACTTAGTGAGACCTTGTCTTAAAATAAACAATAAACAGGGCTGGGGTTGTGGCTCAGAGGTAAAGCACCCTGGGTTCAATCCCCGGCACCAAAACAAAACAAAAAACAAAAGCAAAACACAGGAAACGCTAGACAGACCAAGGGGAAGGAGAAGAGGAGAGAAGGCGGAAGAATTGAGGAATACAGTCGACCAAATCATGTAGGTGCGTGGACGACCACCACCCGTGCATTCCAACATCACATGGAACCAGAACGCACCAATTTAAAAAGCAAAAAGTAGATAGAAGGAGGAGCCATAGGGAAGGGGACAGGGGTCGGGGAGGGATGAGGAAGGGGAAGAGGAAATACTAGGACCAGAGAGATAACAAATGCTACATTATAAGCATTTGTGACGATGTCAAAATGAACCCCGCAATGATGTAGACCTCCAATGCACTCATAAAAAATTAAAATCGAAATATAAATAAAAATGCACAAAATGGGGATGAAGATTTTTTAAAGAACGGCAAACAAAGATGGGTTAGAAGCTCTTTCCACACGGGAACACATCCAGTCCTCCTAGCCTCTGCTGCGCACGTCAGGATGCTCACCCAACAAATGGCACAGAAGAGAAGCCACCTGTGCAGGTGGCGAGGCTGGGGAGCCGCCAAGTGGGAAGGGAACCCAGGGCGGCTCCGGAACCGCGTTCTGAATTTGGGATGCGCTTCCCCTAGAACTTACCTGTTAGGCAGGGCTCCTCTGGAAGTCACAAACGTGCTAGACAGTGTCCCCCACAGTGTCCCAGGTCAGGGGCTGTGGAAGCTTGCCCAGGTGACGGTGGATCCCAGCCCTGCTGGAGGGCTCCTCTCTCCGGTGGCACTTCCAGACCTCTCAGCCCTGGACACCCCCTGCCGCTTCCCAGAGGCTTATCTTGGCCGCCCAGAACCCTGGTTTGTGGAGGGGAGGGGCGTGTGGCGCCCAACGACCACTTCCTCCAGATCTCGGCTGCTCTCGATCTAATTGACCATATTTTCTGAGAGTACCTTCTCTGAGTCCCCCAGGGGGCTGCGCCCTAGCGCCTAGGGAGAGTCCCCAGCGCCACCCGAGCCCCCGCATCAACACCACCCCCACCTATTAGCACATGGTCAATGGAGGGGCTGGGGGGGGGGCTGGAGGGGGAGAAGAAAGAAGGGGGAAGGGGGAGGGGAAGCAGAAGGGGAGGGAGGGAGCAGAGAGGAGCCAGCCCTACCTGGTTCCTCCTGGGGACAAAGTGCACTGGGATGCACAAGGACCCCGTTCCAGGGGGGCTCGCCTGGCCTGCAGGAGTGGACTGTCAGAGCCGGGGACAGTTTCTCCAAGTTCAAGAGGCAGCGGGAAGCTGAGCCACCAAGCTGAGCCACCCCGGCGGCCCCTTCACCCGAGCGAGCGGCAAACAAAGGGGGCGGCGGGGGAAGATGGGGCTGAGAAGCCCCAGCCGCCAGCGCGCCAGTCAGGGAGAAGGGGCGCAGGTGACAGCAGCCCCTGGCAACCGTTCCCCTGGCAACCATTGGCAGCTGCGGGGACGACGTCACGCTTGGCTCCTCTCCTGCCTTGCAGCGCGGGCTCCCTGACTGTCCCCCCATGCCCGGGCTGTCTGGCCAGGAGGGAGCTGGCAGGAGGAAGGGCAGCAAGATATGGGGCGCGGGGGGGGGGGACACCTCCTGTCCAGAGGGGACCACAAAGAGCCCCATCTCAGCCTCCCAAGTAGCGGGGACTACAGCTGTGCACCACCAGCTCAACAAACACTGACTTGAAAGTCAAATCTTTCTGGAACCCAATGGGGGTTAACCCAAGAAAGGCTGCCCCCTCCCCCGACCCCGTGACCAAATTAGAAGCCGGAGAGGGGTGTCCAGCCTGTGGCCCTGGCCTCCAGTCAGGCTGGATAGTCCCTAACCTCCACCTTTGGCTGTCCTGCTCCACACTACCCTGAACACTTCCTAGGTCCACCTCCTCCAGGAAGCCGTCCTGGGTTGCCATGACGCACCAAGAACCCTCCTTCTGAGTTCCCTTGGAGCCAGGGGCCCCTCCTGGCTTTCCAGGTCTCCCTGGGGGTCGGGAGTGATCTGGACCCTCTTTTCCAGTCTGGGAGGGAGCAGAACAGAGGTGGAAGCTTCTGAAAACGCTACTCGTGCCCATCCCTGCCCGGGGCTTTATGGAGACCCGCCTCCACGGCTTTGCAAGGAGAGCCCCGTTGAATGCGTCTTACAGGTGGAGCAACTGAGTCCCAGGGACATGGAATTCAGACAGAGATCTCCTCCGGGACGGGAGGACGTCAGGCACAAGCATCCACCGGGTGCTGGACCGACCCCCTCCTTCTGCGTCGAGCGCACATTCAAACTTTATTTGATCACCTCTAACGCCAGGGAGCTCACTTCCTCCCCAAAGCACGTATCCCTTGGGCTTCTAAGAAGTCGTTTCTATTCTCTGAGTCAAAGGGAAAAGACTCCCAGTACCCTGTGGGGGCGGGGGAGGGGGACGGGGCAGGACACAGACAGACCAGCAGCAGGTCAGGGGACAGCCCAGGCCGAGGATCCCGGGTCCCAGCCCCGCAGCTGCAGGTATTTTCCCAGAGCACAAGTGGGAGCCCCTTGGGGAAGAGACCCCCGGGGGTGGCGGGGCTGCCGCAGGCCATGGGAAAGGCAGCAGGGGCCCGCCCCGGGCTAGGCCGCCTCTGAAACTGCCCTGTGTGGACCCCAGCCAGGAGGCGGCCGGTCCGGAGGCTGCCATTGTCTCCCTGCCGCCAGAGCCGGGCGCTCAGGCACTATTTTCAGGCAGGAGGAAGAGGGAAAGAAAGGAGCTGCTGTCTCCGGGGACCTTAGCCGCCCGCCCGGAAGGTTCCAGGGCCTGCCGGGCTGAGAAGGCGTCCTCTGTTGGATCAAAGGACCCCTCCGTGCCTCAAAGAGGCTGGCAGGGGCTGTGACTCAGGCACCCGGGGGGAGGGCACCCTGGCCTTCTATACACACTTGGCACTCACTGCAGAGAGACAGGGCACAGCACCCCAGTCCCACGGCTGTCCCTGAACACCCCCCCTCACACACACTTATCACCATGGAAGTCCTGCAGCTCATTACAGCCCAGAGCCCAGAGCCAGAGAGGCTGAGAGCTGCTTCCTCACTTAGCTCCTGATTGGAGTGGAGGTGGGGAGCAGAACCCTGTGCCTCATTTGATGTGAGATGATATAGACAGGGGCCCCACGGCGGTCCTCTCACCTTCCAAGGGCCACCTCTCCCTTCCTTGCATTGGCTAGCTCTGGCTGTTTTGGACTCCTCTGACATACCCCAGGACCTTTACATGTGCTTCCCCCGCAACACAGCACATTCTTTCTAGGACCCTTGCTGTGACTGACCCCATCTCAGCCTTAACTCAAATACCTTCCATGACCACCAAACCAAACTGATCTTCTGTTTCCATCACGGTCTTCCTTGTCACCTCCTTCAGTATCTTTAGAGCACCCAGCCCTGACTGAAGTGGCCCTGTGATGTGCTCCCTAGCACCCCACCACTCAGTCTTGCCTGTCTTGCCCACTGCTGCCTCCAGTCCCACAGCAGCTGCCCCGTCCGTGACTGCTACTTGAGTGAATTAACAAACAAGACAGAGCCGGGGCTTGACGACAGGCCAGACAGCCTCCAACCATCTTCCCAATAGGACATGATTCCATATACTCTGGATCCAAGTTCAAAAGCGCCACTTGGACTGGGTTTGATGGTGTATGCCTGTCATCCCAGTGACTCAGGAGGCTGAGGCTGGAGGATCACAAGTTCGAGGCCAGCCTCAGCGACTCAGACTCAAAACTTTATTTTGAGACTCTGGGGTGTAGCTCAGTGGTACAGCGCTTGCGTGGGTTCCCTCCCCAGTACTGCAGAGAATTTTGAAGAAGTCCATTCCTTGCAGGGGCCACTGAACTATCCCGCTCCCTGCCTCTGCCTTGGTCAGGACACACACACCTCTGCCAGGTGCTTGGCCAGAGAGAGGCCCCTGAGAAGGTGCAGGCCTGACTCTGGGAAGGGATCTGAATCAGGTTCACTCTCCCTCCTCCCCCGGCTGGGCACTGAAGGCCCTGAGAAGTCCCGCAGCACGGAAGCCCCGCCAGGCGCTTCCCCAACCACTGGGACCACACACTGGCTCAAAGGTTTCTGGACTAAACAACGTCCGGGTCCCACCTGCTCCTGTGAGCACCAAGCCTCCGGTTTTCTCCCTACAGCCCTCGAAGGCCCACTCCTAGGGCCCAAGCCAGCGATGCCCAGGAAGGAAACTTACCAACGAGGGCGGGTCACCAAGCCACTGGCGCAAATGCTAAGCCTCCTCTGGGCTCCTGCAGGCCACCCGGGTGGGGCAAGGAGTCGGTGATGGGGCACGGGGGACTAGGGACCTCTGGCAGGGTGCTTCCAAGGACCAGCCCACAGAGAAGCAAGTGGGAGCCGGGCACGGAGGGAAGCACATGCCAGCACAGCCCTGTGACATGCCCCTGACCGCGAGGTCCCCAGGCCGCCCTGCAGGAAGTGCTCTCGTCCCTTCTGCACCAAGGAAAACAGGCTCAGAGGAGGAGCTCCCTGCCTGGGGACACAGAGCCGGCAAAGTGGACGCGAACCCAACCCAGTGCACTCCTCTGCCGTCACCCCACCTGGCACCCCCGTGGCACGGCCACTCTACAGAGGTAGATGTGGAGGCCCAAGGAGGCCGCACCATGGTCCCCAGGCCCCCCAGGCCCCTCAGCCCAGGAACCGCTGGGTTCTTTGAAAACACTACTGTCCTCCTGCAGTGACAGTGACAGCAACTTCTGACTCTAGTTCCCCAAGCCCAGGGGACAACCAGACAGAGACAGATGCCTGTCTGCGTTGACACCCACTGGAGGGTCTCCATGGGGACCCACTGGCCGTCCTCCCTGCCAGGCCTGGGAATGGGTCCCACTCCTACTACCCTGGCTCAGGTACCAAGGCCCAGGCAGCTGAGGCACTGGGGACCTGACCCTGCCACGGGGCCCTCAGGAGGGCACACGGAAGCAGAGCCCCTGGAGGTGTGGCGGGCAGAGCCGGGCCCAGGACGAAGAGCTCTGGGTTAAACCTGCACGAGGCTCAACCAGCCCTGCCCACTGCCAAGGGGTCCCATGCAAGTGTGTGTGTGCGGGGAGCACCAGGGTCAGGAACAGCCACCAGCTCCGGCCAGGTGGAGACCAGAAGCCGGGGACTCTGGTGACTAAGCTGGTGGCTAGGCACCTCCCAGCCCGCCAGGCCAGCTGGCCTCGCCCTGGCCCTCTGCGGGAATCCTGGGTTACTCAGGAGCTAACAGGAGCCTCCTAGAGATGGAATTGGGTGGCACTAATGGGCCAGTTCCTGTTTGGTGACCGGCAGGGCCATGGAGAGATTTCTCAATGGAGACACCACCTGCCCACAAACATCACCTGCGCCACCAGAACTTCCCAGGGGCTGCTGAGCACTGAGGTAACAGGGAGGCCACGGGAACCGGAGCCCCTCCCGGCCTCAGATGGAAGGAGCCTCATGACCCCCAAGTCCCTCTACAACGTCCCCAGAGCCTTGAGCACCTGTCGGGGGGTGCACCACGTTCAATGGGAGCAGCCAGCATGGTACCAAGGGAACGAGTCCAGGCCCAGCAGAAGAGACCTGGGTGCTGGTCCCTACAGCCTCTGATGGCCCAGGGTCCCTGGGACCTGCTTCATCGGCTGTGAAACCTGAATAAAGACTCAAATCTTAGGAGCACCTGAGATGAATAAAGGTCTTGTGGGCAGTCACGTGGAGGCACCAGGCTGGGGACTGGGGGTGAGTCCCCCCCCACCGAGCTGCCTGGCCCATGCCCAGACAGTGACATAGCAGAGGGGCAGTCAGCCGAGGCACAGGGCCGACGGTGACTCAGCTGCCCAGCCAGCCTCTGTGTCCACCCCCTGCATTGGTCTCAAGATGGGTCTGAGCAGCTGTCCCCTGCCACGAGGTCAGAAACCCAGGTGCCAGCCACAGAGCCACACCCAGGGGTGCAGACTCCAAGGATGCAGGAAGGTGGACATGTAATGTGGCCCCCAGGGGCCAGGGGAAGCCAGTCCAGCAGAGAAGTGACCTCAGAACGCTGCTCAGCCCCAGGAAGCCAGCCCAACACCATCCAGGCCTCTCCCAGGGCGCAGGACTGTGGCCAAGCAGGTCAGCCTGTCCCACTGTGCTCCTTGGCCAGGCGCTGTCCCCTCCCTTTGCCAGCATTCTGAATTCTCACCTGAATGACAGCGGCAGAGCCACCTTCCTTCCTCCCGAAAGAACCCAGAACACCGGGACCTCCAGATACCATCAGAACCCCCCCCACCCCGGGCTCTGCAGCCCACACATGCCCCGGCACAAAGCATGTAAATTGCTGTGAGGTTTGACCTGCAGAAAATAACAGGTCTGTCTGCAGGAGGGAACTCGCCCCAGGCAGCTAAGGCGACTGCACGTTCCCACCAGGAAAAACTATGGAGGCGCCCAGCCACCAAACCCTGCTCAGCGCTCAGCCTGCTGCCCATGTCTCCCTGCACCTCCTGTCTGTCCCCATGAGAGCCCCCGCTATGCCTGAGTCCCTCCCCAGGACGGAGCATCCAGGATGACAGCCCCTCCATGCTCCGGGGAGCAGTCTTGACACACACTCTCTCTCCGTGCCGACGCTCATCTCCAGGGAACTGGCTTTCAAGGGCATCAGTGGATCCAGGTCCAGTAACCGGGTCTCAGGGCCTGGGAGCAGAAGGGATCCCCAGGCTGGACAACGCCCCTGACCAGCACAGCAAGACTCCTGGGATGGGAGTGTGCCCAGGAGTGGGCTCTCTGGGGATCAGCACTTTCCCCAGCGACCTCGGGAGAGGATGGAGCTGTTGGTCTGAGATAAAATCTCTGCTGCTCCCTACAAGAAGGACTCCCTGCAGGAAGGCTGCAGTGACAATGACAACAGCCTCCACTATGTGCCAGGCACAATACTGAACACGAAATCCAGGGGCTGCCTTAACCCCCTCAAGGCACAATCACCATTATAATTTTAAAGCTTTAGAAAAGTGAAACACAGAGAGGTCGATACACCTGCCTAGGTTCACACAGCTGGTGGAGCTGGGACAGAACCAGTCACGTCCCTAACCACCCAGGGGGCCACTGAGCTGGAAGCTGGAGAAGCAGGGGTCTGAGCTGAGGTGGGGGTCCAAATGGCATAACCTCCGTAATGTGGGGCTGTCCCCGTTCATCTCCACAGGGTCTCACTTAGATATAGAGATGCAGTGATCTTCCTCTGCACGGAACGGCCTCATGATGAGGCTTTGAGGAAGTGACCCCTTGCTCACAGTCACCTGTCAAGGACTCGAAACTGGTTCTAAGTCAACCTCCAAGCAAGGCTTATGCAGACTCCCAAGTCCACATATCATTATAATTTCACACTCTGCACCATGTCACCCTGAGTTCCAGCAACGACCCTGCTGGGGTGCGGGGGGCTACTATGTCCATTTTCAGGCAGGGAAACTGAGGCCCAGAGAAGTTGTGCCTTCTTTTTTTTTCTTTTTTGGTACTGGGGCACTTAACCACCGAGTCACACCCCAGCCCTCTGCATTGTTTATTTTGAGACGGGGCCTGGAGCCTCCCTAAGTTCCTAAGGCTGGCCTTGAACCTGGGATCCTCCTGCCTCAGCCTCCTGAGTTGCTAGGGTTACAGGCCTGCGCCACTGAGCCAGGGAAGCTGTGACTTCGAGGAAGTGATCCCTTGCTTAGAGTCACCGGTCAAGGACTGGAACCTGGTTCTAAGTCAACCTCTAAGCAAGGCTTATGCAGACCGGCATCTCCAGCGCCCTTCCCCTTCCCCCATGGAGGCCCTGAGGGTGCAGGTGGGGGACACCATGGGGAGGAGGAGGAGGCCCAGGAGAGAGGGGGCCTGACATGCCGTGTAGGTGGCCTTTCAGCTCCTCTGGGCTCGTTGTGGAGTTAAAGGGGCCCCGAGTCTGGGAGCCATTCCCTGCAGAACCACTGGCTCTTCAAGGGGCTGAGCGGGGCTGGACAGTAGCCTGTCACCCTGCCCATCCGCGGCTGCCACAGGGCCTGTGCACTCTGCTGGGAGCTCTGCCAGCTCCTCGGGCCTCGGCTCCTATCTCTGCTGCCCAGAGCCGCCAAGTCCACCCACAAACTACCTAAGCCAGCGCCAGCCACGGAGCCCGGTGCCCAGCGCACCACGCCAGCCCCCCTCCCACAGCAGAGATCAGGCTACTAGGGACGGGGGTGAGTCCTGCCCGCGTCCGACACTCCCAGAGATAAGGGGCACGGGAAGAAGGGCTTCTGAGTTGCTATAAGTTACCTCTTGCCTCAGTTTACCCATCTGTCCAATGGAAGAATGGTAAAGGCCAGCATTTCTGCAGGCCAGGGACACTTCTGAACACTTTCCTGTCCTAACGCTCCTAGTGACCACAGCAGCCCCCTGAAGAGGATGCTCTTAGCTACAGTTTCCAGGTGAGGAAACCGAGGCGTCCGCCACGTCCACACACCCAGAGAACAAAGCCAAGATCCCCCGGGGCTTTGCTCTCTTTCTAGGTCCCCAGGCCCAAAAGAAATAGGGGCGTGGCAGGGGCCAGAGTGGGATTCAAGACAGGGACACACCGTGTGGCCCTAGCACAGTGCCTGGCCTGGATGAGGAATTCCCTACCCACCAGAGGGACAGAAGAGCACAGCAGGTAAGAACTCAGACTCCAACCCCAACGACCCTCACGGGGTAAGCCTCCTTGCCCCAATATCCTCCTCTCAAAAATGGGCACAGATGCCACGTACGGAGCCCAGCACCAGGCAGGGGCTGCCACAGAAACTTGGGGACTTTCCCACCCAGGCTGAGCACCGGGGGACCCTAGAGAATTAGGGGCATAGAGTCTGGGAAGGTGTCTGGGCCCAGACCATGCCAGGACAGGCCAGCAGAGAAGAGACCCCGTCCCAAGCACCTCCCTCACCCTTGGCCCCTGGCTCTGGCAGCCCAGGCCTGGCTCCAGAATGGGCAGGGCTCCCCAAGGGTCCCCGAGAGCTCCAGTGGGGCATGAGCTGGAGTAGCACCAAGCTCTCAGCTGACCTCAGGGGGAGCAGGGCCCGGAGGCTGAGGCCAGCGCCCGCCCTTGCTGTTGAGAGGCCCCTTTGTGCCAGCCCTGCCCCACCCCCCACTTGCCATCTGCCAGGTCCCTGGAGTCTGCTCCCCCTCGGCCGCTGGTTTGCTCACATGATGCCCCCATCTGCTGTGAGTCAGAAGGTGGGGTCCACAGGGTCACCCCAAGGATGGGGATGGGGGATGGGACCCTGCCTAGGGATCTGGTTGGGGAACAGGAGGCAGCATGGGGCTTGGACTGTGGGGCCACATTATCCCATCCTCCGGCCCCCTCCCCACCCACTGCTTTCTCTCTGCCTCCCAAGACCCTGCCCCACACCCCTGCTACCTGGAAGCCAACCCATAGCCCTGACACGGGCAGAGCACCCAGCATCCAGTACCCACGCTCGGCTTTCACCCGGGATGCAGTGACACCCACCGTGGCTCTTTCCCCTGCCCGTTCCCCGCTCCTGTCATGCCGGGTCCTGCTAAGAGGGCCATCCCTTGATACGTGGACCCTGCCACAGCTCGGCCACCTCTTTTACCTGCCCTGCGCCAGTGCTGGACGGGCACCTCCACCCCTTTCCCTCAGCTAGGAAGCTGTCCCCAGCATGAGCCTCACACTGACAGCCAGGCCAAGGCCACTGCGCAAGCCTGTCACCCCATCCCACTGGATGGCAGCCTCAGACCCCTCTGGCCCGGCTGCCGGCCACCCTGCCCAGCCCTCCTGCCTCCTTCCCCTGCAGAGCAGATCAGGACCTGCCACCCGGGCAGCGAGTCCCTTCAAGTGGCCCGTGCCCAATCTCCAGTGCCATCTCCCTCCACACACCCTCGGGCTCTCTTCATTCCCCAAACCTTGCCCCACGCCAGTCCCTCTGCCAGGAACGCCCCCACCCAGCCACAGCCGCCGCAGCCCTGTCCCCTCCCGGCACCCGAGCCCAGCCGCCCTTCCCAGAGCCCCGTGCTCCCGGCAGAGGCCTCCTCTCGCACCGTGCTCGTCTCCCTCCTCCTCTCACCCCCTCGCTGTCTGCCTGTGACCCTGCTGGGGGGTGTCGTGCCAGCCTGGCTGCCCACCGCCCAGAGCACAGGTTCCCCACACAGACCAACCTGGAGCCCGACTTCTGTTCCTCCGCTAAGGCGCACCCTGGGCCCACGGGCAGGACACCTCGGGTCACCCCACACACCCACTTAGCAGCTAGGGCCGCCAAGCCCAGGGGACAGCAGGCAAGGTGTCCCTGGTGGTGAAGCTACATCCCAGGCCCCTGGGGTCCCTGCTGCACAGGAGGTCAGCTCAGGCAGGGAAGGGAGAGCCACTCACAGGACTGCTGGCCTGGGCTCGGGAGACCCTGCAGCACGCGCTCCCACTGACCAGTCGAGGACCCCAAGAACCAACCCTCTGCCCTCGGGGACCTGTGGAGGAGCAGAGCTGGCCCCGGGCTGGGCTGCCCAGGAGTTCCAAGAGACCTTCTTTGCCTCATCTACCTCCATGTCCCCAGGATAGTCCAGCGCACACAGAAGGCACTCAATAAGTGTTCATGTAAACAACTTCCATGGTTTCTGAAGGGGGTGCTAAGGCTATTCCCACCCACCCCACCTACCTCAGGCCACGGCGGCTCCAGGTGGGGCAGGGGGTGACAGGGACCTGCTACATTCAGTCGCACCCCTTCAGTCAAGAAAGGGCCCTGGGGGACCCCAACCCAGCACCACACAAGGGCAGCTGGTTGGAGAGAGGACAGGAGCCTTCAGTGTCCTGCCCCTGGGGCACAAGGAGGAAGTGGTCCCCAGCAGCTGGGCGCCGGGCTGGGTGGTTGGCGGTAAGGAACTCTCCAGCCTCCACGGCTTTCCCACCCGGCTGCCTGGTTCCCAGGACTCACACCCAAGCCCACTGCCGGGGCCATGCCTGCCCACCTGAGTGACAAAAAGCTGGCTTACTGGGGGCCCAGACCCCAGGACAGCTAGAGGGGATAGTACCCCGAGGATCTCCATGACTGGCCCCAAAGCACCCTCTCCTCCCAGCACCTGGCTCCTGGCTCCCCATCCCTGCACTTGCTGTGTGACCTTGAGCCAGCCACCTGCCCTCTCAGAGCCTCGGTTCTCCCATCTGTGCAATGGGAGCAGTGCCCTCCAGGCACAGAGGGCAGATGGCCTGCTGGACCCTGGAGAGCCCACTTGCTATTCCCCCACTCCCAGAGGGCCAGTGGCTCTGAGTGTCCCACTCCTCCTGGGTGCCCTCCCCCCTCAGGCAGCGCCTTTTCATGCCCACCCCACCCCCACACTGGGGGTCCGCGCACAGCCAGGCTCCTCTGGGCTAGACCAAGACCCCCCAGTCCTGTCCCCGCCCCTGCCCCACCCCTCACCAGCCCCAGCACATCACCCTCCCCTGCCTCCCACCTGCCGGAGCCCTTGGTTGGTACCTGGTGCCAGGTGGAGGGTCCTTTAGAGGACCCCCTTTCAGGATCGACCCCAGAGGTTCCACCTGGCGCCCGGGTCCTGCCGCCTGCCAAGCCGCGGGCTGGGGAGTGAGCATGGGAGGCGCCGGCCCCTCTCCGGTGGCAGCAGCCGGTGGAGCCAGGGGAGGGGCCGGGGACACCCCCTCCAGCCTCCCGGGCTCCTCCTCCCGAGATGACTGTGTGAGTCACGGGTGTCTCAGAGGAGGCAGGAGGAGAGGCTGACGGAGGGCGGCAGGGGCCCTGGGGGATGCCCATGACTCAGCACCTGGCAGGGGGCCTCCGCCTCCCCCCAGCACCCAGGGGTGGATGCCAGGCTTCAGGGGGGACGCGGGCCGGGGTACCTCTGCCTCCCCACCCTGCACCTATCATCATCCCATTCTCCCCACCTTCCCGCAGGGAGAGGGTTGCCGCGGCAACAGGCCACTCGGATGCTGCCCCCACCCCCGGGCCCTGGTGACCACTGCCCCTTCCTGAAGACAGTCCAGCCGCCTTGGCAGCAGGCGGGGGCGGCGCTGACCGGCAGAGCGGAAGGCAGGCCAGGAGGAAGGCAGGACTCAGGCACCTGGCACAGGGCCACACACCGCTGGCCGCTGACCTCATGGCTTCTCCGGGCCTCCGTCTGTCTTCTCAGCAGAGGAGCACACGTCAGGCTCCCAGGGACCCACAGCTCCAGGGATCCAAGATCCTGAGCCCCGGGGCCTTTAGGAATGGCCTCTTCAGTCTGTCTGCCCAGCAGAGGGGAGATGGAGGCGCCGGAAAGAGTCGGTCCCAGTGCCTCCAAATGGTCGGAAAGAGGAATCTAGAAGTGACCAGCGCCCCTGCCCCTCTGGCCACCGCCTCTGTTGGCCGCTCCCTCCTGCTCTGGGGTCCTGAGCCCCTCTAGAACCTTGGGGGTAGCTTCAGATGATCATGAGCCCTACAGAGTGGGGACCCCGTCCGCCTCCATCAGTACAGTGTGGATGAAGGACTCCAAGTCACCAGTGCGTGAGGGTTTCGCCTACAGGGCAAGGGCAGCCACACAGGGCCAATAAAAAGAAGAAAAATAAATACTCCCTTTCTGGAGCCCTATTTCCTTCTAGAACCTTCCTCCTCCTGTCTTCAGGGTACCCACCTGACGCTCAATGAGCTGTCAACAAATATTCCCCAGGACGGTGATGAAGCAGAAGGGACTCGAAGCTCACCGAGGAGAGCTAACTGTCCAAGGGCACGCAGCTGGGAAGTGGCGGGGTTGGGTGGGAGCCAGCAGCCCGGCTCCCCAGCCAGTCCTTCTAGCCACTCATAAGCCAGCCTCCCTGGGCCTCCGGCATGGGGCCTCGACCCCCCGGGGAAACTTGAGGTCCCTTCTCTCTGGTAGGGGTCTCTCTGCATCCTAGAGAGGGGTCCTGGGAAATCCCCCTTCACCCACATGTGACACCAGTGAAAGCCTTTCAGGCAGCCGGGGACGGCTGAAGGCCACTCCCCTACCTGCCCGCTCCAAACCAAGCTGCCTGGTGGGGTGCAGGGAGCCACAGGCCAGACCTTCCAGAAGACCATTCTATGCTCCTCAAAGTCAGCGCCCCGCTGGCCAGGCTGTGGGAGATGCCTGCCCCATGCCGTAGTGGGCACTTGGCCCTGGTCAGGCCTGCTATTCCCACCCAGGGCCTTCATGGGCATGGCCTTATTACCAGGGCAGGAGGGGCCAGTCCACAGTGGGGTGGGGGCACAGCAAACAAGAGGACAGGAATGAGTTGCTCAGAGAAGGACAAAAGTCCCTGACATACCAGGTCTCTGGGCAAGTCACCACCTCTGAGCCTCAATTTCCCCGCGGTTGGTTGTTCAGGGCCCAGGCAGCAGGTGGCGGAGGCTCTAGGCCAGCAACACAGCTGCGTCCCACCTGCCCACAGAGAGCACTGGCCAGCAGGCTCAGAGGGAGAGCTGAAGGCTCCCCTCTCGGTGCCCATGGGCCCCAGAGCCTGGGACAGCTGCCAAGGCCACATAGGAGAGACCCAGGTCTCTGCCTGCCCCTCCTATCATCCGGCTTCTCAGACCTACTTTGTGCTGGGCACTGTGCCAGGCTCCAGGCTCTGGCCCCAGCTTGGAGCTTGGCCAGGGACATGAGCCTAGCTCTCATCTATGGTACCTAGGAGCCAGTTATTAGCTCCAGAAGATCCCTAGAAGGTTCTGAAAGTCAAAGTGGAGAATCCAAATAAATGATTAAATGATTCTATTATTGGTTCTGGTAACAGGATGAGTAGGAATCTCCCATGCCGTAAGTATTTGGGTCACTCTTACATCATCACTGCGACCCTATGATGGGGCATCACTAGTATGTGGAATGAGATGGCCAGAGACAGCAGTAACTCAGCCAAGGCCACACAGTGGGCACATATCTGGGCCTCTAGCTGTGTGGCTTCACCCAACCACCTAGCAGGTGTGGGTCCTGGCTACGCAATTTACATTCACCATCTCCTTTGCCTTTCATGACAGTTGCTAGCCCACTTTATAGAAAGCAGCCCGAGGCACAGACAGGGCAGGTGGCTTGCCCACGCCTTCAGTGACAGAGATCCAGGATCTAAAACAGGGGACTGACCCCGGAGCCCCTGTGGGCTCTTAAAGGAGACGAAGAGGACTTTGAAAACCAGAGCAGCAGGAAGGGCATCCCAGGTAGAGTGATCAGATCAACAGGAGTCAAGAGGTGGAAGAGGAGCCGCGGGGGAAGAAGGGGGATCTGTTGTGGCAGGAGGGGGCAGATTCTGGAAGACTTGGAAAGCATGGAGTTTGGGCACTGGGGAGCCATAGAAGGTGTTTGATCAGCACTCAAAGTGTGGTGCACAGACCCAGAGCAGAGCCGGAGAGCTTGTTAGGGTCTCAGGGTGCCCCAGGTCTGCTGAGTCAGAACCTGCAGTTTAACAAGACGCCCAGGTGGGTCCCGGTACCTGGTGAAGCATGAGAAGCCCCAGCCTCGACTCTAGGGGCCGGTACCAGCCTTGGTTGGGGGCGGAGCCCAGGCCCATCTGGGGCCTTGAAGAAGAGGGAGCCAGAGGGAAGGGTGGGAGGGGGACTCGGGTCCAGGAGACCAGAAGCAGCCCACCCAGGCCAGTGGGCCTGAGGGAGAGGGGAGAAGATGTCAGACGCTTCCCTGAAGCTTAGGGGTGCGGGAAGGGAGCAGGGATGGGAGGAGCTGCCCGTGGGCACCTGGAATGAGCGTGACCTGCAGCAGGTGGGGTGTCATGTGTACCCCCTGCTGGAAACACCTTGCTGGGGCTCAGCAGTGACAAACTAGGGGTTCCACAGGCCCAGGGAAGGGCATGGGCATTGCTGGCTGGGGACAGAGGTCAGAGGTAGGACAGGAGGCCCAGAAAGCCGAAGGGGTCCCTTCCTCTTAGAGACGGAGGAGGGGGCAGTGAGGCTTCCGCTCCGCTCTGCCAGCTGGGGGTCTGGGCAAGCGTCTCTGTCCCCACCCAGCCCTCATTTGTCAAGAGAGGACAAAAGCTGCGCCACCTCATGACCCCCCACACGAGTCCACACGGGTAAAGGGCACGCCTCGGCCTGCGCAGAATGGGCACCTTGATGAGGCCCGCCAGGGAGCCACTGTTCAGAGCAGCCTGCAAAGGTGACAGAGACGGGCTCCCAGGAGGGGCGGGGAGGTGGACCTCAGGACAGAATAAGAGGTAGGGTGACCCTGGCCACCGACTGTGACTAAGGCCGGAGCAGAGGCTGGGGGAGGAGGAGGACGTGGCGGGGTTGTAAGAGGTCTCCTGCCACGGTGAATTTGGGCAGGAGCCACCTTGCCCACCCCTGTAGAGGGTCCTGGGCACCACCACTTGCTCGGGAGTGGGCTTTATCAGACAAGAGGAGCTCAAGTCCAGGCTTCTCCTCTCGCAAGCTGAATGACCTTGGGGATCCTTGAGCTCCCTGTCTGGCACCCAGCAGGTTTCGAGACATGTTGGCCCATGTCATTAGCATCAGAGACAGCACAAGTGTCACAGACCTGCACTCCACCATTGGCAGAGCATCCGGTACCTCCGCCACAAAACAGTGATGATCAGAGCTACGGAACAGCGACGGACTCAGAGAGGACCTCCCACCACGCAGAGATCAGCCTGGGACCCAGACTGGCTCTAGCCACCTCCCTGCTGTTCCCATGGGAAAGCCTCCAGGCCAGGAGCGCGGGGGCCGCCGCAGCCCTGTGATAACGCCATCTCCGTCATACCCGCCCCAGGGACCAGCAGCGATGGCAATGCCCATGTGACTCAGCCACCCTCACAAAGCACCCTGTGTGCCCTGGGCCTACCTACCCCACCCATGGCCCATCCCCCACTCCCCAGCAGAGGGTGGTGGAGCAGGGCTCCTGAGACATCCAGCTGTGGAGAGCCAGAGCCACCCTGTGCCCAGGTTAGTGGGGTTCAAGCCCAGGCTTAGGGTGCAAGGAATCCAAGCCAGCCCAAGTGACGGAATGAAAGGCATGGCAACCAGGGGGACTTTGCCCGGGTCCAGACTGTCTTCTGAAGAGACCTTATTTGGAGCTCCAGGGCCACTCCAGCACACTGGCTAATCAGAGTGCAGCTGGCCAGCTGCCCCGCCCACATTCACCTGCATCGGGTTTCAAAACACAGGGACTCAGGCAAGAGGCACTTCCCCAAAGCCAGAGGGCCCTTGTCCACACCTGGTCACAGCACAGTCCTGTCTCCACCCCTGCTCCTAAAAGTTCCAGGGAGCCCAGGGACCCCCAGTGCACCCCTGTCCTGGGCCAGGAAAGGGACTTGCACTTTCTCCCGCTGACCTGCTGAGGAGGCCCGGCCCCATCTGCCGGGGAAACTCAGGCTCAGAGAGGGAGAGAGGCCAGCCCAAGGTCTTGGAGGACTGGAGCCGATCTGACCTCAAGGCCTGCTTCCCTCGCCCCTAGTACCTCTTCCTGGTCCCAGGGGCGCCTTGACCACATGCCAATAAGAATTAACCTTGAGCCTGGTGCACACAGAAGCAGAGGGACACACTTTCTCCCCCACAGTCAAGCCCTGCTGGGAGGGGCCATTCCAGAACACAGTTGCTTAGACTGAGTTCAGCCTGGCTGGGCCTCCGAGGGCTGCCCCCACCCCCACTGACCCCAGGAGGTGGGCACGCCTGGGTGCTTGGGTGCCCAGCTGCCCCAGACAGAAGGTAGGCAGGGCCATGGCCTGCTCCTCCTAGGCATGACGGAATGTCTGACCCTCAGCCCCCTAACAGCACTTGGTAGGAGGTTGGATCCAGCTAGAACAGGCCTGGAAGGTCATTCTGGTCATGCCCCTGCCTCTCAGCCTCCAAAAATCCCTAAGCCCAGGGCCAAAGCAGCTGATCCCAAACAAGCCCTCTCCTCACCCCCGTCATGTGCTTCCTGGCCTGGGCCCCTCTTCACATGTGCAAAGATGGTGTGCAGGGCTGGGTGTGCAAAGGCCTGGGCTCCTCCAGGGAGACGCCACCCACCTCTGGATGTCAGGGTACCCTCTGCAGCTCAGTGCACTGAGGGGAGGTGGTCAGGATGGCGCTTCCTACTCTGCACCTGGGACCCAAAGTGCAGCCCCTACTGTGGGCATGGCTCCCAGGAGGACCCCTGTCTGGCATCTTGCAGGGAGGAAGCCATGACTGTGGAAGTCCCCGTGACTGGGGGATCCACGTGGCTCCTCATCAGGATTCCCCAGCACTGCCCCCACGGTGTCCAAACACCAGCCATGGACTCTGGCCTCAGATTGTCCCAACTGGACGTGTTTCTGTATTCTCAGTTTTAAAATGGGGAGGGATGCCTACAGCCAGGACCTCTGAGAAGAGCAACAGGGACCTATCCCTCTCCCACCTCTCCCACACCCCTCCCCAACATGGTCAGGAACAGGAGAGACTCAAACTCCTCCATAAGAGGCCCATCCTAGGGGCTGGGATTGTGGCTCAGCCGTAGAGCGCTCGCCTAGCATGGGTGGGACCCGGGTTTGATCCTCAGCACCACATAAAAATAGAGGCATTGTGTTGTGTCCATCTACACCTAAAAAATAAATATTTTAAAAAAAGGCTCCATCTCAAAGAGAACAACGTGCCATCTCACTGCCAGAGTCCCCAGGGTCCAGAATCTCTGCCTTGATCTCCCTCCATGCCCACTTCCACCCCCAGCCCCTCTACACACACTCGTGATTGGCACATGGTAAGGTCCTGGCTACAGGAGATCCCGGGAAGTTGTTGACATGGCGCCTCCGTGTCCTCAGCTGGAAGCCCGGGCTACCCCTCTTCTCTTGGTAAAACAAAGAGCTGGAATTGAAACTGTCTGTGGAAATCCCACGGAGCGCCCAGCCCCCGAGCCCCAGGAGACCCCCCATACCTCCCAGAACCAATGCCAGCCAGGCAGCCCGGGAGCCCCCAGGGTCTCCCCCTAAGTGCGGGGTGCAGCTGGCTCCGGAGGTGTAATGGAGCAGCGATGACAGCTGCTCATTAGCAGCAGGACGTGGGGGGCCCATTTGCTGCCCACACACCCCAGGGAGCCAAGTTGGTAGAGGCCGAGCTGGGCCTGGGCTCAGCCACCCACCTGGCCTGGCTGGGAGCAGGTCCATGAGTCAGGGCTGCGGGGGGCGGGGCACTACTGCTTCAGCCCCTGCCCCCCATGGCCCAGGTGGAAGCCACGGCTGTCATAGCCCCCAGTCCACCATTAGGGACTCCCAGCACAGGGCCCAGTCCGCAGGGACTGCTGGGGAGCGGGTGGCACAGCAGAGCAGCGGGCTGCAGCAAGAGCACCCAGGCCTGGGCTCTCTCCCTACTCCTGGAAGACGTCCCACCTCCTCCTTCCTCCTTGTTAAAAGTCAAGGGCCGCAGGGCAACCTGCTCCCTAACCGGTTCCCCAGAGGATCCCAGGAGAAAACAGGCTCCGGGCGGGCGGCGCCGGGGGAGACACGGCCCGGAGGGTCCAGACCTCCCATGCCCCCTGCCCATGTGCCAGGGGCCAGACTTTTGCCCTCACCTCCTCCTCTGAGCAGGAACACACCCCGCGCCCTCCAGGGTCCCGTGCCAGGATGACCACCACGTGAGCGCGCCCAGCCCACACGGAGCAGCAGGGCTAACCCCAGAGAGGCCAGGCCTCCCATTCAGTCCCTCCCCTTGGGGATCCCAGAGCCCCGACCAGACCAGGCCCCTCAGGGGGTTGCCCGGACCCCAGGGATAGCCAAAGTCAAGTGGGCCAGGCTGGCAGCTGCACCTGCTGACCCGAGCCCCTGCCCCCACCCGGAGCGCAGCCTCTCACCTCCGAGTGTAGACGGGGCCTCTGCGACTGACGGCGCCTCCTCCTTCCTCCACCTCCAGCCAGGCGCCCAGCCTGAGCTTGTCCAGACTGGTAGGCAAGTCTCGGGCCCAGGTGAGGAGGGCTCTACCTGCCTGGCCGGCTACCTCACTTCCGGCTGCCCCACCGCCTTGGGGCACTACTACCTGCCACCCTGCCTTCCCCTGCAGGGCTGGTCTGGCACTTTGGGGACTGAATCCCCCCACCCATGACCTCAGCCCTCCATGGATTTTGGACAACTCAACCCACGGAAGCGCAGGCTCCTCCTGGACAGGCTCAGGGTCACCGGTTATCTGGGCATCTCAGCAGCTTGCAGCCCCCGGGGCTGCCGGGCTGCAATCGGCCACGCCCCCAGGCCTGCCAGTCTGCAATTGGCCACGCCCCCCAGGTTCTTTCTCTAGGGCCCCACCTGAATGGGGGCCCAGCCCCACCTCCCTAGTATAAAACCCAGCCACAACCAGCAGCTGCCTGGAGGCCAGGCCAGAGTGGGGTACAGGTGGGGGGATCCTGCTTTCAAAGTGTCCAGCCTTCTACAGGACATGAAGGCGGAGTCGGGTGGGGGCAGGGACAGGAGCCTCTTCCTGGGGAGAGGTTGGTGGCAGCTGCCCCAGGTGCCCTGAGAGGCTGCTGGGGAGAGGGAACGGACAGGCGCCATCCCTGGCCCTTTCACCCCCTGCTCTGCTGCACCCCCAGGCCCCACCTCTGGCCACCAATTGGGGCAGCAGTTTTTCAAAGTTCTCAAGGCCAGACCCCTTCCCCTAGAGGCACCTTCAGATTCCCGCCCCACCCCCACAGTGGGGACCCGCTGCTGAGCCTGGAAGCCATTCCACTTCCCTGTGAGTCATTCCTCAAAGTCAGTATCAGGCTCTCCCTGGGCCAGGTCCCCGAGGGGCTGTAGGTACCAGAGTGCACCTCCAGAATCTTCTTCACCTCCCCTGCCCCATCGGCCCCCCACAGCCACCTGGAACGCATTCCCCTGTGTCAGGATTCTTTCTTTCCTGGTCTGTGTGTCCTTCCGGATCCCCACACCAAGCCGTAGTGCACGGCCTGGTCCAGAGGAGGGGCAGTGACCGGTGGGTGAAGAAGGAAATGGGGAAGAGGCTGGACGGGTGGGTGGAGGCAGTGAGGCCCCTAGCACATGCTTGTTGAGGACCTACTGCGAGCCAGGCCCTGTGTGTGCCCCCGACAAAGATCTCTCTTCTTGAGCTGCGGAAAGACAGACGATAAATTAATTATTAATAAGCAAATCAATATGACATCTCTCCAGACTATGGTAAGAACTGCGGGGCAAAATAGCCCAAGGAAAGGGGCAGAGTCCTGAGGGAGGCAGCCCCAGCCCAGCAGGAAGCCGTGCCCCTCCCACCTAACACAGATGGGACCTCAGGAGCATCTGGGAGGGGCCAGGAAGACAGCCTGATTCCTAGGCCCCAAGTTTCCCACGGCCTCAGAGATGCCACCCACCCGAATGAGGACACAGGGTGACTTCCTATATACCCACTGGTGACTCCTGGCTTTTGGCAGCCATGCTACTGAGCCACACCACCCTGCCCTTGAGGCCCCTGGCCGTCATGCAATCCCCAAACTGTCACTCAGGAAGCAGGGGTTGGGGCTGGAGCCCCAGGCTTGGGCCCTCTTTTGCTGGGGAAGTTGCTTAACCTCTCTGTGCCTCAGGTCACCTATTAAACGAGGACAACTGCCTTTGCCTTGCTTGGCCTCCAGAGGCAAAGGGAGTCCGTTTGGCATGCCCTGCCAACAGCAGGTGCCCGAGGAGCATTTGAGAGGGTCGGGGTTTGTCTCTAGGACCTCCCCAGTCCATCCCCTGGAATGAAGGCTCCCACTCTCACCTGACAGCCACAGAACAGATCCCCGTAGCTAAAATCTCCAGCCAGGCCTGGGCTGAACCCATTTTGTGGATTAGACCATTGACTTCTTACAAGGCAGGAAGCACTTTGAAATACTGTGAGTTTACAGACAAGGGGCAGCGGGGTTAAGGAGTGGGACTGAGGTCACGCCCACACAGTCTGCCTTTGGAACTCACCCCAGGACCCTGGGTAAGCCCTGCCTCCCCCTGCCCACCTCACCCCCACTCACGGGGGAACCTCAGGGAATCAGAAGCCTTCCCTGGAGAGCCTCAGAAAACCCCAGCTCTGGCATTCTGTGCTCCCCCCAGAGCCAGGCTCAGCTTCTACACCCCTCAGAGAACTGACAAGGCCCCCAAGGTCAGGGGGTGAGCTCCCCGTCCCTGAGGGAAGCCAAGGAGGTGCTGAGCTGGGGCACTACAGGGTCCTCTGTGGGGAGGACTGAGCCATCTCCAAGATGGCTTTCTATTCATGGGTTAATTGACCTGGGCCAGTTTCTGCATTCATGCACTGAACTAATATTTGCCCAGTAACGACTACGTTCCAGGACGAACTTCCCAGGTAGACAGCAGAGGTGCCATGGGGCGGGGAGAGCAGGCTGCCCGGGGTCCCCGGCTGCACCTGCTGGTCAGTCACCCCTTCGCCTTGGCCTTGGCCATCCTGTCTGCACACTGTGAAAGCCCACCCCTGCCTGCTGGGAGGATCCTATGGGAAGAGGTTGATGGCCCCCTCCTGTCCTCAGCATGGCCTCTTTGTTGAATGGAGATGGCCTCTGCTCTTCCATTAGGACAGCAGGAAAACCCTCCTCCCTTTTGGCAACTTCTGGAAGAAGGTGGTCTCCACGGCCAGTTGCGATGTCCAAGCTGATGGCTCTGGGATGGAGCCCTGTGGCCAGCCGCACAGCCCCACTGTGCTCTCAAATGAAGGCAGCGCCTGCATCCCAGCGACCTGGGAAGCTGAGCCTGGAGGATCCTAAGTGCCACTTACGCAAGACCCTGTCTCGAAATGAAAAGGCGGGGGACGCAGCTCAGTGGTAGAGCACTGGCCTCACATGCACAAGGACCTGGGTTCAATCCCCAGCACCCCCAAAACATCAAATAAAATGAAGGAAACAGGTCGGGGGGCAGCCCTCAGCATGACCTTGCCCTTGTTAAAGTTATGGTGAGTTCACGCCCCACTCTGCATCCTTGGGTCAAGTTCAAGTCCAGCCTTCCAGGTTCTGCCAAAGTCAGCCACCCGTCTGTGCTCTGTCTGGGGCCAAGAGACCTTGTTCCCACCCTGGGTCTGTCACTCACAGTGTGAAGCTGAGCAGGTCAGGGCCCTTCTCAGAGCCTCAGAATCCCTCATCTGGACAATGAAAGGACCCCTGCTGAGGTGCTTTCAAGTGGATCTCATGAGGACCTTTGGGGCAGGGGCAGGAGCCTCTGGAAATGCACCGTGTTAGGAGAAGGCTCACTTGACTGCCCCAGTGGCTCTGAGCAAGGGCTGCTGCCATTTCACAGATGAGGAAACTGAGGGCAACCAAGAGCCAGGCCTCCGTGAGTCAGTAGCACCAGGCCACATCCTTGGTGTTCCGTGCAACTCAGGAGCTCTCTGTGAGCCGCGTCGGGTTTGCTCTCCAGGTTTGCCCGAACCTCAAGTTGACTGAGTCCTTTGGGGAATCAAGATTGAGGCCACTGAGTCACCACCTTTGGGGCATTTCCAGCCTCAGGGCATCTTATCTGGGCCTCACCAGGCCCCCTCGGAGTCAGCACCCACCAAGGCGTACTAAACACAGGAAGCAGGTGAAAACCAAACGCCGAGACTGTGGGGCAGAGGCGGGGACCAGAACATGGCAGCTCAGGCCACGAAGAAAGCGTGACATGGGGAACCCACTGTAGCCAGGCAATCAGGGAGGCCTCGTGGAGGAGGTGACTTTTGTAATAAGGTGCTGGTGGGTAGGGAGGGTCCAGCCTTGGGGAGAGCGCACCTGGGCACAGAACACCAGGGAGGAGGAACATGTGCACTGTACTCCCAGAGCAGGTGGGTTTAAGCAGGTGTTGAGGGGATCGATTTATTCTCAAGAAGAGCAGCTGGAGGACCCAGCCCAGGTCAGAACTGGAGAATAGCCCTCCTGCGTCCTGGCTGCTGATACCTCACCACAGGGTCCTAATAGTCAGAGCCTGGCAGAAGCAACCACCCCAGGACAGAGGGTAGAGGAGCTGCCCACCCTCATCCCAGGGCAGACACAACGCTAGTCCTCCCAGAGCATCTGGAAAGCAGGCCTCCCTCCTCCGACGGGCAGCCTGACCCTACCTGCCCCCCAGGCCTCTGCAGCCTTGGACAGCCAGGCACAGTGGACTCCCCCCCGCCCGCCCTTCCCAGTGGTGTGCTGGCAGATGCTAACAGCAGGCTCTCTGCGTGTTGTTTGGATGTGCCTGTTGTTTCCAGGTCCTTTGACCAGGTAAGATGAAACAGGGAGGATCTATGTGGGAACCTCATTTATAGTCATGTGCACAATGTTTTGCTGAACTGGGAACAGAATTCAAAATACTGAAAAACTTGGCTGAATCGGATCCTCAAGTTCCGTTTTTTGTGAGTTACTCGTGATGCGACGACCACAGACATGGTACCTGTGTTGAACGTGCTGTTGACATCTTCTCTGCCACTTGCTCCAGTCTCCCCATATGACCAGCAAAACGGTGAATTGACACCACTTGCAGATGCCCACGTACACACATTCCCACCAGAGCCAATTTCAAGATACCAAGCAGCAGACACAGAACTGGGAACAGATGCCCAGTGGCTTGGCTTTATCTAGTGTTTCTACGATGACACACCCTGAGGTGCCAGGTTTAGGACTCAACAAATGGATTTGGGACAAAGGGTGACAAGATTCAGCCTATGACAATCAATTGTTGCAAAATTTGGTAATTGGGTTTATATCATTTAACTCTTTTTGGTTTTTGGTATCAGGGATGGAACTCAGGGGCACTCGACCACTGAGCCACATCCCCAGCCCTTTTTATGTTTTCTTTAGAGACAGGGTCTCGCTGAGATGTTTAGGGCCTCGCTTTTGCTGAGGCTGGCTTTGAACTCAGGATCCTCCTCCCTCAGCCTCCCATGCCACTAGGATTATAGGCGTGTGCCCCCATGCCCACTTGTAATTTAATTCTTAATAGTGTATAACAAACAACTCACAAAATGTCTAGAAATTGAGCCCCCTGTTCCAGTGAGCCAGGACAGGCAGACCCCAACCCACCACTGCCCCTGCCCTCCCCTCAGCCCTGTCCCGAGTCCCCAGCCTGCTTCCTCAGGCTCAGAAGTGGTCAGGCCAGGAGAGCTGGGCTGGGTCCTGAGCATCTTCTCCAAGGAACCCCAAGAGCCTGGTCTCCTCCTCTCAGGAAGGGCCCTGAAAAAAGGCTGCTCTGGGGACAGTCCAGCTGCCCAGGGCCAGGAAGAAGCTCAGAAATCGCAGCCTGGTCTGTCCCTCTAGGGTGACCAGCTGTCTCACTTTGCCTGGGACTGTCCATGCCTTAGCAATAGAAGTTCTGCATTTCAGGAAACCCCTTAGACTTGGACAAACTGGGACAGTTGGTCACCGCACCTCGTATGTGCTCGCGACAAAAAGAAAGAGCTCATGATGCTAAAATCAGTAAAAATAAGCAGAAAATGAAGGCCGTGTCTCTGTCAGTCTCGGGGATCTGTCCCTGCTCCGAGGCAGGGCTGGTACCTGGGGGCTGCTTGGACAAGCTCCGCGTGGCATGGCGGGAGGGATGGTGTCAGATTTGCACGTCTGGTCAAGCCTCATGGTGGCAAGGTTGGGGACAGGTGGCAAGGAGCGGCAGTCCCAAGAGGGTGAGAGAGGACCCTGGAGTGGGTTCAAGTCCTAACTCTGCCACCCACGAGGTGCCTGACCTTGAGGAGGTGACCTACCACTCTGCCTCGGTTTACCCATTGTGACATGTCCCTTCTCCGTGGGGTGGTTGTGGAGTTTGAGGTCGACCTTGAGGAGCACAGTGTCCCTGCTTGTTCCAAGCCCTGGGGCGATGCTGTCGGGAGGTAGAATTGTGGGTGCTTCTTTATCTTTTTCTGCTACAGAATTATTTCCTCTGTGGCTGTTCCAATACCGTGTGTGCAGTCAAAACAAAACAAAAACCATGAGTATGTAGGTCCACCGCGGTGTATAAATAGAGCCAGAAACCACATTGGGGACTGCATTGGGGTCCATGGGGGCACATGGAGGCTGTGTCTGGCCGCTGCTGCCAGCTCTGAAGCACACCTCACCTCGGAGATGCATTCTCAGAACAGCTGACCGGAGAGGTGGCGGGGCCTCCCCGAGGGCACAGCTCCGACAGCTGAGGAAACAGGAGGTGGGCGAGTGTGGCTAAGTCAGAGAGGGTGTCTGGGTCCCCAGGGCAGCCCAGCACAGACCCCTCCTCCGCGTCTGACACCGATTCTGTCCCTGTCGTGAAGCAGCCTGGTACCTTGGCCCCAAAGGGGGGAACTCTGCCCCACGACACAGAAGAGGCAGCCGCACCTCGCCCCAGTTGGTGGGAATAAGCCCCCTGAGTTTCCACTGCCCAGGGTCCCGTCCCAATAATGAGTCCATCTAGGCCAGGGAGAAGCCAGAGAGGTGCCAGGGGCAGCATTTAAGAAGGCACCGCCCTGTCCTTTAACCCTCTGTGACTTTCGAGGGTGGAGGGGAGGGTCTGTGGTTATCCCATCTTATAACAGAAAAAGAAAAAAATTTTTTCAATTAATAAAAATTTTGAAAGAACAAATGTCAGAGAGCTAAGGTTACTTGCCCCAGAAAGTGGCCAAGGTGACCCCAGGGCCATCAGCCTCTGGCATCTGGTGACTTCACTAAAGAGCCTCCTCCCTTCTGTCCCCTGCATCCCTGGCCAGTCCTCGGGTGGCCAGCCTGGCAGAAAGGACACTGCAGCTGGGTTTGGAGGCTGGAGCTGGGGTCTCGACTCTGCCCAGCTCCCCGGGCCACCGAGGGCAGCTCCGGCTTCTCCGGCCTCAGTTTCCTGGTCTCAGGAGCTGGTGGCTGTGCTGCAGGGGAGCTGCAGACGGCAGTGGCCACGGGGCTGGGAGCGGGGCAAGCGAGGGCCAGGGGAGGTGGGGAGGTCAAGGGACTGGGGGGCTGGGGTGCACGGGAGGGCCCACCTGCTCGGTGAAGTCCCTTAAGGGAGTGTCCAGTGTGGCCTGATCCGGAGTTTTCAAGGTTAGCCAGCAGTGCCATCCTTAGGGGAAACTCCTCATTGTCAAAAGCTGGAAATCAAATGAAGCCTGTCTCTGGCCAGAGAGCGGCCATGGGACTCTGTCGAAGGCCGCAGGTGCTCCGCCGTGTCCACTTGCCCCTCTATAGGAACAGAAGCTCCAGTTGTAGCGGGGCTGGTGGCCCCAGGACAGAAACTCCACCCACCAGCTTCCCTCACAGCCAAGTACGGCTGTGGCCAAGTTCTGGAGCACAGCGGTGACAGGGAGCAGGGTCAGCAACTTTGGGATCTACCCTCCCAAGGAAGAGACGCGCCCACCCCTTCCTGCCCCCTGCCTGCTGACCAGGACAAGGACATGGTGTGGGTGGCCATGGCCCAGGGTGCAAGCCACCTGGGGGTGGAAGAGCGAAAGAGGGAAGGGGATTGGGTGCCCTCTGGCCTGAGCCACCACACCGCCCCCCACCATTCCCTGAGAAGAGGGTCCCTCTGGTTTGCGCTGTGTGGTGACTTCCCTGCAGGGAAGGAGCACAGCCCTTGGAGGGATCTTTCTTGGGTTTCTGTTTATCACTTATTTGTGTTTGTTTCTGCAGTGCTGTGGGTCGAGCCAGGGCCTTGCCCATGCTCAGCCAGGGCTGCGCCACTGAGCCAGCACCCAGAATCCCCAGCGCCCACTCCTGCCCACTCCATCACCAACTTGCACTTCACAGGTGGGAGGGAAAGCAAAGAGTGTGAAGCTTAATGAGAAAACAGCCTAGGACAGTCCCAACGCCAACAGGACCCCGTACCTCACACACAGCTGCAAGGAACACACCGTCAGCAGCAAAGTGCTATTGGCTTGGGGACAGTGCCACCTAGACCCTCTCAGGGGCTGCTGTGTGGTGGACAAGGACTCCCCTCACGGCCAGGGCTCCCTGTGAGCCCCAGGTTTGTCCCCAGATGCTGCGTTCCTTCTGTTGTCTGCCCTCCCATTCAGCATGCTTCTCTTGAGGCTGAAGAGGTCCTCAGGACACGTCTGTGTCCTCATCCCATGGCTGCTGTGTGACCACTGGCAGATCACTGCCCTCTCTGGGCTCCTCACCTTCTAAGACCCAAGATGCCCCACCACCATCTCTGATTTAATTGGTTTGGGAGGGTGCCCGGTGTTGGTCATTGTCTATGAAGTCCTCCCCAGCAGGGGACTCTGGGCTAGGGAACGGAAGGGTACTAGGCATGAGGTGCCTGCCCTCCCCTGACCTCAGCTGCTGCTCAGCCTTCCCCCCTGGAGATGCAGGGCTGTAGGGACAGTGATCTGGGAGGGTAGTTGTGCGGAGGACCTTGAGGGTCAAAGTCTCGCCCAGCCGTGGTGGAGTATAAAGCCCTTGGCTGGCCAAACCTGGAGGCTGCACCTGCCGCTCAGCAAACACACCTGCCCCCGCCTCTGGGCAGCAGGAAGCCTCAGTCCAGCCTCCAGCAGGTGCTCCGCCAGGGCCACTCCCAACCCTGCTGAGCCTGTGCAGCTGAGAGAGGCCCCATGGACCGGGGGCCCACCAGGGTCCCTCCCATGGCCATCACAGAAACAGCTTGGCCTTGCAGCCACACAGACAGGGCCTCCCTCCATCACCAACTTGCAATGACCTTGAGCACGTCTTTTTTTAACCTTGAGCCTCAACCAGCCTAGTTTTGGCAAAAGTGCTGCTGAGTGCCCAGCCCGGGTCCACAGCAGCCAGTGCAGCAGTCTGTTATTAAGGAGAGACAGGGTCGTGTGCAGTGGCGCACGCCTGTCATCCCAGCAGCTCGGGAGGCTGAGGCAGGAGGATCGCAAGTTCAAAGCCAGCCTCAGCAACACAGAGTCACTAAGCAACTCAGTGAGACCAGGGCTGGGGATGTGGCTCAGTGGTGGAGTGCCCCTGAATTCAATCCCCAGGACCAAAAAAAGAAAAAAAAAAAAAAAAAAAAAAACAAAGAATAGGAAGAGAGAAGAGAAGGGGAGAAGATAAGCTGGGTTTTCTTTTTTGAGTGCTTGCAGGAGTCAATAGATAATGCCCCAAGTTAATAAATCAAGAAATGGCAGGGTCGGCTGTTATTTGTGGCTCTGGAAGTAACCACCACATGAAGCTGTTAGACGGGGGGTGGCCCTGGGAAGGAGCCTTGCAGGAAATGTGTGTCTTTAAAAGTCTGTTTAGTAGAAGTTATTTATTTAAAAGGGACTTGACCTCTCCAGTGTGGATTTGAGAGGTCACCACCAGTAACAGAGGTCTTTGGGGACTACAAGGCCATGTGCAAGGTAAAGTGCTCAGGTTGTGGGGTCAGATTGCCAGGGTCAAACCCTCGCTCTGTAATTTACCGGCTGTGCCACCTTAGACAGCTACAGAAGCACTCTGTGCCTCGGCTTCCTCATCTATAAAATAGGTTGAATAATAATTCCATATTCCTCACATATACAATAAACAGTAACTGTGAGACATTATTTTTATTATCCCTGTAACATGTAATGGAATTGTTTTACAAAAATAAAATGAGTACGCTATACAGAGTTTTTGCATCTTTCTTTCCTTTTTCTTGCCAAGATATAATTCCAGGTCAGTACCTACATTTCTATTCCATTCTCCTCCCCCCCACACACATACTGGGGATTAAACCCAGGCGTGCTTTACCACTGAGCTACATTCCCACTCACTTTTAATTTTTATTTTGGGATAGGGTCTGGCTAAGTTGCTGAGGTTGGCCTCCAACTTGTGATCCTCCAGTCCCAGCCTCCTGAGTCGCTGGGATTACATGCATGCACCTTGGCAACCAGCCTCCATTCTTCTAAACTTATGTAAGATGGCTGGGGTGGTGGCTCAGTGGTAGAGCGCTTGCCTAGCATGTGTGAGGCACTGGGTTTGATCCTCAGCACCACATAAATATAAATAAATGAAATAAAGGTATTGTGTCCATCTACATTTAAAGAATTTTTTTAAAAAATTAAAATGATGCAAGAATTCCATTGCACAGAACATAAAGTTATCTAGGAAAGTTGGGCAGTTTCCATTTTTAGTGTACTACATTTTGCAGTAATGAATGTATATTTAGGGACACACATGTAGCTATTGCTTTCAGGTTCCTGAAAGAGAGATTGTGCCACAGTCGGCAGCATGTTCCTGTAACCCTAGTGACTTGGGAGGCTGAGGCAGGAGGATTATGATTTGGAGGCCAGTCTGGGCAATGCAGTGATACCCTTTCTCAAAATAAAACAAAAAGGGCTGGAAATGTAGCTCAGAGGTAGCGCATCCCTGAGTTCCATCCCCAGTACCAGAGACAGAAAAAGAGAGAAAGAGATGGTAGGTACAGAATTTGTACAATTAAACTTTTTATTGGTACACCTTTACAAGTAGTACCAATCTAGAGTCACACCAATACCCTATGAAAGGTCTCATTACCCCATATCCACACATTTTTTTTAAATTTTTGCCTCTGGTAAGGGGTGATCTCATTGTTTTAATGTGCTTCTCTCTAATTACAGGTGCAAGTAAACATCTTTCCACCACTATATCATCCATTTTAATTCCTTCTCCTGCAAAACAAATATTTGTATCCTTTACCCATTTTTCACTGGACTTTTTATACTTTTTCTACTAATTTATAGGACCTCTTGCCTATTAAAAACCTTAATTCTTTAAGAGGTGGAAGACAAATATTTTCCCACGGTCTACTGTATACAATTTAGTGAAATTCTTGGTGCGCCTTTGGTCATGGAAGATTTTTACATTAGTATAGAGTCAAATATAATAGCCCCTTCCGGTTTTCATGTCTTACTTTAAAGGACTTACTTTGGCTGGAATTTATTTTAGATTCTCCTATATTTTCCTTTAATACTTGCATAGTGTTTGTGACATTCAGTCCCTCCGTCTTTAGTCCGCCTGAAGTGCTTGTGTGTGTGTGTGTGTGTGTGGCGTGAGGTAGGGATCTCACTTTCTCATTTGCTTCTAAATGAACAACCAGCCAGGGGGCCCAGCATCATTCACAGATGGATCCACCCTGTCCCGTCTGACGGGATTTCTCTTTGCCGCATGCACCTGGCAGAACTCTCAATGTTGGCTTTGACAGCTGCTGAGATGACAGCTGAACGAGAGCTGGCACTTACCACCGTGAGGCAGAGCTCGGGGCCCAGCACCCACTACTACCGATGGACATCGGTGCCTTTGGTTTTGACTTTATTTTCAGATCAGCTTTGCTTACTCACAATTCAGCTTTCCACATTTCACAGACACAGGTCGATAACTTGACAAGTGAGTCCACTCTCGTAACAAACACCCCAATCATGATACAGAGCACGTCCTTTTTTCCAGAAAGTTCCTTTGTTCCCGGTTGCAGCCTCCCACCCACTTCCACCCTAGGCGACTACTATAATTCTAAACCACACGTATGCAGTGCATTGATAACATTTTCAGGGAAATAAATAACCCAGCTGCAGCTCGGGTCCGTTGGCTGAGGAGGGAGGCCAACTTCCCCCCTGGGGAAGACAAACACCTCCCCAAACCCAGGGACAACCCAGCCTGGGTCTCCCCCACTTCAGGCAGACAAGTTCCGTTCCAAGTCTAAACATCAAGTCTGCCAAATACGTACCTAATCTTTTCTTCTCCATCAATTGATCCTTTTATACTGACTTCAAAATGATTGCTTTCAGAAGAGAACACAATATCCCGCAAGAAATGACCAGGGCACCCGTCACTATTAAAGAAGTGTTATTTGTGATATCAAATTAAAAAAAAAATTAATCTCCTGGCTGGGAGTGGGGAGCCCTTGCCTAGCATGTGCAAGCTCCTGGCTTCAATCCCCAGCACCTCAAAAAAAAATTAATCTCCTGTTCCACCTAAAATCACATTGACATTCCCTCAGGGGATAGCCACAGACCTGGGGGAGAGAAGTGAGCAGGAGCAGAATTCCAAGCTTCCGGAGGGAGGCTGGTGCAGCGGTGGGGGGGCAGGCCAGGAGAGGGCGAGGCCACGGGTGGAGGAGGGGGAAGGAAACAGCCTCTTAGCTCATAAGTTCCAGGGTTTTTCAGCCATGAAAGCAAAACAAGGAGTTTTTGAAGGGTCACTCAAAAGGAAATACCTTTGGAGTTAGACAGACGACTGGGATCCATTTCTACTTACTCATGTGACGTTGGGGAAGAGAATACCCTTTCCAGCCTCAGTTTCTTCATCTGTAAAATGGGCATCCCAATAGCACTTCATTGTAAGGATTGAAAGAGACGGGTTTGTGAAGCATACAGCCCAGCCCTGGGTTAGTTTTCCAGAAACCAAAGTCTTTGTTCCCCCAGGACTCTGGAGGGTGCGAACCCACGGATATCTGCTTTTGTCGGAATAACCCAGGGATTAATAAAATCAGCCCGGCTCAAAGAAGTGGCTCTGACAGTCAACAGTTTTATTAATTAATTGCTCATTAAAGTGTTCTTGTTTTGCTAATGAGAGCAATTAATTGCCTGCAGGCTGGAAGTCCTGACTAAGTAATGATTTCAGGGGCTGCCTGGAGTCAGGCAGAAATCTGTGGAAATCTCAGCGACAGAGGGGGCCTCCAGCCCCTGCTCCAGACCAGCCTCCACCAAGGCCCGGCCTGGCCTCCCCTGGGGGTGGGGGCCCCGGGCGTGCAGGGGCCTGGGAGCTGACTCCCACCCATGAAGCTGGCAGAGGCAGAGGGTGGGCTTTGGAGGACTGGAAATCACTGAGTGTTGCTGACACCCACCCTGTACCAGGTCCTGGGTGAATGATCCCCAGGAATCCTGCCAGCCCTGCCCGGGGCTGTACTGCCCTCCACAGCCACAGGGGAGGAACATGAGGCCCAGAGAGGCCCAGGCAGCAGGGGGTCTGACCCTTGAACCAATGTCCACACTCAGCCCTGGCTTTCTCCTGGGAGGGAACAGGCAGAGACCAGGGCCACACGTGAGCAGGGACCAGCAGATGTTTGCCTGACAGGCAGGGCAGGAGGGGACCTTAGACTTATCTACACTGCCCTGTCCCCTTCTCTGAGGCCCAGAGAGAGGCAGAGGCTGGCTTGAGGCCGGATCCCAAGTGTGCTGCCTCGGCCCAGGGAGGCAGGACCAAGGAAGACCCGGAGGCCCAGAGAGGGAGGCCAGCCTATTGAAAGCTGTCTAGCCCAAGCAGGGTGACAAATTCTCACCCAGAGTGTCGTCTACCCCTCCCCATGAGAACCGGCCTACACACGCCTGATATTGGGTAACACCTGTCTAAGCGCCATGGGTGTGGTGGCCGCTGAGGCCCCACGTTCTCAAGCCTGTGGGTTTGAGCAGAGTGTCACACCATGGTTCCCCTGCACGACCCACAGCTCCTCGAGGTTCTTGAGTCACTTCAGCAAATTTGACCCTCAAAGTCGCCCTCAAACTTGGGGCTTGACCAGAGCTGGGGGCTGGTGGAGGGATGACCGGCCCTTCCTCTTGGATCTCCAATTAAAAGAACCGACCAGGCCACAGGCGCCCCACAGCCTCTGTGGTGGCAGAACCGGCCGCAGAACCCTGGAGCCCCAACCCCAGGTCAGGAGCCAGCGGCCTGCTGGGCAGCTGTGCTGGCTCCCTGCCCTCTCTGGGCCTGTTTCTCATCTACAAAATGAAGGGTTGCCCAAGGTGAAAATGACCTTGGGAGGTGCAGGAGACAATCTTGACCCTCCCACGTATACAAACAAGCAGAGTTTTCAGTGTCTCCGTGCTGCAGATCCAGAAACCGAGGCCTGGAGAAGTTAGGTGACTGTCCTGGGTCATAAAAATGGGCGTTGGGGATCCCGCCGGCCAAGGTGGCTTCTGAGTCCCAGCTTGTAAGCCGTCATTGCCTAAGACAGGGAGGGGGAGGCAGGCGGGCCTCAGGGCAGCTCAGGGGCCAGTGGGTACAGGAGAGGTCACTGGGATGTGGCCACCTGCCCGCCTCCCCAGGAGGGGAAGGTGCTGGCATTGCTGGGCTTCTCGTCTGCCACGTCTGACGCACTCCTGCTCACAGCATCCGAGGTCCCATCGTCCCGGCCATGGTTCATGGAGGTGGTGACAAGCTGTAGGCTGGATGTGGATGGAGGCCAGGGTGGTGAAGAGGCCATTTTCCCTTCTGGGACACAACACAGAAGGGTCACTTGAGGGATGTGGCCCCTCCGAGCCTCAGCTCAGGGAGTCTCACACTGATGTCAAGGCTTCCGTTTCCGTGAGGGCCACTTCCTCTTCCCACCCAACACAGCGAGAACTTGTGAGTCAAGAATGTCAGTGTTGAAGGGCCCAGAGAGGGAGGCCAGCCTCCCTGAAGACCCAGCAGGCTGCGTCTGAGGGGAGGAAACACGAACCCAGAGGGTTGACCCAGGATGAAGCCACCCAGGCCACTTCCGTGTCAGGGCCTGGCAGCCCTGGGCGTGGGGGCTCTCAGGGGGAGCAGGACCCAAGTCAGGGCCCAGCTCCTGACAAGGGAGGGGGGTCTTAAAGCAGACCCTCGCCATCCAGGGCGTGGGCCCCCTCTGGGAAAGGAATACCCAGAACTTCAGCAGGCCCTGTCCCTGGGCCCAGACAGCTGCTGGGTCCTCAGGCGGAAGGGGAAGGAGCCCTTCTGAGAAGTGGTGGCCACAGAGCCCCACAGGAGCCTCCGCCTGGGGCAGCCCAGGAGCTGCGAGCTGTGGGCAGGGTCTGATAGGTTCCCAGTTCCCCTCAGAACAAAGGCAAGGCTCAGGGGGGTTGCACCCATCTGGACTTTGGGGGAACCGCACAAATCATTCTTCACAAACAACAACCACCCTTGAATCAGGAGAGAATATCTGGAATGCACCCCAAAGGGACACAGAGGTGGAGAATCCTAAGAGAGGAGAAAACCCGGGAGGTTGCAGCGACAGAGAAGAAAAATCTAACCTCTATTGAGTCAGAATCTCCAAAAGAGAAAAGAAGGAAGGGGTCGGTCTGAGGAAATATATAAAGAGACAATGGCTGAATATTTTGAGTATTTTCCAGAAATGGTATAAGAGGTCCACCCATTCAACGATCCCAGGAAATCCCAAGCAGAACACATGAAAAGAAATGGGGACCTAACGTAAGACGAAAACAACGAGGAAATATTAAAACCAGCCAGAGGGAAAAGACAGTGACTTCCCCAGGAAGGGCAGTCAGACTCCCCGGGTCACCTTCAAGAGCAAAGGTAGCCGCCAAGGACCGTGGAATGAAGTCGTTGATGTTATTTTGCTGCAACAAGATAACTGCCAGCCCCGAATCTCCAGTCAGCTCAAATATTTTTCAAGAATGAAGACAAAATAAAGACATTTTCTAGCAAATCAAACCTGAGTTCCTCACCAGCAAACCCACACTGAAGAAATTCTAAAGCATGTACAGGAGGCGAGGAAAAGGGTCTACGTAGAAGGACAGAGGTTATAAAAAAAATAGAAAGAGGGACTAGGAAACAGAAATGGTGAACATGCACAAATGTGCACAAACATGGAATGTACAAAACAGCCATGATTTCTACTGGAGTTTAAAATAAAATGACTAGTTGGGTGCAACGGCACACATCTGTAATCCCAGCTCCTGGGGAGGCTGAGGCAGGAGGATCACAAGTTTAAAGCCAGCCTCAGCAACTTAGAGAGGCCCTAAGGAACTCAGCAAGACCCCGTCTCATAATAAAAAATAAATAAAAAGGGCTGGGAACTTTACTTGGTCAGTGGTAAAGTGCCCCTTGGTTGAATCCCTGTTTTTTTTTTTTTTTTTTTTAAAAAAAAAGGAAAGAAAGAAAGAAGTTATAAAATTTTATTTTAAACTCCAGTAGAAATCATGGCTGTTTTGTACATTCCATGTTTGTGCACATTTGTGCATGTTCACCATTTCTCTGTTTCCTAGTCCCTCTTTCTATTTTTTTTTCTTTCAATAACCTATGAATTGGGGATGGGAAGTCACAGAATCAACGTGTCCTAGTATCTGTGTTACCCAGAGGAAGGGTCAAAATTAGTTTTAGGCTTTGATAAGTGAAGTGAGCATGTTATCAATGGAGGTGACTAAGGTGACTAAAAGGCCCGTGGGCCAGAGCAGATTGCAGCCTGTTTTGTAAGGCTGCCGGCTCAGGACTGTTACAGCATCTTTAAATGGTTATAAAAATTCAAAGAATGTGTGGTGGGCTGGCTGCGGCCCACAGAACCTAAACTATTATCTGGTACTTTTTTTTTTTTGGAGAAAAAAAAGTGTTGCGGTGAAGGAATAGAAGCAAGGTGTAGTATTTCAGACAAGGCAAAGGAATGCAATAAGATCATAAGATGCATGTCAGTAATTTTTGAAGGCCAGGAAGAAGAGAAAAGTAGGAGAGTAGATAACACAAAGTAAGATGACAGAATGAGTTCTGAATGTCTAAGTACATATTATGTTTATATTCACATTAAATGTAAATGAACTAAATGTTCCAGTTAAAAGGCAAAGTATAAATTACAAAAAGAGATTCTGGTTACAGAGAGAGAGAGAGAGATCTAAAGCATAAGAACAGAGCAAGAGGCCTGGGTTTGTGGCTCAGTGGCAGAGCATTTGCCTCACATGTGTGAGGGCCCCGGGTTCAATTCTCAGCACTGCATATGAATAAATGAATACAATAAAGATCCATCAACAACTAAAAAAAAAAAAATTTAAAAAAAATATCAGGGCAAGATTTAAAGTTATAAGATAAAATCACTGGTAAAAAGAAAAAACCGGGCACAGTGACACATGTCTGTAATTCCAGCATCTCCAGAGGCTGAGGCAGGAGGATCTCAAGTTCAAAGTCAGCCTCAGTGACTTAGTGAGGCTACAAGCAACTCAGTGAGACCCTGTCTCAAAATAAAAAATAAAAGGGTTGGGGACTTTACTGGCTCAGTGGTAAAGTGCCCATGGGTTCAATCCCCCATAAAAAGGAAGGAAAAAGGAAGGGAGGGAGGGAGGGAGGGAAGGAAGGAAGGAAGGGGAGGGGAGGGGAGGAGAGGGGGGACGGGGATGGGGGAGAGGAAGGGGGGGAGGGAAGGAAGGAAGATAGATGATGTAGCTATTTGTATTCATAAAAGACATAATAATTTATTATTACATAAGGCAAAAAACATTATGTAATAATAATAAATATAATAATAAAAGTTAACTTTAGTAGCAAAACATACAATATTAAATTTGTGTGTATAAGTTCAAGTTATGTAAAGCAAAACTTAATAAGACTTCATGGAAAGAAATAAATATACAGAACAGATTTTAAGACACCGTTTTCAATGCTATTAGAAAAGGAGATGAAATGATATGAAAGATCTGAAGAACTCAGTTAATAAACTACCCAATGAACTTGTGTAGACCACCCAAGAATAACCCCACAAGGTACACTTGAAGTATTCCCAGAACATTTATAAATATGGCTCATGTTCTGGGCCATACAACAAATCTCACTAAACTTCAAAGAATCTGAATCATTCACATAATGTTTCAAATTAAAGAACAAATCTTCCCACAATGAAAACTAGAGACCAGAGAGCTTCCCTGGAAAATTCTACCAAACATACTGGGAAGAAATGATTCCAGGTTGGCCCAAACTCTCAGGAAGACTCAGACTCCTTTTACAAAGTGAGCATCATCTTGACACCAAACCCAACGAGAAACAAGAAAAAAAAAATTATAGGCTACTCTCACTCAAGAACACAGTTGCAATAATTCTAAACAGTACATTAGCAAACTAAATCCGTAATGTATAAAAGGATAATGTTATGATCAAGTTAGGTTTAACCAATGCTAGGTAGACAAAACATTAGAAAAAGTGAATGTGATTCATGACAGTGATAGATCAAAATATAAAACTTCAATAATCATCACAATGTGTCCAAAAGGGATATTTGGTAAATTCAATGTTTTATTCATGTTTTTTTTCTTTTCTTTTTTTGGTGGCACTGGGTATTGAACCCAAGGACACTCTGCCACTGAGCTGCATCCCCAACCTTTTTTAATTTTTTATTTTGAGACAGGATCTCACTAAATTGCTGAGGCCAGCCTTGAACTTGCAATCCTCCTGTCTCACCCTCCTAGTAGCTGGGGTTAGAGGTGTGTTCCACCATGCCTAGCATATTTATGATTTAAAAAAAAATCTGGCAAACTAGAAATAGAAGGGACTTCCTAAATTTGATTTTAAACACACACACACACACACACACACACACACCTACAGCAAATATTATATTGTCAGATGAGATTGTCGAAAATTTTCTCTTTGAGATTGGTAGCAAGATAAGGAAGCCTGCTGTTACCACAGCTGTTAAGATATTGTTTTAGCCTAGGCTTTGCAGTAAAAAAAGGAAGAAAACTAAACCATACATAATTTGGAAAAATAAAATAAATTTTACCATTCATTAACAATATAATGAATACATAAAAAAAATCAGCCAGGTGCAGAGGGGCACTCCTATAATCCCAGCAACCTGGGAGGCTGAGGCAGGAGGATCCACAAGTTCAGGGCCAGCCTCAACACCTTATCGAGACCCTGTCTCGAAATAAAAAATAAAAAAGACTGAGGATGTAGCTCAGTGGTAAAGTGCCCTGGGGTTAAATCCCCAGTACACATGCATACACACACACACACACACACACACAAACACACACACAAACACACAAACCCAACAGAATCTACAAATAAAATATTAGAATTAATAAGCAAGGTTATCAAGATTGCTGGATACAAAAAATCAATATTAAAACATTATTATGCAATAATATTATAACTACTATGTGGTTAGTCATAACAATTAGAAAATGAAGAAAGTTTAAAACCACTCTCATGGCAGCCTGTAACACAGTTCCCAGTATCCCTGCCATCTGGTGTTCACACTTTTGTGTAACCCCATCCCCAGGTATAGACTGGACTTAGTGACTCACTTCTGCTTCTAATGAATAGAGTACGACAGAGTCATAGAGTATGGATTTTTGGGGGTGAGGGGGGCACTGGAATTGAACCCAGGTGTACTTTACCACTGAGCAACATCCCCAGCCTCTTTTTATCTTTGATTTTGAGACAAGCTCTCACTGAGTTATTGAGGGTGGCTTCAAACTTGGGATCCTCCTGCCTCAACCTCCGTAGTGGCTAAGATGACAGACCTGCACCACCGCATCCGGCATGGAGTGTGACTTCTGATATTAGGTTGTAAAAAAGACTGCAGCTGCCATCCCTCAGATCTCTTGCTTTGAGGGAAGACAGCTGCCACGTCATGAGGCAGCCCTGTGGATTGCCTCCACCAGTCCCGCCTTCAGATGAGATCACAGCCCGGGCCAGGAAACCTCAGAAGGGACCTTGAGCCAGGGGCACCCAGCGAGACCACACTTGGGTTCCTGGATCATAAAAATGGAATATAATAAATGTGTGTTATTTTAGCCAACAGAATTTTAGGGTAATTTGTTGCACATCAATAGCTAATTAATATAACTACCATTTAATAATGCTTCCAAACATAACAAGCACCAAGAAATCGATCCATCGGGAATGTGTAAAATTCAGATAAAATTCTAAAACTTAACTGAGACGCTGCATGAGACATGCAGAAATACACAAGACAGAAAAGTCACCAATGGTCCCACACTTACATGGCCCCCTGGGTTACGACAGAGGTGGTCTTGCTGAGCACTGAGTTGATTGTTCAATAAATGGTGCTAGGACAGTGGGGTATCCCTACAGGGAAAAAACTAAATTTGACCCTAGCACACACTAGTCACAAAAAACAATTAAGGAGAAAAGAGTGAAAGGCCCCTAGGCAGTAATACAGATTTTAGAGCAGGGAAGAATTTCTTGAACAAACATGAAAAACACTAGTGGCGCACATCTGTCACCCCAGCAACTTGGGAGGCTGAGGCAGGATGATCTTAAGTTGGAGGCCAGCCTCAACAACTTAGCAAGACCCTGTCTCATAAAAATTAAAAAGGGCTGGGGATGTGGCTCAAAAGTAGAACACCCCTGGGTTCAATCCCAGTACCCTGCAAACACACACACACACACAGAGTTCAAATCATAAAGCAAAAGCTTAATCAATTAGAATAGAGTAAATGGAAAACCCTCTGTTCATCTGAAGAAAACAGGGAAAAAGGAGAAAAAGACAAGTCACAGAGTGGGAGAGTATATTTGCAACAATATAACGGACAAAGAAGCAGCAGCCAGAATATGTAAATATTTCCTACAAATCAATAAGAACAAGATAAAAGGTAAGGCAGAGGCAAGGACTTGGTGTGGGCAATGTATCTAGCAGGCGTCTGGGTTGGGAGGGTGACCAAGACAGCGGCTGGGAAACCCTGACCTGGGGCATGGTCAAGGCCACAGCTGTTGGCCGTGGGGCTGGGTTCCGGTTGGACCTCCAAGACCTCTGAGAGGGCCATGGTTGTTCCTATGAAGGCCAGGAGCCTGCAGCACTTCCCCGTCTGCAGTCACGTCCCCGGGCCCGCTTCTCCATGTCGCTGGAGAGGGCCTGGCATAGGGTGTTGGACAGCCTGGCTCCCTGGCAGCGGGAGATCAGCCCGCCACCAGCGGCTGAGACCACAGTGACACTGACACCAGCGGCCTGTGCCACCCACAAACCCAACAGAGAGGGGGCAAGGATCCGAGCAGGCCTTCACCAAAGAGGACGTCCAGTGGGTCACCAAAGACGCGCCTGGAAACGCAGCTTATAATGACGTGGTGCCACCATCCACCCAGCAGGAGTGACACAGTGCGGCTCTGCACAGCTACCGGCCACTCATCCACGGCTGGACGGGTCTGGAAACCTGCTCACCCCCTCGGAAAACCCTTCCTGACTAGTGAAGGGGAAGGTGCTCCAGACCCGGGCCCAGAAAGGCCACCCCCAAGATGGACAGCAGGGAGAGGGGCAGGCGCCTTCACAAGAGCAGCCACGGCGGGACTGGGTGCCCGTCTGGGCAGAGCACTTGCCCGACATGCTCGCGGCCCCAGGTTTGATCCCCAGCCCTGCAAACAGCCCAAATGTCCATCAGAAGGAGGATGTCCCTGTGGCCCCCGCCGTTCCCAGCTGGAATAGCACGTGGCGGTGAACATGGACTCTAGCTACCCCGACAGCTCAGGTGAGTCCTGCAACCCTGCTGACCGTCGGGGCGCGGCCGCTCATAGGAGCCCTCACAGGCCAGGCCCAAGTTCCGGCTCCGGGAGCAGCACAGGAGACACCACTCCAACTAAGAGGGACGAGCTTCCTCTAAGTCAGGCTGAGGGTCCCCTCTCCAGGGCAGGGGGTGTGGCATGAAGAGGGAGAGGCTTCAAGGGGGGTGGCTGGGTTCACCTTCTTCCCGGATGCTGGTGACGTGGGCACTTCCTCCATCACTTCTGTTGAACTGTGTGTGTTCTCTAACACAATTCTTTTAATGTTTAAAAATAATCAAATAAAAGTCACCACGCCTGCCACCAATCCTCCCCTTCTTGGTTCCTCACCTGAGTTTCACACAGGCTGTCCCCACGACCCAGGGACCCGTTGCCACCTGACGTCCTTGCTCCCTTCTGTTGTCAGCATGACCCTGGGTGGTGGCTCACCCTCATCTCCTGTCTCTCAAAGACAAGCGAGGACAGCTACCCCTCCCCCACGCCCTTGCTAGCTGGAGGGCCTCTGGGAGAACTTCAGGGACTGGAATCCTGAAGACCTTCATACCCTCCTGCCACCCTGCTCTAAGGCCCGGCCCCTCTAGCCCTCTGGTTCTGGGTCCCCCACCCCAGGTTACCCTGTGACTAGCAAGTTCCGGCTCAACAGAGGATCTCACTGCATGAGGGATGGACATGGGGTAGATGGACAGGTGTTTGCATGGATGGATGGACAGATAAAATCATGATGGACAGATGGGTGGGCGAACACCAGGATGAACGGATAAAGAAGGGAGGGAGGGAGGGACGGAGGGAGGAAGGGAGGGATAGAGGGAAGGATAGAGGGAGGGAGGGAGGGAGGGGTGGGTGGGGGGAGGGAGGGAGGGATTATAGGCGGAAGACAGTGGACAATAGATAATCAGACGATGGCTGGATGAAGGGCAGGTGAACAAACACAAGATGACGGCATATGGCTGGATGGGCAGACCAAAGGATGGACAGGTAACTGAACAGGCAAACTGGGCAGATGTCAGAACCATAGCCCACCGGACAGGTGGCCAGACCGGCTGCTTCCTCCTACCAGAATGCGTCAAGCCAGGGCGTCAAACATGCCCTGCTGGAAACACCCTCCCTCTCAGATGGCGGGACGTGGTGTCCCCACCACCCAGCCCTCTGCGGGCCACCCACAGGCACTGGGACCAGGGAAGAGGAGAACTGGTCAAGCCTGACCCCTGGTGGTCACAGTGAGAATACCACTCTAGAAGCCCCGGGGCTGCACAGGGCCCTCCTAGCCCAATGGAGTGTGCCAAGCTCCGGCCAGGGGTCACTCATGCCCCGAAGGGCCCACTCTTGGCCAAGCCCTGGCACAGATCGCCCAGAGACAACTGCTGGGGCAGTGGACAGGTTATTAATGAAGGTCCACGAGAGGCCAGGAGGTTGTCAAGGTCCATGAGGAGTGAGTGGTAGAGCCAAGGTTTGAACCTGAGTTTTCTGAGGACCCCCCCATCCTTAACCACCTTGCCCCCCGCCTCCCTCACAGGCCCGCAGAGGGAAGACTCGAGGTTGACCTGGGTGTGAGCACAGGGTGAGCACACACGTACAACCCTGGCCACCCCAGAATCGCTGCCCCTTGGTCAAACCCCCACCCCATACAATTGTGAGAGGGAAGCAGAGCCTGGGTCTCGGCACCAGCACCAAGAAGCTGTGTGACCTTGGGCGAGACACTGAACCTCTCTGTGTTTCGATTTCCTTGTGTGCTTTATATGATACTAACATCTCACAGGGCTGTTGTGAAAATGAGCTGATATATTTAGAAACCATCCGGTACGTGGTAAGGATTTCCTCTTATTGTTTCCAGGGAGAAAACTGGGCTCAGAGAAGAAGCAGCTTGAATGCAGAAATGGCAAATCCCTGCTTCCACTCTTGCCTCATGTTTCAAAAACCCAGTGGCCTCATGTCAGTTTGGGAAACGGTGCCTGAGCCTGGGGGTGTAGCTCAGGGGTAGAGCACTTGCCCAGCATGCATAAGGCCCTGGCTTCAACCCCCAGTATCACAAAAAAGGGGGACCTGCCTCCTGATACCATCAGTTTAGGGGTGAGGATTCTAACATGTGAATTTAGGGGCTGGAAGTAATTCCATGGTAGAGCACTTGTGTAGGTGTGCAAGGTCCTGGGTTCAAGTCCAGCAACACACAAACACCAAAAAAAAAAAAAAAAAGGTAAAGAAAGAGAAAGAACAGGAAAGAAAGAAACTGAGTAACCTCCCCCACCACCACCACCACCACTTTTCGAGGTAAATAAAATCAAACTCCTGAACTTCCACTGCCCACCCCAGAGGGGACCTGAATTCTGTGTGTCCCTCCTTCACTCTGTCGGTGGGTGCAGTCTACAAGCTTAGGTACCACTTCCTTTTCCTTGGTTTTAAGCATTCTTAAAAAGTCACTGAGCAGGGCATGGTGGTGCACGCCTGTAATCCCAGCTGCTCAGGAGGCTGAGGCAGGAGGATCACGAGTTCAAAGTCAGCCTCAGCGATTTAGTGAGGCCCTAAGCAACTCAGTGAGACCCTGTCTCTAAATAAAATACAAAATAGGGCTGGGGATGGGGCTCAGTGCCCCTGAGTTCAAAGGCATGGAGCTGTGTGAACCCTCCAGGTTGGTGTCTTCACTCGGGACTCTGTGTCCTTGGTCTGTCCTGTTGTGGGCAGTGGCCGGGACCCCCCTGTTTTGCGGGGTTCATGCTCTTCAACTGCATGAACTCCAGGGTTTGCCTGGCTACGCTCCTGTTGGAGGCTCCTGGACCGTTGTAGTAGTTCTGCGGCTGAGCTGGCTCCTAGGACTTTCCGAGGTGGCTCTTGTCCCATTGCAAGGTTCCCTCTTAACACCCCGGGGGGTCGAGTAGCGGGGACCTGGTGCACCAGGGTTAGAAGGGCTCCCAGCATGAAGGAGCCAGTTTTTGTAGGTTCTGTTTTACTTTCCTCCCCAAATAATTAAGCAAAAAATTCCCTTGAAGACGACAGAGGGGAGATATCAGAGAGCGGCCCAGGCGGGCACCCCTCATCCACAAGCTTACTTTAGATCGACCAGAACCTCCCGGAAACCCTGGGGACCTGTGGACAATGTCAGACTCAGGCCAAGAGAGTTGGTCACCGCAGGAATTAATGACGCTGGGCTGGGGCTGTAGCTCGGTGACAGAGAGCTCTCCTAGCACATGGGAGGCCCTGGGTTCGATCCTCAGCACCACATAAAATAAACAAAATAAAGGCAGCTGTCCACCTACAGCTACAGAAAACAAGAATTAACAACCCTTCCAGTGGCTGAAATTAGACTCCCCAGGAGCCGCATGGGTTTTGCACCTGTGAACCACCTGGTCACCTGCTATTTGCCTATAACCATTTCTTCTTTCACAAAATGCCAGTTCATGTGCTTTGCTCATTTTCTTCTCGAATTGTTTATTCTTTTTTTTCACTGATCCATAGAGCTTCTTAACATCAACCCTAATTCGGTTTTGTGTAGGTTCTGGTTTGGATATGAGGTTCATGCGGTGGAAGCGTGGTCCCCAGGATGTTAAGAGGGAGTGGGACCTTTAAGAGGTGGAGCCTAGGAAGCCAAAGGCACGCCCCAGCCTCTGGCTTCCTGTCTTACCTTGTGACCTCATCTGTTATGAGATGACACAGCCAGGGGGGTCCTCACCAGAGCCATAAACATGCTTTTTGGATCTTTAGCTTACAAAATTGTGAGCTAAATAAATTTGTTTTCTTCATAAGCTCTCCAGCCTCGGGTGTTTCGTTATAATAACAGAAAGCAGACTAATGTAATGTGAACAGTCCAGATTTGACTTGGCTTGTCCCTTGCTTTAAGGTATCTTTGGGAAACAGAAATTACTGGTTTTTTCATTATAACAATCTCTTCATCATGGTTTATGCATTTTTTATTTAAGAATTGCTTTCCTATTCTGAAAGATACTAGCTTTATTTCTTTAAACAGTATTAAAGTTGAACTTTTGAAATATAAATCTTTCATCTATTTAGAACTGATTCTTGATTATGCTACAGGCAGTGCTCCAACTGCACTTTTCGAAAAACATAACCGATTTTAGCCGTTCGGCCTATTGGATAGTGTTTCTTGCCGGCTGATCTGACATTGTCTTAGATCAAATTCCACATTATGGTTTCATTTTCTTTTAGACTCTCTTTTCTGTTCTGCAGTCAATTTCTCGATCCCTATGACAAATTTCCCAAAAGATGGGGATTTTAAAAACTATGCTTGATATTATTCTTTAACCTCATTGCTTTGTGGTCAAAGAATGTACTCTATATTTGAAATTTTTGAAGCTTGCTTTCTAAGCCAGTTTGCAATCGATTTTTGTAAATGGGCTGTAAGAGCCTGAGAAGACTGTGACCCCGGGACACAGGATCCATTATTGTCCATTAGATCAAGTTTGTTACTTGTGTTGCTCGAATTCTCTGTATCTTGGCTAATTTTTTTCAGCTTTGCCATCAATAATTAAGAGAAGCACTTGAGAGACCAGGGCGTGGCTCTGAGGTAGAGCGCTTGGGTAGCACGTGCAAGGCCCTGAGGCCCAGCCCCAGCCCCCCCAACAAAGTAAAATAAAAATTTAAAAGAAGCACTTGAAATATCCCCTGCCAGTGGTGAATTTTTCCATTTCTCCCTGTTCTGTCAAATTTTGAAAGTCAGATTTTTTTCTTTATTAAAGTAAACTTACGCAGGATTGAATTCACTTTTTAAATGAACTGTTCTGCAAGTTTTGACAAGAACAGAAAAAGGACATTAGAGAAAAAGTGAAGAACACTGGGAAAAGGAGGGACCCCAGTTAATAACAAGGCATCAGCCTCAGCCCATTACTATGACAAAAGGATCCGAATAATGTAAGACGTCAATTAAAGGGGAAATTGGATGTGGGTACATGTGAACTCTCCGTATTATCTGCAATTTTTCTGTAAATCTAGAATATTCTACAACAAACAGTTTCCTTAACATTCTCTCATGACCTTTTGTAGCCAATCCCTACCCCCAACCCCTCCTTCTGGCAAACACATTCCGTTTATTCTCCATCCCCATGGTCTCACCTACGCCAGAATGTCATGCTAATGGAGAACCCATAGCCTTTGTGTCTAGCTGTGTCGCTTAGTATAATGCTTTCGAGATCCATCATCTTGCTCTGTGTATGAATACTCTTCATGGCTGAATAGTATTCCCTGAATGATTGCACCATAATTTGTTCATCTAGTTGGTGTGCATTTGGAACTCTTTCCAGTTTGAGGAGGTTATGAATGAAACTTCCATAAATATCTGTATACAACCACTGTGTGAGTCAGTTTCCATCACTGTGACAAAACTCCTGAAGAAAACAAGTCAAAGGGGGAAAGGTTTATTTTGGCTCATAGTTTCAGAGATTTCAGTCCATAGTGAGCTGGCTCCATTGCTTTGGGTCTGAGGAGAGGCAGAACATCATAGTGGAGGGCACAGTGGAGGACAGCAGATCACTTCATGGCAAACAGGGAGCAAAGAGAGAGAAAGAGAGAGAGGAAGGGGCCGGGGACAAGATATATCATTTCAGGGCACATGACCCCTAGTGACCTACTTTCTCCGACTAGGGCCCACCTCCTACGGTTTCCATCATTGCCCACAGTTGGTTCAATGATGGTTCATTGAACCCATCAATGGACTGATCCCTTGGTGAGATCAGAGCCCTTGATCCAAACCAGAACATCTTCCTGCTGACAATAACTGGAGCTAAGAAAAAATACTCTAAGATCACGTCTCTGGATGTTTGGAGGCAGTTACAAGTCAGTGACGATGAGACAGTAACAAGTCTCGACGGGAACGTGGAGAAATCAAAACCCCTGGACATTGCTGGTGATCAGATAAGATGACGCAGGTGTTTTGGAAAACAGTTTGATATGTCTTCAAAATATTAGACAGTTCCCCTCTGACTCAGGGACTCCACTCCTAGGTGTGTACCTTAGGGAATTAATGCCATAGGTCCCCACAAAAGGTTGGTCATTCCTCTTCATAGTAGTGTTGTTCATGATAGCCAGAGTAGAAGCCATTCACAGGGCCACCAGCAGGTGTGTAGACCAACCAAACCTGGTGCGGTCACAGTGCCATATTCTGCATCCACAGGAAGGAGTGAAAGTCGGATGCACCTACAACCTCCATGAGCCGGAAACATGAAGCTCAATGAAAGGAGGCAGGAAGAAAAGGTTCTGTCGTATGTCTGATTCCACGTGTATGTAAAATCCAGGGGGCAAGTCGGAAGAGGTGTCAGAAAAAAAGACTCCTTAATGCAGTGATCAAAACTAGGGGTATCTGGGCAACAGTGGTGCACACCTGTCATCCTAGAGGCTCGGGAGGCTGAGGCAGGAGGATCACGAGTTCAAAGCCAGCCTCAGCCATGGCAAGGCGCTAAGCAACTTAGGGAGACCCTGTCTCTAAATCGTACAAAATAGGGCTGGGGATGGGACTCAGAGGCTGAGTTCAATTCCCAGTACCCCCACTCCCCAAAAAAATCTATGGGTAAATACAATAGGCTTTCCTTCTCCTCTTGAATTTTGTAAACTATGAAAATTGAAGCAAAATTGTCCCCCTGTCCGATGTGTAGTAAATGTGTGGGGAGGGAATGTTTAAGGTCGAGTTTCCAGGAGAACTGAATCAGTTGACCTAAGCGTCCCATCTGCCAACCTCACCACACTGGTGACCAAGCTCCCAGCACATGACCCTGCAGGGACACACTTAAACTGCCTACCACCCACAGGACTAGTGTCCACCCATATCTTAAGCCCCCAGATGGACGGAGGCTTAAGATCTTTCTGTCCCATCACAATTTGTATTGGACACGGATGATTCTTTCCTACTTCTATCATTTTCTGCGCTCCCACTCCTTCCTGCCTCTCAGGCTGGCCGTCTGGGATCTTTTTGCATCTTTTTGAAGTTTCTTTGGATCGTTTTCCGCTTTTATTTACCTGCAAATGTTAAAAGAAACGGATCTCTGTCCTTTGGTCTCTGTTCTTGAAAGGGTCCTTGGCAGGACGTCACTCTAAGCCGGCGTTTGCTGGGTCTCATCCCTTTGGAGATGTGATGTCCGCCTCCGCATCTCTGTCGAGCTGTTGGGAAGGCGCCTGGCGCTCGTCTGTCCCCGTCGCAGACAACCTGTCGTTTCTCGGAGACGGCTTTCATCCCTCCTCCGCCCTTGGCATCCGTGGTTTCAATGAAACGCAGGCGCAGGATGGATTGCTACGTGTTATGCTTGGGGTACTGTGTATTTCCTGGCTCTGTGGCTCTGTTTTCCAACACTCCTAGAAAATGTGCTGCCATTTTATCTTCAAATACTACCTCTTGATTATTCCCTTTATTCTCTTCTTCTGAGGCTCCGACAGAGAAGGTCTCCTCATCCTCAAGGTTGCTCCCAGCCTCTCTTGGCATTACCCACCTTCCTCTCTCTCTTGTGGCATTTTTTATCAATGACTTCCAGCTCACAGATTCTCCATTCAACTGTTATTGCTGTTTGAATTTTAGATTTTGAAATTATGGTTTTCATTTCTAGAATTCTATTCCCCCCCCCCCAAACCTCTCTCTTCATTCCTCCTTGTTTTCTATGTTCATCTTTAAAATTCCATCTTTTCTTCTCTCCCCACCCCTTTCTACAGTCCCGGGTGTTGAACCCAGAGCCTCAAACATGCTAGGCCAGCAGTCTGTCCCTGAGCTACACCCCAGCCCATTTCCCTTTTCTCACTTTGATTTTGAGACAGGTTCTCACTCAGTAGCCCAGGTTGGCCTCCAACTTGAGATCCTCCTACCTCAGCCTCCTGAGTAGCTGGGATTGCAGGCAGGCACCACCGCACCCAGCTTCTTTTATCTCTTCAGCCGTCTCCCGTGTGGCTGCTCACTGCTCTGTTGCTGGGTCGGACTCTGTTGCTCCTTTTGTCCCTGCTGACTCTCACTCATGGTGGCTTATCTTCTTGTGATTCGGAAAGTCGCCCGTTGCTTGATCTCACTCTCTGGGCATCCTCTTGGCCTATCCTAACCGAATTCCCCTCCACTTTGAATTTGCTTCTAGGACACCCCAACCCAGGACCGCGCCTGGGTTTGATCTCCCCTGAAAGCGGCTCCCCCGACCCTTCTTCCCCCCACCCCCAGCTCTCCCAAAGTTCACTATCAGCACGTGGAAAAATTGCTGCAAGGACTTGGGCCAGCTCACTGAGCCTCTCCTGCACCCCCAGATCCAGCACCCCTCCATTTGCTCCTCAGTATCCCTCTGCCAAAGCTGGCTTCCTGTGTTCCTTGGAGCCCCGCCCATGTTCCCACCTGTCAGATCTTTTATGGAAGTGTTAAATGGTCTCTGGTGGCGCCCACACACGCTAGAATGTGGCGACTGGTTATTTATACATCCCTAGCAACCAGCGCAGCGCCCAAAATAAAAGCGTGTAACCATTATGCGGCGGCTGAATGAGCAAACGGGACCGCACCTGTCTCCACTGTGCTGTCCGTCTGACACCGAGACAGACAGGGACAGTTGTCACACAGGGAGACAACTTCTGTCACAGAGGAGGGGCGTCGGGAGGCAACTCTACTGCAGATTTGGAGGTCAGGGACGAGGCCCGGTCCAGTCTGGAGGGCACAGGGATGTGCACAGCTGAGACTTTAAGGACATGTCACCGTGGCGCCCCAGTGAAGGCTGAGGGAGAGCATTCGGCCCCAGGCCGGCCCCCCAGGAGAAGGCAGCAGTCCAGGGAACCAACAGCAGCGTCAGTGTGGCAGGATCCAGGGGGTGAGGAGAGCAGGAGGGAGGTGGGCTCCAGGCTGGGCACAGGCAGGACCCGGGGCCATCAAGCTCCCAAGGACAGTCTGGCAGTGACGGGGAGGGTGTGGCAGGACATCTTTCAGCAGGGGAGGGGCATGGTCAGGCTGCAGGGTGGAAAATGCCCTCTGGCTACTGGGTAAAGCTTGAACTGGGAACAAGGAGTCAGGGAGGCCCATGAAGAGGCTGGTTCCAAGCAGGGCTGATTGCTGGGGTGGGGGCACCCCAACGCAGAACCCCTGGGATTCCTGGTGATGGCCTGGGCTGACCATAGACACACGGAAACCGCGAGTTGAGTGGGCTGCGTGTGAGGGGCTCTCTGTGGGGCCGAGGGGCTGCCCGGGGGATGGATCTGAAGGGTAAGGAGTCCACGCCTCGGATCTGCGAGCAGTGCTCTTTTCAACTAGGGTTGCCAGTTTTAGCAAAAATTAAAAATAGATATATAGGACACACACAGCTAAATTTGAATTTCAGATAGACTGTGACTATTTTAGAGTCAGTGTGTCTCCAGAATCACGTCCCTGTACCTTACCCGGCAGCCCCACTCTCAACACCCGCCACGCGTCTTCCTGAGACACGAGTAACAAAGCAACACAGAAATGTGCGGCCTCCACCTGCTGTCCTTCACCCGCTGCCTCTTCGGAGCCCCTGGCCCTGAACAGGGGCCTCCCTCCAGCCTCCACCATCTTCCCGCCTGGCGGGGCTGGGAGTGAGGGGGGGGGGGCACTGCAGTCTCCTCAGCTCCTGTCCCCACACCCCACTGGGGTATTTCCAGGAAGCGGTCCCTGCCCAGAGCCTAGACCCCAACACGGCTCAAGGCCACCAGCTTGGGACCACTTCCTGCAACCTCCAAACCCCCCAGGGTTACCAGGGCCACATGCTCAGGTAGGTCTAGGCTCGCTGGGCTCTGAGAGGCCAGGCTCTGGGCCCAATTCACAGAGCTGTCCATCCAGCCACGGCCCAGGTCACCTCTGCCTGGAGCTGCCCACATTCCCATGATCCCCCAGCACCCATGTCAGCAGGGGACCCGCGAGACCTGGAGGACCTGCTAGGGTGTGCGGCGAGCTCTGTCGGGGACTTCCATCACCCTGACGAGGGGGGGCTGCTCTGCCTGGGTTCAGAGCAGGAGAGGCAACCAGGGTTGTCGTAGAAGATGTGATAAATGAGCCACCAGAGGATTGGGGGATTGAGGACGTGGGGGGACAGGGTGGCAGCCGAGGGGCAGCACTAGCAGTGAGTATTCCTAGAACAGAAGCCAGAAAGGCTGGGGCAGAGGCCCCGAGGGGAAGGGAGGGTGGAGGTGCCTGAGGAGGGCCGAGAGGCTGGGAGACCTGCGCCTGCGGCTCAGCCGACACCGTGATACCAACAACCCAGCTAGAGCCAGCAGTGCCTCCCCGAGGACCGAGCCTCTTTATAGGGACTCTTTTGCTGAATCTCCAGAGTAGGTCCCGCCATTGTCCCTATTGTACAGAGGGGGAAAGGAAGGCCCAGTCTGAGTGACTTGTCCACAGTCTCAGCTAGGAGCGGCCCTGGGCCCGCACCACTCGCCAGCTAGCGAGGAGCTGTTCGCATCCAGAGATGTGCAGAGGGGAAGAGGAGCCCCTGGGAGAACAAGGACCCTGCTCCAGTTCCCTGGCTGAAGGTCATGAAGTCTGTCGATGGCCTGGGGCAGAGCCCTAAGAGTCCATCTGGGCCAGCTGCTCTAGTGCCAGGGATGCCTGGGGCACAAGCCCCCCAAAGTGACCTCGCACAGCTGCCCTGGGATCTCCTCCTGCAGTCACTCCACAGGCGCAGTCCTGGAGGGACCCATCTCTCCAGCGGGCACATGGGGTCCACAGGTGATGGCTGCGTTTCCAGGGGCAGCCTTGGCGCCAATGCCTTGGTTCACAGGCCAAGAGCGCCGCCTGGTGTCTATCTCAGGAAAAGCACCGGCTTCAAGAGTGTTGTCTCCTACCTGACAGACAGGTCTAAGGCAGAGGTCATTCTAGGCCACGGGGCCACCAGAGCTTGGAATTTAGAACCCACACCCTCATGCCCACCAGGGGAGACTCAGTCTTTCCCTGACATCTAACTCAGCAGGCTCAACCAACTGGAGGGAGAAGCTTCCCTGCTCCAAAGCCAGGGAGGGCCTGTGGCCTTGGTGGCTGATCTGAAGGGACTGTGGGGGTCTTGGAAGCACGGGAGGAGGATGCTCTGGAGAGGACTGGACCGCCCCATCTTTGGGAAGGATGGGCTCTGAGTTGGATGTTATCATTTGGGGGGTGAAAGGAAAAGTGGCCTTCCTTGGGCGTAGGCTGGTGAGGGCTGGGGTGGGGCTCTGAGTGCTGGCAGGGGCCGCGGGTCAGGTGAGCCCGATCCTCCTCATGAGGAAGGGAGGGACCCACTCCAGAAGGCAGGGGGAGGCCACAGTGGGAGGTCAGGAGGGAATGCCACCCGCACTGACATTCTTCTCCCCTGGTGTTCAGTCTTCACACAGCTCCTGGTCAGCCACTTGTCCCCACGTCACAGGTATGGAAACCGAGGGTCCATGATAGGCCCAAGATCACTCGGCAAGACTCAGAGCCAGGCCTGGGAACGTGGCCTCCTGGCTCCCAGGCCCGAGCTCTGCCGACAGGCCCGGCCAGCTGGGCTGACCCCAGCCCACGCCGCCCTCTGGGCCTGGGGAGGCGGTGGAGGTAGCAAGGCCCAGGAGGCACCAGGGCCTCGGTGTCCTGCAGCAGGCCTGCCACCTTCTCTGGTAGGAGCCAGGGCCTTGGGCTGCAGGCGGTGCTGGGTCACTGTGTCATCTGGGAGGAGCTGAAGGCCTCCATCTCTGCCTTGGCCTCCGCCTTCGAGTGGCACCTCTGGAAGAACAACCACAGGAAGAGGAAGAAACCTGCAAGAAAGGACCGGTCAGTGGGCATCGCTGAGAGCAGGAGCCTCGCCAGGAGCCCAGGGACCCCGAGCCGGGCTGAGCGGGGCCTCCCTGGGCCCAGGAGTATTTCCCAGAGCTCCTCCTCTTGGAGGACAGAAGGAGTGGCCTCTAGGAGCCAGAGGACCGGCCCCGCTGGCCCAGAGGGCACTTCCGTGCAGGCGAGGCTGCACCCCACTCGGCAATGACGCAGCGCCCCTGGTCCTCTCGCCCTCGACCTCCCAACTGCTGCGAGCAACCCACAGGCCTCCTGCCCCCCCCCCCCAGGCCCACCGTAGAGCGAGTTGACGATGGTGAAGAGGAAGAGCTGGGGCAGCAGGAAGATGCCAAAGGAGAAGAAAGCCAAGGACCAGGTGGTGCCCAGCAGCACGGTGAGGCCCAGCACGGTGACAGCGTCCCTGCAGGCCTGGCCGCTCAGCGCCCTGTTCTGTGCCCACAGCCTGCGCAGGGCCCACAGCGCCCAGGCCAGCACCGCCAGGTTGAACAGGGAGGTGACGCCGCTGTAGCCCATGACCAGGACCTGGTGCACCACGGGGCTGCACAGCCAGCACCTGCAGGGGACAGTGAAGCACCAGGTCAGCGCAGCTCCGAGCCCAGGGAGGCCAGCTGCCTCTGGATGCCATCTCGACTTGCAGCCCAGACGACCGTTTCCTTCTTTTCTCTCTTTCCCCTCCTTCCCCTCCCCCCTCCCTCCTTCCTCCCTCCCTCCCTCTATTTCCTCTCTCTCCCCCCGACCCTGGCCCTAGGTCCCCCGAGCCCTTCCTGTCTTTCCTGGCCGCCTCTTACCCAACCTGAGCGCTGTGCGGCTGCCTGGCGTGGACGGTGCCGCGCGGTTCTCATGACCCACCCGCGGGCACTAGCCCTTCCCACCCTGAGGATGAGGAAACTGAGGCTCCAGCTCAGGAACCTCCAGTCCTGCTGGAGTCCGACCCACACACTAGTCAGGGGCAGAGGTGGGACTTGAAGCCCCTTGGTCTGAGCCCAGACCCTGTGCCCCTGTCATGGTCACCTGCTCAGGGACCCCAGGGACTCCTGCTGCTGCAGCCACTGTCCTGTGAACAGCGCTGGGGTTCATCTCACTGCTAGGCGATGCACTAGCAGCAACAGCCCCTTCACCCTCTTAATCCTGTCAGCGGACATTTGGGTCGTGTTCCAGGGTTGCGTGAGGAAGGCGTGGGTATTAACGACGGTTAAGAGGCGAAAGAGGGTCACAAAAGCCAGAGTTATGGCTTCCTGAGGCAGAGGGAGGGGTGGGAAAAACACAGGGAAGCTAGTGCCTCGCCTAGGGTCCCTAACGTCCCTGTCATGTGTCACTTCAACTCTTCTGTCCATATCACACAGTATATAAGAAAACACATCTTTGACGAGGGTGAGTCACACCTCCTTGGAGACACAACCCGACCTCCAGAGAGAAAGTGGCCCCTCCCCTCACTCAGCTCCTGAGCCCTCAGGGACAGTGGGGATGAGGCGGGCCTGGTGGTCGGGGCTCACTGGCTGCAACTGGGTCCAGCTCTGCCACTGACTGCCTGGGTCGCCTTGGGCAAGTTCCAGGGCTTCTGTGCCTCACTGTCCTAACTATACAGCAGGGCTTGACGTCGCGACGTCGCAGGTTCCAGGAGGAGGCAGCAGACTGTCCCCAGGCCCCCAAGGGCCTTGCCTCCTATCAAGCCCCAAGGACACTGAGCCCCATCCCTGCACTGCCCTCCCCCAGGTCTACCCACTCTCTTCTCAGGCCAGGGGGGTCTGTGGGGCCTGGCAAGGTCGTGCCCTGGAGCAGGTCAGGAGGAGCCGGAATTGGATTAGTGAAGCACGGGGCTGAGCAGGATGGTCAGGGGCAGGCTGTGCTGGAAAGTCTACTGGGAGCTGCAGGCCAAGGCTGGGCCCCCCAGGCAGGATCCACTGCCGGCCTGGGGGGCTAAGCGGGCAGTGCCCTCTGACCCACGGCTTCCTGGCGTCAGCCGGTGCAGCTGCCCTGCAGGAGACTGCCACATCCGGGAGGAGGAGTGTGGCGCCCCCCCACATCCCCATCTGAGCTCCTCCTCGCCCTCCAGCCAGGCCTGACCTGCAGGACACCCGTCTAGAGCCCCAGGCCCACGGGGCGTTCTGCCAGCGCCGGGCACTCACATGGACGTGTTCCCGACGATCGTGCCATTTTCCAGGCTCCTGGAGATGGGAATCACACGGGGCCCGTACACGGAGCTCTCGATGGTGAGGAGCAGCAGCACCAGGAGGGCAGGGACCCCTGAGCGTGGGACAAAGGCTCAGGAGGCCCCAAAGGGCTGACCCTCATCTCTGGGTCTGCTAACAGGGAACCCCACTGGGCAGGGGAGGGGAGGGGCCGCGCTGAGCTCCAGCCTCTGAGCACTGAGCCTGCGCTCTCGGAAGAGGCTCTTCATTAGTGACGGCTCTAGGACAGAACAGGAGGGGCAGTAGAGGGGACCACCCAGGGAAGATGGGGTGAGGAGCAAATGGGAGAGAGGGGTGAGGAAGTAGACATAACTGAAAAAGGGGGAGGGTGGTAATGGAGGCACCGATGATGGAAGCGACAGTGGTGAGGATGAGGATGATGGTGACGATGGAGATGATGGTGGGAGGTAGTGGAAACGGTGGGGCAGGGGATGGTGGTGATGGAGGTGAGGTGGTGATGGTGGTGGGAGCAAGGGAGGGATGGAGGTGAGAGTATGGAGCTGATGGTGGTGAATGGTGAACTGGAAGTGGAGGTGGAGGTGGTGATGGTAGTGGGAGGAAGTAATGGGGTTGATGGTGGGATTGGAGGTGGGTGATGGAGCTGATGGAGGTGGTGATGTGGTGGTAGTAGTAATGGTGGCCAGAGGTAGAGGTGGTGATGGTGGTGATGGTGGTGCTGGAGGTGGAGGTGGTACAGCTAATGGTGGTGGAGATGGTAGTGGAGATGGTGGTGATGATGGTGGTGATGGAGGTGGAGCTGGAGGTGGTGATGTGGTGGTAGTAATGGTGGTTGGAGGTAGAGGTGGTGAGGGTGGTGGTGGAGGTGATGGTGATGGTGTTGGTGGACGTGGTAAAGCTGATGGTGATGGTGATGGTAGAGATGGTGGTGGAGGTGATGATGGTGATGGAGGTGGAGCTGTGGTGGTAGTTATGGTGGGCTGGAGGGGAGTTGGTGGGGCTGACAGTGGTGGTGATGGTGGTGTTGGAGGTGGAGGTGGTAGAGCTAATGGTGATGGTGATGGTGATGGTGATGGTGGAGGTAGAGGTGGTGATGGTGGTGATGGTGGTGTTGGAGGTGGAGGTGGTAGAGCTGATGGTGATGGTGATGGTGGAGATGGTGGTGGAGGTGATAATGGTGATGGAGGTGGAGCTGGAGGTGGTGATGTGGTGGTGGTTATGGTGGGCTGGAGGGGGGTTGGTGGGGCTGATAGTGGTGGTGGAGGTGATGGTGATGGTGTTGGAGGTGGAAGTGGAGGTGGTGATTGTGGAGCTGGAGGTGATGTGGTGGTGGTAGTAATGATGGTTGAAGTGGAGTTGATGGGGGTGATGGTGGTGGTGATGGTGGTGATGGTGGTGTTGGAAGTGATGATGGTGATGGTGATGGAAATAGAGGTGGTGATGGTGATGGTAATGGTCGATTGGAGAGGGTTTGGAGCTGATGGTCGTGGTGATGGTGTGTTGGAGGTGAAGCTGGAGGTGGTGATGTGGTGGTAGTAGTAATGGTGGGTTGAAGGTGGAGGTGATAGTGCTGATGGAGATGATACTGGTGGAGCTGGAGGAGGTGATGTGGAGGTAGTAATGGTGGTTAGAGGAGTTGGTGGGGCTGACGGTGGAGGTGGAGGTGCAGATGGTGATGAGATAGCGGTGTACTGTGTGTGTTGACAGAGACACTGGGGTGGCAGAGCGGCCACTTGGGCCCGCTGACCCCTAAGTGGGCAGGCCAGCTCACCCCAGCCCAGGGCGCCCAGCTTGAGCGCGTATCTGCGGATGTAGACGTTGTAGACGCGCCCGAGGAGAAGGTAGAGGTTGAAGCCCTCGATGGCCGTCCAGGTTTGGCAGCTGAGCAGCCCGAAGTGGAGCGTGGCCGCCAGGGCCGAGCACGCGGGCCCAGGCACCGGGGCCACGGCCGCCGTGGCGCTCAGAAGGAAGGCCACGTTCAGGAGCAGCACGGAGCCCTGCAGGTTCATGTGGATGTGCGTGACGGCGTCACTCGGCTTCCTGGGGTGGGAGCACGGGCGGGATGTCACCAGGCAGCGCCACCCGCTGGGCGGCACAGTGATGCCACTGCGTGCGCTGTGACCCCTGCCTCCTGGCCCCGCCCTAGGAGACCGGGTGGGGACCAGGAGGAAGCCGAGCAGACGGGGACGGACTGGGCGCGGAGGCAGGGGCATACCTGGCATAGAGGTGCAGCACGATGGTGAGCAGCGAGGCCACCACGGAGATGCTGCAGCCCACGAGGGACAGGTACTCAAGGGGGGCCTGCAGCTCCTCGGGGAGCGGGGCCGGCGAGAGTTGCTGCGGGAGGGAGGGGGCTGGAGCCGGAGAGTGGACTTGCCCTTCCCGGACCTTGACGGAGGGTCCCTTCCCCGCAAGCCCAGCCACCCTGGCAGATGTAGTGACTTTCCCCCAGAAACTCCCATCCCCCCCCCATGCAAATACCCCTCCCCCATTCTCTGTGCCCCTGTGGGAAGGGGCCCCACTTCTCCCACCCCATGTGTGGACGGGCTACCAGGCCTGGCCTATCCGAGCCTTCCTCCTCCTGCCCGTAGCAACTGGCTCAAGGGATGAGCACATGATACACATCAAGCCACAGGATTCAGTCCCAAGACTAGTTGGCAGAATTGGGTAAGAAAGGCTTTTATTCCACTGGCCTGAAAGCTCCCAGGGCATGAGCCAGGAATTGCTGGCAGCCCTATTATCCAGTGGGGAGACCCTGTTGGAGGGCCAAGCCAGCACGGATCAAACACAGTTGAAGAGAGAGAATCCTGTCTCAGTGCTATTCAGTTCCTGGACCAAGCCATGCCTGAAGCCTCCATAGCCCAACCTTTTCAGGAACATGAGCCCCTAAGTTTCTTTGTGTGTGTGTGTGGTTTAAGCCCACTTGAGTTGGATTTTCTTTCCCTTATACCAGCTTTTGCCTTGCCCCTCTGCCAGGGGCATGGAGCCCTGTGTGGCTCTGACTCCCTCGCCCAGCCTGGATGCACACGTACCATGAGAACAGCAAAGTAGGTGAGGTGGTTGCAGTGGCAGAGCACCTGGGAGGGGGAGGGCTGCTCTGTGCGGCAGCCCTCGGGGCTCCAGGCCCCCCAGTGGTGCTTGCTGGCTCCCTTCTTCCAGAAGACACAGGTCAACGTGTAGCCTTCCTGAGGGGAGATGCTGGGTCAGTCCCGGGGGAGCAGCGAGGGGCCAGACTTCAGGGTCTGAGCGTCCCGGGGGCAAAGCAGGCTCCGCTGCCTCCCTCCAACACGTACGGGGCACGGGCCGACCTTGGGCATGGGGCAGTCCCAGATGCCGACCACACACCCACCAGGGACTCTCAGAGGGACCTGGGCAAGACGCTAGGCTTCTCTGAGCCTCAGTCTGCTTGTCTGCAAAATAGGGTCGTTCATGCCCAGGTTACGAGGCTGGTGCAAAATGAAAGTCTGCGGGGCCTCCTGAGGCCCAGCTCTGGCCTCTGGCATGGCCAGCGGTCCCCGATCTCCCACTGGTGAGGGCCACAGATGACCCAGACCCAGGCCCAGAGGGGGAGAGACTCATTCCAGCCACACTGGGCAGTGCCTTGGAGACCGCAGAGGAAGGGCCAGAGGCGGGGCACCGAGGCCTCCAGCCCGATTTCCACGACACTGGAGGTAGGGCGTTTGCTCCAGGGGGAGGGAACTGCCCTGAGCAGGGAAGGAAGGTCCAGGGCACTTCTGGTGAAGCCGCAGGGACATGGAGCCAGAGGACAGGGCTCCGAGCTTTTCAGCAAGGACAGGGACAGGGAAACAGGGCACTGGGCTGTGTCCACCTGGCAGCCCTTCCCCCTATTCCACTACGAGGGTTTTCACTCCTCCACCCCACGTGACCCAGGTGGGGCCAATCCACACGTTCCATCCCCCTGGGCACAGAGACTGGTTCAGGGATGGACACATGACCCAGCTGAACCTTTAGGACCCTGGATCCTGATTGGCACTGGTAAGGTAGACCCTCTGGAAAGAGGGAAAGGAAGCCCGCCTGATTAGCACCCGTCTTGCCAAGGCAGGAAACAATTGCTGAGAGATGGAGAGAGACTGACCCATAAGAGTACTGTGTCAGTCCTTGGATCCAGCCATGTCTGAAGGTGGATCACCCCTGGACATGTCGTGAGCCAAGAATTCCCTTTTGTGCTTAAGCGGGCTTGAGGTGGTCTTCTATCATTAGCAACAGAAAGAATCCTGAAGAATGCAATGAGTGAAAGTTTCTCATCTCCTTAGTAGGAATTTTCAGAATGTGACGGCTCCTCAGGTTTGAGTTTGGTCAAACCAGTGTTCAACAGGAGACCCACAGAGGGGCAGGGGTGGGGTGGAAAGGGGGGTACTCCAACAGTACCAAGCTCTGGTTGTGCCAGAAGCTGATGTTGACTGGCTCGGTGAGGTTGTCCACGTGGCTGTGGTCCAGCTGGGCCCCCAGGACATAGTTGTTGAGCAGGGATGAGTTGCTTTCATCCTGGAAGGACAGCGGACAGACCAAGGGCTGAGGGCCCAGGGGAGACCAGAGCCCTCTTTCCCAGCCCCTCCTCCCACCACCTGGGGCTATCCTCTCACCCACCACCAGGGGGCGCGCTGCCCATTTGTTTAACGCATTCCACCCTCCAGCCCTCACCTCACACCTATCCTCAATTTCAAAGACAAGGTTGAGTGGCACCTTCTCTAGATTCCCCTGGCACTGTCCCTTGGGAAAACTTTGCCTCCACCTTCATTCATCCGTCATTTTGTGGTTGTCATCAACCTCTCGCTAACATTGAATCACTAAGATCTTTTTTTTTTTTTTTGCGGGGTGGGTGGGGGGTACGCGGGATTGAACTCAGGGGCACTTGACCACTGAGCCACATCGCAGCCCTATTTTGTATTTAGAGACAGGGTCTCACTGAGTTGCTAAACACCTCGCTTTGGCTGAGGCTGGTTTTCACTCGCGATCCTCCTGCCTCAGCCTCCTTGGCCGCTGGGATTACAGGTGTGCACCACTGCACCCAACAAATCCCCAAAGTCCAGGTGTGGAGACAGGGTTCTCGAGGGCAGGGACCTTGTGCCTCGGTGTCTGTCTCTCACACAGGCGCACACCTACGAGCCTGCTTAGGTTTAATTTGCAGATTGTGAGGGCACCTCCCTACAGCTTGTTGGGAAACTGAGGCCCAGTAAGGGCCAGTGGCAGGCCAAGGTTGCACTGTGGGCTGGTCCCCACTCAGAGGCCAGGAGTGGCCTGCAGTGTCCCCAGAAAGGGGCTGGCACCTGCCCTCCTCCACCCACCACCTGCTGACCTGGAAAAAGTAGGTCGTGAAGAAGTAGACGCAGATGAGCCGCAGCTCCCGGGGCCGGGCAGCGCAGGCCTCTCGGGTCAGCTCTGCGGGAAACTGCATGGCGTGCGGGACCCGGGCCTGCGGAGGGCCACAGGCAGGCTGAGCCCGGTGTCCAGGGCCTGCGGGCGGGCCTGGCCCCAGTGCCTTTGCTGTCCCCACTCCCCACCAAACCTTCCGGGCCTCACCCTCTGCAGTTCCTTTCCGGGGCCTCCATTGGCAAAGCTCGGACTGCCCCTCCCCCGGCCCCAGGGCCCAGCGTCCATCATGGCTCCAGCCTCGAGCTCGGGTTCTGGACCCCACCCAACTGAGGTCCCTGAGCATGGAGCCAGGTCAGCACCGTACCAACCAGGCATCCAGCCAGGATCACACAGGTACTAGCGGAGCCAGGTTCCCTGGCCTCTCCCAACGCTGCCACCCGAGGGACACACCTCCATCTGACTTGGGCAAAGGGGGACGAAGACACCGTCCTTCAGGGGCCATGGGCGCCTCCCCTCCTGCTGTGCCCACGCTCCCAGTTTACAGAGGAGGCAGCTTCAGCCACTCGGGGCGGAGCCTGGGGACAGTGCGGACCTTCAACTCCCACAGGACTTCGGGCCACCCCTTCTCCCAGCCACCTCTGACCTGCGAGACCTGCTCCAGAGTGTGGCTGCTCAGTGCGAGGCCAGCAAAGTCGCAGCCCAGCTTGAAGATCAGAGACTGGATGGTGCGCGTCTCCAGGGTCAGGTTGTCGCCGTAGAAGCTGGCATTCAGCAGCCTCTGCTCCAGGCCCTCCACCTGCCTGAGGGCCCGACACGCGGCCAGGGGGCAAAAGAGAGCTGTGGGTGGCCTGCGAGTGCAGGGTCTCCCGTGCCCCAGCCTGTCACTCCCACTCCAGACCATTGCAGTGTCCCTGTCACACCCTGACCTTGGCTTTCCACCCATCTCCTTCTCCTACTTGACTCCTCTTCAGGTCCCAGTTTGTTGTCACCACCTCCAGGAAGCCTTCCCTGACTGCTCCCCCTAATGAGAGATGTATCTCTGTGCTTCCTAGTGGCAGCTCTTAGCCCTTGTCAGTCACCAGCATTGACCTCTCACCCAGAGCTGCTTGGTCACTGAGTCACAGACCATGGAGGCTCCAGCCACAGTCCTAGAGTCCCTGCCTAGGAAAAGGCAGAGACCCACTTGGTTTTATGACATCTATGGTTAAGGGCCCCTGTCCTAGACAAAACACTCCAGGAGGGCAGGGACATGTCTCTTTTCCATCTCCAGAACCTAGCGTCAGGCACACAGTGGTTTCTCGATAAACACAACCTGACAAATGCAGTTAAGAGTCTACCCTGGGCTGGTACCGAGGTGCAGGCCTATAATTCCAGCAACTCAGGAGGCTGAGGCAGGAGGATTGCAAATTTAAGGCTAGTCACAGCAACTTGGCAAGGCCCTGTCTCGATGTTGCTCGGTGATACAGGACTTGCCTAACTTGTGCAAGGCCCCGGATTCAACACTCAGCACCACAAGAAAAGAAAGAAGGAGAGAGTCCGCACTGGACCAGGCCTGGGCACTAATTCGAGGTACAGTTGGGGCAGGAGCACAGTTGACCGAGAGGTTCAGCTGGACACCACTCACCGAGCAGGAGAAGTCAGCTTCCGGCCCTTGGCCTGCTCCATGTTCCGCATCCAGTTCAGGAGTTCTTGCTCTGTCTCTATGGGGGGCAAGACCGTCCTCCCCCTCAGCCTGCACCCTCAGCTGCCCCCTGGCCCACGGCCTCTGGACCTCACATCCCCAGCCAGAGACTCACCCAAGCTGCTGCCCCCAAGAGGACTAGTGGCCCCCTTTCCATCTGCCTGGGTTCGAGCCCTCGGCCTTCCACAGCACAGCCCTGGGCCTTGATGGGGTCTGACCCGGCCAGCGGAGCCTTCTTACCTGAGATCCTGCCCTGAGAAATCAGAAAGCACAGGCAGACGAAAAGGGTCCTGCAGCCATCCATGCCCTGTGGCCAGGTCTCTCCAAAAGTAGCTCCTGCCCTGGAAAACGTGCACATACCACCATCAATGTGGTAAAAGAGCCACCTCTGACTTCTTCCAGGAGCCTGGCATGTCCCGGGGTTGGGACCTGCAGCATCTTCTTAGCTCCTCACTACGCCTGCATTTCAGATGAGGAGGCTGAGGCTGGGAGGGCAGGGTCTCGCTTTGCTTGAAGGTGCCTGAAGCAGGGTCTCTGTGACTCCAGAATGTTTGATCACTGGGTAACAGCTGCCATCCACAGCTCCGCCTAAGACACCCCTCCCATAAAGTGGACTCTCTGGGAACTCCATAGAGCCCCCCACCTCATCCAGGGGGAACTGGGAACAAGCAACATCTAAGTCAGTCCCTCCCTGACATTAACTTGCCCTGGGTCAGGATCTTCTAACAGGAACCAAGAAACTGCTTAAACTGACTGTTCCAAGGAGAGTATCCTAAGGCTACCAGCATTTCGGTGTTCCTCAATGAAATGGCCAAGATCTAACTGATGGGAAAGCTCTCCCGGTCCCCCAAGCCCAGACAAGCAATGGAGTTTTTAGTGCTGCACTCTTAAATGTAAATCGTCCCAACAAGGATTACTGGATATTTCAACACAGGCGCCCTTTCTCAGAAAGTTGTTGGAGGATGCACCCCAACCAAATGAGGAAGCGAACCACAAAAGAATACACGATATACAGGAATCCCCACCGCAGGACCCGTGAAGCTGCTCCCCAGAAACTGTGCCAAGAGGCTGATGGTTAAGAACAGGATGGGCGGGGTGGCTGGGGTTGTGGCTCTGCGGTAGAGAGCCCGCCTAGCACATGCGAGGCCCTGGGTTCGACTGGGGCACACCCTGTCCCGAGGGGCAGGGAAAAAGAAGGCTCCAGAAGGGATTCCTCCAAGAACTAAGATTTATATAGTCGTCATAGCAACACTGAACAGGAAGGTTGTTTCTCCTTGTGTAAAAGGCATATTAAAATGATTTCCACTTCCACTTTGGATATAGAGAGCCACAACAGAATGTCACTCCACCGTGACGGTGGAAAAAAGCCGAACAATTTACTGATCCATTGTTGAGCCCTTCGAGGGCTGAGGTCCAGGGCAACCCACCGAGCTGGTTTCTGAGAGTATTTGGAACACAGGTTCAAGGTGGTGCCCAGGTGCCATGGAGAGGAACTCTTTCCCCTTTCTACACTCTGCGGAGAAAGCATAGTTGCCCAAGAGGAGACCAGAAGAAAACAATCCATATCTGGAAGAATTTTTTTTTCCAGAACTGGGGATTGAACCCAGGGATGCTCTATGTCCCCGCTAAAATTGCTGAGGCTGGCTTTGAACTCGCAACCCTCCTGCCTCAGCCTCCCGAGCTGCTGGGTCTTATATTTTTTTAATTAGAGACAAGAGTCTGGCTAAGTAGCCCAGGCTGGCCTCGACCTTGCTATCCTCCTGTCTCAATCTTAATGAATTCTTCATGGCTAGAGTGGCAGCTTAGCATCCGGAGAGATCCAGATTTCAAAGGAGTTCAGGGCTGGGGCTACAGCTCAGTGGCAGAGCACTTGCCTAGCACGTAGGAGGCACTGGGTTCGATCCTTAGCACCACATAAAAATAAAATAAAGGCATGCTGTCCATCTACAACTACCAAAAAAAAAAAAAACTTAGTTATACATTTATTAAATACATACATAAATAAATAAAAGGGGTCCAGACCTCCAGACAGTCCCTCCCTCAGTCCTCCCCAGGGAGCTGATGAGACTGATTGGAAGGGGCGGGGCCTGAGAGAGGCCCCATGGTGACAAGGGCACGCAGGACCTGCCAAGGACCCAGGGAGGCGGCAGCAGTGCCGCCTGAGCTCTGGGTCTGCGGAGTTCAAGGTGGTGCCGGTGCCTTGGGGACCTGGCTCTCCTGGGAGACTCCCACACCGGGTCCCTCTCGGGCAAGAACAGAAACTGCCCCGCCCCCACCCTGCATGGATGGTAAGAGCCTCTGGACACTGGCCGGAGCAGGACAGCCACCGGCGCCGGCATCCTGACTGTCAGGCAGGGGCGGGAGCAGGCCCCCAGCGGCTCAGGACCTCCCACCCATCAGGCCCAGGTGGCTCCCTGGGGTGGGGGACAGGAAGTCTGCCTGCACTCCCGCACCTGCACTGAGTTTGGAGAAAAACAGGAACACTGGCCAGTCCCCCTCCTGGGCTCTCGTCTGAATGTCTAAGACCGAAACTAGAGCAGGAGAACAAGAAGCCGCCGCCCCCACCACAGAACTTGCACCAGGGGACCAGCAACCGCAGACTAAGCTGGGGAAGGAGCTAGAACCCGGACGGAGAGCCCGTCGGTGTCACATTGTGCAAAGCTGAGCACCAAACAGGGACACCGAGAAAATCCCCGGGGACTCAAGCCCCGGTGCTCAGCACAAAGTAACAGCCGTGGTGCGCAGACGGTAACTATGGCAACGAAAAACCTGAATCAACCACAGACTCGATCAACTCAATGCCCTCTACTAAAGCCACAGATACAAAATATGCCCATTTCTAGGAATAAATATGGTTTGACTCATCCACTACTGTCCTCTTATGCTCAGTGCCTGGAGGTCAGTCAGGGACTCCGTGGCACATAATAAAACCAAGTAAAAGAAGAGGCCTGGGCTAGCCAGGTGCAGGGCACCCAGCTGTAATCCCAGCTACTGGAGAGGCTGAGACAGGACCATCGCCCAAGGCCAGCCTGGGCAACTGGGAGAGACCCTGTCTCAAATAAATAAGGGCAGTGGTGGGATATCCCTGCATTCAGTCCCTAACTCCACTTAAAAAATAAATAAATAAAAAGGGACCCAGGACTGGGGAGGTAACTCAGTGGTAGAGTGGTTGCTGGCTTAGGCCCTAGTTTCAATCTGCAGCATGAAAAGAAGAAAGAAAGAAAGGAATGAAGGAGGGAAAAGGGGGAGTGAGGGAAGGAAGAAAAAGAAAAGAAAAGAAAGAAAGGAAGGAAGGAAGGAAGAAAAGGAAGCCATTATTGAGACATAAAAGATGTAGTGAGAAAAATGAATTCCAAGAACATACGGGAAATTGTAGGAGGCAATAGAAACTACTAAGGATGGCCAAGTAAAAGTGATGGAAATGAAAACTCCATATCAGCGATGAAGAAATCTTTCAATGGATTTATCAGCAAACCAGACCCAGCCAAGTAAAGCTCAGTAAACCTGAAGATAGAGCAATATAGATTACCCTGGTTGAAACACTGTGTTATTCAGCCTTCCAATACTGTAACAAAATACCTGAGATAAAAACTTATGAAGAGAAAAAGGTTACCTTTGACTCACAGTTTTAGAAGTTAAAAAATCAGAATTAGAAGACATGATGCATTGACTCCATTACTTTGGGCCTGTGGCAAAGCAGCACATCATGGTAGGTGGACGTGACAAGCAAAACTGCTTACATCACGAGTAAGAGATCGAAAGAAAAAAGAAAGGAGGAAAGGATCAAATCCCATAGTCTCCCCTGAGTAGACCCCATCTCTCAAATTTCCATCACCTCCCAGAGCACCACCCTGGATAGAAAGCCCTTAACACAGGGGCTTTGCAGGGGACTTTCAACATGTAAACTGTAACAGACATGAAGAGCAAGAGTGAAAATTAAATATTGACAAAAGTCAATATCCCAATATGTACGTCATTGGAGTCTTGGGAGTAGAGAGGGCAGAGAAGATACAGAAATAGAAACAGAAAAACAACAGAAATAAAAGAGTGACATTGAAGAGATAATGGCTAAAACTTTTCCTAAATTATTAAAAGAACAAACCATAGATCCAAGGAGCTCTGCCAAACCCGGAAGGATGCATCTAAATAAAACACACCCCGTCCCATCATAGACGTGTGGCCGCAAAAGCAAAAAGAAAGAAAATCTTGAAGGGCATCCGGAGAACAAGAACCAGGTGGACCAGGATAAACAGTAAGGACGAGGAAAGACTTCTGATCAAAAACTATACGAGCCAGAAGAAAATGCAGCATATCTTTCGAGAAAAACCCACCATCTTAAAATTTATGCACAGTGAACATATCTTTTAAAAAATGAAAGCCAAATAAGAACTTTTTCAGATGAGCCAGGACTTAGAGAATTCATGGCCAACAAACTTGAACTGAGAGAAATTCCAAAGGAAGTTCCTAGGGTAGAAGGCAAATTATACCCGATGGAAATCTGGACCTATACAAGGAGATGAAAAGTGTTGGATTTGGTAAAAATGTGTTAAATACAAAATAAAATTAAAAACCCCTTAATTTTTATATCGGTAATAGTGCAGGCATATTGTGGAGATCGTAATAATGTGGAAGAAAAATGGCAAAAGCGTGAACATGGACTATTCTGTTGTCAGATGCTTATGTTGTATGTTAAGTGTTGCAAGGTTATTTGAAGGTCAGTCGTGGAAGGTTAAATATGTATATGGTAAACCCAAGAGTAACCATTAGAAAAAGAAAACAGTAAGATAAGATGATAAGACAATCATAGAAATAAAATCATTTAATTTTTCTACATTCTTCTATGTATATGCCTATCTTTTGCCCCGCACAAAAGTCAACTCAAAGTGCATCGAAGACCTAAGAAATAGACCAGAAACTTAGCAACTTCTAGAAGAAAACACAGGCTCCACTCTCAAACATATTGGTGCAGACAGTGACTTCCTTAACAAGATCTCTAAAGCTCAGGACACAATGCCAAGAGTTAACAAATTGGAAGGCATCAAATTAAAAAGCTTCTACACAGCAAAGGAAATTGGAGAATGAAGAGAGAGCCCACAGGATGGAAGAAGATCTTTGCCATCTGCTCCTCTGACAGAGGATTAATGTCCAGAACACACAAAGCACTCAGAAAAACTTAACACCAAAAACAACTAACCCAGTCAATCAATGGGCAAAAAGAACTAAATGGGCATTTAAATACTCACTCTAAAATAAGACAGGGCAAGAAGAAAATGGAACAAAGAATAGGCAGGACAGGAGAAAATAAATAGCAAGATGGTAGGTTAAAACCCAGTTATAGAGACAATTACACTAAATATAAATGGACCAAGGCAGGTGCAGTGGCACACACCTATAATCCCAGTGACTCAGGAGGCTAAGGCTGGAGGATCACCACAAGCTCAAGGCCAACCTCAGCAATTTAAGACCATGTCTCAAAAAGTAAAAAGGACTGGGGACATAGCTCCACCACCCCTGGGTTCAATTCCCAATTCAAAAAGTTACACACACACACATATAAATATATAAATATTAAATTTAAAAATAAATGGACCAAATGCTCTGGTTAAAAGGCAGATTATCAGCCTAGATTTTGAAAGCCAAACCCAAGGTTTACTATTTATGAGAAAGACATATTAAATATAAAGATACCAATAAATTCAATGTAAAATGGTGGAACCAGATACAGCAATAATAATTAAAATTGAATAGTTAGATTAACATCCAAAAAAGTAATAGAAATATTATTGGGGATAAAGATTCTACAGGACTAGAGCCAGGAGCTGTGGCACATGCCTGTAATCCCAGTTACTCAGGTGTCTGTGGAAGGAGAATCACAAATTTGAGGCCAGCCTCAGCAACTCAGTGAGACTCACTCTCAAAATTTTTGAAAAAACAGAAGGGGTGTGGGCTGGGGGCATAACCCACCCAGTACCCAAAACTAAAAACTAAAGATTATATAAGGCTAAAGGGATAAAAAAATCATCCAAAAAAATCTTAAATATGTATGCACCTGATAACAGAGCTTCAAAATTGATACCACTGAAAGCGGAAACACACAAATCAGCAACTATAATTGCAGGGCGTAATATTTCTTTTTCTGTACCTGATAGAACAAGTAGATATAAAATCAAAACTAGAAGACATAAGCAACACTGTCAATCAACTTAATCTTATTGGTGTTTATAGAACAGTCTACCCAACAACCTCAAAGTACACATTCTTCTCAGGTATTCATACAACATTCACAAAGACAGACTGTACACTTGGCTATAAAATAAATCTATATTTAACAGGACTAAAATCATACAAAGTAAGTTCTATGGCCACAAGGAAATTAAAATAGAAATTAATAACATAATACAAGGAAATTAATAACAAGCTATTAAGTAACCCTGGGTTAAAACAAAATCACAAGGGAAACTATAGCTAAAGCAATGCTTAAAAGAAAATGTAGATTTTGATGGACTTATTTGAGAAATATTTACCAAGCATAGATGCATTAAGTATGTTGTTGGAATCACCTTATAACCCAAAAGTGTCTGTGCAAAGCCTGTGGTAACTAGATCTAGGTTTACTGCAAACATAGAAACTTAAAATATCAGTTATAACGAGATTCTGGAGACAGCTCTGTGGCTGAGGAAGTCATTAGTGGTCTAATGATCAATAGTTGTCATTCTTCTTCCTTTGTCCTTTCTTGAATGGCATTACTTTGTAGTCCCTAACTGAGCTGATTACTGCTCTTCCCCCTTTTTGTGAGATGCTGCTATTAATGTAAGTGCTTCTGTGATTATTTAAAAAAAATTTTAAACCACTTGAAAACCAAAGTTGTTATTTTATTACCTAAATTTGAACCTGAGGTTTTGAGATCCTGTTATGAGAGTGAACCTTTATAGAAAGTAAACTTGGTTACTGTAGAATTTCATACAAAATTAAAAGCATGAAGTTTAAAAAAAAGAAAAGAAAACGCAGAGCCTTAAACGTTTATGTTAGAAATGATGGAAGATTTCAAGTCACTGATCTAAGCTTCTACCTTGGTAAAGTATAAAATTTAAGCACCAAGTAAGCAGAAGGAAAGAAAATTATATAGAACATAAGTCAGTGAAATAGAAAATTAAAAAGAAATGAAGACAAATCAATGAACCTCAATGTTGGTTATTGGAAAAAATAAATGAAACTGACAAATTTCTAGCCAAAAAAAAGGTGGAGGGAGAATGACCAATATCAACTATAAAAGAGGGTCTACCACTGCAGAACTACAGACAATAAAAAGTTAAGGGAGGGGCTGGGGATGTGGCTCAGGGGTGGAGCACTTGCCCAGCAAGCAGGATGCCTTGGGTTCCATCTCCAGCACTGAAAAGGGTCAGGAAATAATATTAACAATGTAAGGCTTAACAAATTATATTCATTGGGCTAGGATTGTGGCTTAGCGGTAGAGCCCTCGCCTACCACATGTGAGTCCCTGAGTTCAATCCTCAGCACCACATAAAAATAAATAAAATAAAGATATTGTGTCCAACCACAACTAAAAAATAAATATTTAAAAAACAAATTATATTCATCATACAAAACAAAAAAAAAATTCTTGAAGGAGACACAAATTACCAAAGCTTACTCAAAAAGAAGTAGAAAATATGAATAGTCCTTTATTTATTAAATGAATTAAAATTCATAACCTAAAAACCTTCCCATAAAGAAAACGTTAAGGGGCTGGGGATGTGGCTCAAGCGGTAGCGTGCTCGCCTGGCATGCGTGCGGCCCGGGTTCGATCCTCAGCACCACATACAAACAAAGATGTTGTGTCCACCGAAAACTGAAAAATAAATATTAAAAAATTCTCAAAAAAAAAAGATTAAAAAAAAAAAAGAAAATGTTAAGCCCAAAAGACTTCACCAGAACATTCTTCCAAACATTTAGGAAATGATAATACCTCCTCTAAAGAAACTCTTATAAAGAAAGAGATAATAACAATCTTAAGCCAAGTCCTTCAGAAAAGAAATAACGTTGGAAGTTTTCCAAACTTTCAAGAGGCCCATATTTTCACAGCCATAGGCATTTCAGGAAAAGAAAATTAAAAAGAAGTGAAGAGCAATGTCCCTCAGGAATATAGATCCAATCCCAATCAAAATTTCTGCAGGATATTTTGTAGAAACTGATGATTCTAAAATTTACACTTGAGGACTGGGGTTGTGGTTCAGTGATAGAGCACTTGCCTAGCACATGGGAGGCCCTGGGCTTGATCCTGAGCACCACATAAAAATAAATAAATATATAAAGCTATTGTGTCCAACTACAACTAAAAAATGAACATTTTTTAAAAATTTACACTTGAAAGGAAAAAACTGTCACTAGGTGCAGTGGTGCACACCTGTAATCCCAGCAACTCAGGAGGATGAGGCAGGAGGATCACAAGTTGGAGACCAGCCTGGGCAACTTAGCAAGAGCCTGTCTCAAAAATAAAACTAAAAGGGCTGGAGGTGTAGTTCAGTAGTAGAGTGCCCCTGGGTCCAATCCTCATTACTAAAAAAAAAAAATAAAATAAAATAAAGGAAAAAAAGGGACTTAGAATAGTGAAAATATTTTGAAAAAAAAAAAAAAAACCACAGGACTCACACTGGCAAAGTCACTGGCAATGTCACACTTACCATAAAGCTATAGTAATCAAGACAACATGTTATTGGCATAAGGACAGACATTCAGATGAGTGAAACAGAAGAGTCCAAAAATATATCTGTGTATTGATTTATTTAAAAATTTGTATTATTATTATTTTTTGATCAATTGAATTCTGACAAACATGCAAAGGTAATTCAATGGAGAGATATAATCTTCAATAAGTGGTTCTGGAACATTTGGCTCTCCAATGCCAAAATAAAAAAGAACTTGGATCCACAACTTGCAACATACAAAATTGAACTCAAAATGGACCATAGATTGAAATACAAAATGAAAACTATAAACCTTGTAGGAAAAAAAAAGAGAGAGAAATTCTTTCTGACCTTGGATTAGGAAAAGATTTCTTAGAAACAACACCTAAAACACACTCCGTAAGAGAAAAAAAAATAGTAATTTGGATGTCATCAGTTCTGTTCTTTGAAGATTACTACATACAGAGAATGAGAAGACCAGCCAAGTCTGGGAGAAAATATTTCCAAACATAATAGCTGACTAAAAAACAAAAACATCAACAACTTGTATGTAGACAATATAAAGAACTCTTACAACTAATAAGAAAAAAAATCCAATTAAAATGGGGAAAGAGCTGAATAGTCACTACACTAAAAAAGATGGCAAATACACACATGAAAATATGCTTAATATTAATAGCTATTAGGGAAATGCAAATAAAAACCACAATGAGATATTGCTACACACCTTCTAGAATGAATAAAATTAAAACAACTGGGAAAGTCTAGTGTTGTGGAGGATATAGAAGATCTGGAATGCTCCCCATTTCTGAAAGGAATGCAAAATGGGACAACCATTTTGAAAACAGCTTGGCAGTTTCCAATAAAGCTGAAGATACACATACCTTAAAACCAACAATTCTACTTCTAGGTATTTACCCAAGAAAAATGAAAAAATCTTTTACTTGAAGACTTCCACAGGCATAACGGCTTTATTCATAATAACCAAAATCTGGAAACAATACAATTTCCATCAACTGGTGAAAGCCAATTGTGGTATATCTATACAGTGGAATATTATTCAGCAAGGAACAGTTATGAATGGCTGAAATCGTCAATGCTTTGGTGACTCTCCAAATCACAAGGCTAAGTGAATGAAGCCAGACACAAAGATTCTATGATTCCACTTACAAGACCATTTAGAAAAGTAAAAGCATTAGGATCAGAGACCAGATCAGTAGTTGTCAAGGGGGCAAGGAAAAGATATTAACTACAAAATGGCACAAGGCAACTTTTCAAGACAATAGAAATGTCCTATATCTTGATTGTAATATATGTTTATACACGCCTGCGTACATTTATCAAAGCTCATTAGACTACTCTCCAATAAGGCAAATTTGAAACCAGCTACAGTGGCACATGTGGGTAATCCCAGCACCTTAGAAGGCTGAGGCAGAGGGATTGCAAGTTTCAGGTCAGCCCAGCAACTTAGCCAGACCCTGATTCAAAATAAAAATAAAAGAAGGCTGGGAATGTGGCTCAGTGGTAGAGCACATCTGGGTCAACTCTCCAGTACCCCCGAAAAAAGAAGGAGAGCATCTTATTGTATATGATGTATACCTCTATAACCTGATATTAGAAAATCAAACCAAAAACACACTGAGAGGTCAGAGAAGACAAAATGGAGAAGGGAGGAGAGGGCAGGAGAGCTAACCTTCCTTCTCTCTTGAGGAAGAAAATTCCCAGGGCTTCTAGGAGGGAGAGCCCCCAAATTCAAAACGCCTGCTGATGGCAGTGGCCCAGGGAGGTAGTTAAGGACAGGAGCGTTCATTTTCTACCACTGGACTCGCAAAGGTCAGCACCCAGAGAGAGGCTGTAGGGACAGGCCCATCCTCCAATCCCCACCTGAGACTCGAGAGTCCCATCATAGAGGGGACTGTTTGGTGACATATAGGAAAGTCATATTCTGAATAACCTTTGACTCAGGAAATTCATTTTTATGACTGTACCCTATGGAAATAATCGTGTGAGCCAGGAATAAATACCCACAAAAATGTTTAGGCTGGACAATCAGAGCATGGATTTGGGAGGGAGGGATTGGAAGTAAAGTATTCTAAGGCTCTGACTTGTTCAAAGATGGATGGATTAGGGCTGGAGATCTAGATCAGTTGGTAGAGTGCTTGCCTCACATGCACAAGAACCTGGGTTCAATCCCACAGCACCACCACCCCCAAAAGGGATGGATGCATTAGCTGGGCAGGTGGCTGGGGAGCCTGAGGCAGGAGGATCACAAGTTCAAAGCCAGCCTCAGCAAAAGTGAGGTGCTAGGCAACTCAGGGAGACCCTGTCTCCAAATAAAGTACAAAATAGGGCTGGGGATGTGGCTCAGTGCTGGAGTGTCCCTGAGTTCAATCCCTGGTACCCACTCCTCAAAAAAAGATGAATGGATTTAATATATTAAATAACATTAGACTTTAGTATGCTAAATATTTTCGGTGAAGTTTCAAGGGCAACACTAAAGTAATAAAAACAGATAGTATATATGGACTGGGGTTGGGGCTCAGTGGTAGAGCGCTTGCCTCACACATGTGAGGCACTGGGTTCAATCCTCGGCACCATATAAAAATAAATAAATAAATATATACATATATATTTAAATAGTATAACTTTTATGCAAAAAGAGGAAGTAGAATATACTGTGAAACTTTAGTAAGAAAATTAGAGGTTTGCTAACTTTGATATAATGAATAGACAAGAAAGATTTGCAATTAACGTTATGCTGGTGTGTAACTGGGGCTTCTAGAATTTAGTTTTACATTGTTTCAACAGCATTAGTATAGTTCCATTTCCCCCGTTTATTTTTCCCTCTTTTCTAATAATAAAAACACCGTCTGCCCCTGGTGCTGAAATGTAGTAGAGAAGTAGAAGAAAGCAAAAACCAAACCAAATCAAACAAAAAGCAATTTACATAAAGTATTTGGAAGGACAAGGGAAGATGGGAAAAACCGAGTCCACATACATCAACCATTACAATAAATGCAATCGGGCTAAACTCACAGGCTAAATGCTAGATGGCAGATTGGATAAACCAGTGATCGGTTTGTGAGGAAGTGGTGACAAATACTGCATCATTTTTTTTTTTTTTTTCAGGAAAAACAGCTGTGGATGGAAGAATCAAATAGGTTTAAGAGAAAAATTTTTAGAATTATTCAGATTTAAATGTCAGGCGCTTCCACAGGGACGTGATGGGTAAGGACTGGAGGAAAGAAAGGCTTTGTACTTGAACTTTGCTCCAAAGAATAGGTGTGACCTTCCAAAAAAAGTGGTATCTTGGAGTATAAAGGCTAGAATTTGAGAAGGCCTGTGGATGGCGGCAAGCCCAGCCACATGTTAGCCAGCGGCGCAGGGCCCTCCGCGACCGCTCTGCAACGCACGGGGACTACATGAGCCTGGCCAGCAACCTGCACGCCAGCACCAGCACCTGTTCCCGGGAGACTGCACCTTGACCCTCAAAGACCCACTTTGACTTTGACCTTGACCTTGACCCGCGAATCTGGCACTTCCACTCCTGAGACTCTGGAAAGGTTGGCGGCTCTTAGGCAGTTGGTGTTCCTTCTAACAAAGGGAGAAAAGGTAGAGGAACATGCCGTGTTTGACCCGATTGGAAATGTCCACCATGCCCACCACTCGTTGGGAAGATTTACTATTGTTTGTCGAAGGCCTTCACATAGAATATGAAAAAGCTGCTCTCAACTTGCTCCCCAACCTTTCAAAAGTTTTACTACATCTGGAAATTCTAAATGCAAAGAGGTTGCCCTCGGATGGTTGAGTTAGAAAATAACATCTTGTAAATGCCCATTTGTTTTAAAAAATCAGAAGTGTCTTTGGGACGAGACTTTGAAATGGATTTGTTAGACCGCCTCTAGGAATCTTGTCCAGTGGGTTAGAGGACGTGGAGAAGACTTTGATGGTGAGAAGAAGGAGCTCTTGTGCCAGATAGGTTTTGTGTAAAAGACATTCTCCTACAACGATCACCATTGTTTTGTGAGTACATTGTATTCCTCATTAATATATATGTAGTTGAAAATGCTAAGTACTTTCCTGAAAATAGCTGTAGTTCAATGGTTGAGCACTTGCCTAACATGCATGAGGCACTGGGTTCCATCCTCAGCACCACATAAAAACAAACTAATGTATCCACCTAAAACTAAAGAAACATAAATAAATAAATATTTTTTTAAAAAATAGCTAGACATTATAGATGTTCTAAAGTGCCTGGGATATGTAAAAAGTAGAAGTGGAAAATATAACACATTTTGTAAATTTTTAAAAAACGATACCTAGAATACTACTGTTTACAACAAGAAAGACTTGAAAACAATGTATCTTCCATCAAGGGAGGAACAGTTCAGTAAGTCAGAGCTCCGCTGCTCTGGAACAGTTTGTCAGTTTCCTATAAAACCTAACGTGTGCCTACCACGTAACCTAGCAATGTATTCTTAGGCTTTTATCCCAGAGAGCTAAAAACCCATGCTCACAAGAAAACCAGTATATGAACATTCATAGCAGCTTAATTCATAACAGCCCCAAACTGGAAACGACCCCCAATGCCCTTCAATGGATGGAAAGTGGTATATCCACGTCATGAAATACAACTCAACAATATAAAAAATAATAAATTTTCCAGGCACGGTGGCACAGGCCGGTAATCCCAGCATCTCAGGAGGCTGAGACTAAAGGATCACGAATTCAAAGCCAGTCTCAGCAAAAGCAAAGGCCCTAAGCAACTCAGTGAGACCCTGTCTCTAAATAAAACACAAAATAGGGCTGGGGATGTGGCTCAGTGGTCGAGTGCCTCTGAGTTCAATCCCTGTACCAAAATACTCATAATAATAAATTTGAAAAAAAAAAAAAACAAACAAACAATTATTGGTACATACAACTTGGATGGATCTCAAGGGAATTCTCCAGAGCAAAAAAAAAAAAAAAGGAAGAAAAAACCAATCTCAAGATGGAGCGCACTATATGATTTGACTTGCATAGCATGCTTGAAATGAAAATTATAGAGATGGAGAAAGGATTAGTGGTTGCCCTGGGTGAGGTCGGGCATGTCTATGAAGGGGTATCACAAGGATCCTTGTGGTGACAGAACAGTTTTGTGTCTTCGTTGTGGTGGCTGCTATGGGAATTTACACATGTGATAAAATTGCATGGAATTAAATAGGCACCCACATCACACACATGCATAAATGAGTGCCTATAAAACTAGCAGACTCTGAACAAAGTCTGCAAATTGTACCAAAGTTACTTTCCTGGTTTTGATGTTGTATTGGCTTTTTTTCTGTTGCTCAGGATAATTCCCCTGGAGATCCATCCAAGTTGTGCATATCAATAGCTTTTTTCAAATGTATTTTTTAAAAATATATTGCTGAGCTGTATCTCGTGTGGATGTACCATAGTTTGTTTTAACCATGCATCCATTCAAGGGACGCTGGGTTTGTTCCCAATTTGGGGCTATTCCAAATAAATTTGCTATGAGTCTTTGCTTATAACCTTCACAACAGGAAAAAAAAAAACAGTTTAATACTTAGGATTCTTTTCAATCCTCCAAATGACTATTTGTTAACATAGAAAAAATAATAGTAACATATTGCTTCTAAAAATCAAAAAGCATGTTGCAAAACAATGTAATCCCATCCTGGCCCAAAAATCCTATTTCTTTTTAAAAATATTTTTATTAGCTATTGAGGGATCTTTACTTATTTATTTGCTTATATATGATGCTGAGATTCGAACCCAGTGCCTCACACGTGCCAGGCAAGTGCTCTACCACTGAGCCACAACCCCAGCCCCCCAAAATCCTATTTCTTACATGTGCAAAAGCAGGATAAACATCCAAGAACAGGCAGGAGTCGCTTCTGAGAGAGGAGATCATAATCTCCCCTTTGTTTTCCTTGTCGACAGTTCCTCATGTTCTCCCCCAAAATTGTAATTATACATTTCTCAAATTGCATTTACTCCGAATAGTTTAGAAATTCACGTCTTTCGAATATTTTATATTTGATAAACAAATACAAAAATCTGAAATGCAAAGCAGTCCTCCACCCTGAAGACGCCCCCTCTCAATTTCCAGCTACCCACAGGTACCACTGCTTTTAGAATTCCGTGTCTCTTCCAGAGTTTCTCCATACAGATATAAGCAAACAGAATTTCCCCCACTTTATACAAAAAGTAGCCCACCCTATGTATTGTCCTGCATTTGGTTTTTTGTGTGTGGGGGGAGGGCAGGTACCAGGGATTGAACTCAGGGGCACTCAATCCCTAAGCCACATCCCCAGCCCTATTTTGTATTTTATTTAGAGACAGGATCTCACTGAGTTGCTTAGCGCCTCTCTCTTGCTGAGGCTGGCTTTGAACTTGCGATCCTCCTGCCTCGGGGATTACAGACCCTACTGTAGCCAGCCAGTTTCACTTTTCTTTCTTTCTTTTTTTTTAGTACTGGGGATTGAACCCAGGGGCGCTGCACCCCTGAGCCACATCCCCAGCCCCACACTTTGCTTTCTAAGCTTGAAAATACATCTGGGAGAGATTTGCATAACAGTGTCTAGAGAGACTCCACTTTTTCAACCACATACTGTAACATTGTAGAAATAAGCTAGAATTGATTTAATAGTCCCTATTTGTAGCCATTTGTGCCAGTTCTAGCCTTTACTCTTATAAACAATCCAGCTGGGCTGAAGCGGTTCCCACAGAGCAAGTTCCCCATTTGTTCATTTGATTATTGGGTTATATGTTTCCTTTTAATTTCTAGAAACTCTTTTGTAATAGGAAAATCAGCTCCTTGTCTATTACAAGCTCAGTACTTTCTCTTTGGGTTTCTGGACTTTGAGTCCTAGCTAGAAACCCCCTCCCTATTTCAATGTTATAAAGGAATTCTCCTGCATTTCTTCTGGTAATTTTATAGTTTCATTTTCACATTGGAATCTTCAGCCTGTCTCATTGGTCTTAGGAGATAATTCAAGAAATAGATTTGATTTTACTTTTTCCCCAAATGGTCACCCATTTTTCTTAATACTATTTATTCATATGTGTTCATTTTAAAAGAGAAATGGAGTCTTTGGAGTCAGAGTGCTGGGTTCTCACTTATTTGGCTCTTTGGCTTTGTTTGGCTGTGTGATTACTTGCCCTCCCAGAACCTCAGAGAAAAGACGAAAAGACATGGGTTGGGGAAACAACTGAATGAACAAATGGGAAATATTTCAGGTATGAAAGCAGAGGCCTCAGTAGAAGAGGACCTAATAGTATAGAAGACCCCTGGCCGACCCCTGGCCAACCCCTGGAAAACTGAGGACCAGCAGGCAAGTGGATCTGACCTCCAGAGTCTGGATCCTCTAAGGCCAGGTACCAAGGCCCTTCCATGCTGCTCCTAGGCAGGCACGGAGGAGGAGCCTAACCCCACAGCACAACTGGAGAAATCAAGGCCAAAGCAGAAGTGACCCCTTCCCCCAAGCACCCCAAATAGAAGCCGTGGCTTCTGCCCCCTTTCCTAGGGGCAAACCACCATCTTCACTTCTGCATGTGACCTCCAGGTGCCCTTCCTATCCCTTCAGAGGGGCGCCATGCACATCACCCACACCCTGGGCCATCCAGGTTCCTCCCCTGAAATTTACTGCTTGGAGCCCTTGGAGAAGTAGAAATCCCTCTCCCTGACTTCCAAGACGGTTCCAACAGGCTGCCAGGAAGCTGAACCCCAGGAGAGAGGCATTGGCCTGGGGTTCTGCAGCAGGCCAGTGGCCAAGCTGGGACTCCACTCAGGTCTCCCAATTCCAAGTCCCCGCTCTACCCCCTGCATGCTGCAGCCTCCCCAAGATGGCTGGGCAACTGAGTTGCTGTCTGGACAAATACAAAGCTATTCAGGCCAACAGAAAAATGAGACGCATGTGACACAGGACAGAGCCTTCCCAAGACGTGAACTTGATAACCAGCTCCTGTACTCAGTGCCCAGCCGAGGGAAGCTGGGCAGAGGAATCTTGGCTCCCTGGGCTTCAGATTTTTTCATCTGTAAAATGACACCATCAAGGAGACTTATTTCCCAGAGAGAGAGAGAGAGAGAGAGAGAGAGAGAGAGACTGACTCAACCAACTATTTCTATGATCCGCACTCCTGGGAACCAGGCTCTAACCCAGGTCCAGGCTTGGGAAGCCCTGCCTTCCTCCCCAGACCTGGTCCTGGTCCCCAAGCCCAGCCTCTCCCCACAGGACCAGGGCCTGCAGAACCAGTCAAGCTCCTGCCCAGGGCCCCACCTGCCTCCGCCAAACAGCCACCTCTGCAAAACACCACCTGGAGTCCCCGTTTAGGCCTCCTGACCCAGAAGAGAAGCAAAACTGTGGTCTCTGTAAAACTGCCCTGTGAGATGCTCTTATCAGCCCCTTTCATAGATGAGTAAAGGAAGGCCACAAGCAGAACCCAGCAGGGGGTCTGTGACCCAGCCATCCCCAGGGCCGTGTCCCCGAGACACGATGTCCCCAGACTCCAATCCAGGGTGCCTGGAGAGGAATCTTTTCAATCCTGGAGTGCCAGTCCCATGCTGGGGACCAGACAGACAGTTCCTCATCCCCATCACTTCAGGTAACCAGGCTAACCCGTTTCACAGATGAGGAAACCGAGGTCCAGTGAAGCTAAGTCCGGTAACTTCCCCAAGCCCACGAGAGGCCACGAGGACTTGGACCCAGTGTTTAATCTCTCATTTCAAATGGCTTCTTCTAAAAACAGGTCTCTACTTTCCCCCAGACTTGGAGTTGTCTCCCAAAAAGGGAAAGAGGATGGGTCCCGGCTGCTCCTAGGAGGTCCCCAAGTCCCACCTTGGCAAAGGCACATCCAGCAGCGGGTAAGGACAGGGCGCCGCTGGTGAGGGAGGAGAGTCCCCGAGAGCACGAACCTGGAAGCTGCTGCCTGGCCTCTTGGCCCTGCCTCGCTGCCGTCCTGCTGCTTCTGCAGAAGAAGGGGAAGTCGGGAGGCTGCTGCGGCCTCTCTGCGCACCCCACGCCCCTCGCCTCTCCCTTCTCCCACCTCTCCACGCCCCACACCGCACAGCGCTCCCCTCACTTCTTCTTTCCCCGTAACAGCCTCTGCTTCCTCCCGGCCCATGGCCTCGCCAAGCCCTCCCCGGGCCCCCGCAGCACTTCCGGGGCAGCTGCCCCTCTGCAGGCATGCATGAGGTCTGGGTCACCTGGCTGTGCAGAGCACCTCTGCTCTGCGCCCTTGGGGGAGCCATACTACTTCCCTGGGCCTCAGTTTCTCCACCTGCAGAAAAGGCAGAGGGAGCCCCGCCTGACCTGAGAATCCAGGCCACTGGCGATGGCAGGGACCTCAGGCCAGGGCTGGCTCTGGTTGCCTGGGTGCAAGTACCACCGTTCGGGCTGGGTGAGTTGGGGCAAAGAACCCCAACTCTCCAAACCTCAGTTTCTTCTCTGGAGATGATGACGGTACCCCCCCCCCCCCGTGGGTGGGGGTTCGTGCAGGGCTTATCTACCACAAGCCTGGCAAAGTCACCGGATGTGCTTCACAGGCCACTATGATTCACACACAGGGGGAACCTGAGGCCCAAAGAGAAGGCGACCTGGCCCTATGTTACCCAGTAGCAGAACCCTCAGGGAAGGGCCTCCCAGGCAGCAGAGCTCCCTGGCAGCAGAGTTAGGGGGAGATAGGGTGCTGACTCTTGCCTGGTCCCCACCCAGACTCCCTGGGGAAATCATAGCTACAGAATGTGCTGGTCCATGCCCAGAGGAAGATGGAGAAGCAGCCAGAGAGAGACCAGAAAGGCGCCGCGGCCTCCCTCCTCTCTGTCCCACCCTCTTTAGCCCTCTAGCATGAGCCCTAGCACAGAAGGCTCTATGGTGGCCCCGTGGCTCTGCAGGGAAGGAGAGAGGAGCCGCTCTTCAGAAGGCAGCCATGTCCCCAGCCCCAGCTTCAGTGCAAAGACTGCAAGAACCCCAGTGCACCGCGTCCTGACTCCGTGGCCACACCCCTGCTGGGTGACTTGCTCAGCCCTGGCCTTTCTTGGTACTTCGTTGTGTTGTGGTACTGAGGAGGGAACCCAGCATAAGCTCTCTACCACTAAGCTACACCCCCAGGCACTGTACTTTGGTTTTCTCTGACCATAACCCAGAACTTGACCTCTAGGCTCTTCCCGTCTGAAGTCTCCTGGCACCTCTAGGATTAAATCACCAGTGTCCTGCTTTCTCACACTACATGGGAGCCTGAACAGCTACTCTCAGGGGCCAGGAAGAGGCCTGCCCCCTGCCAGCCCATCTGTGTCCTAGGCTGCATCTGTAGAGCCTCACTGTGCCCTGACTCGGCCGGGAGTGCCGGTTACCTGGCCCTGCACCCCCCAGCTGGCACTCACTCCTAGACACTCTCCTGCTCAAAAGCCAGCAGTAGCTCCCTATTGCCTTCTCAGTCTAACCCATCCAACTTGCTCCCACCCAGTTCTGGTGGTGCCCATCTCCCTGCTCCATCCCAGGGAGATGACACACACACACCCAGTCCTGGACAGACTCCTCTCCACCCAAGGGGTTCAGCTCAAGTCCCACCTCCTCCCAGAAGGCTTCTCTGCCTCTGCTGCCCCACAAAACCGTCTGGAAGCCAAGCATAGGGAGGCATGCCAGTGCCCTGCCCAGTCCCCCAGGCAAGATGGAGGGCCACATGCCATCCCTAATGAAGTCTCCCTGTGGAGGGCTGCTCAGCCTGGTGATCTGCAAAAGACTGAAAGGGAGGTCCCTCGTGGGACATTAGAGCAACTGAGTCACACCATGAACAAGTCCTCGACTTTCCAAGTCTTTCTCAATCAGGGGCCTCTGTGTAGTAGCCTCTTTCTTTTTCTTTCTTTTTTTTTTTTTTTTTAGTACGGGGGATTGAACTAAGTGGCATTTAACCACTGAGCCATATCCCCAGCCATTTTTTGGATATATATGTATGTGTGTGTGTGTGTGTGTGTGTGTATATATATATATATATATATGATATAAAATTTAGAAACAGGGTCTCACTGAGTTGCTTAGGTCCACACTAAGTTGCTTTGGCTGGCTTTGAACTAGCAATCCTCCTGCCTCAGCCTCCCGAGCACCTGGGATTACAGGTGTGTGCCACTGCACCCAGCTGTATGTAGCCTCTTTCTAACACTCATTTATGCCCCCCCATGCTCTTCTGTCTTTTATTAGACCTCAAAAATAAGATACCTAATTTTATATCTTTATTGTGATAAAATATACATCACATGAAGTTCACCACATTAGCCGTGTTCAAGTATAGAGTTCAGTGGCATGAAGTGCAGTCACACTGATGTGTGGCTGTCACCAGAACTTTCCATCTTCCCAAACTGAAACTCTGTCCCCATTGAACAAAAACTCCCCATTCACCCAACCCCATGGAGACCGCCATTCTACTTCCTGTCTATGAATTTGGTTATTCTAGGTACCTCCCTCGAGTGGAATCGTACAGTATTTGTCCTTTGGTGACTGGCTATGTCACCAGGCACAATGGCCTCAAGTTTCACCCATGGTGAGCACACCAGAACGTTGACTCTTTTAATATTCCACTGTACGAATATGCCATGTTCCTTCATCCGACGGACGCGTCTGCAGAGGGCCACTTGGGCTGTTTCCACCTTTTGGCTACTGCTGCTCTGAACAAGGATGTGCCAACCACGTCCCTTTCTAACAAAGAGAAAATGTCTAGCTAGCTTTGAATGACGTTGTTGGCTTTGCATGCTGTTGATTTCTGATTTGTTTCTGTTTATGGCAACTAGTACAGAGTTCTGTTTACCCTAGTCATATGAAATAGTCCTTTAAAATGCACTTATACCCCCCCAAAGTGAAATGACTTAAAGAAAAACATCAAGTAAATAGGGGCTCAAGTGCTTTGTGTTGGTGGCTGAAAGTAGGGGCCTGGGTGTAGGAGAGAACTGCTGAGCATGGGGTCTACCGCCTCAGACAAAAACCCTGCTGTCCTGAGTTGGGGACAGATACTCTGCCAGAGCCCCTGGGAGAAACCAGTATTGCATTTGGGGGAAGTGCCTAAGGGGCAATGTTAGGAGCAGGGTGGCAGTGGTAAAACTGAGAGTCAGATGTGGGCTCTGAGGCGTCCTGGTAAGAGCTGGGGCCAACTCCTTGGCTTCTGGTTCCCTTTCCTCATGATGGAACGGGCGGTGGCAACACCCAGCGTACAGCGTGGGTGAAACTAGGTAACTCTGTGAGCTGCCCAGCACTCATCTGGGTTCTATGAGTGAGTGGGTCTCCCTCCTCCCAGCCCACCTCACCTCACCCTGTTACTTGTTCACGGTGTGACTCACTTGCTCTAATGTCCCATCAGGGATCTTCCTTACCGTCTCTTGCACAGAGGGCCCGATCGTGATGAAGTTATAGGCAGAGTTTATGTATACCAACTCGGCCTCGCCACCTTCTCTGGTCTATCCCCATCTCCAAAGACTCTGGGAAAGAATTCCTGGCACTTGGCTCAAGGCTGTCACTTACTGGCTGTGAGACCCTGTGTAAATCCCAGTCAAGAGCCTCTCTGAGGCTTCATTTCCCCAACATAAAGGCTGCATGCCCTGCTTTGCAGTGGTGCATGCCCTTAATCCCTGCA